>NC_057397.1:58617430-59217430 GCF_019320065.1 Cervus canadensis | reverse complement strand
GAGTTTTAGAATGGTAAATGAGCATCAGCCTCAAATTCAAGTTACTAGGTACATTAGTCCCTAACAAGAGAGTCAGCCTGTCCTTCGAAGCTTGGAGCCAGGGATTGACTTCTCCTCGATAACTATGAAAGTCTTAGATGATATCTTATTTCAATATAAGGCTGCTTCAGCTAAACTAAAAATCTGTTGTTTAGTGCAGCCACCTTCGTTAATTATCTCAGCTAGATCTTCTATATAATTTGCTGCAGTTTCTACATCAGTACCTGCTGCAGTATTCACCTTGCACTTTGATGTTATGAAGATGGCATCTTTCCTTAAATCTCATGAACCTACCTCTGCTAGCTTCAGACTCTTACACCCTAGCTTCCTCACCTCTCTCAGCCTTCACAGAATGGCAGAGAGTCAGGGCCTTGCTCTGGATTGGGGTTTGGCTTAAAGAAATGCTGTCACTGGTTTGATTTTCTATCCAAACCAGTAAAACTTTCTCCATGTCAGCATTAAGTTGTTTTGGTTTCTTATCATTCATGTGTTCACTTGAATAGCACTTTAAATTTCCTTCAAGAACTTTGCATTCACAATTTGGCTAACTGTTTGGAGCAAGATGCCTAGCTTTTGGCCTATCTTGGCTTTTGACATGTCTTCCTCATTTCTAGTTTTTTTTATTAAAAGTGAGAGATGTGTGTCCTGTCCTTTCACCTGAACACTTACAGGCCACCGTTAGGTTTATTCATTGGCCTATGTCAACATTGCTGTATCTCAGGGAACAGGGGGGCCCAAGGAAAGGGAGAGAGATGGGGGAACAATAGATCAGTGGAACAGTCAGAGCATACAATTTATCAATTGAAGTTTGCCATCTTATAGGGGCACAGTTTGTGAGGCCCCCAAACAATTACAATAGTAACATCAAAGATCACTGATCACAAATCACCATAACAAAGACAATAATGATGAAAGCATTTGAAATATTTTGAGAATTACAAAATGTGATACAGAGACACGAAGTGAGCAAATGCTTTTGGAATAGTGCCAGTAGACTTGCTGGAAGCAGAGTTGCCACAAACCTTCACTTTGCAAAAAGATGCCATATCTGTGAAGTGTAATAAAGCAAAACACAATAAACTGAAGTAGGGCTGATACTCTCCCCGTGGATTTTCTTTCGCTCAACAATAACACCAGCTGAAACAGGCAAAGATTTGAGTGACTACTATTTGGTTGTGCTAAGTTGCTTGAGTCGTGTCTGACTCTTGAGACCCCATCCGCTGGAGCCCACCAGCCTCCTCTGTCCGGGGGATTATCCAGGCAAGAATACTGGAGTGGGCTGCTATTACCTCCTCCAGAGGATCTTCCCAACACGGAGACTGAACCTGCATCTCTTGTGTCTCCTGCACTGGCAGATGGGTACTTTCTGCACCACAGGACCACCTGGGAAGCTTCCTTTAGTGGCTCACACGGTAAAGAATCTGCCTTCAATGCAGGAGACACAAGTATGATCACTGAGTCGGGAAGATCCCCCGGAGAAGAGAAGGGCTACCCACGCCAGTGTTCTTGTCTGCAGGATTCTGTGGACAGAGGAGCTGGGTGAACTACAGTCAATGGGGTAGCAAGAGTTGGACACGACTGAGTGACTATTTGCCTAGCAGTGTACAAATCTTTGTATTAACTCTTTTACTTAATCTTGACATGAACACTGTGAGCCAAAAATAGTACCCCCATTTTATAGGTGATAAAATGAAAAAATAGTATTTAAGATCATGGCTTCTGCTTTGCTTCAGTGATTATGTGAATTTATGACATGCCCTCCCAACAATGGCTAAAGATTTCTCAAAAATACACAGAGACATATCCATGAATCAGCACATCATACCACTTCAAGGATCCATGCTGCATTTTGTGGGAGAAGTGTGTACAGGAATTGCACAATGCTGTGATTCCAAGTACTACATCAGACTGAAACAGTTTTGAGTCTGACCCAAACTCCCAGACTTGTATTGGGAAAGAAAGGATTTCCTTAAAATCAGCCTCTATGACCAATATTCTCCCCACAAACATCCTCTTTTTCATAATAACCCAGTATCAACCACTTACTTTTCTTTTAATCCTTAAATAAATTACCTTTTCTACCCCTCTCCCCTCTTATCCACAGGTTGCAGTAATTAGCTTTATACAACCCTCAAAATGGGAATAGTTCATTCCCCAAAAGGAGCTACTTCATGATTTTTATGAGTGAAGCATCGTTACTGGTGCTGAAAATGCACTCTACAGGTGGAGGAGACAGAAAAAGAAAAGTAGATAACTTCAATATAGTGTGATGGCTGAGAATCCAATCACCTCTCACTATCCCTCCTCTGATCCAAGCCACCTTGGATCACTTCTGCCCTTGATTACTGTAGTATCTCCTAACAGGGCTCTACTTCCGTGCTTGTCTCATGTTATGGACTGAATACTTGGGTCTCCCCACCCCCTGATGGCTATATTGAAACCCTACCCATGATGTGATGGTAATGGGAGGTGGGGGCTGGGGGTGGTAATTAGGATGAGATGAGGTCATGTGGGTGGGGCCCCCTCGATGGGATTAGTGTCCTTAGAAGAGCACTTGCTTCCTCCCTCTGCTCTCTGAGTCAGGATACAGCACTGATGCAAACTGGAAAAGAGCTCTCATCAGAGCCCAACCATGCTGGCACCCTCAACTCACACTTCCAGCAGAATGGTGAGAAATAAATGTCTGCTGTTTATAAGCCACCAAGTCTATGGTACTTTGTCAGAACAGACTGAACAGACTAAGACGCCCCCATTCAGTCTAGTCTCTATTACACAGCCAAAACAATCCTGTTAAAACATAAGTCAGACCAAGTCATGTCCTCCACACAGAGCCCTCCAGGGTCTTCACTTGGAATAAAGCTGAAATACTTGCAAGGCTCTGCACAGCCTGCCACTGCCCCTTTCCTTTAACTTGTCACCTCTCTCTGACCTCAGAGCTTCCTCCCCCCTCACTCATTCAGCTCCAACTAAAACCTGAAGCACAACCCTCCTTTGGAGTTTTTGTGCTTACTGTTCCCTCCACTCAGTAAACTGCCCAGGAATCTGTAGGACTCTGCTGCTCACTTCCTTTGGGTCTTTACTTAATGTGATATTCTCAGTGATGCTTTCTCTGATTATTGAATTAAAAATTGAAGTGTTTTCCCTGGCACAATTTAATTTCCTTTTCTCCTCTGTTTTTCCCCATAATATTGATCATTATCTAACTTATGTATCTTATTCATTTTTCAAATGATCTGTTTTTCCCTCCTTGAGATGTAAGTTTCATGACAGTTGGGAGTATTGATAGCTTCGTTAATTGTTTTGTAATATACACCATCTAGAATGCTGACATCTAGTAGTTGATTAATACATATTTGTGGGATGGATGGGTAAGGGATGGATGGGTAATGGATGGATGGATGAATGGATGGATAGGTAGATGGAAAGGTGGGTGGATAGGCGGGTAGATGTGTACACAGGGTATTAAGGGAATGCAAAGAAGAGAAGTGTTCTTAATTTAGCCTGAGGTGATGGGCATTGGAAAGGCAAAACTTAAGTTGACCTGGTCATACCATTCATGGATCAATTAGTCAACGAATACGTCTCCTTCCCACCTTCATTCTTCATGATGGTTTTATAGGGTTAATTTTTATTTTCTCAAAAACTATTATCTAGATAGCATAATTGTCATCACAAAAAAAGATCAACCTCTTTGGGTCTCATCTTCTTATAAAAGAAAAATAAGTGAACACATCTTAAGTTCAACAATTCCTTTAACATTTTGACAGAAGGTAACTTACAAGGAAACTCTATGTATTACAGAAGATTTCAGAGTCACTATCCACCTCATTGGGCTTCCCAGGTGGCTGCACAGTAAAGAATCCACCTGCAGTGTAGGAGACCTGGGTTCGATCCCTGGGTTGGGAAGATCCCCTGAAGGAGGGCATGGCAAGCCACTCTAGTACTCTTGCCTGGAGAATTTCATGGACTGAGGAGCCTGGCAGGCTACAGTCCATAGCGTCCCAGAGAGTCAGACACCACTGAAATGACTCAGCACGTGCACACACGCACATCCATCTCACTACACAGTGCTTAAAGACCCCACAATATTGGAAAGGTCTTGTGTTTATAATGTTCTCCATATGGATGACATCCTGTAACATTCTGTGTGGCTCTGTCGTTAACTACTTAGTTATAAAAGCTTTCCTGTGTATGATGCAGGGAATGACTTTCATCTGGCCCTATCTCTGTCTCAGCAGTCATATTTACCCAGGTTTTCCATGAAATATTTTTAATTAAAGAAATAATTGTTGAAGATATATCATTTCCAGTATATTTTCTCATATGTGGTACGCACACTGGCCCAACACACACACACACACTTAAAGTAGTCTTTTAGGTTCTAAATTATTGAAACAGAATCTAGCAAATACTCTAAGCTGAAACACATTGACAAAATAAACCCTTTTATACGACTACATAGCAAACACCCTGCACTGCAACACCTGTTCTAACCCTTGCTTCTTCAGACATTCAATAATATTTTCTATTTCTATTTCAACAGTGTCAGCTGACAAGAAAGGCATTTTGTTTGTCCCTAAATATATTTTAGGCATTATTTTGACCATTTTTTAACAGCAGTTAAGAAGAACAGGTATTTACCCAGTCATATGTGGCTCTTTCACTAATAAGTAAGATATCTCAAAAGAGATTTTTAAATATCTATCAGTAAAGTTGGCAAAATTTGACGTGCTGTTGAGAATTACATTTCTTTAACCACTTCTGGGGGAGGGAGGGGACTACAGAGTTTGTTTTTAAGTCTTAGATATATAGCATTTAAATGAATTGCTAATCATGATGGCTTCCTAATGTCCTTGCACTTACATTAAGGTACAAAGGATACCTGGGTGACATTCATCATCAAGGACAGTGAGTGTAATTCACATTTCAATTCATCTTGAAAATATTTTGCAACTTGTTAGCTCAGATGAGACTGTTGTTTTCAGTACCATATTGTGGCTGAGAATGAGAGCATATCAAGAATAACAGAAACACTGCCTCTGCTGTTTTCTTGCCTCGGCGTGTGCTTGCATCATAAGTATTACCCCACTTGTTTTCTCTTGGCAGGATTCATTCTAAGTTGCTTGTCCTCTCTGTCAGAGGAAGGAAGAAACTGAATCTGTAAATTCACCTCACTATAGGTGAATAAGGGGCAACATCAGGCAACGTGCTGAAAGTGAACAAGGATGCGGGGTGTCACTCTGACCCAAGATGTGGGAAAGCCCTCAATCCTCGGGAGACCACACTTGAACAATGTAATGTGAGGCTGTCTGACATTAAAACTAACAAAAAGTGCCAAGCTCAATCCGTATTTTTGACACTGATAAAGCTGAATTTCTTTCTGACTTTTAGGGGCAGAAACTCTAAACAGTTTATTTTTGCAAGTAATAGATTTATCACGTGTACCCTCCAGGATGTGGTAGGCTGTCCATTTTACAGGCCACTGGTCTAGTAGAAGAAGCACTAGCCTCAGAGGGAAATTCCTCACACCACTGTCATGAGAATGGTCTATAGACTGAAAATACATGCTAGCAGTAAGAAATGATTATTACTTAAAGAAACAGGACCTAACCAAACTTAAGAACTTTTGCACAGCAAAGGAAACCATAAACAAAATGAAAAGAGAACTTATGGACTTGGAGAAAATATTTGCAAATGATGTAACTGACAAGAGCTTAATTTGTAAAACATACAAATAGCTCATATAACTCAATAACAAAAAACCAAACCAACTGAAAAATGGGAAGAAGACAGACATTTCTGCATAGAAGATATGTGTTATGTTGCTTCTGACTCTTTGCAATGCTATGGACTGTAGCCCACCAGGCTCCTCTGTCCATGGGATTCTCTAGGCAAGGTTACGGGAGTGGGTTGCCATGCCCTCTTCAGGGGATCTTCCCAACCCAGCTATTGAACCCATGCCTCTAAGGTCTCCTACATTGGCAGGCAGGTTCTTTACCACTAGCGCCACCTAGAAAGCACCGATAGGAGATATAGAGATGGCCAGTAGGTAGATGAAAAGGTGCTCATCATTGCTAATTATTAGAGAAATGCAAATCAAAACTGCTATAATGTACTACCTCATACAGGTCAGAATGTCCATCATTTAAAGTCTACAAATAAATGTTGGAGAGGGTATGGAGAAAAGGGACCCCTCCTATAGTGTTGGTAGGAATGTAAATTGGTGTAGCCACTATGGAAAATAGTACGGAGCTTCCACGAAAAACTAAAAATAGAGATGCCATATGATCCAGCAATCCCACTCCTGGGCATATACACAGACAAAACTATAATTTGAATACATGCAACCTTATGCTCAAAGCAGCACTATTTACAATAGCCAAAACATGGAAACACTTAAATGTCCATCAATGGATGAATGGATAAAGAAAATGTGGTACATATATGTAATGGAATATTACTCAGCCTCAGAAAGAATGAAACAATGCCATTTTCATCAACACGGATGGACCTCGAGATTATCATACCAAGTGAAGTAAGCCAGAAAGAGAAAGACAAATACTATATAATATCACTCACATGTGGAATCTAAACTATGACACAAATGAACATATCTGCAAAACAGAAACAGACTCACAAACATAGAGAACAGACTTGTGGGTGCCAAGGGTGAGGGTGGGTGAGGAAGGGAAGAATTGGGAGTTTAGAACTAGCAGATGCAAACTAGTATATATAGGATGGATAAACAACAAGGTCTCAATGTAGAACAAAGGGAACTGTATTCAATATCCTGTGATAAACCAAAATGGAAAAGAATATTAAAAAAAAAGAATTATAAGTGAATGACTTAGCTGTACAGCAAAAATTAATACAACATTGTAAATCAACTATATCTCAACAAATTTTTTTAAAAAATGACTACTACTACCCAGGAAGGCCTACTTGTGTCATCTGGATTTTCTTAACCTAAGTTCATTGCCTTGCACGAACCCACTCTCAAAGTCATCTTCCATTCCCTGGCAAAACAGAATTGCCATAATCCGATAAAAGAGCCTGATGAAAGGGTATTTGAAACTCTAAGATAATTGCCCTTCTGGCCCTTCCCAATTTTTGTAACTGTAACTGTATATTTTCCTTGAAAGAAAACTGGGATGCATTAGACAAACTTCTTTTCCCCTTAAACGTTCTGGGCTCGTTGTCCCCTTTCCCGTGAACCCTGAGAATCCCCTCCTGAGGTTGCTCTGCCTCTCCCTAGCTTCTTTTCTCCTGCCCCGAGCATCTCAGCACAGCAGCTGGGTCAGAAATGCCATGTGCCCTCTCTGACTTCATCTGGAATATTCCAGATCTAGACAGCCAAGCGTGGATTGTGGTTGGCTCCACTCCCATCAGTTTACATTAAACCCGCAGACAGCCTAGTCCCTGTCAGGAAATCCAAATTTCCCCTGACCCTAGAGGCACGGAGACTCTGCATTCGCTGCTACCGTTCTCACGAAGCAGCCGTGATTCACACAGCTGTTCTTTTATTAATAACACTGGAGACGTTCTCCTTTATGTTTGGCCACTACAGATAAAGCCGTCTTGAGCAAACCCAATCTACCTCTGGGTCTTACCGGGGCTGTGTCATCAATGTGACTCTGTAGGAAAAAGGGGAGGGTTTGAAGAGAGAATGTACATTGACTGGCTCCTGGACACCAGACTTGGTGATCTGGTCTGTGTTATTCAGGTGTGTTACAGCTCATTTGATTATTTGTTATAACTCATTTGATTATTTGTTATAGCTCATTTGATTATAGCTCATTGATGCTTTTGAACTGGGGTGCTGGAGAAGACTCTTGAGAGTCCCTTGGACTGCAAGGAGATCCAACCAGTCCATCCTAAAGGAAATCAGTCCTGAATATTCATTGGAAGGACTGATGCTGAAGCTCCAATACTTTGGCCACCTGATGCAAAGAGCTGACTCATTGGAAAAGACCCTGATGCTGGGAAAGATTGAAGGCAGGAGAAGGGAACAGAAGAGGATGAGATGGTTGGATGGCATCACCGACTCAATGGACATGAGTCTGAGCAAGCTCTGGGAGTTGGTGATGGACAGGGAGGCCTGGCGTGCTGCAGTCTATGAGGTTGCAAAGAGTTGGACGTGACTGAGCAACTGAACTAAACTGATAGCTCATTTAATGCATCCAGCCTTCAAAAGAGATGGAGGTTCAATCCCTGGGTCATGAAGATCCCCTGGAGAAGGGCATGGCAACCCACTCTGGTATTCTTGCCTGGAGGATCCTGTAGACAGAGGAGCCTGGCAGGCTTCGGTCCATGGGATCACAAACAGTCGGACACAATGAAGTGAATGAGCACGGCACACACAGCACAGCCTTCCAAAAACCAAGGAATGCAAATCCTCCTTTCTGTGCCTCCTCCAGACAAGAGAAACCCTCCTTCTCCCCCTTCCTCACTCCAGATCCACAAATCCATGGGGTCTTCTGTTGTCACCTCTAATAGCCTGATCCTCTGCTTAAGGCACGGAGTTCAGACCTATACCTGTGATGGGGCATGTTAACTTCTTCCTCTCCCATCAGAAATACATGACATTCTATTCGCTCCATCTTGGTTTCTAAAATAATTCTTTTCATTGCTTCCCAGCACATAGCAACATTGGATAATCAGGAACTATTTATTTTTCATAATGACAGCAAAATGTTAGAATCTATACACATGGGTGACCAATTTTATTGAATTTCTAGCTCTGTTTACAGTGAAAACTGTAGTCCCAAAAAACTAAGCTGCCTTAGGTAGTAATTACGTCAAACCTGAAACATGAGACATAGGTTATGTTTATTGTTTCAAACGAGCACCTGACTTCAGGGACCTGCTTAATAATAGACATGCTTGGGATTAATGAGGATGTTTCCTTATATAAACAGTGAAAATTCCAACATAAATATTGTGGGTTCTGACCTCCTGCTTCCTTGTGGAGCATACAGCCATGCCAGGGGCTGAATAGATGGAGACTTAACTACTTACCCGTCAGGTCTGAAACGGCCAAGCATGTGTGTGTGTTGAGTTGCCTCGGTCATGTCCGACTCTGTGACACTATGAACTGTAGCCCACCAGGCTCCTCTGCCCATGGGATTCTCCAGGCAAGAATCCTGGAGTGGGTTGCTGTGCCCTCCTCCAGGAGATCTTACTGATCCAGGGATCAAACCTGCATCTCTTATGTCTACCTGCATTGGCAGGCAGGTTCTTTATCACTAGCGCCACCTGGGAAGACCCCTGAAATGGCCGTGTTATCTCATATCTATTACACCAGGGTGTCTTTCACAGTTATTTTTAGAAAAGCATCCACCACGGAAGCAGTTCTAGAACATTCTCTCCATGCCCATGTTTAAGTGTGACTGAAAGGGAATATCACAGAGATTTCAGTCACCCCATAAGCCTGCATCTGGGGAGATGAAGACCTTCGTGGAAGCCTGCTTTAACGATGCAGTCCCCAGTCTGTGCTATGGCTTCCCCGTGTTCTTTGAGATGCTGAGAACCTGCCTGGGCATCGGTTTCCTCACATGTCAAATGAAGGACTCTGACTAGACAAGTGCATCTCAAATTTTCATGTGTGCACAAATCACCTGGGGGCTTTGTTGAACTGCAGATACTAATACAATAGGTTGGGAGGGGCCTAAAATCCTGCATATCTAGCAAGCTCTGGGGGTGGAGGGGAAGGGCAATGCTGCTGACCAGTCCATGGGCACACTTTGAGTAGCAAGATGTTAGATGATTTCTAAAGAAACTCTTCGTACTGCATTTTTTCCATATTCAAAATAATGCCAAAAGGTTAAGTCACAAATGTTGCATCATAATAACAATAAAGAAAAGCTAAATATCTAAAGATTGAAGTCTTAACATTAACCCAGTTCAGCAGACTCTCCAAACACTTCAGCCGAGACGGTTTAGTTTGACAAAGCATGTGGGTACACATTTCTTTACTTTTTTTCCCCATGAGCAATTAAGATGAATTTTTCTTTTTCTTTTTTTTTACAATGCAGTTGACTCAGGATAATGCAACAATTAACCCCCAGCTTAGACATCCTTACGCCTGAAGTTTAATTCCAAGACTGTTATCCAAACTGGAAGAAAAGGGAGAGAGAAGTATTTAAGATTGGTGAGTCTTCCAAATTAAAATAAAATTTGTAATTCCCAGAGTGAGTAGAATTGCTTCTTTTCTTCCAATTTAAGTCTTGTCTGGAAAGACTAGTTAGCAGAGAAGAGAGAAACAGCAGCTCCAAGTGAATTGGCAGTGGTAAGGCAGACAACTCAGCCTTCCCTGGTGGGTGAGAGTCTGCCTTCTGCTACCTGTGAGAATTTATAGAAACTTAACCACCTGGGACAGATGATCATTGTGTATAAAAACCCCAGGGAAGGTAAGTCCATACTTCTCTCCATTTGTTGTTGTTTAGTCTCTAAGTCATGCCCGACTCTTTGCAAATCCATAGACTACAGCACACCAGGCTTCCCTGTCCTTCACTATCTCCCAGAGTTTGCTCAGACTCATGTCCACTGAGTCTGTGACATCCTCTGTTATCCCCTTCTCCTCCTACCTCTCCTCCTCCTCTTTCCCAGCATCAGAGTCTTTTCCAGTGAGTCGGCTCTTCACATAGGTGGCCAAAGTATTGAAGCTTCAGCCTCATCTTCAGCATCAGTCCTTCCAATAAATATTCAGGGTTGATTTCCTTTAGGATTGACTGGTTTGATCTCCTTGCTATCTATAATGGGTAAGAAAAAGCTAATAAGGGACCATATCATGGGGGTCTTCTGGGTAATTTGTGAATGCAGAAGTAGTACCAGGGCACACACAGTCAGAACTGGCTCAGGGGATAAAGGAACATGGAAGAAAGGAAGGAGGGTGTAGACGTGTGTGCAGGTGCATTAATTGGTGCACTCACCCCACAGCTTCCTCCAAAGGATACCTCTCTCCCGTGGAAAGATGTGCCAACACCTCCTGCTAGGACCTGCCTCACCCAGATACCTCAGGCATGGCTGCAAGCTTAACGTGCCCAGGGCCTGAGCCAGAGACTTCTCATAAAAACATCTTTTCCATTAGTAGGTGGGCTTGTTGCCTACTCAGGGCACATACTAGTTGTGGCTGGCCAAGCTTTGGAGAGAATGCTATTTTTCAGTGTAGCTGGTTTGATCATCTGATTTGATGGGAAAGGGTTGGTGGTAGGTGACTTCTGGTTAAGTCGCCGGATGCAGCCTCTGGAGGCTTGAGTCCTGGGCCTGCCTCTGCAGTTACCACACATCTTTGTACCTGGTTCTACAAGAACCACTCCTATAAAGAGAAGAGGCTCAATTGGATCCAAAGTTTTCAAGGATTTAGTTCAGTTTATTCTTTTTGAGGGAAACCTTTCTTTCTTTAAAAAAAATTAATTAATTTGGCTGCACTGGGTCTTAACTGCAGCGTGTGGGATCTAGTTCCCTGACCAGGGGTTGAACTCAGGCCCCCTGTGGTGGAAGCACAGGGTGTTAGCCACTGGACCGCCAGGGAAGTCCCTGAAACCTTTCTTTAAAAGAAATCTTATGCAGAAGTCCAATTCGCAAAGCAGATGGAAGTACTGCGTCTGGTTAGATATCACCATATGCAGTCACAAATATACCTCGCATTTTCCACAGTTGATAATCAGATGCAGTAATTATTTTCTACTTCACAGTGATGCTTGGACCCCTGCTCCTTCCATCAGTGTGTTTTAATGCTCCAGGCAGTGGTTCTCCGTAGGGATTATCCTGTCTGCGCTCTGTCCCCAAGCACGGGACGTTTACTTGGGAAAGTCTGGAGACAACTGTGGTCGCTGCAGTGGGGAAGCACCACTGGCATCAGGCGAGTAGAGGCCAGAGATGCTGCTGAACTGCCGTCAATGAACGAGGTCGGCTCTCACATGCAGGAATTATTCAGCCCAAATGCTGATGGGCTTCCCTGGTGGCTCAGATGGTAAAGAATCTGCCTGCGGTGCGGGAGACCTGGGTTCGATCCCTGGGTTGGGAAGATCCCCTGGAGGAGGGCATGGCAACCCACCCCAGTATTCTTGCCTGGAGAATCCCATGGACGGAGGAGCCTGCCGGGCTACAGTCCATGGGGTCACAAAGAGTCGGACACAACTGAGCAACTAAGCACTGCAAATGCTCACAGTGCTGAGCTTTAGGAGCCTTCATCTAGGTTCTGAAATTCTGTATATTCCACCAACAGATACAGAAAGAGCACATAGGAACACCGCATGAGTCTGATGGGCCAGGCCGAGGAGTGGCGCGTGTCACGACCACTCTCAGTTCATGTCCCGAGTGGTGTGTGTTGGAGGGTGGGGCAGGGGAGGGGAAGAGATGTGGTTTCTGGTTGAGAAGCTACTCCCTAGAAACAAACCCTTGCCACGCAAGGGGAGCAGGGAGAGCTGGTGGAGAGCTAGCTGTGCTGCCCAGCCTTCTCAGTGAACACACCTCATAATAAACAACTAGATGGGGCTAGAGTCCATACGCAGGGGTAAAGCGGAACCGGGTGGGGCATCACTCCCCAAAGTGTGGCAACATCAGGGAGTCTACAAAGGACACACATCCCCCATCCCCCCCACCTCCACCCCTACCCCAGAGCTCATTAAAAGCACATGAGACCCAACCAACTGGCTGCCAGGATTACACAGAAGATGCAGGTAGAAACCCACCATCTTCGGGGGAACTGTGTTTTTCCATGGCAGGGAGGGCGCTGGGCTTCACGGAAGGCTATCTATTTGAAGAGCAAAGATGAACACAGTCAAATACACTAAGGGGATTAAAAACGACACAGTGGACTTAACCTCTTTGCTTCTCAGCCCAGGACACCGCAGCCATTCTTTCCCCAGTTATTATCACTAATCAGACAGTGACCTAGTTTCAAAGGGCATGGACATTCGAAACACAAGTGAGAAGACATGCAAATTGTGGTAGGGAGACTGTGAGAAGAAAGTTCAATGAAATAAGTCAAAATATCCGAACTTGACACCTTTCTGCTCCTGACAAGCAGTACCACGGGGGAGACACTGCCATTCCTGGGCCCCTGTGCTCTCCTTAGCAAAACATGGAGACAGGCCCTGAGCAGCAATTTGCAAACTCTGTCCTGGGGAATCCCTTGGAGATATAATCAGAGCAAGTCAATGGGGATCAGTCTGTCTGATCAACTCCACTCCTGTCTGTCTGACATACTACAAATCCATGTAAAATACTGTTTACAGCTTTTGAAAACCCCTGATAGAGCTCATCACTTATTTCCAGTTCTAACAGTCTATGATTAGTTCATATGATAATCTCAGTAAAAAGTTCTATTCATCTCATAATAAATCAATTTTTTTCCTTCTAAATTTTAAATTACCATTGAAAAGGCAAAATTAGCCTGGCCCAATCCTTTAGTTTTCTGTATATATTAAAGTTAGCCTCATGTAGAAGAATACACAGTGAAACCCCACATGGCCTGAACAGAATCTTGGTAGACTCTAAATAGTTATTAGTTAAACTGAATTTTTACATATCAATATAGGTAACTCTGATCTTGGGCTGCCCTGATGGCTCAGTAGTAAAGAATATGCCTGACAATGCAGGAGACATGGATTCGATCCCTGGGTAGGGAAGATTCCCTGGACTAGGAAATGGCAGCTGACTCCAGTATTCTTGCCTGGAGAATCCCAAGGACAGAGAAGCCTAGCAAGCTTCAGTCGATGGCGTTGCAAAAGAGTCGGACATGACTTAGTGACAAAGCAACAACTCTGATCTCAAAAATCTATAATAAATTTGATTTTTGTGCGACTTGCTCCCAAACTCAGGACCTGCTATATATTACATTCAAAAAAGCCATACAAAGAAATCAGTCCTCAGGGGAACCACTTAAAGGGGCTTTCTAGGAGGGAAACTACTGATGGCTCTGCCAACAGTGCTTCAAGGAACTTTACTCGCCTCCCACCAGACAGCGCCCAACCTAGGCACCACTGCCTCAAAAAGAAGAAGATACAATAAAATATAAGACATATTTGCCCAGCAAACGTTCATTCAAGACAAGTCCCCTAGCCTTCTTCCATATTGCTCCCCTAAATATGTACACCCCCTTCATGGGTCATAGCCTCGTCATGGCAAAGGGGCTTGTGTAACTCAGTGAAGCCATGAGCCACGCCGTGCGGGGCCACCCAAGACAGACGGATCATAGTGAAGAGTTCTGACAAAATGTGGTCCACTTGAGGAGGAAAAGGCAAGCCATTCCAGTATTCTTACCAGGAGAACCCCACGAACAGTATGGAAAGGCAAAAAGATATGACACTGGAAGATGAAGCCCTTAGGTCAAAAAGTGCCTAATATGCTACTGGGAAAGAGTAGAGGGCAATTGCCAACAGCTCCAGAAAGAATGAGCTGGCTGGGCCAAAGCAGAAACAATGCTCAGCTGTGGATGTGTCTGGTGGTGAAAGTAAAGTCCATTGCCATAAAGAATAATATTGCATAGGAACCTGGGATGTTAGGTCCATGAATCAAAGTAAATTGGATGTGGTCACTTAGGAGACGGCAAGGTTGAACATCGATATCTTAGGAATCGGTGAATTAAAATGGATAGGAATGGGTGAATTTAATTTGGATGACCAATATATCTTCTACTGTGGGCAAGAATCCCTTGCAATAAATGGAGTAGCCCTCATAGTCAACAGAAGAGTTTGAAATGCAGTACTTGGGTGCAACCTCAAAATTAACAGAATGATCTCCATTCATTTCCAAGGCAAACCATTCAACATCATAGTAATCCAAATCTGTGCCCCATCCACTGACGTCTAAGAGGCTGTAGTTGACTGATTCTATGAAGACGTACAACACCTTCTAGAACTAACACTAAAAAAAAGATGTCCTTTTCATCATAGGGGACTGGAATGCAAAAGTAGGAAATCAAGAGATAGCCAGAATAACAGACAAGTTTGGCCTTGGAGTATAAAATGAAGCAGGGCAAAGACTAACAGAGTTTTGTCAAGAGAACATGCTGGTCATACAAAACACCATACAAGCCCATACAATTCACACTACCACACAACTGTGCTTATTTCACATGCTAGCAAGGAAATGCTCAAACTCCTTCAAGCTATGCTTCAGCAGTGCATGAATCAAGAACTTTCAGATGTACAAGCTGGGTTTAAAAAAGCAGAAGAACCAGAGATCAAATTGCCAACATTCATTGGATCACAGATAAAGCAAAGGAGTTCCAGAAAAACATCTGTTTCTCCTTCATTGATTGTGCTAAATCCTTTGACTGTGTGGATCACAACAAACTATGGAAAATTCTTAAAGAGAGGGTAGTATCAGATCATCTTACCTGTCTCCTGAAAAGCCTGTGTGCAAGTCAAGAAGCAACAGTTAGAACTGGACATGAAACAATGGACTTGTTCAAAATTGGGAAAGGAGTATGTCAAGGCTGTATATTATCACCCTGCTTACTTAACTTACATGTAGAGTACATCATGGGAAATGCTAGGCTGGGTGAATCACAAGCTGGAATCAAGATTTCCAGGAGAAATATCAATAATCCCAGTTATGCAGATGATAGCACTCTAATGGCAGAAAGTGAATAGGAACTAAAAAGTCTCTTGATGATGGTGAAAGACAAGAGTAAAAATGAATTGAAACTCAACATTAAAAAACTAAGATCATGGCATCAGGTCCCATTACTTCATGACAAATAGAAGGGGAAAAAATGGAAGCAGTGACAGATTTTATTTTCTTGGGTTTCAAAATCACTGCAGACAGTGACTGCAGCCATGAAATTAAAAGATGCTTGGTCCTTGGAAGGAAAGCTATGACAAACCTAGACAGTGTATTAAAAAGCAGAGACATCACTTTGCTGACAAAGGTCCAAAGAGTAAAAGCTATGGTTCTTCCAGGAGTCATGTATGGACCATAAAGAAGACTGAGTGCAGAAGAACTGATGCTTTTGAATTGCGGTGCTGAAGAAGACTCTTGAGAGCCCGCTGGACAGCAAAGAGATTAAATCATTCAATCCTAAAGGAAATCAATCCTGAATATTCATTGGAAAGACTGATACTGAAGTTGAAGCTCCAATACTCTGGCCACCTGATGCGAAGAGCCGACTCACTGGAAAAGACCCTGATGCTGGGAAAGACTGAAGGTAAAAGGAGAAGAGGGTGGCAGAAGATGAGATGGTTAGATAGTATCACTGACTCAATGGATATGAATTTGAGCAAACTCTGGGAGATAGTGGAGGACAGAGGAGCCTTCATGCTGCAGTCCATGGGGTCACAGAGTTGGACACAACTCTGTGACTGAACAATGACAGTAACAACAAGTATGTAGAAACTCGGGAGCTTTCCCGAGGGCTTCCACAGTCCATCAGGGTGGGTTTCTTGTTTAGTCACTCAGTCGTATCTAACTCTTTCATGACCCCATGGACTGTAGCCCACCAGGCTCCTCTGTCCATGGGATTTTCCAGACAAGAACACTGGAGTGGGTTGCCATTTCCTTCTCCAGGGGATCTTCCTGATTCAGGGATTGAACCCACATCTCCTGCTTGGCAGGCAGATTCTTTACCACTGAGCCACCTGGGAAGCGATAGGTGGGTTTGGATCAAGTTAAATGAGTCTTGAATAAAGTGGAAGCTACAAGGTGGCTTGCCTTGCTTACTCAGTTGTGATACCAAACTAGAGATACCTGGGTTAATGAGGGACACTGAGGTCAATGAAGGGAAACTGTCTGGAAGCTTGTCTTGGATTCAGTCTCTGAGGGCAAGCAGGGATCTCGTCAATTAGCTCCAGGCTCCCTGTGGCATAAGCTGTACATATTGGCAGTAAAATAACTGAGAACCAATTGTGTTGCTCCAGGCAGTGCTAAATTAGATGTACAGTGTATCTTCCACAGCTATTAATAGCAAGGAGCCTGGAGCCAGTTAGAAATATGGCCATGTAATAGGGAACTGAAGTGCTCTTAAATGTGTAAAACATCATTATCTGTCATCCATAGGCAACTAAACAGAAAAACACAGCTCAAGATCATCCTCAAACTGAAGGAATATTTCTATGAAGACCCTAAGTGTATAATAGGGCTGACTGAAGGATTATGGTTCTTTCTTCTAGAAACTTGTAAAAAAAATTAAAAAAGAAGTAAATGCAAAATTATATGTGAATGCATAGGAGCATATCCAAGTGAATATATTAGTGGTCATTCTTTTAGAAATGAAGTCCAAGGCAAACTCCTAGTGAACTGATGAAAGAATGTTTAAGCAAAAGTGCAGCTTGGGAAGCCCTGTAAACCATAACCTATAAAGCAGAAAATGCTTTGCAGTTTAAGTTAACTGTACTTTCTGCTATATCCAAAGCTGCTACATTATGATACATAAACTGATAAAAGTAGGTGCATGGTCACTTTTAACAAAACCAGACACCATGAAACAGCTAATTTGGCCAAAGTCTTCTATGTCACTCCTTTCATTTTTATTTCAGGGGAAAATGTCATCTTGCAAACAGAAACCATAAACCAAACAGAACAAATTCTATTTATAAAGGAAATTGCAGGTCATGGCACTGATTTTTTTTAAATCTAGCCACCTTTGTAGAAACAAGTACGCCTATCATTCAATATATAAACCATCTTTTTTTTTTTTTTTTTAATTTTTTTATTAGTTGGAGGCTAATTACTTCACAACATTTCAGTGGGTTTTGTCATACATTGATATGAATCAGCCATAGATTTACACGTATTCCCCATCCCGATCCCCCCTCCCACTCCCTCTCCACCCGATTCCTCTGGGTCTTCCCAGTGCACCAGGCCCGAGCACTTGTCTCATGCATCCCACCTGGGCTGATGATCTGCTTCACCATAGATAGTATACATGCTGTTCTTTTGAAATATCCCACCCTCACATTCTCCCACAGAGTTCAAAAGTCTGTTCTGTACTTCTGTGTCTCTTTTTCTGTTTTGCATATAGGGTTATCATTACCATCTTTCTAAATTCCATATATATGTGTTAGTATGCTGTAATGTTCTTTATCTTTCTGGCTTACTTCACTCTGTATAAGGGGCTCCAGTTTCATCCATCTCATTAGGACTGGTTCAAATGAATTCTTTTTGACGGCTGAGTAAAATTCCATGGTGTATATGTACCACAGCTTCCTTATCCATTCATCTGCTGATGGGCATCTAGGTTGCTTCCATGTCCTGGCTATTATAAACAGTGCTGCGATGAACATTGGGGTGCATGTGTCTCTTTCAGATCTGGTTTCCTCAGTGTGTATGCCCAGAAGTGGGATTGCTGGGTCATATGGCAGTTCTATTTCCAGTTTTTTAAGGAATCTCCACACTGTTTTCCATAGTGGCTGTACTAGTTTGCATTCCCACCAACAGTGTAAGAGGGTTCCCTTTTCTCCATATATAAACCATCTTTAAGAAAAGTTTGCAAAGAAGCTTAAAAACTGTTATTATTTAAACCATAAATATATTTTGTTACATTATTTCTTATTTACCACAAAATGTCAAGATGGATGGATATAAAAAACCTAGTTATTGATTATAATGCTTAAAAGAGCTACTTCTAGAAATTATGAAATTAATTTGAATACACCAATAATATATCAAAATAAGGTCATTAACATATTTTAAATATTAAAAGACATTAATTGCACATGGTAACTAAGGCATTATTATACTCAAAGCTTGTGAAATCTAGTGATTAGAGTGACAGGGTACCATATTTTTATCTTTTTAGTCCTATTTGTGTGTCAGACTGCAGTCTCAAAGGATCTAAATAGATATACCTAAATTTATTTCCAAATCATCATTTGTTTTCTCTCTTCTAATTTTAGTCCACACAAATCTTTCCGACTCACTTGGGTTTCCGACATACAGTTGTGGGCTGAGGGGTGCTGGCTGGCCAGTGTCATCAGATCAGCTTCCATCACTCGGGGCACTGTTGCCTGCAGCTGGCTGGATAACAGGGAGGCGTCGCCAGAGTAGTTCCATCTGTGGCAGGTCTAAAGATAACTGCTTGTTCCTGCCCCACAGTCCCCTCCCCTCCTCCATCACAGGGTTCTTCAGTCTTGCGCTATTGACATCTGGGATGGACACTTCTCTGCTGTAGGGACTGTCCTGTGCATGGTAGAATGTTTAATTTCATCCCTAGTCTCTATAAAATAAATGCCAGTAGCAACACTCCCCCCCGCAGTTACAGCAACCAAAAGTGTCTCCAGACATTACCCAATGCCCCCTGGTTTGGAGGCAGGGGGCAAATCTTACCTGGATGATTTTTCTTACAGAACCCTGCAAATAATCTGGTCCCCATCATTCTATGAGCATCCATGAAGTAAGAAAGGCAGTTTCCACTCCCAGCCAAAAGAGGTGAATCTTGACTGGCCAGATCAGTTCTGGTGGACCCATTCCTCTTCTCAACTACTGGTTTACACATGGGCATATGAAGGCTGCTGAGGGGCCGCAATTGAATTATTACAAAGTAGCACAGATTAAGTAGCTTAAAAACAGAAATAAGGAGACTAACATAGTCCCAGACTGTGATTCCTGCCCCTATACCATCATGGGTCCTTAGACTAGGGTCCTTCTAGGCCAAAGGGATGAGGACCTAGGAAGTCATCCATTCCAGAGCCAAATTATCCAATAGAATTTCACATTTTCCCAACCTACCTTCAGTTGATTTTATTAATCTGCCATGAACTCAGCTATGAATTTAAAAGTACAGTTAAAAATATTTTCTAGCATGTTTAGTGTTCAGTAGCTAGGCAAGTGAGATTTCTCTATACAGAAATGGCATGTTAGACGGGTATACATTGATTTTATCATGTTCAAATTTCCTTCCTGAAAGACTATGCCCATATTCTAGTATAAAGGATGATACTTTTCTTTTGATCACTGTGCCTAATATTTCCTATTTGAGTGAGTGAAAGTTGCTCAGTCGTGTCAGACTCTTTGCAGCCCCATGGACTGTAGCCTGCCAGGCTCCTCTGTCCATGGAAGTCTCCAGGCCAGAACACTGTGAATAGTTATTCCCTTCTCCAGGGGATCTTCCTGACCCAGGGATCAAACAAAGATCTCTCGCATTGTAAGCAGATTCTTTAGCATCTGAGCCACCAGGGAAGCCCATATATTTCCTATTTGGTGGTTTATTATTATTATTGGTATTACTTTGATTGTTTACATTACTTCTATTGGATTCTGTTTACTGTTTGAGAGCTAATTAAAGCAAATAAGAGTAAAAATGTATTCTCTCACAGCTCTGGAGGCTAGAAGTCCAAGATTAGGGGTTATTAGGGTCAGTTTCTTCTGAGGTCTCCATCCTTGGCTTACAAATGGCCATCATCTCCCCATGTCTTTACATGGTCTTCTCTCTGTGCATCTTTGTAAACACATTTCCTCTTCTTTTAAGGACATCAGTTATATTGGATTAAGATTAACCCTAGCAATTACACTTTAATTTAGTTACATCTTTAAAGAACTTATCTCCAAATACAGTCACATTCTGAGGTACTAGAGGTTAGAATTTAAATCTATGAATTTGATGGGGGTTGGGGAGGGGTCCACAATTAATCCCATAACAAGGAAAGAAGAAAAAGGAAGACAGATGAGAAGACCAAAAAAGGGGGTGGGGTGGGAAGAGAAGGGGATATATCTGTTGGGAATGATTTCCTTTGAAGGTGATAGAAATGAACAGTTCATTAAAATAAGGTTTTGCTTTTATAACTAACATTGTCTGAATATGAGTGGTTTGCTAACAGTGGTTCAGCTGGTCAAAAATATTATCGAAGACCAGGCTCTTTCACTATTTCTACTCTGCCACTTTTGGATTTTTCATCCTGATTGCCTCGTGGTCACAAGATGGCTGCTGTAACCCCAGACATCATGTCCACCTTCAAGAAAGGGAAATAGGCTGATTCATGTCAATGTATGACAAAAACCACTACAATATTGTAAAGTAATTAGCCTCTAACTAATAAAAATAAGTGAAAAAAAAAAAAAGAGAAATAGGCTACACCAGTAATATTCCTCTTGTTCCTGTTCCCTTTATATAGAAGCAAAACCTTTCAGGCGACCGCTCCCCCCAATCCCACCCAGCATATTTCCATTTATGTCTGATTTGCTATAACTGGGTCATGTGCCCAGCTCTGGCTGCCAGGGAATCTGGCACAGCAAATATCTGGCTTTCCAGAACGTTTGGTAGCACACAGCAAGGAAGAAGGGGGTTGAAATAGCTATTAAATTAGTCAATCAACCATGTTTAGCCAAGGGAGGGAGAGAGGAAAGAGAGAAAAGGAAAGGAGAAGACTGGGGAGAAGACAAAAAGAGAAAAGGAAAATTATCTGTAATCATTATCAATTACCATCTACAAAAAAGCAAAGTTTTCATACACAGCCTTCCCTAGGGTGTTCCCCTAGCCTGCTGATTAGCTATTATAATATCCAACAGCTTGCTTCAGTGTCTAAGTGATTGCTCATCTTTTGGTATAAACATAAAATGTACTTAATGAATGATTGCTTCTTGATAAGGAGTTGTAAGTTACATATTTCCAGCATAATACTTGGCACATGGTAGGTACTTACTAAATATCTATCAAATACATGAATCAAACCAATGCAGATCATTGTGGGAAAAGCACATAATGCCTACTCAACAAGACATCATTAGGATTTGCTTGGAAGTTGTTAGAAATGCAAATTTTCAGGCTTCACCCCAGACATACTGAATCAGAAGTAGGAGAAGTTAGTAATTTGTATTTAAAACATCCTACAGGGGATGCTGATGCATGCTAAAGCTTCTGAATACATATATACACACACACATACAACTAAGCTGTGTGTCCTTCATAATTTTAGGGCCATGAATATTTAATTTATTGCAATTTCTCTTCTGTGTTTCATTGATCATCTGAAGATGCGATTCTGTTCTCAGGATATTGTTTAACTTTTTAAATGTTAAGTCACAAAATATTAAAAGGTAAAGAGAATGGAGAGAAAAATAAAAACCAACCAGATACATACTCCTAGATTTATCAAAGTTAAGTTGCAAAATATTAAAAGGTAAAGAGAAGTGGAGAGAAAAGTATAAACCAACCAGGTACACACTCCTAAGATTTATCAAATGTTAACATTTACCACAGTTGCTTGAATGTCTTTTTAAAGTTGCTAGGCCCAGCATGGTTCCCTCCCATCCTTCCAATCCTCTCTGACAGCTCATGTCTATTCCTAAGCAACCTGGCCTCTTCCTGCTGCTTCCTAAATCCCTACGTTAAGAAACCAAGAGCATCTGATGCAGGCACATATTCTCACTGATGCTCCCCCAGAGGCTGAGTTAACAGCAGTTTTCATGACCTGGAGCTTCACTTAGGTTCCAGTGATACACACTGAGACTGGCTATATATTCAGATGTCCAAGAGGGAGGTTGGCCACAAACTGAAATGGTAATATCATGAGTTTCTCATTCAAAATGTAACTGTAAATTCTCTTTCCTCTTCTTAAGTTCAACAGCAATACTCTTTCAGAGAGGACCACCATAAAGAGAGAAAGAATGAAGCAAGTTCTGCTCACCGCAGGGAAGCCAGGGAGCGGTGGGTTTTAATTCAGCCAGTATCATCTCCTTGTTCCCTATGCACCTTTTATTCTAGCTAATGGAGAGGAGAGAATACTACCTGATTTTGTAATATAATTAGGTTTACAAAGTACATCCACACACATGCCCATTTGATGACAACTGATACCCTCATAGACTGCCCGGTTGCCCACTGTGTCTCCAGTACCCAGCAAAGTACTTGGTACACTTTGGGCACCAACTTTAAATGCTTGTTAAAGAAATGATGGATAGAAAGATGCCTAGAATGGCAGATCAAGAATTTCCAGAAAGGAGCCAGGGTGGCTGTTTGGCTGGATGGGAGCTATTAGAACAGTGCTTCTCAAAGGACCAGGTCTTTATCATTTCTCTCCTGCACTGATTTGTTCTTTAAGAAA
Organism: Cervus canadensis; assembly: GCF_019320065.1. Taxonomy (NCBI): domain Eukaryota; kingdom Metazoa; phylum Chordata; class Mammalia; order Artiodactyla; family Cervidae; genus Cervus; species Cervus canadensis. Next base: position 59,194,406 of record NC_057397.1, on the reverse strand, counting down.
ATTAGTGTGAAAAAAATGTCAATTGAACTAAACAGTGAGCTTGGGGCCAACAAGGCCAATACAGTTGGCCCTGCTCCATCTGTGGGTAGTTCAATCTACAGATGGGGAAGCAGTTGATAAGGAGGGTTAACTGTCCTAGGCTATTTTACACAAGAGACTTATGAGCATCTGTGGGTTTTGCTATCTGCAGGAGATCCTGGAACCAGCACCCTGCCATACTGGGAGAGACTGTACTTGATTTACATTCGAGTTCAAGTTCTTCGCCTTGTTTCAGACCACTAGCAGACAGTTCTTGGGTTGGATCTCCCTGTGAACCATGAGTTAGGGAGGTCCAGACCACGAGATCCAACTTAGAGCTGCCTGTACTCTGTGAGCATTTTTTTTACATAATTGCATTAGTTAGCTTTGGGTTTTTTGGAGGAGATACACATGGATATTACAGGATGACTAACCCCCTGACCCAAGCTACTTTTTAGTGGCTCCACTGAAGCTTAAGAACTGTACAGTTCAAATAATCTTTAATTACAAACTCCTAGAGTAATGCTTTGCTGATGCACAGGACAGAAGCCCTTCTACTGAGCAGGAAGGAGCATGGCCATCTGATGGGAAGAGGTCTTTGGTGCTTGCTGGCATGTTATAGTCCATGAGTAGCCTGGTTCTTTCACACAGCACTTTCTTCAATTTCTTCCTGAAACCAGCAACATCATGACCCTGGATTGTTCTGGCCCTTTTTGGGTGAGACTGAATTGCTTTGTAAAAACTTCCAGTGGCCTAACTTGGCCACTAACCCATCCAGCCTACACTGGTGACGTCAGGACAGGAAGAGCCTGAGAGGCTGGGACTCCACTCATGGTCACTCTGGGCCAGTGGGCCTCAGCCTCAGCACACATCAGAATCCCCTGGGGGCATTTAAAACAGATCACTGACTGCATTTTCTTATAATTCAGTAGGCCTCAGGTAAGGCCTAAGAATCTGCATTTCTAACAAGTCCTGGGGGACACTGAGGCAGCTAGTCTGGGGACCACACCTGGACAACCACTGTTCTGGGGACTCAGCACAGTCCATTCGTTGGGGGTGGGGAGTCTCTCCTTCCATCCATAAGCAGCATCCTTGCCTACTTAATCTGGCAGAGATATCAGGCCACCTACCAAATATCTATCATCTCTTTTTTCCCAGCTGAACCCCAGTTTTGTTAACAACAACATATCCAGGTTCAAGAACGCTGCATTTGCAGACTCCTTTCAGGTATAGGTGTCCACATGATCTAGTTTCACCAATGAAATGTACATGGACTCACTGGATATCACTTCTGGGGAAGTCCAACAAAGGAGGTTGATCAACTGTTGCTTTATCGGAGTCTTCCACTAACAACTTCGTCTATCACAAATTGCCCTTTCTCCTTCCCTTTCTTCTTTCCTATAATGTGGGCTTGATGCTGGAGGAGCTTCAGCCATCTGGGGACCACAGGCAACAAGCAGATGCTAGGGATCCTTGAATGGACAAAGGTGCCTGAGTCCATGATGACATAATGGGCAGTCATGCCAGCTCTGGAGTGCTCCCTTCTACAGATCTAATTATGTGAGAAAAGGAAAGCCCCTAATGTATTCAAGCCATTGTTATTTGGAGCCAATGGAATTCTTAACTAATTCACCTTTCATATTAAAGACCAATGCTCCATGTGGAGATGGAAAAATTAGCTGTGTTTTCTACCCTCAAGGAGTTTATAGTACAGCTATGAAACTGTACTGAAAACAGCACTGCTCCTGGGTGAATGTGAGACTCAAGGAGCTTGAGAGTTAGCAGCCAGAACACCTCTATGCTTTCTGAAAAACCGTTTTAGAGAGATTTGGATCAGAGAGTACAGTGCAGGGTGAAGTTTGAAGTTGAATTTAGGGGTCTTGAGATAAGAGAGTTTACCTCCAGGCTTCAGGCTCCTGAGAAACAGTGATCTCTTGTGAAAAGAGGATTCTTGAACATGTTCGGGTCTGTCACAAGGACAGGGAATGGTAAAGAACTGTGTCCATGGTGCAAAGGGGAATAGAGGAAGAACAATCATTACAAAAGGCTGAGAGAAGCAATGGCTCAAGGGAAAAAAGGAAATGATCCAAAGCTGACATAAAGAGACTTTGGAAGTTGGGAGACTAATACTGAGCAAGACAAGCCTGTGGTTCCGATGGGGGAGAGCAGGAGTTTGTAAACATTTTCAAGTCCTGGACCCCTAATTTCAGGAAAGCATCACAAGAAAAATGCCAAAAATGGAGCTCTTTTGATTATATACCTCATAAGAGAAACCTAGTTATCAACTTTTCTTTTCCTGTTATATCTCGGGGTCTCCACAGAACACCAAGGGCTATAAGGACCAAATTATGGGAAAGAAGTTGAGGTACAGGTGGAAAATGGAGTGGTTTAGATACCATGAAATAATTCAGAGGAGAAGGGGCAAGAGAAAACTTGAAAAGACTATTGTTTGGGGTTCAAGATCTCTTGATCATGTTTTAGAAGTGCTGAATGATTAACTCTCAGACTGATACAAGAAAGCTGTTGGACCGCTTAGAAGCTCCTTGTTCAAGGTGTTTCCAGCCCTAAAAGCGTTTCATCCTAAGTTTGGAGAAAATACATTTAGAAAAGAAGAGGTCATGTCTTTCAGAGACTATAGATTTTACACAAAGAATTTCATTGAAATGGTCCTAAGATTTTTAATGTTCAGTTACTCTTTGCTCTTGAAAGTTAAAGTTTCTTTAACTGAATCCCTTCTTTATTTTCTGTTTTAAAGGAATAAAACTACGATATTAACTTTGAATTTTTACATGAATCAGATAGTAACAAATAAAAGAGAAAGATAAAATCCAGCCTGGAAAAATGTTATTCTACATCACTGCTTCCATAAATTTTAAATGAATAGAATTTGATATCAGATTCAAAGTTTGCTGAGAATTTGTGACTACCTTGTTGCTTTAAATAAGATAAAAATTCTATGTTGATACTTAGCATGAATGGCGCTAGTGGTATCCGCCTGCCAGTGCAGGAAATGTGGGTTTGATCCCTGGGTCGGAAAGATCAACTAAAGGAGGGTATGGCAACCCACTCCAGTATTCTTGCCTGGAGAATCCCATGGACAGAGGAGCCTGATGGGCTACAGTCCATGGGTTCGCAGAGTTGGACATGACTGAAATGACTTAGCAGAAGCAGCATGAATATGGAGCTGTTAATCTGTAAAGTGTCCTAAGATAAATTTTTGTCAATTATTCATAATTTCACACTGTAAAAGGTCTTTATTTCTCTGCCCATTTTCCAGATAGGAAACCAGAAAACACATCAAGGTAAAATTCACTTATACACCTGGGTGATGGTAGCGACTTGCCTGGCTGCACTTGCACCAGAACGGAAGTTTCCTGCATCCTAATTTTTCTAAAATTAGCCAATGCAGCCACTACGATGGAAAGAATCATTCATTTTTTAAGTCTGTCTTGGACAGAATTATAAGCGAGCAGAAACAAGCAAGTGCTAGCTTTCATCTTTGCTCATATGACAGACGTGGAATTTGAAGGGCTCTGAGCAGGGCAATGTGGTACATTCACATTAAAGACAGACACCCTTTCTTGTGGCTCTCCAACTGCTCACATCATTCAGGAAATTCTTCCAAATTCAATAAAGATGTAAACAGTTTCTTTTTAGATGACATTAATTCAAAATACTTTCCACTACTGACTGTGGAAGTAGCCTTGTCACAGCCTCTGGACCAAGCACGTACATAATCCAGCTCAGATGTCACTCAGAGAGACAGGGTATGGTCTCTTGGAGTGCGTGTCACTAAAGAAGCCCTAGTCTTTGAAAGAGTCAAAGGGGTGTCTCAGGTCCTGGCATCAGCCCCCAGCCCTGCACTGGAAGCCTCTTCCTACAGCCAGAGTCCTGTCTCTTCTGGGCTGTCTAACACTCCGAAGCACTTCTTCCGTGGAGCATCGCCCAGATAAACCCTGAGTCAAGGCACTTCCAAGATACAGGGAGATGGCTGCCCACATATACAGTTAGGATGTACCAGCTGAGTTGCTGTGTAAATGAATCTAACATAGAACACGTTGCTTTCTGATGGATCGTATTTTCTGCAAGTAAAAGATAAATGAGAGTGCAAAAATGAGCGGAGCCTCTGAGGGGAAAACCATGCTAAACACCTCTTTTAAGGAAGAACTTGTGTTGGGTTAATGTTTTCCTTGAATGCAAAGCCCACTTAAGGAAGAAAAGGAATGTGCAGATTTGTGAGTTATTGGTAGTCTCTTAAATGTTTGGACAAAACAAAACAATATTTTGAACCATAGTAAGACACAAGAGAAAGTGTTGAAAGTCTTAGAACAACTTTTCTGTATGTTGTGCATGAGCTTTCCCATTACACAGCCTTATATCATCTTCAAATATGTGTGAAGCAGAGAGTAAAAGACATGCTCTTTTGATTCTCCTTTTGAAGTTAAATCTTTGAGAGTTAAAGAAATCTATAAATATAGACTACGACACCTTCAATGAAAACAGCAATAGCAATAATTCGTTCAGTTTCAGGGTTAGAAAGTCATATAATGAGTAGGCCTAGATCAACACTTCTCTAAATGTATCCCGTAGGGTGTTAATGGGATTTATCCAAGAGACAAAAAGTTCCATGGTGCAATCCATTTGAGAAATATTTAATTATTTTTTTCAATTTCAAGGCAACAGAAAGCATTGTATGTGTTTTAACATGCACAGCAAATCTCAAAGCAGGAAATAAAATATGAAACATTCCCAAAACGTATTTATTAGACCACAAAACTTTTTTTCTGGAGAATTTGGTGGGACCAGTGTTCTTTGGTTTACATCTGGGGAAATACTACAATAAATGAAACAAACTTGTGAGCTGCTCTAAAGAAAGAAGGGAGTGGAAAGAGAGGAAAGAAATGACAAAATGCAAAGTCTTAACTGATTTGAAGTCACCAGCATCTTATGGAATCATTTTCCATGCAATATTTCAAGATGTGAAGACAAAGGAAAGTGTGTGCCATTTGAACTAACATTTAAAAAAATGACCCAAACAGTATGTGTGATTAAAAAACACTTAGCGACATCACCCACAGGTCTACTCTAGCTCTCCCTTCTGTTCCATTTACTTTTGAAAATAAAAATAAACTGAAAACAAATAAATACACTAAAATAAAAGTAAAATAAATGATGGCAACACATTATTAAGGTTATAAATAATTGATCTTTGTCTTGGACTTGTCCTGAGAACTGACTGGACCCATCCATACCCACGCACCCGCTCTGCACAGAAGCAAACTGCAAACACCCATTAGTATTCTCAGTAGTCACCTGGGAGCTCCCGGGTGCTTTGAATTAGCATGGATCACACCAGGCATCAAGCTAAGCACTCAGGGTACACTGCGCCATGTAATTCCTACACCAGCTCTGTGAGGCTGGGGCACTGGTTTCCTCACATGGAGAAGGAAGTGTAGATTCAGCGGACATAAGTACCTTTTCCAAGGAGTCCTTCCTGCCGGAATTGAGTTCCCTCTCTGTTGTTACATTGTATTGTGTTCTTCTCTTCCTTACTCTTCTAACACTTTCTGTGACCAGCTCAGAGCTTCTGGCCTCTGTGATGCCCACGGTTCTCCAGACATAGGACTCATTTTGGCCTTGGAACCTTGCCTTTCTTTACTAGACACAAGTTTGAAAGTGAAAGTCATGTTGAACTCTTTGCGACCCCATCTCCAGGTCAGAATGCTGGAGTGGTTATCATTACCATCTTTTTAAATTCCATATATATGTGTTAGTATACTGTATTGGTCTTTATCTTTCTGGCTTACTTCACTCTGTATAACGGGCTCCAGTTTAAAAAGATGGTAACGATAACCCTATATGCAAAACAGAAAAAGAGACACAGATGTACAGAACAGACTTTAAGACTCTGTGGGAGAAGGTGAGGGTGGGATGTTCAGAGAGAACAGCATTGAAACAAGTATACTATCAAGGGTGAAACAGATCACCAGCCCAGGTTGGATGCATGAGACAAGTGCTCAGGGCTGGTGCACTGGGAAGACCCAGAGGAATGGGATGGAGAGGGAGGCGGGAGGGGGGATCGGGATGGGGAACACATGTAAATCCATGGCTGATTCATGTCAATGTATGGCAAAAACCACTACAATATTGTAAAGTAATTAGCCTCCAACTAATAAAAACAAATGGAAAAAAAAAAAAAGAATGCTGGAGTGAGTAGTCTTTTCCTTCTCCAGGGGATCTTCCCAACCCAGGGATCAAACCCAGGTCTCCCGCATTGCAGGCGGATTCTTTACCTGCTGAGCCACTACAGGGAAGCCACAAGTTTGACATATCCTATTATCTAGCTCACCGTGGGAAATCAACCCACACCATCAGACACTTGGCTAGGACTTTCTCCAGAACAGTAGGAGTTTGGGACCCCAGGCCAGAGGGAGTGACTCACTCCCTTTCAGTTTTTATCACTAGGATGAAATCAACCACTAGACATAACTTACCAGAAACCCACTTACTGGGAAAAGTGAGGAAATTAGATGTCTAGAAGATCAAGGAGTTCATTTTGGACCTGGCCCTTGCTGTTGGAGCAGTGTCCATACACACAGCAGCTCGACTAGAGATCACAAGCTCACAGGCTTGGAGGGTCACACAGGGCATTTCCCTGGACACTGTGGTCTCCCCACTGTGATGGACACAGTGGTAAGCTGAACTGTGGAGACTTGTCTGCCCTGCCTGACTGTTCTCAGCTTCTGTGTAAGTTGGGAATGTAAACCTAATGATGCCTTGTATCCCCATTTTCAGAAGAAATCAAAAGATCCAGCCTTCTATGTATGTTTTCTGAAACTTTGGATTGTGGACGAGCTATGCAAAATACATTTGTGGACCAGTCTGCACACTCTGATCTAGACTATTGACTGGGAAGGTAAGCTGCTTGACAGTCTGCAAAGTATGGTAGTTAACATGGACTTTAGAGCTGAACTGCCCATGTCTGAGTTTTGGCTCCATCACTCACTGGCTGTTACTGGCTGTAACCTCACCTCAGTTTCCTCATCTGTAAAGTGAAGATTATAGCAGTACCTACTAATAAAGTTTAATGAACATTAAGTAACTGAACATCAATAAAGTGCTTTAAATGGTAGCAGGCATTTACTTAAATGTTAATGAGTAGGGCTTTTTGCTTGTTTTTGTTTTTTTAAGTTCTAAAATATATATATATATCCCAAGGGCCCAGGCCAAAAGCTGGGACTTCCTGGATGGCAGATATATTAAAATATCTCACTCAGGCTTAAACTCCCCAGGATGGAGAAACATTTGCGGATCAAAGTTGCTACAGAAATAGATGGGGGAAAGGTGAAGAAACTGCAGAATAACATTTCTGGTGACATGGTCTAAAAAAGGAGGGACTTAATAGAATCTGATTACTTGACATGAAAATGAGATATGAGTTAAGATGTATTTCTTTGTGGACTTAACAAACCTCCATAAGACCCGGGCAAATTTGAAAGACAGAAGGCAAATGGTTCCTCCTATACACAGGAAGAATGGAAAACTCATTTAATTTCTGGATGTGGAATTCACCAAAAAAAGCTATGACCAATCTAGGCAGCATATTAAAAAGCAGAGACATTACATTGCTGACAAAGGTCCATCTAGTCAAAGCTATGGTTTTTCCAGTAGTCATGTATGGATGTGCAAATTGGACTATAAAGAAAGCTGAGCACCAAAGAATTGATGCTTTTGAATTGTGGTGCTGGAGAAGAATCTTGAGAGTCCCTTGGACTGCAAGGAGATCCTAAAGGAAATCAGTCCTGAATATTCACTGGAAGGACTGATGCTGAAGCTGAAGCTCCAGTACTTTGGCCACTTGTTGCAAAGAACTGACTCATTGGAAAAGACTCTGATGCTGGGAAAGATTGAAGGTGGGAGGAGAAGGGGATGACAGAGGATGAGATGGTTGGATGGCATCACTGACTCAATGGACATGAGTTTGAGTAAACTCCGGGAGCTGGTGATGGACAGGGAGGCCTGGCATGCTGAAGTCCTTGGAATTGCAAAGAGTCAGACTAGACTGTGAGACTGAACTGAACCGAAGTTGGCCTTTAGGTTCTGGGTGGGGGCAGTGGAAGGTGAGGCACAGTGGTTGGGTGATGGATGCTTGTTCTCTGCTAGCAGGCAGAATGGAAGCCGCTGACTGTGGGGTGAAAGTTCAACAGCTCCCTCTCTCCTCAAGAGACAATTAACTTCCATCTGTTCAAACCTCCCCGCTCCAATACCCCTTTTAATCTCCTTCCACCAACCAGTGTGAAGCTAAGAAAACCAAACCCATCTGAAATGGAAACCGTTATACATCAGAAGTCATGGGAGAGGACTGACTGACCTGCAGGTCACCATAGGAGACGCCAAGAAGCAAAAGGGGACATTCAGGAACAACTGCTGTTTCGAGGATTATAAGTCAGAGGCTTAACATCTGCTCAAGAGCCAGCTTGAGCCACCTAAGACGAAGGACATAAAGTACACTTAGAAAATAAAACCTCTAAAAAAAAATCCTCTAGTGCTATACACTGTTTACTTAGAAAGATGAAAGCATTCCCTGTGCCCAAGAGGTCTCTGTGAGTGGTCTGAAATAGGGCAGCAGGTGCTGCCTGGCGTCCTTCTGAGGGTCTGGACCCGGAGCAACATTGTCTGTTGGCCCCAAGAGGAGTGTCGGTGCCTGAAGACAAGCAGACTCCATTAAACAGATCAAATGATTCTCCTGACAAGGCTGGAGGCTCTCTACTTCCAATCTGCTTTCAAACAATTTGGATGTGTGTGCGTGTTCAGTCATGTATGACTCTGCAACCCCACCGAGTGTAGCCCACTAAGCTTCTCTGTCCATGGGATTATCCTGGCAGGAATACAGGAGTGGGTTGCCATGCCCTCCTACAGGGGATCTTCCCAACCCAGGGATAGAACCTGTGTCTCCTGCATTAGAAGGAATATGCTTTACCACTGAACCACCAGCCTCAAACAATTTGGTTACTTGCAACCTAAGACATGGGAGAGAATTTGGGGGAGTGGGCCGGGGTGGTAGACCTGCAATCCCGAGTGCACAGGACAGGAAGCCCCTACACTCATGGTCCCACTGCCTGTGGACTTTTTTCTCCCCTTCACAGTCTTTCCTCTCCCCCTCCCCAATGGCCTGCATTTTACTATTCTGCTTCTAATTTCCCTGGTCTCTCTGGTAAGCCTTTTCTTATTCTCCGTGCTTCATTCCTTATAGCACAAGACCAGCCATTGACCAACAGTTTATCCAAATCCAAAACTGTATTTTACTGCTGAATAATAAACATATGGCTTTTCCAGTCTGCCATGAAAGAAGACACGAGCCTCATGCTTCAATGCAGGGTTAGCACAGCTATTAGAATATAATAACAGCTTCTGATACAATATCCTATGGCTTTCTAAAAAAAATTTCGTAAGATAACAGATTAAGACTGGATACCTGAATCATTCTTTTAGGAATTTACAACACTTGTTCATTCATTGCACACAGCAAACCTTGGTGAATATTCACATATACCAAGCACTCTCAGTAAGGGAGACGGTGGGATTCATGACACCACCACTGAGCTCGTCCAACCCAGAGACCTGCGTGTTCCACGCAAGTAGAGCAGAGGGAGCAGGCTGGGTTACAGGGAAACACAGAGTGCCTTGGAAGCAGAGAGCACTCATGGCTTCTTCCAAGATCTTCTAGGGACTGAGTCTGGCTGGAGCATGTGGGAAAGTGATGAGAAATGAAGCCGTGCAGGTAAGCCTTCACAAGTTAGCTCATGAAAGATCACAGTCAGGGAAAAGAGTTTCTAAAGAAGGCGATGGGAGCCACTCAAACACTCTACATCTCTCTGGAGGCAGGTAGAGGGTGAATGGAAAGAGAACCAGATGGGGAGACAGGTCACTTGTTAAGAAATTATTGTTGTGATGGAAGTGAAACATAATAAGGATCCAAATGAAGTTAGTGGTAATGGGGATGGACTAGAAAGATGTTTTGGAGGAGATATTTAGAGGAAATGAGCAACAATGACACCAGGCTAAGTGACTGATTATACATAGCAAGTGAAAGAGAAATTTAGGATGATACTAGCTATGTGACTTGATAATATGGTAGAAACTTCTATTGTTCTCCCACGTCTGGGTCTCTTCTCCAGGCATGTAGCAGGACAATACCCCATTCCCTTGCTGTTGGGTAGGACTACATGGCTAGGTCTGGTCAATGGACTCTGAGCAGAAGTGATACGTGACATTTCTGAGTCAGATCATTTGATTGCTAATGGAAAATGCTCCAGTTTTATCTTTTCTTGGAAACGTGCTGATAAGAAGGTTCTGCAAGATGAGAAGCAGCCTGCAAGGCTGAGCCTACGCACTGAATGAGCTACCCTGGAGAGTCATTTGGACCCATAATGGATTATATGTGGGTGAGAAATAAACTTTAGCTGTCTTAAGCCAGAGATATGAAGGGTTGTGTGCTTTTTTTTTTAATAGCAGCATAATATAGTCCATCATGCAGAAACAGCTATATTTAGAGAAATGGATGCACTTAATAAATCGAGGCTCAAGTGTATTTACCTTTTAACCTCTTTTCTAGCTTAAAAGATTTATTTCTTGGTATTATTTCTATTCTAATTTCACATTTGTTTCAAGTTTTGACTGGTATGGAACACTCATGAAACAGCTGACTTTTATGAACGCGAAGATAAGTACAGTTCCTTCCTGTACATTGCCACTCAAAAACTCAGCCACTCTTAGCTCCTTTCTGCTACTCAGAGATTGAATGTCCACTTCAGAACCCTCACAGTTTTATCCATTAAGTTATATCCTCTTATCTCAAAGCTCTCTCCCAGGAAGGCTTTCCTGTCTGTGTGGGTGAAAGGGAATGATCACATAACTTTCAAAGCACCAATATCCTTCATCATCCATTTCACCAGAATAAGAATGTATATGATAATAGGACCTACTTCCATAAAGCATGATCACAAAACACTGCAAAATACGTCTTTATTTTTTGAGTTTCATTAAGGCATAATTGAAAACATTGTAATATATTTAAAATGTACATGATGATTTAATACACATATACATTGTGAAAGGATTCCCACTCTCAAGGTAATTAATGCATCCATCATCTCACATATTTACATATTTATTTATTGTTTTTCTTTTTTTTTTTGGTGAGAACACTTGGGTTTTACTTTCTTAGCAAATTTCAACCATAAGCACTACATTATACACTATGTTATACATCTAATCCTCATTCATTTATATTCCTCATTTGGTTATACTCATTTTACAATTGAAAGCTTATGCATTTTAACCAGTTTTTACCTGTTTACCCTAGCTTCCAGCCCCTGGCAGTCACCATACTACTGTTTCTCTGTGTTTGACTTGTTTTTTGACAGGGATAACATTGAATCTGTAGACTGCTTTGGGTAGTATGGACATATTAAGAATATTAATTCTTCCAATCCATGAGCACAGGACATATTTCCTTTCATTTGTGTCTTCTTCAATTTCTTTCATCAATATCTCATTGTTTTCAGTATATAGCTATTTCACTTCATTGGTTAAATTTATTATCGGTTAAAGTTATTCATCATCCATTTCACCAGAATAAGAATGTATACGATAATAGGACCTACTTCCGCAAAGCATGATTTCAAAACATGGCAAAATATGTCTTTATTCTAAGTATTTATTTTTATACTTATTTATACAAGTATTTATTCTTTTTTTGCTGTTGGAAATGGGATTTTCTTAATTTCTCTTTCCAATAGTTGGTTGCTAGCATCTAGAAACATAGCAATTTTTGTATATTAATTTTGAATCTGCAACTTTACTGAATTCATTCATTAGTTCTAACAGTTTCTTGGTGGAGTCTTTAGGGATTTCTATATATAACATCATGTTATCTGCAAACAGAGAAAATTCTACTTCTTCCTAATTTAAATGACTTTTATTTCTTGTTCTCGTCTGACCGGTCTGGCTAGAACTTCCAGTACTATGTTGAATAAAAGTGGTGAGGGTGGGCATCCCTGTCTGGTTCCTGATCTTTGTTGTTGTTCACTCAGCCATGTCTGACTCTTTGCAATCCCATGGACCGCAGCATGCCAGACTTCCCTGTCCTTCACCATCTCCCGGAGCTTGCTCAAACTCGTGTCCACTGAGTCAATGATGCCATGCAACCATCCTGTCCTCTGTCACCCCCTTCTCCTCCTCCCCTCAATCTTTCCCAGCATCAGGGTCTTTTCCAATGAGTCGGCTCTTCGCATTAGATGGCCAAGGTATTGGAGCTTCAGCTTCAGCATCAGTCCTTCCAATGAATACTCAGGACTGATTTCCTTTAGGATGCACTGGTTGGATCTCCTTGCAGTCCAAAGGACTCTCAAGAGTCTTCTTCAACACTACAGTTCAAAAGCATCAACTCCTGATCTTAGAGGAAAAGCTTTCAGCATTTCACCACTGAGTAGAATGTTGAATGTAGGTTTGTCATATGGCCTTTATTCATCTATACCCACTTCACTGAGTTTTTATCATGTTAAAACTGAATGTTAAATTTTGTCAAATGGTTTTTGTGCATCTATTCAGATGATGCAGATGACCTTTTTAATACACTACTAATATTTTGTTCAGGATTTTTGCATCTGTATTCATCAGAGATGTTGATCTGCAATTTTCTTTTCTTGTAATGTCCTTGTCTGACTTTGGTATCAGGGTAATTCTGGCCTCATAAAATGAGTTTGGAAGTGTTTCCTCCTCTTCTAGTTTTTGGAGTAGTTTGAGGAGGATTGGTATTATTATTCTTTACATGTTTGGTAGAATTCACCAATCTAGTTAAACATGTGTCAATTTTGTATAGCTCTTTTAAAACTAGCTTTTAGTTTCATTGACCTTTTATATTATCTTTTTAGTCTCTATTTTTTTTTTTTTCATTTCCACCCTGATCTTTTCCCTTCCTTCTAATCACTTTGGGCTCAGTTTGTTCTTCTTTTTCTAGCTCTCTGAGGTGTAAAGTGAGGTTGTTAATTTGAGATCTTCCTTGTTTCTTAATACAGGCATTTATCACTATAAACTTCCCTCTTAGAACTGCTTTTACTATAATAAGCTTGAATATGTTCTGTTTCCATTTTTATTTGTCTTATAGTATTTTTAAATTTCCCTTTTTATTTCTTCTTTGACCCACTGGTTGTCCAGAAGCATGTTGTTTAATTGCTACAAATTTGTGAATTTTTCAGTTTTCTTCTTGCAATTGATTTCTAGTTTTATATCATTGTAGTTGAAAACATGCTGATATGACTTCAGTTTTCTTAAATTTATTAAGGCTTGTTTTGTGGCCTAACATATGATCTATCCTAAAGAGTGTTCCATGTGTGCTTTAGAAGGAAAGTTTTATGTTTATCTATTAAGTCCATTGGTCTAATGTGCAGACTTAAATGTGTTGTTTAAATCCAATGTTTCCTTACTAATTTTTCGTCTGGAAGATCTATCGATCTATCTGTTGTTGAAAGTGGGGTATAGAAGACTTTTTTTTTTTTTTAATTTTTGTAATGGAGTGCAGCCAAGTAACAGTGTAACAATGTTGTGACAGTTTCAGGCAAACAGTGAAGGGACTCAGCCATACATATACAAACCCTTCTCCCATCCAGGCTGCCACAGAACATTGAGCAGAGTTCCATGTGCTGTACAATAGGTCCTTGTTGGTTATCCACTTTAAATATAGCAGGGTGCACATGACCATTCCAAACTCCCTAACTATCCCTTCTCACCACTCCACCCCAGCAACCATAAGTTTGCTTTCTAAGTCTGTGAGTCTGCTATTATTGTACGGCTGTCTAATTCCCCCTTCAGAGATGTTAATATTTACTTTATATATTTCAGTGCTCCAGTGTTGAGTACATAAATATTTAAAATTGTTATAGCCTTTTGATGAATTGACTCCATTATTTTTATATAATGACTTTTTTTTCTTGTTAAAGTTTTTGGATTAAAATCTATTTTGTGTGACATAGGAGTACCTTTGTTCTCTTTAGATTTCCACTTACATGGAATACTTTTTCCACCCCTTTACTTTCGGTCTAAGGGTGCACTTAAAGCTGAAGTAAATCTCTTCTATGCAGCATGCAGTTGAGTCTTTTAAAAAATCTATTATGCTATTCTATGTCTTTTGTTTGGAGAATAACCCATTTCCACTTAAAGTCAATTATTGACAAGTATGGAATTACTACTGCCATTTTTTGAATTGCCTTCTAACTGTTTTGTACAGTGACCCTTGAACAACATGGGTTTGAACTAGGTGGGTCCACTTACACGCATATTTTTTTCAATAAATACTACAATATTACACAATCTGCAGTTGATCGATTCAATGGTTGTGCACCCACAGACATGGAGAAACCACAGAAATAGAGCGCTGACTATAAAGTTATATGTGGAACTTCCACTACCCAGGGCCAGTGTCCCTAACATCCATGTTGTTCATCAGCAACTATAACGCCTATTGTTCCTTTCTTCTTCTCTGCTCTCTTCCTTTGTTGATTTAATGATTTTTCTGTAGTGGTATGTTTTGATTCATTTGTCTTTATCTTTTATGTGTATATTACAGGTTTTTGCTTTGTGGTTACTGTGCATATTTCATAAAGCACCTTATAGTTATAGCCATATATTTTATGCTGATATTAACTTTGAATGAACACAAAAGCTTTACATTTTTACCCCCCGCCATATTTTATGTTTTTGATGTCACAGTTTACATCTTTATATACTGTATATCCATTAACAAATTATTGTTGCTATAGCTATTTTGAATACTTTTGCTTTTATACTTTAGAGTTATTATAAGTGATTTACCCACTATCATTATAATATTAGGGTATTCTGAATTTATATATTTACTTTGTCAGTGTGCTATATCTTCATATATTTTCATGTTATTAATTAGCATCCTTTCATTTCAACTTGAAGAACTCCCTTTAACATTTCTTGTTAGACCAGCCCAGTTGTGACAGTCTCTTAACTTTTGTTTGTCTGGAAAGCTGTATCTTTTCCTCAGTTCTGAAGGATAATTTTTTCAGTTAGAGTATTCTTGGTTGGTAGTTTTTTTCTTGCTTTCAGCACTTTGAATGTTTCATCCCACTTTATTCTGGCCTGTAAGGTTTCTGCTGAGAGGTCTACTTATGGTCTTATGGGTGTTCCCTTGTACATAACAAATTGCTTTTGCTGCTTTTAAGACAATTTCTCTTTGTCTTTACCTTTGGGCAGTTTAATTATAGTGTGTCTTGGTGTGGCTTTCTTTAAATTTATCTTATTTGGTACTTTGTAGACATCCTGGATCTAGATGTCTGTCTCCCCAGATTAGGGAAGTTTTCAAACATTATTTCTTTGAATTAGCTTTCTACTCCTTTCTCTATCTCCTCTCCTTCTGGGATGCCTAAAATACATATATTGGTCCACTTAGTGATGTTTTATAGGTCCCTTAAATTATCTTGACTCTTTCTCCTTTTTTTTTTTTTAATCTACTGCTCTGATTAGATGAATTCCACAGCATTTGTGGATCCCTTCTTCTGCTTGATTTAACCTGCTTTTGAGCCCATTGTTGAATAGTTTAGTTCAGTTACTGAACTTCAACTCTATGATTTCTGTTTGGTACTTCTTAACATTTTCTCTTTGTTGAAATTATCATTTTATTCATGCATAGTTTTCCTGATCTCAGTGACTATCTTTATGATCATTATTTTGATAGGTTTCTGGAGATGTCCCTTGTTCTTTTGTTTAGAATACATTCCCTTGTTTCTTTATTTTCCTTGATTCTGTTTTTTTTCTGCACATTAGGTAAACAGCCACCTCTTCTAGTTTTGATCTTGAGTTGGAGATGAGCCTCATCAAGCAGTCTGGCCCAAGCTCCTAATTGCCTCTCAAACCTTTGCAATTGTCTGTTATTCTCTTTGTTGTTCGTAGCTCCCAGCAGTTGAGGGTACATCAAGACCCATCAGTGTCCCAAAGGAAAGGATGGCAGTCAGGACCCAGGCTAATTAGAAACCCAACCCTCAGAGAGCAGGTGGGGAAGTGTGCAATCAAACCTCTCCAAGGAGAAACTGGAAGGTAGGTACTTTGCCTGCCTCCTCTGCCCTGTGAATGCGCAAGTTTAGAAAGGAAGATACAGTGTTCGACAAGTTAAGTTTGAAAATTTGGAAATAAAAGCAAGTTCCTGCTTTTCTTTAAGAAGTCAGTTCAATGTCTACCTTTAGTGATGACTTCCTTAAATCCTTCCCCACTTCTCACATAAGTTATTCCTTCCAGTCAGCTAAAAATTACAGCACTTCACCATCATACTCTGTTTTATATGTATATGTATATATACACACATATATATACATATACATATATACGTATCCCCATACAGGCCACCACTGGCAGGATTTTGGGCTTCCCTGGTGGCTCAGATGGTAAAGAATCTGTCTGCAGTGCAGGAGGCCTGGGTTCAATCCCTGGATTGGGAAGATCCCCTGGAGAAGGGAATGGCTACTTCTCAAGTATTCTTGCCTGGAGAATTCCATGGGCAGAGAAGCCTGAAGAGCTGCGGTCCACAGGGTCACCAAGAGTCAGACACAAATGACTGACTAACACTAAATATATATATACACACACACACACATATACACACATATATATATCTTTAAAGATTTATTTTGATGTAGATCATTTTTAAAGCCTTTATTGAATTTTTTAACAATATTGCTTCTGTTTTACATTTTGGTTTTTTAGCCACTAGGCACGTGGGATCCTAGCTCCCTGATCAGGGATCAAACCCACACCCCATGTATTGGAAGGTGAAGTCTTAACCACTGGACTGCCAGGGAAGTCCCTGTTTTATATATTTTTGATTCTCTTCTCCACCATGCTGCAAGCTCTTTCAACTCTGTGTCCAAGTGCCTACTTGTTTTGATAAATGAAGGCAATATCAAAACTGCTTATGAGCCAAGCACTGGTACCATATGGTTCTAGCATAGCAAAATACAGAATAAATGATAAGATGTCAGAGGATGTGATTTAATTTTAACTACAATGTCCATCTTCCTCCTCAAACTCTGTCTCCTTTTTGATTCATAGTTCTTTCAGATGACAGAGTTTTAGTAAGACTTACCTGGATAATAAGACTCATTTTCTCTTTGGCATACTGAATTTCCAACATGGCTTCCATCCCAAACACAATATAACACTGACATAGCCAAGATAATAGATGCATGTATCTACACATTCAAAGACTTCTCTCTTCTATAGAATTCTGATTTTTCACTGAGTTCTAGTCTCTAAGAACAAGTCCAGAAGAAATAATGTCACACTGACTTCAGATTTTTCCACTAATGTCATTCATCTGACTTTTACACTTCTTATGGCATCTCTAATTTGGTCCCCTATTTCCAAAAGTAAAGGGGGAAGAGATTTACATGCAGAATAGGGTAGTGAGTTAAACTCTGTTGTCTGCTGAGAAGATGGAGGCATGGAAGGAATAGAGGTAAAAGAGGGAGGACATGATTTAGTTCTTTTTCTCCCATTGTCAGTAACTATCTCTGCTTCAAAGAGGTTGGAGAAATCATGATAAGTTAACTAAGTTAAAGAAATTAGCAGGGGAACTAATGCATTTTGGTTTGCCAGTTTTAATACTAAAAAGGCACATCCCAAAAAACCCCTTTTGTAAATATTTTAATTTTTCTACAATGAAACAGCATAATCTATAATGAACTTACTGAATAAAACAAGTTGGTTCTTTTTTTTAAGGTAGGCTAAATACTTGAATACAATGATTCTCAGCTCTAGTGTTTGTAATAATCAGCAGAGAAACTTGTAAAGATGTAGTCCTGGGCTCTGTTCCCAGACACTCTGATTCTCTGGCTTTCATAGAGCCCAGGGTTTTTTATTTTAATCAGCACTGAATTCCCTCTATCTCCAGCCAGTGATTCCGACACAGCTGTCCTGAGGGTCACACACTGGGAATGACTGCTCAAGGGAAGCTATGGAGGCAGAACAATGCCCCCTCCCCACAAATGCCTAGTTCCTAATCCCCAGAACCTGACCTGGGATGGACTCCTGGTTAGGTCACAGACAAAGAGGAATTAAGGTTACATATGGAATTAAGTTTGCTCATCAGCTTCCCTTAAAATGAAAAAATATTTTGGATTATCTGGGAAGTGCAATCACAAGCATCCTTAAATGTGGAAGAGGGAGGCAGGGTTAAAAATCAGGAAGAGGTCCAAGCAGTATCATAGGAAAAGGACTCAACCCACTGTCGGTGATTCTGAAGATGGTGGAAGAGAGCCGGGAGACAAAGAACCTGGGAGCCTCTAGAAGTGGAAAAAATGAGGACACAGATTCTGCCCTAGAGCCTCTGGCGGGAACCAGTCCTGCCTGCACCTCGATTTTAGCCCAGTGAAATGCGCTTTGGACTTCCAACCTCCAGAACTGTAAGATAAGAAAATTTGTGTTAAGTCATTAAGTGTGTAGTAATTTGTTACAGCACCAAAAAGAAACAAATACAGGAGGCTGTGCTTTTCTTGGCTTGTGTTAGTTATAGAGGCTGAGGAGCCAAGAGACTGGGCTAGCCTTGCCCTCAGGGAAACTCACTTAGGAGCTCGGTAAACTCTTGCCCCTCCCTCTCTGGGTCACTGGGGTTTTCAGCCCCCACTGGGTAGTCCCACCATGCTTCTTTCTGGAAAAGTACAATACAGACAGATGAGAAAAGCATGGGTTGAACATCTGGATGGGAGGAGGAGACGAACAAAGAACTCACAAAGAAACTTGAAGACACGGCCTGAGCAATGCAAATCCAGGATTTTAAGACCACACGTATGATTATATTTTTAAAGAAGAAAACAACTAATCGAAGTATATAAGTGGTCTACTTGAAGAAAATTGCAGTGTAAAAGGACAGATACATTAAATGGCAATGAATCATTGGATAAATGGGTGAGTACCTGCTGAAAATCCTAAAGGAAATCAATCCTGACTATTCATTGGAAGGACTGATGCTGAAGCTGAAGCTCCACTGTGGCCACCTGATACAAAGAGCCAACTCTTTGGAAAAGACCCTGATGCTGGGAAAGATTGAGGGCAGGAAGAGAAGGGGCAATGGAGGATGAGATGGTTGGATGGCATCACCGACTCAATGGACATGAGTCTAAGTGAACTCCAGGAGACGATAAAGAACAGGGAAGCTTGGTGTGCTGCCGTCCATGGAGTCCAAAGAGTCAGACAGGACTTGGTGACTGAACAACAACCTCATCCCATGAAGACAACTTTAGACTCTCACTTTCTTCTCACATATTTGATTGCATTTCTCACATATATGACTCCATTTGAGATTCTCTGGTTTCATGAGATAGAAAGAGAGGTGAGAAAATAAGTGTTCACCAACGTAGAAACCATATAGGCAGCAAGTTAGCTCTTAAGGCTGCATGTGTACCCATGGCATGGCTTCATGAACAGGTGTTTTTGTTTTTCACTGTAAGATACTGTGATAGAAGATACAATTCTTGCCCTCAAAGAACTTATAATCACTTATTATCTCATAATTACAGAGTTGTTATTACAAAACAAACCCTCTCAAGTTTGCAAAAGGGTTCATTACTACACTGGCCTTAAATAGTAAATAAGACCATTGTGTTCTCTGATACCACTAAGTATTCACTTATAGGTTTTTAATTATTACACCTGACAAAAAATTAGAAGTTACTGTGAATTAAAACCAATCAGAAACAAGACATCTTGCAGATATTATAAGTTAATATTATAACATAAGTTAAATGAATCAAATTACAAAAATTTGTTTCAGGCACTGCTATACAGGAACATAGTTACTGCTAACTATAGTAACATGGAAACATATATTACCATATATAAAATAGATAGCCAGTGGGAATTCAAACCAGGGATCTGTAACAACCTAGAGGGGTGGCATGGGGAGGGAGGTGGGAGGGACAGTCAAGTGGGAGGGAACATGGGTAAACCTATGGCTGATTCATGTTGATGTTTGGTAGAAACCAATGCAATACTGTAAAGCAATTGTCCTTTAATTAAAAATAAATAAATAAAAAAGTTACATATAAATTACTGTTGCATATAAATTAAAGTATATCTGATTAGTAATTAATGAACTACTATGCAATTGTGACATACTCCAGGAAACACTGCATTTCTCCTCCTAACCAAGTTATCCCTTTGAGGCCATAGACACAAAGTCTATCATATAGGGATTGGCTTCAGATAAGTAATGTTTTCTTTTTTCTTTTTTTTAATTAATTTATTTATTTATTTTTTCAGTGGGTTTTGTCATACATTGACATGAATCAGCAATAGATTTACACGTATTCCCCATCCCGATCCCCCCTCCCACCTCCCTCTCCACTCGATTCCTCTGGGTCTTCCCAGTGCACCAGGCCCGAGCACTTGTCTCATGCATCCCACCTGGGCTGGTGACCTGTTTCACCATAGATAGTATACATGCTCTTCTTTTGCAACATCCCACCCTCACCTTCTCCCACAGAGTTCAAAAGTCTGTTCTGTACTTCTGTGTCTCTTTTTCTGTTTTGCATAAAGGGTTGTCGTTACCATCTTTCTAAATTCCATATATATGTGTTAGTATGCTGTAATGTTCTTTATCTTTCTGGCTTACTTCACTCTGTATAATGGGCTCCAGTTTCATCCATCTCATTAGAACTGGTTCAAATGAATTCTTTTTAACGGCTGAGTAATATTCCATGGTGTATATGTACCACAGCTTCCTTATCCATTCATCTGCTGATGGGCATCTAGGTTGCTTCCATGTCCTGGCTATTATAAACAGTGCTGCGATGAACATTGGGGTGCACGTGTCTCAGTAATGTTTTCTTAATCATGACCCATGAAGCCTTTCCTCAGCTTCATCTAAGTTTTAGACAAAAGTTAGAAAATGTTTAGCATCCACTTTTTCTAAAAGTAAACTACTCTAATTACAAGCAAATATTAACTAGTGATTAATTTTAATAACATAATAAAGATGGAACATAATTTGGATAAAAAATTTTAAATGAAAAATACCCACAAACAACTTTGCCCATTTCTCATAACTTTGACTACTGTCACTTTCTGTTTAAATCTAACACTGTGTGTGTGTGTGTTCTCAATCATGTTCGACTCTTTGCAACCCCATGGACTGTAGCCTGCCAGGCTCCTCTGTCCATGGGATTCTCCAGGCAAGAATACTGGAATGGGTTGCCATTTCCTACTTCAGGGGATCTTCCTGACCCAGGGATCGAACCCATGTCTCTTATGTCTCCTGAGTTGGCAGGCAGATTCTTTACTACTGTGCCACCTGGGAAGCTCAAAATCTAACACTAGTTTTCCCTAATGAGGGCAATAGAACCCTTACGGTAATTTAGGAAGAGTCAAAGTCTGGTCACATGTCTTGCTCCTGTGACTAACAGCCAACTTTTTCAGCTTTCTCTGGCAGTTTGTACTTTTAAAACAGCACTAATGAAAAACAATTTCCTACTGTATAGCACAGAGAACTATATCCAATATCCTATGATAGACCATAATAGAAACGAATATGAAAAAGAATGAACATATATACATATATATTCAGATAGAGATATATATATATATATATCTGAATCACTTTGCTACACGTCAGAAATTAACACAACATCAATTATACTTCAGTTTTTTTAAAGGAATTAATTATAGTAGATGCTTGTAAGCATTTACTGTTTCCCAAGTGCTCTGCTGCCAACTTTCCATACTTTTTCATTTAACTTTCCAATACCCTGATGAGGCGGGGCTCTTGTTATTCCCTCCTTCCAAGAAGTGAAGGCTCAGGAAGGAAAGTCAAGACCGGTAAGTCCTCACAGCGGCTCAGCGGCGGGCCTGGGCTCGAGGCCACACAGACAGACCCGGAGCCCGCTCCCTGCCCTCCCACACTGCCTCCTTCGCGCCATCACCAGGCCCCTGACCGTCCACGCCGAAGACTCTCCTTGCCTTTCACCAGGTGTGAGACGTGGCAGGGGTGAATGTGGCATCTCCATCTCTTATGCCCATTTTTTCTCAACTCTGAGGTTTTTCCTTGAACAGCCAGATTGATTCCCTCAACCTGGATATAGGTTCTGTAACTACAGGGATGAGGCTTCCTGCCATTTGTCAGCTTGACTTCTGCCAAAGATCTGCTTTCAATTTTTAGAAGATTGGATCTCCTCTCTCTTCTTTTTGGAATGTCTTAAAGCTATGTTTCTCACTTTAAAAAAAAAAAACCTCCAACTTCCTCTATCATCTGCTTTACCCCAGCAGCCAGGAGAGTTTGGGCTAGCATTCTATTCTGTGGTTCTTAAAAACAGTGGGGGATTAGAAATTTAGGCATGATGCGTTGGAGGGCAGGAGTCCATTACTCCACGGAAATGGAATTCAACTCCTTATCATTCCACATAATATCAATGTCATGACGGGGAGCTATTAAGCGCTTTGTAAAACACAAAAGCACTCTGAGGAGACCTGTGACTTTAATGTGCAATGGGACTGAGACGTGAACTACACGAATCTGTGATCAGAACACTGCCTGACAATCAGAGAGGACTGTGTACTTTGTAAGCATTTTCACATACTTCCTAGAACATCAATCGACCTTATAAGACACATGAAGCAAGACTTCTTACTGCCATATGGTGGTTCAGGAAACATTTTCAGGAAGCTTTTTGCATCAGATCACCCACGAAGGCAACGCTGAGCTCCAGCCTCTTTCTAAGAGGCTAACAGTGAGTAAAATGCATCTACTTGCTACACGTGGATATCAATGACCTACGAGAAGATAGGACTGTGACCACCAGAAGCCCCCCTGCACTCTAGGGTGCTGGAATGCTAGTGCTGAATGAGGCTTATGGGATGAATGATGGACACCTGTGTGTAAGACTGGACTTTTCAATGCTGATGGAGAAAAGGGGAGCAACCAGAAGAGGGAGGGGAGTGAGCTAGACATGTTAAAGCAATAAAAAACAGATTATTATAAAGATTTGACCAAAAAAGGTCTGCATATGCCATATAGGATTGTTCTAATTTACTGGAAGGACAAAGAGTACTTGTAACCTTTATCTACTTTGAATGCAGGACTCAGAATTGTTCATCAGGTAATCATAAAAATCAGAGTGAGTTAACTCAATTGCTCCCATCTGCAGGTGGGACTCAGGGACTCAAAAACAAGAAGTCAGGGGCTTCTAGTTTCTCCCTGATCCACAGACCTGTACACATATGCATCTAAAATTGTGGCTTAAATACTCTAAACCCACTTCCTGATTTCCCAGTATAAGAATTTGAATAATGAAAGTTCACCCACACCTAATCACACTGATACCAAAGAACTAACCAAATACAATAGTTTGAATTTCCTTCCCTGGCGGGGCTTTGGGCTATGGAAGTCAAAACCTTTTTCCTGATTTTTGCATTTATGTGGCAACTCTTGGAGGGATATTCCCAGCCTCTCTCCTCCTGGCCTCACTGTCCTGGAGAGAAGCAGTGTTTTCTCCAATCAGACACTTGGGGACAGGAACTGGGCAGGTGTAGCTCCAGCCCTTTCTCACTCTCTTCTTCCTCTTCGTAGGACCAGCTGCCTGCAGAAACATGAACGCTCTCAGCATACGCTTAGGGATGCAGAGCTTATCACTGTGAGGTGTTCTCTCTCCTCTTTCTGATGGTAGTGGTATTTCTCTGATGGTGTGTATTTCTCCCATTCAGTTTGAGTTCACAAGTCTTGGTCTCCATTTTGTTGACTCACTGGATTTTGGTGAAACAAATCAAGCTTTTCTCTAGCTACCTCCTTCACTGAATGTCATTGGATTTCTGCTGTGGTATTTGGCAATACTAAACACTTGGTTTGGGGAATATCCTTGTGCCTTATGTAGTTTTTTCAGGAACCATGGACTATCTTGTTTTCTAATTTCATGTATATGAGGCCACTGCTATAATACTTTCAAGTGTCCCATCAACTCTTCAGATTTACTAAAAAGCAACCACTTGGATGATTTTGTGTCTAACTGTACTACTCAGAACATTAATACTTGAAGAAGCAACATCCATGGAAGACAGCCAGCCTATGGTTGCTGAAGGAAAACTTCAGCACCACTCAGGCATCAGTGCCCATCAGTTTGGCGGAGGCTACTCTGATCAAAGCCCCTGCTGACGCCCATGTTGCTCCACCCAATGGGCAGTTCCTGGTACTCCCGCTCCAACCTCCCAGCAGCACTGGACACAGTTGTTTAGTCCTTTCTCCTTGAAACAATTTCTTTACTTGGTAGGTTTCCTTTATACCTTCCCAGGTGCTTGTCCCCATTTTCCTTTGCTGTTTCCCCACCCCTGCCATTTTCCTGATCCCTGTGTTGGAGTCCCCAAGGCTTAGGTCCTAAAATTCTTCTCCTTTCTGTCCACATGTACCTTCCAGGTGATTTCATGCAGCCTCATGGCTTTAAGTAAAATCTATACAGTGATAATCACCACATTTCTATCTCCAGCTTGGCCCTTCTCCCTTGAACTCCAGACATCTATGTTCAAATGCCTGCCCATCTTCTTGAGTGTGTTTAATAGGCACCTCATATATACAAAACCCAGTATATACAAAACGGACCCTTGATCTTTGCTTCGAAACCTCCCTCCCTCCCAGTCTTCCCCAGTCTGCTAGCGGCAGCTCCACTCGTTGTTCAAACCAAAACCCACGGTGTCATCCTCAGCTCTTTATCTCACACTCCAGACAAATTAGAAAACTCTGGTATCTAGATCATCAAAATACACCCAGAACCTAAGCCTCCCTTTCACCACTGAGTTTAAACTGCAAATCACTGCCAGGAATACCGCAATGGCCTCTTCACTGGTGTCACTGCTTCTGCCCTTAATCTCCTTTAGCCTCTTCATAACACAGTGGTCAGAGGGGGCTGACTTGCACTTAAAGTCAGATGATATCACTTCTCCCCTCGAAATTTTCTGGAGCACTCATTGCACTGAGAGAAAGTGCCCAGGTCCTCTGCAGGGCCCTACATGACCTGGCCCCCATTTCCTCTCTGACCACCACCTCCTGCGTTCCCCTCTGCTCTCTGCTCTGGCCACTTGGGACATCTGCTGCTCCTCAAATACTCCAGACCCACACCTGCTGCAGAGCCTCAGTCTTTGTTCTCCTTGTACCCGGCACAACCTTCCTCCAAACTTCTGCCAGGCTACCTCCCTCATAGCCATCAAGTTTTACTTAAAAGTCACCTTCTCCATGAGACCATCATTGGCCTTCCTCTAAAATCCTAAACTGATCTTACTCCCAGTTTCCCAATTTGTCTTCTCCTTAGCAACCATCACTAAAATGCTATGAATGTTACTTACTTGTGTTACCTTAAATATAAACTCCATAAGAGCAAGATGTTCTTGTGTTCTGTTCACTGTTCTATCCTGAGTATCTCATACAGGGCCTGGCACATAGTAGAAGCTCAATTATTATTTGTTGTCTGACTAAATGTCTGTGAAGCAATTTCTTAGAAGTTTCTGAAGTGATTTTAAATGTTGTCTTAATAATTAGGGCTTTGATTCCTTTGAGGTTTTAACTCAGAAGAGTAAAAGATTTGGATTTTGGATCTTAATTCCTTGGGGCTTTGTTTTGGCATTTTAATTTATAGATTTTAATTTTTTTCTATGAAATTCATAATACAACAAAAAGATTATACCAAATAAAAGTCATCACCTTACTGTTGGCACTTCATTAATATCTATCTTAATAATGTCATTTAAAGTCCCTGCCAAATTTCCGATGAGCCTATTGGACAATGTGGCATGATGAGGGATAAAGTTTTTAGTTTTTGAGTAATTTAATTAAAGCATCATCTCTGAACTTAGCACTGACATTTATTGGTCATTCATTCAACACAGTGTTATCTATTCCTAGGGATTCTGTGCTTTTTCCTTTAAACCAGAGGTCAGTCATAAATTGGAGAGTTGAATGGCATTGGTGCACATTTTTTTGGTCTCACATCATGTTTAAAACAAAAACAGATTTCTAGTTTTGTTCAAAACACTCAGAAGGGGTAGCAGCAATGGGTCCCCTTCCTCTGGGACAGTGTACGTGCTGCCTCCTTTAAAGGGCAGACAGTCTCCCTTTTCCCACAGTCCAGCTCCAGGCACCCCATTCTGTCACCTGTCTGGTTGCTAGAGGCAATGCTGCTTATGGATCTGAACAACGGGCCTTGTTCTGAGCCTCTAGCCCTAGAGAGCCCTACTCTGGCCTTCTTTTGACCACATTCCCCCTTATGGATCAAGGAGTCTGACAACCAAGAGCACTGTACTGGCTTTCTCCTAACCAAGACCACATTTCCACTGCCCAGGATCCCAGACTATCCTGTCCAGCTCGCCCAAGCGTCCTGTAGGACCAATGTGAACCCTTGTCCAGGTTGACCTTTCCAAACGCAGGCGGAGCATCCCTTGTCCATGTGTGTGGAAGAGGCAGTTAGAGGACAGAGTCTGAAACACAGGACTGGAGAGATCACATGCGTAGTAGACCTCCCAAAGGTCTTCACCTCCCGATCCCCAGAATCTGTAAATATGCTGCCTTGCATGATTAAAGGACTTGACAGACATATGAAGGTAAGGATTAGGCTGGAAAGATTATGCTGGATTGGCTAGGTGGGCCCACTGTAATCACAAGAGCTCTTATAAGAGGGGGGCAGATAGATAAGAGTAGTAGAAAATAATGACAAAACCAAGAGGTTGGAATGATTGAGAGAAAGGGGCCATGGGCCAAGGAATGTAGGTGGCTTCTGAAGACTAAAAAAAGTAAGGCAATGGATTAGTCCTTCAAGGTCCCAAGAAGAAATGTTGCCCTGCTGAGAACTTGACTTCAGATTTCTGACCTTCAGAATGGCAAGAGAGTTAACTGACCTGTGTTAAGCCACTGAGTTACCGGCAATTCATGTCAGCAGCCACAGAAAACTAATACAGTTTGCTTGCATGGAAGGCCTCTCCTGAGAGGCTAGAAGATGAAGGGCTGCAGGCTAAGGCTTCCATCTGTACTCTTGTCTCAGGCAGCCTCAAATATTAATTTATAATAATATAGAGTCAAAAGATATTGTTTCAATGAAAGACTTAAACCGAAGTCTATAAACGCAATCTAAGTTTTCTGTGTTTCATCTGTTCCGTAATAGCCAAAATGCCAGGTATTGTTAGCACACAGTGTTTAAATAATCCATCCACTTACATATTAGTCATAAAATTATTCAGGAGTGGGCTACAAAGAAGAATTTCATCATATCGTAATAAACCAGATGCGAGGAAGAATGGCATTTTACTGGGGCTTGATTTCATGCATCTTTTTGACAAGCTTCAAAACAAATTTCCCTGTATCAAATTTCTCCAATATTTACTTGTGTTTTCTGTTCCCAGGAAATAAGACACTTTGATACATTATTCTACAGTTGAAAAATTGAGGAAATTAAAAACAGAAAATACATGCCGTTGGCATGGGCATGATGCTAATCCATGAAAAGCAGGGAGGACTAAATTAATGTCCTGATATGTTCAATTTAGACTCCTACAACTCCCCTCAATTCATACACTTAAAAAATTTTCCCTATCAAAAATGTGATTGCTACAGTGGTTTAGATCTACAGAACAATAACTCTTCCCAACCAGAAAGAAGTGCTAGAAATGAGTGTTTGGAGGATAGGCAAAACAAATACCTAATAAAATAAACATTTTCCCACAGTTTCTATTTTATCTTAGGGGATTCTCTTAAGTTTTGACTTGATTGTATATATAATCACCACAAGTCACTTTGTTCACATAAAGTTCATACGAAACAAACAATCAAAAACACATGAAAGAATCTGCTTTTAGTTTCCTGGTCCAATAATCTAAGCTGTTATTTTGCTTGAATCATTGCAAGAGCCAGCCAAGGGCAGTGAGCTAAGCTGATGCACAGGAACTCAGAGGCCCATGCCACAGGCTGAATGTTCTTCTGGAAGAAGCCAACTCACCATGGCTGTTGCTGAGGAAGGTTTGTGAAGTTAAAGTTGCTCAGTTGTGTCCAACTTTTTGGGATCCCATGGACTATACATGGAATTCTCCAAGCCAGAATACTGGAGTGGGTAGCCTTTCCCTTCTCCAGGGGATCTTCCCAACCCAGGGATCAAACCCAGGCCTTCCGAATTGCAGGTGGATTCTTTACCAGCTGAGCCACCAGGGAAACCCAAGAATACTGGAGTGGGTAGCCTATCCCTTCTCCAATGGATCTTCCCAACCCAGGAATCCAACCAGGGTCTCCTGCATTGCAGGTGGATTCTTTACCAACTGAGCTATCAGGGAAGCCCATGAGGAAGGTTTGACTTGTCCAAACATTGACACAGTCTTGAAAATTCTGAGCTGTCAAGGTATATACAAAAATGGCCTCTCTTTTTCTCTTTTTTTGGAGGTGAAAGTCCTGGAGAAGTAAGATGATATCCATGGGTCTACCTCTAAGGAGAACCCACTATAAAATGGAGAAGAGAAAATAAGGGAAAGAGACAAGGGGACCTTCAAGGGACAATATTCTGAGCAAAAAAAAAAAAAGAGAAAGGAAGGGGAAAAAGTTGTCATACACTATCTGAAGTATTAATAACATCTGGCAGAAATTGACCTGAAAATGTGATTTTGGATGAATGTTCTCCTAAGTCTGCAAAGAAACTGAAACCTTATTATGAATATCCCAACTGAGGTTTTAGAAGGACAGTATATGAGACTGCATGTCGTGTGTTTTGAGTGCAATTTAATTTGGGGGCTTTTCCTAAATTCATCTATGGAAGGGGTAATCAATAGCATTCTTGGCATAGCTTGACAAAGAGTGTCTTGTCTTTTAACTGGATCTGTTCTTTGGGATGTATAGACCATACCCAGTCTTCTCAGAGCCTCCCAGTTCCTGTCCTCTTTTGGAAAGGATGGAAACCATATCAGCACTCCCTCTCAGATAGCACAATTCTAAAACAAAAAAATCTGGAAAGACACAAAATAACATGGAAATTTTTCCTAATTGGCCCTTGGGCAGCTGACTTGGCTCCTAACATACCCCTGACCCCCGGCTCCATCCTCAATTAAAATTCCCTGCTACAAGGATCATCAGCTTCTAATGGAGTCCAGTCCGATGCATGCTGTACCCCAGTACTATGCCTCCACCTATCAGGGCTATGACCATCTGAAGACACTTACTTCAGCTGTGTGCCAGGGAAGGTGTTCCCAAACAGAGATATTTTAATCCTCTGGAATTTAGATTAAAAAAAAATTTTTTACTCTAAATCTAACTGACCCTTCCAGAGGTGTGTGTTTGAATCAATCAGATCTGTATTGTGATACAGGCTAAGGTCCTCTCCTTTTTTTCTGAAGTATGAAAGGATGCTAGGGAAAATCTAGACTCTTTGCTAACCCCTTCTGTATGACAGTATTAAATCTATCTCTTATGCCAAGGTCATATGTCAAGGAGAAACTAACCTGTACAGAGCATGATTCCATTATCAGGAAGTTTCTTGGACAATATGATCCCTTTGGCCCTTCAAGCTGGCCCTCTGGTGTATCTAATCAGTTCTCACACCATGAATGACAGTCTAAAAGTTAAAAAGGATGAAAGACGTCAGGACCTCTACAAAGTCTCTCATCTTTCATTTTACACTCTGCCTCTTTGAAGTATTGAATCTGAAGCTCCAGTACTTTGGCCACCTGATGTGAAGAGTTGACCCATTGAAAAAGACCCTGATGCTGGGAAAAATTGAAGGCAAAGGAGAAGAGGGAGACAGAGAATGAGACGGTTGGATGGAGTCACCAACTCAATTAACATGAATCTGAGCAAACTCCAGGAGATAGTGAAGGACAGGGAAGCCTGGCATGCTGCAGTCCATGGGGTTGCAAAGAATTGGACACAACTTAGCAACTGAACAACAACTCTTTGAGCAACTGCTTTTCCCTCCAGAGTTTTCCCTCACCATCCCCTTGTTTCCCTGCTACATTGTCTTATTCCAGTTAATTGCTCTTTCTCTCCAGCTCTTTCTTCTGCCATTGACTTCTATTTTTTAAACCAAAAAAATACCCGTTTTTCCCTCCTTCCAGCTCCTTTTGGACTTTTCTCTCAAAGGGAAGGCTTAGTCACTCCTATATTTCATTCCAAACCAAAATAAAACGAGGAGTCCCTAGTGTCCTAGAATGGGATCCCCAATATTCTCACTGATCGGAAAAGCTTTTTTTTTTTAATTTTAATTTTCTTTATTTGATATGTTCAGATCATAAGAGATTTTTGCTGTGATGAAATAAAATTCTTATTTCCTGGAAAAGCTTTTTAAATCCTCCCAAGTTCTAAGATCTTGGGAAGAAGGTCAGAGATGGCACTAAGACCTCTAGGGCTCTTCCCTTCCCTTCATGGAGGGGTTTCCCAAAGTGGAGAGAGCATCTGGGGTAGAGCCTAGTTAGGGTGGATTTGTATTGTGTAATTATAAAATGTACATTAGAAAAAATATAGATGGCATATCGTCTGCAATTTCACAGCTATTACTGTGAATGCAAGTTAAAATGTAAGCAAACGTAAGTTAAAAGATAAAGTGGTTTAAAAAGATATTAAGTGAAAAATAGTAGTGTATATGGATATAATAAAAATCATGAAGATGGAACATGAATGATTAAAGCATGAGAAGAACCATTTGATGAAAATGACTTGTAACCAGAGAGAATGGGGCATGAAGTCAGCTTCTGGATATGCTTCCTTCTTACTTACAAAGCCCTGAGCTTGGGGCAGAGAGTGGGAACACAGCTGTTACCCAGGCGAGGATTCACAATTTCACGCTAGGGACCAAACTATGCAGAATTTTTTCTGAATGGATAAATCAAATTCATATCCTTCTGAAACCAAGGATAACATTGCCATTGAATTTACAATTAGAAGCATTCTGGCTCAACTCTTTCCGTTTAGAGGCTAAACAGCCAGAAAAATCACAGGACTTGGTCGGTATCTTCCCCCAGTGAAAAGCAGCAGAATTAGAACTCAAACCCCAAAGTTTGCTCATTCTAAATCCTTCTACTACATTACTTCTGCTAGATGAGTCTTTCCAATGCCCTGAAAGTCTTATCTATTCCTAACTGTATCTAGTTATATTAAACATAGGGCTTCCCTGGTGGCTCAGTGGTAAAGAATCTACCTGCAATGCAGAAGACAAGGATTTGATGCCTGGTTTGGGAAGTTCCCTTGGAGAAGGAAATGGAAACCCACTCCAGTATTCTTGCCTGGGAAGTCCCACGGACAGAGGAGCCTGGCAGGCTACAGTTGACAGTGTCACAGAGAGTTGGACATGACTTAATGGCTAACACAACAACATTTAAGAGAGTAGTAGGAGATAAAATCAGAAAGATAACATGAATATTGGGAGGGAGACACTGTCAGGACTTCAGGGCAGTGTGAGGACTTTGTGGGGTCTAGCCCAAAGCGGGAGCTGATAGCTGCATCTCACCTAGACCACACAGCCAGAGTGGTGTAATTGATGTAAGCACTCAGAGAATGGTCCCTGGAACAATCTGATATTATTGCTACGGGATCCTCCTCTTAGAGTCTTCTTTTTTTAACTTTTTATTTTTGAATAATTTTAGACATACAAAAAAGCTGCAAAGGTAGTACAGAGAATTTCCCAGCTTCCCCTATTTCTAACACCTTTTATAGTCATGGCATATTCATCAAAACTAAGACATTAACATTGGTACAATACTGTTAAGTAAATGACAGGCTTTCTCTTGATTGCCCCAGTTTCCCATTATTTTGTTGTTGTTCCAGGATGTAACCGAGGACACCACAGTGCATCTGTCAGCATGTCTCCTTAGTCTCCTCCAATCTGCGACAGTTTCTGGACTTTTCCTTGTTTTTCATGACTTTAACAGTTTAGAAGAGGTCAGGTGTTATGTACTTTCTGTCAGTTTGAGTTTGTCTGGTATTTTCTCGTGATTAGGTTTAGGGAATTGGAGGAAGGATACTACCAAGGTAAAGTGCCCTTTATTTCAAGGATGAGATGCTATTGCTTGTCAACAGTGATATTCATCTGGACCCCTTGCTTAAGTAATATCTGTGAAGTTTACCACTGGAAAGTTCTTCTTTCATACTCTCTATATTAGAAATATGTCACTAAGTCCAGTGTAAACCCAAAGAAAAATAAGCTCCACCTCCTGGATGGAGAACTATCAAATAATCTGTGACATTAGATGGAAACTACCACAGTAAATCTTTTGGGAGAGAGACTCTGAGACTATGCAAACATCCTTTTTCTCCTAAAGATTTGCCCATTAATCTTAGGATTCATCAGTGGATCTTGTCTGCAGCAAATTGTCTGCTTCAGTGTTCTAAGGATAAATTTTTTTTGCCCTCATATCTTCTACATTTGTAGTTTGAATTCTTCTCTAAGAAAGATTTGCTTCTGTTTATTTATCTGTTCATTTCTATCATTTCTTTATACCAGTAGAGACACATGGGTATATTTCATTCTTTTGGCCATAACCTATACTAATACTGTCATTATCTTTCTTTCTTTCCTTTTTTCATCCATGCCATGCAGCTTGCAGGATCTTAGTTCCCTAACCAGGGATCGAACTGTGCCGCCTGCAGTGGGACCTCAGAATCCTAACCACTGGACCATCAGGGAATTTCTACTTTTCTTCTTTTTCTTAAACCAATCCAGCTTTGGCTATAGGGAGCTTTCAGGTTGACTCCTGTGCCTTTTGACATGCTCTATCCTTAAAAAATATCACTTTTAAACATTCTAGCACTACTTCTGCTGCTGCTGCTAAGTCACTTCAGTCGTGTCTGACTCTGTGCAACCCCATTGACAGCCCACCAGGCTCCCCCGTCCCTGGGATTCTCCAGGCAAGAACACTGGAGTGGGTTGCCATTTCCTTCTCCAATGCATGAAAGTGAAAAGTGAAAGTGAAGTTGCTCAGTCGTGTCTGACTCTGCGCGACCCCATAGATAGCAGCCTACCAGGCTCCTCCGTCCATGGGATTTTCCAGGCAAGAGTACTGGAGTGGGTTGCCATTGCCTTCTCCTCTAGCACTACAGGGTACCCCAAATTCATCTTGTATTTTTCCCTGCCTCAGCTCTAAAATCAGCCATTCCTTCAAAGAGCCTTGGTGTCTTTGATTGGAGAATGGTATTTAGATACCAAGATGTGGGACCTGGGTGTGTTCCTTGTTACTGGGCATCATTGCTTCTAGACTCGTTCAGTAGATAGAGCTAGAAAATACGTGTATGTACATGAACCCATCAATACACACATATCAATATTAATTTCTGTATCTATTTATCTGCATGTGTATATAAATATGTATATAAGTATATGTAGATGTTTGTGATATATATACACATATCTACATATAAGAACATAGCTATGTATATATACATACATATATGACTATCTATTAATCTATATATAAGTATAAATATAAGATTTACTGATATCCTCAGATATGACTCAGCAACTTTGAATCAACTCACCTAATGTTGACACCCAGGGTCACCTTAAAGCCTCTACCTTGTGTCTAAAATCCTAGTGAGAATAAATAAAATCCTAGTCAGCATTGTGTCTTCTCAAAAAGATATGCTGAAGTCTTAATCCTCAGCATCTCAGAATGACCTGATTTGAAAATAGGGTAGCTGCAGATTTAAGTAGTTAAGATAAAGTCATACTGGAGCAGGATGAATTCTTAATCCAATATGGTGGGAATCCCCTAAGAGAAGACAGAGACACAAAAGGAAGACTGCCACGTGAAGACAGAACCAGAGATTCGAGATATGCTGCCACAAACCAGCACCTGGTACCTGGGCTACCAGAACTCGGAAGAAACAGGGCAGGCTTCTTCTCTAGATCCTCTGGGGGGAATATGGTCCCGACAACACCTTGATTACAAACTTCTAGCCTCCAGAACTGTGAGAGACTAATTCTCTGTTGTTTTAAGCTGCCAGTTTGTGATACTTTGTTATGGCATCTCTGCAGTTCAGTTCAGTCGCTCAGTCATGTCTGACTCTTTGGGACCCCATGAACTGCAGCACGCCAGGCCTCCCTGTCCATCACCAATACAGCACCTATCAAGTTGTTCTGTTTTTACCCTGTATATACTGCTAATACACAAATTAGCCACTTTCCTCCAAAAGGTGCCTCGGGCACATCACATTTAAGACTGCCTGGATCCCTCCCAGACCTCTGTCATTGGTGGCAAAGACTGTATCTTATTTGTTGTATCCCTACTATCTGGTGCATTGCCAGATATAGAGTAGGTGCTCACTAAATGTTTGTTGACTTGAACACCTACAGGCCTTCTCTGTCAACCTATTAGACTAGACTAGCCAGGAGATCTCCTTTCTAAGGCATTTTATTTTTGGCTTCAAGATCTGCTGGGTGAAGTTCATCTGTCCTTCCTTCTTTCCTTCCTTCCTTCCCTTCTCCCTCCAACAAATATTCACTGGACACGTACATGTGCCTAGCATAGTTCTAAACACTAGAGAAATAACACCAAACAAAACACTAGGGAAATAGCAGTGAACAAAATAGCCAAAAATCCTTGCCATCTTGAAGACTTTCATTCTAATGGGGAAGAAAAATCTGGAATCTAAAGTTGCAAATCATCTATGTCTAAACAACATAAGTAGTAGCAGAGGCTAACAGAATGTACTTTGGGAGTGGTTTCGGGGTTATTTGGCCAGTTGTGGTCTGGGGGCCTCCTTTGCAATAACCAAAGGCCACATCTGAACAGCTGTACTTTGCTCATCCAGTTTTTAAATTCCTCTTCTTCCCTAAGAGGAAGAGTGAGGTGAGGGTGAGGTGGGGACGGGGGCTAAGAGGGAAAACCAAACTGGCCAGAAGGAGAGTGGAGAAGACAGAATGGGAATAATGATTCTCCTATAATGCATTTTAAAGCCAACCCTTCCTGAGCTGTGCCAGGCTAAGCACCTTACCTGTTATTAATATTTTTACTGTTATTAAATCATTATGTTGAGAACATAACTGCATAATAATAATGGCAAGCCACTAGTGAGAGTTTGCTGTGTGCCAGGAAGTGGTCTAGACACTAACCAATTTGCTCCCACTTACTCCTCACCACAATTCTGAGACAAGTACCATCATTTTTCACTTCACAGATGAAGAGCTGGATGCTTAGAGAGGTAAAGTCATTTGCTCCAAATCCCACAGCTAGCAAATGGCAGAGTACAGACACAGATGTCAGGATGTTGGACTCCGAAGTCCTGGCTCTTTCCCTGTTCTCAGGGAACATTCTCCCTTCTACTTGCCCAACAGGAGGCATTAACTGACCAGAGCCACCCAGACCGTACAATCTTCAGACAGGATTTCCATCCGCAAAAATGTTTTTCTCAACCATGGATGTTCTTGCTGACCCTGTCACCTTTCATCGCTTCATTGTCTGTACTTTTTACAGCCCCGTGGTCCCAGTGCTGTCTCCCCTGTTCACTGGGGTAACAGATATCAGCTGTGATACTCGCTGAATTTCCAGGGGTCATGGTCTCTCTCTCTTTCCCAGCACCTCTCAGCCTTCTAATTCTCTCATCATTATTTAGGCCAGCATGGAGCAATTTTCAAGACATCCAATTAGCAAAGTGCACAGAAGGAAGTGGGTCCATAATTAATTAGTGATTCTAGGACACAACATAACAAAAGCAAGGCCAAGCGCGTGGAAAGCCCTGCAAACTGAAACAAGAGGAAAAATTACACATTCCAGGACCCTTCCCCAAGAGGGACAGAGAATTGAACAATATGCTCACTCGAGTTCCAAACTTCTCCATCTATCTTGGGACCAAGCAGTCATTAATCAATGGATGACAATCCAAGTGGAACATCTCCCCGCTCTGGGATGAACAGCTGCTTCTGTTCCAGGGGTGAACTGATTCTTTCCCCACTGTCTTCATGTAGTAACATTAGTTCCTCTTTCCTCCCACAACTGTTCAAGCCACTTTAGAGAGTCTTTCCTTTAAGATGGCTTCAATCCATGGAATTTCTTGCTCATCATCAGAGAGCAGAAGTCAAGTTAGAACACCATAATTTAAGATACCAAGCTAGGATGACTTTGAGGGCAGAGAAAGAAAAGATAGTAGAAGAATGCCAGGATTCTCAGATGTATAGTTACTCTTAATTTGAAGACAAAAGGAAGGCTTGGGTAAATGAGAGGGGAGTGCTAGCACTGTTATTAGTGAAAGCACTGCATTTTTATTAGGAGGAAACGTGGATTATGTCTGCTTTTAGTTATATGGATTCTGTCAGTGCCTGGAAGATCAAGGCCAACAAAACAATAAGCCAGAAGAGTATTTCAGCAAGTTCCCACATCTTACGGGAGTGATATCACTTACCATCACATACTTGCCAGGAGTAAAAATTAGGAGCCTTATATGGAACATTAACCTGGAGTAGGAAATGGCAACCCACTCTAGTATTCTTGCCTGGAAAATCCCATGGACAGAACAGCCTGGAATCCATGGGGTCACAAAAGAGTTGGACATGACTGGGAGACAGCACTCAGAACATCAGAGTTGTAGGAATCTTCTGTTACTTGTTCTTACCTGCAGCCTAATTTCTTTTTGGTTCTATTGGTTTAACGCCAGCTTTCAGGGTTGATCTCTGTACTTAAGCGAATTTTCCTAAACTGAGCCCCACCAAGCCGCAGTCTAAGCACTTTGCTAATACCAGGACAATGGATACAAGCAGTGTTAGTTGGAAAGGAAAATAAGAATACCTGCCAGGACACTGATAAGACATATACCAGTTGCTTTTGCTGTTTCTGCTCAAAAGAGTAAATACTATGATGCCTGTTGCTAAGCAATGTCTCAGCTTCAGCCCTCAGTTACTCCATTAGTAACACGGGATGCCTTACTTCTGTGAATAATTAGCCTCAGCAACCAAGGCTTCCAACATAAAGCAAAAGTGATTACTACAAATATTCATCCTTCTGATTCAAAGATAACACTATTTTTAGGGATCCTATGTGAGAGTAACAGACTCTGTAGGACAGTCCCCAACCTTGTATTGATGACAATTCTTTGGTTTTCAGATGCTGGAAAGTTGCTCAGAGTAAGCAGATAACTAAGGGCTTTGCACCCCTTTCCCCCAGTTACCCAGCATTCCCTGGTCACCCAGGATTCCTTGGTTACCCAGAATTCCCAGTTACCCATCATTCATAGTCATCGAGCATTTCCCAGAGACAGTCAGCAAGAAAATAAACTCTTCAGCAGGATTCTACCAATGCAATCTCTACTCACAGGAGCAATGCAGCACAAGACACTGCTGTATGAAAGTCAGAGCACAGAATCTGGAACCAGACTCCCTGAGGTGAATCTCAACTACACAATTTCTCATGGAAGTGATTTTGGCAAATTAATGTCTTCACGCTGTTGTTTTCTCCCCCGTTACTGCAATGATTAGATAAGTTGATGTGTGTAAAGTGCTTAGAATAGCACCTCCTTCTGGCACCTTCTGGGTCTAGGGCGGAGCTATAAAAGTGTGAGTCTTCAAAAAACAATATCACAGTTTGTAAAGGAGGGAAAAACTGACTCCAGAATGCACCCTTAGGATCTGTATTCACTGCTTTTGTATTTCAAAGGAAAAAGTTAGAAATTGCCAAAATCTGAATTCCTATAACATCAAATTGTTACTAATTATGGTTCTGGTCATATGCCACATATTTCCCAGAAATAAGAAACACTCCATGAAAAACTCGGTGGCTAACAAGGGTGGGGAAAACATATAGTAAGTGTTCTTGTTTTTCTTGACTGTCAGTTTTAATACAATGAAATAGTCAATGAAAAATATGAACATTCAATTACAACTACTTACCACTTCAGAAAGACACTCTTGAACTACTAAAAGTTAGAAATCTACGTTCAAAAACATCATTGTCAAGTGTTCTATATCTCTTACGTTTTAAATCTTGAAAATATGACTCATATGCCAGGTGTTTTCCCCAGTAGAAAATTACAGTGGTAGATAAACTAACTCCATGTGATTCTCATTTTCAAAACTAAAATTTTGGACTTTTAGTATCCCCTTGAGGTGCCATTTTGATTTCAAATATAATTTTCTTTTTGTGGGTTTTCTTCCTACAATAAATACATTTCTCTTAGGTTTTCAACACTGTTATTTAACAGGCAAAGTGTTTTAGATTTCTTTTATCTCCATTTATTTCACTTAAATTAAGTTGAATACAGTGAGTTTTTGCAACTATTTAGGGAAAGAAAATGAAATCATTAAGTGAGCTTCGTTCTTAAATGTTATACCAGCACTAGCAGGTTGGGTGTTCCATTTCAATAGATTTTATACTAAAGAGAATGTATGTTTAAAAGAAAACAGTCTGATATTCTCATTCATTTCTATATTCAGTCTGATGTTTATTATTGATACAGGTTAGACATGATCATCCTGTAAATGCTAAAGAGTGATAAAGATCTGATCCAAGCTATTTTGGTACTTATATCTGTAATATGACACTTCTATGTGAAATAAGTGTGCTTACCACGTGATGGCGATGCCAGGTGCTAGGGTAATAACGATGAAGAAAGCAGACCGGGGCCCTGTCTTGCAGAGCTTATCATCTAGGGCAGAGCTATTTAAAGTGTAGTCTCTGAACCAGCACCACCTCATGAACTATTTCTCATCAGATAGCAAAAGAACCAGTACAGAGATTGCGAGTAATTGTTTAGACACATTTACAGCATTGGACATAGCTGCACCACTCAAATGTTTGATCAAGCAGACGTGGCTCATTGAATGGGGTCTAGACAGCTCAGATATGTGAATTTTACATGGTGCTATCCCAGTACTGGTCATAGACAGGAGGATACATACAGGCCTGTAATAAATAAGAAATTTAAAAAAATCTAGTCCTTCTCATAGATAGTTTGAAAAGCACTAGTGTAGTGCTTTCCAAATATTATAGGACACACAGAGAGATTAATTCCAACTGAGAAAATTTGGGAAAATTTCATGGAAGAAATGATTCTGAAACAAGGACTGGAATCTGAGGAGGTAGAGATCATAACATGAGAAAAGCTGTAAAGGCAGAAAAATGCAAGGATGCCCTGGGCAACTGAGTTCATTGCTGCTGAAGTGTGATATGAGCAAATGGAGGTAAAGGTGACAAATCTGAAAAGATGGATTGTCGCCCAGCTAGGAAAGGCTTTAAGTGCCATGGAAAAGAGTTAGAACTTTATTTTTGACAGTTGGAAGCTCTTAAATATTCCTGAACATAACAGCAACATGAAAGAAAGTTCTATTTAACAAAATAACATGAGTCTCATTTGAGCTCTCTGAAACACTTTGAGTCAACACGCTTTTAGGCAAAGTAAATAATAACAGTAAAAAGGAATTCAAAATAAAATTCTCTTAGTGATGTCATATATTAGTCATACATCTAAGTGATTTATGCAATCTATGTCTCCCCAGGCACCACAGCACAGTAAAATCCACTTTAGAAGATTCAATCATATATGATTAAAGTGATCTGGAAATGCCATTTCTTAGCTGAACAACTACAGAACACACATTTTTCCCATTTTCAGAAACTTTGAGTAAACCACAGATGTTAAGGGAACATTAAACCAATATACTATTGTAATAACTTACACTAAAATGTCAAGAACCATCACCAAAGGATACCAGGGTGGCATTTTTTTTCTCTCTGCTGTTTTAAGCTTCCTATAAACCCAGAAATGAACTTGTTGAATGTGCCTCATGTAAGGTTCTATGTATCACCAGTTCAGTTGAGTTCAGTCGCTCAATCATGTCCAACTCTTTGTGACCCCAAGGACTGCAGAACGCCAGGCTTCCCTGTCCATCACCAACTCCCGGAGCCTACTCAAACTCTTGTCCATTGAGTCGGTGATGCCATCCAACCATCTCATCCTCTGTCGTCCCCTTTTCCTCCCGCCTTCAATCTTTCCCAGCATCAGGGTCTTTTCCAATGAGTCAGCTCTTTGCATCAGGTGGCCAAAGTACTGGAGTTTCAGCTTCAGCATCAGTCCTTTCAATGAATATTCAGGACTGATTTCCTTTAGGATGGACTGGTTGGATCTCCTTGCAGTCCAGGGGAATCTCAAGAGTCTTCTCCAACACCATAGTTCAAAAGCATCAATTTTACGGTGCTCAGCTTTCTTTATAGTCCAACTCTCACATCCATACATGACCATTGGAAAAACCATAGCTTTGACTAGTGGACCTTTGTTGGCAAAGTAATGTCTCTACTATTTAACATGCTGTCTAGGTTGGTCATAACTTTTCTTTCAAGGAGCAAGCGTTTTTTCATTTCTTGGCTGCAGTCACCATCTGCAGTGATTTTGGAGCGCAAAAAAATAAAGTCTCACTGTTTCCATTGTTTCCCCAACTATTTGCCATGACGTGATGGGACCAAATACCATGATCTTAGTTTTCTGAATGTTGAGTTTTAAGCCAGCTTTTTCACTTTCCTCTTTCACTTTCATCAAAAAGTTCTTTAGTTTTTCTTCACTTTCTGCCATAAGGGTGGTACCATCTGCATATTTGAAGTTATTGATATTTCTCCCAGCAATCTTGATTCCAGCTTGTGCTTCATCCAGCCCAGTGTTTCTCATGATGTACTCTGCATATAAGTTAAATAAGCAGGGTGACAATATACAGCCCTGACATACTCATTTCCCGATTTGGAACCAGGTCTGTTTGTTCCATGTCCAGTTGTTTCATGTCCAGTTGTAACTGTTGCTTCCTGACCTGTGTACAGATTTCTCAGGAGGCAGGTCACTATGAACAAAGCTAGTGGAGGTGATGGAATTCCAGTTGAGCTATTTCAAATCCTAAAAGATGATGCTGTGAAAGTGCTGTACTCAATATGCCAGCAAATTTGGAAAACTCAGCAGTGGCCACAGAACTGGAAAAGGTCAGTTTTCACTCTAATCCCAAAGAAAGGCAATGCCAAAGAATGCTCAAACTACCACACAATTTCACTCATCTCACATGCTAGAGCTTAAGATTCCCATATATGTCTCTTTAAAAAAAATAGTTGAGCGGCTAAGTAAGTTTTAATCTTTGAGGATAAAATTTTGTAAGGCTTTTAATGATTGAAACAAGGCCCTCGAAGTGTAAACCAGTCCCGCCCCTCTCCCTCCCTACAAAACACATTACCATGTCAGGATTGCACACATTCAGCTGAATAAAAATCTAATTCTGGTTTCATAATATAATTTTTAATTGTGATGTAAGAACTATAGAATTAGAAAGAAACCATGCTGTTAAACTGAAAGCTATCCACTTAGAGTTGGATGTGTTTGCAATACAACACAAAGCTAAAACAGCACTGCAAGCCCCTGATGATGATGTACCGAAGAAGTGGCTCTCAATGAGAGTGATTTTGCTCCCCCAAGAAGACATCTGGCAATGTCTAGAGGTGGTTGTCATACTTGGGAGATACTACTGGCACCATGAGGCCACTAAGCATCCTCCTACCTTACATAGAACAGCCCGTCACAAAAGAATTATCTAGTCCAAAATGTTAACAGTGCTGCAGCTAAGAAATCCTGCACTAAAGGATCACACTAACAACATTTCTATTATTCCTCATGTCTTATATAGAAATAACCACTTTGATTCATGTAACCTGGAAATCAGAAAGCAGGAAATTCCTGAAAATTAAAACAGATACGCATTATGCCTCCCTTTGATCCATGAACTACTTGGCAAGCAAGACCTGAAGGTGACCCCACCGGTGCTCTGGTTTATTAATTCCATCAATGGTAATAATTTATATGCAGATATGCAAATAGTACCACATGGAAATCTTCAAGCAGAAAAGACAGGCATGACTGAAAATGCAAACAAGGTTCCAGGTAAGTATTATTTTCTGAATGTAAGTCACTGATGATTGTAACATGCACTATCAGTTAAATAACAGCTTTGAGGAATGTGGCAAAGAACCATCTCTCCTTAAATGTGTATGTTGATTTTATGTTGTGAACCTTTTATTGAGATAATGTGTGCAAAATCTACAAAGTATTTTGAGTGTATAATAAGATATATGTTGCTCTCTTTTTGTAAAAAGAAATAGACTCTGGAGTACTCTCCCTCTTAAATCCCTTCCCATTGGTGTCAATTCAGTTATTTTTATTTAAATCTTTTCCTTGTTCCCCTCCTCCTGCCCCTACCACTCCAGGAAGAGGTGGTAAGGTGCCTGTGGGCAGTGCTATCACTAGCTTCTCAGAAACAAGAGCAAATACAAATCTCTCAGCTTCCCTCTCTTATTTTTTTTTTTAAGTCAGAGGTGTCTTTAATTTTTATTTATTTATTTTTGGCTGTGCAGGCTCTTCACTGCTGTGTGGGCCACTCTCTAGTTGCAGTGCTTGGGCTTCTCACTGCAGTGGTTTCTCTTGTTGCGGAGCACAGGCTCTAAGGCACTCCGGCTTCAGTAGCTGTGGCTCCTGGAATCTAGAGCTCAGGCTCAGTAGCTGTGATGCACAGACTTAGTTACTCCACAGTGTGTGAGATCTTCCTAAAGACCAGAGATTGAATCCATATCTCCTGCACTGGCAGACTGATTCTTTACTACTGAGCCACCAGGGAAGCCCTCCTTCTCTTATTTTATTTTCTTGGAATTTCTCCAAAGTCTTTGACTGTGAATTGAGTACTGTGAAGGACACCTGTGCTGAGCACGGTCCGAGCTCTGCCAGAGGACATAACTTTATTTAACTAAACAGGGGAATAACCATACATAGACGCAATTCAATATATATTTGAAATGATTTTTAAAGTTCCATCTAAAGACCACCGACACCATTTATTCATAGACAAAACATCACTATAAAACCTACATATTTGCTTCCTGGCATGTTGTCTGCTTGTTCAACTAGAATTTAAGATCCATGTGAACACGGAATTTTGTCTTGTGTTTACTGGCCGAATGGGTGAATGAATCAATGAATACCTTCTCCCAAAGAGCAGAGTCAT
The DNA here is from genome assembly GCF_019320065.1 of Cervus canadensis. Taxonomy (NCBI): domain Eukaryota; kingdom Metazoa; phylum Chordata; class Mammalia; order Artiodactyla; family Cervidae; genus Cervus; species Cervus canadensis. Next base: position 59,151,372 of record NC_057397.1, on the reverse strand, counting down.
TATACAGTTGCAAACTCCTTTTTATTTTCACTCTAATGACACGAGACAACAGGGCTAATTCATGGTATGTTCATTTGTCTGTGCATGCATTCATTCATTCTCTACCAAGTCTTTCATGATCTGCCCCTGCCACCTCTCTGCTTTCCCTCACACCTTGCTCCCTCTGCTCTCTAGCAACACTGACCTTGGTTCAGTTCCCAGTAAGCTCCAAGCTCCCTCCTACCTCAGGGCCTTGGCCTAGAATACCCTCCTCCCCACTGCCAACCTCTTCAGATTTCTTCAGGGAAGCCTTCCCTATCACCATTTCAACTAGATGTGGTGCCTCTATTTTATAGTCTTGATTGCCCATGTTTCTTTGTGCTTTTCCCCCCATCATGGTATTGATCACATTTGTAAAGAATATTTCCATAATTATTTGATTAACATCCCCACACCACTCAGCTGGAGACAGAAACCATCCCTGCCTTGTTCCCCATTCAAATCCTCATCATTTAACACAATGCCTATTATTAAAATACAGCAAGCACTCAACATTTACTGAATGGGTAAATGAATTAGGTTTCTAGGAGCATGATCTCTTATTAAATATATGAGTTATGTTATACTATATCATTCTCCACTAGGGCCCAGATGAGGTGAAGTCGCTCAGTCGTGTCCGACTCTTTGCAACCCCATGGACTGTAGCCTACCAGGCTCCTCAGTCCACGGGATTTTCCAGGCAAGAACACTGGAGTGGGTTGCTATTTCCTTCTCCAGGGGATATTCCTGACCCAGGGATCGAACGCAGGTCTCCCGCATTGTAGGCAGACGCTTTACCATCTGAGCTACCAGGGAAGCCCAGGGCTCAAGTTAGTAGATGCTTAATCCGTGCATATGTGCGTTCTAAGTTGCTTCTGTCGTGTTCAACTCTTTGAGATCCTATGGACTGTAGCCTGCCAGGCTCCTCTGTCCATGGGATTCTCCAGGCAAGAATACTGGAGTGGGTTGCCATGCCCTGCTCCAGGGGATCTCCTGACCCAGGGATTGAACCAAAGTCTCTTACATCTCCTGCATTGCAGGCATGTTCTTTACCACTAGCGCCACCTGTACTTCTTGGTTAATTGGAATCATCAGTTATCTACTACAAACAACATTCTCCGAAGTCTACATGATACTCAAAGAACTTACTGCAAAATTGCTGAGAAGTCATCTACACTCTATTCTTTTTTCTTAAAAAAAAAAAAAGCATTGACTTTATCAGATGTTTTTGCCTTAAAAACATGACTGAATGGAAAGTCATTGCAGGGAATCAATTATCTGAATGATCAGTATTTGTCTCTATTTGAAAACATCTGGATGGATACTTTAATTATCCCCTAGATATGTGGTATTCTGTGCTCTCAGCTCTGAGATAATCTCTCCCCATTACTACTCCTGAACAAAAGATATGCTATTGATGAAGTAGGTTTTTTTTTTTTAATAAAAGAGGATTTCTGAGACATTGAAAATAAAAAGTAGTAAGCTCCTAGGCTAAGAGGATTAAAATACCATTTTTTAAGAGGAAGAGAAAAGAGGTCTTTAGTGCAGAAAACTGTAGAAAAATAAAAATCCATGTAACTGAGAAGTTAGTCATATAGGAAGCCTTGGGGAAGAGTATGAACTTCTTGGGGATCCAGACAAAATAATTCTAGCTAAGGGAGATAAAGAGAGATACCCAGACAACAGCAAATCAAAAATGACTGTAAACCTAGAGTCTATTCATATGCTTCACTTTCAGACAGTTTTTTACATTTATCTTTCCTATCTACTGTTGTCAGGAACTCTGTCACTAGGTGACTTTTACAAGAGTCTGGAATTCTTGAACAAAATTCCAGAAAGCCCAGGAAATTGGGGCAGTGTTTGCTACTTTAGGCCATTCTTTCGGAAAGCCTAGAAAGTTCAATCTCTGTTCAAGGGTCATCCTCACCCTTGCCTTGCCTTCTCTCAAGCCAACAGTAGTTGAGCGGGAAGTGGTTCCTTCACTGCCTCAAGAACTTTCCAGTTAGTTTCTTATTCAAATCCTCCTCCTTTGGGTCTGGCAGATGCCTCAAACCTCTGGCACACACTCAGCCTCTCGTTGTTCGGCAAAAATCCGAGATGGAGTAGAGTATATTTGAGGATCAGTCAAGAAGGAAAGGGCTTCCCTGGTGGCTCAGATGGTAAAGAATCTGCCTGCAATGCAGGAGACCTGGGTTCGATTCCTGGGTCAGGAAGATCTTCTGGAGAAGGGAATGGCAACCCACTCCAGTATTCTCGTCTGGAGAATTTCATGGACAGAGGAGCCTGCTGGCTACAGTCGATGGGGTCACAAAGAGTTGGACATGACTGAGTGACTAGCCCTTTCAAGAAGGAAATGTGCAGTGAGAAATCACCTGGCCCTAAGATCACAGACCCAGAAGAGAGACTTGGACTTCCCTGGCAGTGCAGTGGTTAAGAATCCTCCTTGCAATGCAGAGGACACAAGTTCGATCCCTGATCCGGGAAGATTCCACATGCCACGGGGCAACTAAGCCCATGTATCATAACTCTTGAGCCGGAGCTCTAGAGACCATGCTCCACAACAAGAGAAGCCACTGCAATGAGAAGCCCATGCACCACAGCCAAAGAGGAACCCCTACTTGCTGCAATTAGAGAAAGCCCCAGCACTGCAACCAAGACCCAGTGCAGCCATAAATAAGTAAATAAATAAATTTTTTAAAAACGAGAGAGAGACTTGGATGCTTGAGAAGGGCCAATAGCAGACATATTGATTCTCCACACCTTCACATTAAGGGGAAGGGTCCTTATGTTGGATCATATGCATGCTTTACTGTCTTTGGGGGCAAGAATACACATTTCTCTACTATTCTTTAGTTTGATATCACAAAGATCCGAGGAATTAATGCAATGGGTACTGCCATGTTTAGGGTTGTGATCCATAAGTACTTCAGAGTATCTCAAGCCACCTGATTACTGCCAACTTAAATGCATAATTCTTTCCTGGCCTTCAGGAGAAATGTGTTGACATTGAGGCTTAGTTATCAATGTTATGAGAAAAAAAATAATAGATATTGACTAGCTTGACTTCAAATATTTTATTACTGTCTTTCATTAAAAGAACTGGCTTTATTCAATTTGGAATACAAATTGAAAGTGAAAGGCTTTTCACTTTCACTTTCTCATTATATCCAGATGATCTATGTTACTCATCTATTAATTAAATCATAGAGAGTTAATGGGGGATGAAGGAAGCGGGATGAAAAAGAGCTAAGTACATATAAGTTTCATTTTATATTGACTTATCTCCCTTCCCTGAAATATAAGCAAAATACAAACTAAGGTTCTGTTCTGGCCCACGTTCACTTTAGTATTTTTACCATTTGGTCTTCATACAGAGCTATTTGGCCAAGTAAGTATTCATGCTTTCTTCACAAACAGTTACAGAAAGTATTACCAGGGCTTAAGCCAAATTACCTTGTCTACAAACCTTGGCTGGCTCACATCTGGAGCAATTAACATATTTTGAAAATTGTCCAAGAAATTCATAAATCAATAGATTTCCCTTCCTGAAAAGCCAATTTCCTAAACATTCAATGAGATGGCTTTTGAGACCCACACCAACTAAATAGGAAAGTAATAGTATTCCTATCTTAACAGGAAACTCAGGATTATGGGCACTGCTGCCCTCATTATACTAAAATAGAATTTCAAAAGAATCTTTTCTGAATTAAAAAATGTTCCATCTATTTGCTGCACAATATCTTCTTCAATCTTTCGTACTAAATGATAGATATGGAAAGTAAGGAGGGGCACATATTTATTGTCCTTTTCTCCAGGAAGCAAGTCAGGTTTTTTATTTCATTACCCCTTCTCCTACTTGTTTGTTTGTTTGTTTTTTAATTAAGTAAATTTCTACTTAATCAGAGTCACTACAGAAAAGAATTTTTTAAAAGTAAAACGGTAGAATAGTTTTTGGTAACAGAAATTTATCTAGAGTTAAAAGTGGAAATGCGTACTTCATGACAAAGCTTTAATGGCAGATATAAGCTAGCATTTCCTATTTACCAAATACCAAAAACATTTAACACACAACAACTTAACCAGGATGCAACATCTTTGCGTTCTGAATCATAATTTACACAGTTCAAAACCCAGGCATTTGAGAGGTTAAAAAAGTAACTCACAATATGCAGTCACACGGCGTCCTGGGTCTCAGAGCCTTCCACAGCTGTAAGGACGGATTGATCGCCGGCAGTTCTCTGGCCCTGCAACTGAGATCACTCATAATTAATGAATAATTTACTTAAACGCTTGACAGCTCAGTAAGTGGTTTATGTAAGGCTGTTACTTTTACTTCTTCTGTAGTTGCCTTTGCAAACAGGAAACAGGAAACACACCTACAAGAACACTGACAGACCTCAGCCTAATTGGTCTTTTCTCAAAGTACTCAGTGGAGAGTCTTGTACCACAGACATGATATGTCCCTAAAAGAGAAATACTCAGATCCTTCTATTGCAGAGTTTAAAATCCTTTAGACAGATGCCATGCGGGCAATTTATTACAAGCATTCTAGTAACATTCAGGCCTTACGACCTTAATCCTGGAAGGACTATAAATTTCAGAATATATATATATATATAATATTTATAAATATATACCTATCAACACATATATGTGTATATATAAGTATACATATATAAAACATTAAGCAATATATTATTTAAATATAGATTATTTAAAACAATAAGCATATTAAAATAATATATATAATTTTCCACAGAGTTCTTTTTTCCTGGAATATATATGGAAACTGTCATTTAGGAATCTTTTGTCTACACATAACAGAAAATCCAGCTCAAAATCACTTAAACAAATAAATAACAAGACAAGAAAATATTTTGGTTTTTTGAGTTGGGGAAGAAAAACCTGGATGTAGGGCTGGTTTTAGGAAAACAGAGTTTCACTATGTATATCTCTTGATTCTCTGCAAGTCTGTTAGCATGGTATTTTCTGTAGAGTTACTTCACCTTCTGTCTGCCTTTCCTCTTGGTGCAAACAAATAACTTCAGCAGTTCAAGATCACACATCCATCTTCCAAGAGGGCAGTGTTAGCGTGCTGCCAGTCTCAAGCTCTGAAGTCATTCTGATTGCCCATCACTGAATCAGTCACTGTACTTTGCTGAATGGCTTTAATCAAGCCTTATCCTTGTGAGAGGTGACAGCTTCTCTCTCTCTCTCTCTCTCAGTCACTCAGTCATGTCTGACTCTTTTTGACCCCATGGACTGTAGCCGGCCAGACTCTTCTGTCCATGGAATTTTCCAAGCAAGAATACTGGAGTGGGTAGCCATCCTACTCCAGGGGATCTTCCCCTGAGTCTCTTGAGTCTCCTGCATTGACAGGCAGGTTCTTTACCAGTGGTTCCACCTGGGAAACCCAGAGAAAAATCACATGGAAGGGCATTCAGGTTACCAAGAGAAAGGGACAAGGGGGAAAGGAATATTGGAGGAAATCAACAAATGTCCACCCTGACAATGTTTGGCAATAATCCAAAAACTGGTATTTGAGGATGTGTATCTATGAAAATACTGGATCATGGGTTATCTAAAGATATCTGAAAGAGAATGAGCTGAGGTTCAAGAGATATTGATTACCCAAGTCTTTGCATTTAGTAAGATTTTCTATTAACATTATGTTTTTATGTTTGCTAAGAAAATAGTTCAGAATTTTTCCACTTTGTTTATGAAACACATAAATACTGTATAAAGTGTGCTTGCATACGATCTTCCACCTTGTTATTCAAACATCTCTGCTAGGTAGATAGATAACCTTGGCAGGAGCTTAGAGAGCAGGGTAGATACTGCTCTTGACTCTCCAACACCCAGCCTACTCTTTGTTCTAACCGGAACTTGATTTTGCTCAGGGCAGCAACTTGCCCTGTTTAAACTACAGCTAAGGATGGGCAGGTGGAACACTTTGGGCCCTGGACGTGTAGGCTGAAGGTACTAGGTAGAGTGTCTGGAACAGCTCTATTAACGGGCTCTGGTGATTGCTTTTCGCCCTTCCCCTTCCAATGCCTGAAACACCAATAAAATGCCAGAGGTGGAGTCATATCTTGCAGCCATGGAGTGACAAGTATACCACATGCTGGGAAGACTAAATTGAAAGGAGAAGCCACTATACTGGGCCTTGTCTGCCTCCTCCTGGGCTATTAGATGAGAAAAACCTCTATATTGTTAAGCCACCACAGAACGATTCTTGTTCCGTGCAGCTAAACATACACCTTATACAAAAAGGCTTAACAATCTGGTTGTGACAGATCAAGGCTTAACCTCAGGTTTCTTGACTCTCTGTGTTGCCTCTCCATAAGCAGAATCAATACTCTGAATACTGTACAAACAGGCATTTTAAATTTATGGTTTCTTTTTAACAAATAGCTCATTTAAATGATTTGAGTCATAGCTATGATGCCAAGAGGGGATTCTCTCACCATCCTTCTGTTTTTGATTTCTTTAGCTTTTTAACATGTAACACTCAAGCACTTGCAAAATTTCTAAGACGAGAATGCCTTGGCTGCAGAAAAACAAGTCTAGGGTCATTTGACCAAAATTTCTTTCAAGACTACCTAAGGGAGAGGTGACCATCCTCCCAGATTTAGCCATGGATGAGTTTTTCCCCTAGACTTTCTCACTGACTTAGTTATTAACAAACAACGGAAGCGTTCTGGTGTCTGGCTCCACGTATAAGGAGCTCGGAAGTCACCGCTCTCTCTTAACAACAAATAGAAATCAACAACTCTTCTTGGATTCATAAACCACTGCACCCAAGACTGGAGAGACCAGCAGGGGAATACAGGAAGTCTCAGAGACTTGCCAGCAGAAATCGCCACAGGAAGCCCCGTACCAGGAAGGGAAAACCTAAACTGTAACTGACCAACTGCTGGAGTCTCCATGAGGACAGCTCTGAGAGTTCAACACTCCAGGGGGACACAGTCATGATGGAGGGCAGTCCTTACAATGCTGTGAGATTTACTTCAAGGAGCTCTACCAGATTCCCACAGTAAATACAAGAGAAAAGTCTGCTCGGGCTTCTGGAATAGAGCGGGGAAAAGAGTATTTTGAAATATTCCAGAGCACTCCGTTCTTGCCCTCAGGGGAAACTAGTTAACCAGAGTCTAGCCTGTGAGTGCATCCTCAGAGCCCAACTGACCTGGAGAAGGGAAATACTCAGCTTCAGGCTCCTCCAGGCGTCCACTATGGGAGAAGGGACTACTTGATTGCAACCCACTCTAGCCATCCTGTACGACCTACGTGAGGAGAAAAAGCTGAGAAACACTCATGAAGATCGCAGTCTAAAGGCACAGGCTCACCAATACACTGAGACCTAATCATAGGATGCATAGAATACTTCTTTTTCCTGAAAACTCATGACCACATTACTGAAAATCTATCTACAGCAGTTTCTTTTACTCACTACAACATGTCTGGCTATCAAGAAAAAATTACAAGGCTTGCCAAAAAAAAAAAGCCCACACAATTTTTAGAGACAGAGCATCAGAACCAGCATGGCTAGGAAGTTGGAACTAAAAGATAACAGAGCTCTCACGAAGGTTGGAATAATTTACCGAGCCAAAAGTCAAGGAGGAGCCACACTTAAAGATCAATTCCAGAGGGATTAAGGATTTAGCTGTGAAAAGCAAAGTGTTAAAACTTGTAGAAGAAAATACGGGAGAACATCTTTCTGACCTCCAAACGGGGAAAGAGTTCTTAAGGCACAAAAGAGCTAATCACCAAAGGACAGACTGATAAATTTGCCTGCTCTACTATCAAGATTTTCTGTTTATCTAAAGGTATAATAAAGAAAGCAGAAGACATGCCAATATATGAGACAAGTTTGCAACACATGAAAACAACAAAAGACCAGTATTCAGATTATATAAAGACATGTTACAAAGCAGTAAGAAAAAGACAATACAATAGGAAAATGATCAACAGATCTGACATACGATCCCAGAAGAGAATAATATGAATGGTGAATGAATGGTTTTCTTTCTTCCTTTCTGATCAGACTTTTATTTTCTCTTCTTTCTTTATCGCATTGTTTAGAACTTCTAGTACTATGTTGATTAGGAGCTGTGAAAGAGGGCATTCTTACCTTGCTCCTAATCTTAGGAGAAAAGGATTTAGTCTTCCACTGTTAAGTGTGCTGTTAGCTGCAAGTGTTTCATAGATTTAAAAAAAATCAATTTTAGAAAGTTTCCTTCTATTCAAATTTTTCTGAAAGATTTTCTTTTTTTTATCATGAATGGGTGCTGAATATTGTCAAATGATTTTTCTGCTTCATTTGTTGTAATTGTGACACTTTTTCTTAAGACTGTTTATAATGTAGATTACATTGACTGCTTTTCATACTGAATGATCTTTACATTGCTAGAATAAACATCACTTGATCACAATATGTAATTATTTTTATATACTGCTGAATGCTATTTGCCAATATTTTGTTAAGGGATTTTGCATCCATCTTCATGAGAGTCATTAGTCTCTAGTTGTCTTGTTGTACTGTCTTTTTTCAAGTTTACTTATTAGAATTGTTCTTATAATGAATTGAGAAGTGTTCCCTTCTCTGACATTTAATTAATGTTTGTTCTTTAAATATTTGGTAGACTTTTTCCAGTGAAATCTTCTGGAGCTTTCTGTTTCTAAACTAATTCAATTTCCTTAGTTATAAGGCTATTTAAATTATCTATCTTCTACTGTGTAACAATTTGCGATTGTGCATTTCAGGAATTGGTCCATTTTACCTAAGTTATGAAACTTGTATGTGTAGACTTATTTGTCTGAAATATTCTTTTACTATTCTTTCGATGTCAGGAGGTCTATGGTGATATCTCCTTTTTGATACCAGATATTGGTAATTTGGGGCTTCCCAGATGGTACAGTGGTAAAGAATCTGCCTGCCAATGCAGGAGACACTGGAGACTCAGAGGATTCTATCCATGGATTGGGAAGATCACCTGAAGGAGAAAATGGCAACCCACTCCAGCATTCTTGCCTGGAGAATTCCATGGACAGCAGAGCCTGGCGGGCTGCAATGGGGTTGCAAACAACTGGACATGACTGAGCGCACAAGCATGCATACTGGTAATGTGTCTTCTCTTTCTCTGATAGTGTTGCTAAAGATTGATCAATTTTGCCATCCTTTTCAAAGAAGCAGTTTTTTGCTTGATATATTTTCCTTATTATTTTTCCCTTTTCAGTTTCATTGATTTCTGGTTTTATCTTGCTTGTTTTGGGTTCATTTTGCTTTTTTCCCCCTATAGTTTCTTTAAAAAATTCATTTCTGGAAATGGTAGCTTAGAGTACTGATTTGAGACTTTCCTCTTTTTAAAGTAAATATTTAGTGCTATAGATTTCTTCTCAGAACTGCTTTAGCTGAGTCTCACAAATTTTGATATACTGTATTTTCATTTACTTCAAATGTATTTGCTTTTAAATTTCTTTGCTATTTCCTCTTTGACCCACAGATTACTTGGAAATTTGTTGGGGTTTTTTCCTCATTGTTTAGAGAATTTCCTGTCATCTCTCTGTTACTGATTTCCATTTTGATTCCACTGTTTTCAGAGAATAATACACTCTTCACTCTTAGTTTTTAAAATTTGTTGAAGTTTGTTTTATGGTTTATGGTGTATCTTGGCATATATTTTGTGGTGCTTGAAAAGAGCATCTTTTCTGCTGTTGTTGATTAGATTCTATAAATGTAAATTAGACCTAGTTGATTGGTAGTGTTGTGTTCATCTCCATGACTGCTAGTTTTCTATTTGTTCTATTAATTGCTGAGAGGGGTATATTGAGGCTTCCAATTCTAATTGTGGATTTGTCTGTTCTAGCAGCTTTTGCAATTTTGTTTTACATATTTTGTTCTGTTGTTTGGCACACGTTTAGGATTTGCATACAAAATATGTATCTTTGCTGTCATTTTGACTCTTTTGTCATTGTGTAATGTCTCTCTCTGTCCTTGGTCATTTTCTTTGCTTTGAAATCTTCTTTATCTGATTTTAGTATAATCACTCCTTCTTTCTTTTGATTAATGTTTGCAGGGTATATCCATCATTTTACTTTCACCCTCTATACTATTATATTTGAAGGTAGTTTCTTGTAGATATCATACAATTGAGTCTTTTTTTTAGTCAACTGTGTTAATCTCCATCTAATAAATTATTTATTTAGACTATCTATATTCAATGATATTCTTGAGCTAAAGTATGTCATTATATTTTTTGTTTTCTGTTTGTTCTCTATTTTCTTTCTCTTTATTTTCATTTTCCAATATTATTGTGGATACTTGGACATTTTCCAGAGTTCCATCCATAGTGTTTCTTTCAGTATAACTCTTTGTATAGCTTATTTAATAGCTGCTCTCCAAAAGATTTGTGGACACAGTGGGGGAAGAAGAGGGTGGGACGAACTGAGAGAGTAGCATGGAAGCATATACATTACCATATGCTGAACAGATAACTAGTGGGAAGTTTCTGTATAACACAGGCAGCTTAACCTGGGGCTCTGTGACAACCAAGAGGGGTGGGAGAGAGGTTCAGGAGGGAAGGGAGGTATGTATACTTCTGGCTGATCCATGTTGTTGTACAGAAGAAGCCAACACAGCATTATAAAACAATTATCCACCAATTAAAAATAAATTAAAAAAAGAAAAGATAAATGGATATATAACAAGGAAATTAAGATACCAGCATAAAAGAGGAAAAAGCCTTTTAACCTTTCCCTTTCTACTGCCTTCCCAGTTCCATTTTCACTCCAGTCTAACCAATGCATTTTTTTAAATAAAATTCACATACACACACACACAAATTGCTCTCCATATTACATTAAATATACATAAGTGAACAATGCATTATTGTTGATGTTATATCAGTTCAAGTAAACCTCTTACCTCCCTCTACATCCCTTTACTCTCCCTCTTTCTAAAATAATTTTTTTAAAAAATCCCCTTGCATTGAAAATCATATCAGGCAGTGTTATAATTTTTGCTTCAATCATCAAACCTAATTTTAAAAACTTAAGAGAAGGAAAGTTTATTATACTCATTCCTATTTTTATTCTTTGTATTATTTTTTCTTCCTTCTTCTTATTCCAAGAGACCCTCTTTTATCACTTCCTCTTTGTTTGGAGAATTTTCTTTAGCTATTTTTTAAAGATAAGCCTGTTGGTGACAAATTTCTATACTTTTCTTCAACTAAGACTGTTTTAATTTCCTCTTCATTTCTGAAGGATATTTTCACTGGATATAGAATTCTGGATTGACCGTTCTCTTTCAGCATTTGAAAAATATTCTGCCACTTCCTTCTGGCCTTCATAATTTCTAATGACAAATCCACTGTCCTTCTAATTGTTTCCCCCGATAGATAAGATTCCATTTCTCTCTCGCTATTTTCAAGATCTTTTCTTTGACTTTATTTTTCAGAAGTTTGGCTATAATATCTCAGTGTTGATTTCTTTGGGTTAATCTTGGTGGGATTTCACTCAACTTCTTGACACTATAGGTCTGTGTTTTCTGCCAAATTGAGCAAACTTTCAGCCTAAAAAAATACATTTTTAGCCTTGTTCTCTTTCTCTCCTTCCAGGTTCTGATGGTACATTTGCTGAATAATTTTCTGTTTGGGGGGGTTCCCCCCAAATAATTTCCAACATTTTATCTGTAAATTCACTGACTCTTTCCTCTGTCCCTTCCAGTCTACTGTTAAGCCCATGAATTTAATTTTTTTTACTTCATTTATTACATTTTTCAGTTTCTAGGAAACTGGAAAATGATAATAAAGTTTCAAAAAGAACAGAAAAAATCAAGCCCCCCCAAAATTGTTTTTTTGAAGTTGCAAAAGGAAACAGCTGTCTTCCACTTCCTAAGTAGTGAACACTTTGATCAGTAGGTAAGGGGTCTTGCTTTCATTCAATAGCCCTCTGTTAGAACATGCTCTGGGGTTTTCTCTCCAGAGCAAAGTAGCTGTTCTGGGCATGACTACCTCCAGGAGACAGGACAGGCAGCTGAGGTAGGAACAAGCAGTATTTCAGCAGTATTTGCCAGAGCTCTGAAGTTTTCTTCTGACCTTTTCAGTCCAACCCCACCTCATGTTACTTCAGTTCTTCAGCTCCCTCAGATCCTACACTCTGTGTGGATTTTTATGCTTTTCTCTCCTCTGGCATACTTTTCCTCTGGCATCTGCTTGTTTACCTGGCCTCTTATCCACTTTTGCTTGCATTATGACATTTCATGCATGTGTGGGTTCCCTGACCCAGCTCCTTGACTGGTGCTCTTGACCTAGCTAAGCACCACCTACACATTTCAATGGGTTTACTTTTATCAGCACTTATGTTGCTCTCCAAAGCTAATGGAATCCGGATCTTTCTTTCTTCTCTTCAAGTTGGGGGCAAAGGAGGCTGACTTAATTTTTAAATTTTTATTATTATTATTATTATTTTTTTACCATTTATTTTTATTAGTTGGGACTAATTACTTTACATGGAGGCTGATTTTAAAACCCCATAGTCTCCTCTCTCTAGGAGATTGTTCTATGAGATCACCAGCTGCTTCTGATACATGCCTGTTCCATCCCAAGCCCCACAACTAGAGGCAGGAAGAGAAATGGGTGGGAGGACAAATTAACACTGAAAAGCTTGATAAATACTAACAGCAAACACTAAAAATAACTAGGCAGAAGTAGTCTACTTTTAGGAATTTCATTTGTGCCTTTGTGTTGGGAGCGAGGAGGAGGGGGAGAGACAGTGCTGTGGAAAAGGGGCTGGGGATATTAATGCTTTGGAGGAGGAGGCACTAGGAGCTTCCTCAGGCAGACAGTACTACCCAACCCTCTCCCCAAAATAGTTCCTTCTCTTTCTCAGCTTTCTCAGGCTTCTGCAGCTCTGCAAATGGCTCCCTCCCTGTGCAGCAAACAAGCATCCTTGCTCTTGCCAGCAGAGAGGAAAAGCAGCTAAGAGATTGCAGGCTGCTTCGCTCCTCAGCCTCACCATCTCCCAATTGCAGACTATCCTGGCCATCTTTTGACTTTGGCTCCTGGAGAGGAGAGGGTGATTGGAATCAGAGTGAGTTGCCTACATATCAGCAAGTCCCGGTATGCAAGGTGTGACATGGCAAAGTCATTAACCCCACATGACACAATCTGCATGGTGGAGACAGAAAATCACAGACTAGGAATTTTATGTGTCCCCAGAAATGGCAGCCAATGTCACTTCTAAGACTGTGCCATGGATAAATGACCCTGATCATTCATTCCATGGCTAAGATCTCATGATTTAACAAAACAGAGGAGAGCAAGTCCGTTCAGTTCTGTTTCTGTCATTTTTCCCTTCCCTAGTGAGAAATTCAATTATGTTATGAATCAATATGGATCACTAGAGCTGGAGGAAAACACAATGTGAGGGAAATAAATGGTTCCTGCTTAGATGAATTACATGTAGTTTTGAGCTCTGCATCATATCTGTCCTGTGCAGCCAGCAAAAAAGTTAGTATCTCAAGCCTGAGTTTTTCCCCTACTGCTCCCCTAACCCCTCCTTCATACCACACACTCTCAATAGCACAGTTGGACAGCAAAAAAGAAATAAAAAGTGTTTCTTTCTCTTCCCTGCTCTCAAATTTTCCACCTCTTTATCCATCAACCCCTCCTTCCGTCATGACTTGCATGGAGAAGGAGCCTCCTCCATGCAGAGGTTGATCTCTCTATTTACGTCCACATTCTCTCCCCACCTCCCAGCATCATCCACAGCTTGATCCATCCCTTAATCCCCTTCACTCCTCTTATATCTTCAAGATGCTACTTCCTTCATCTTCTTCTCTGAAGCTGAAAAAGCTTCAACCTCTCTAATCCTATAAATCTGCCTTCTAGTTTGTTACCCTCTATCAACCCATTTCTCTCCTCCTCTTCTTTATCATGCTTCCTAAGAGAAGGGTCTACACTGATTATTTCCAAATCCACTCCTTTATTTACTGCTTAGCCCACAAAATCAGACCTTCATCTGCCTTCTTCAAAGTGCCTAATGACTTCCAGGTTGCCAAATGCAATGACCTTGATCTTTCTGCTTAGCTCTCATGAATCCCACTCTGTGGAATCTGTGCTCTGATGCCATGATGGTACAACATCCTAGCTTTCCTAGGACCCATCTGTCCATTATTAGACTCTTCCGCTATCTCCTCTCCTGACCATCCATAAACATGGGCAATTCCCATAGTCTAAGGTTGCCAGATTTAATAAATAAAAATATAGACTGCCCAGTTAAATATGAATTTCAGATCAGCAGTGAATAAATATGTCCTAAATATTTCATGGGATAGTCTTATACTAAAACATTATTCCTTTAACTAAGCATCCTGTATTTTACAGACAACTCCACAGTATTTCTTTAATGCTCGTCTCCACAAACTTCCTCCCTCATTAATGCTTTCTATGCCCTTGTCTTCATGATTATCTTATCTCAGATCATTTCTAACCCTTCATCTCTAGCACCAATCCCCCCTCCCCTGATTCCCCCTCTCTCTCTTCATCTGATATGTTTCTCTGTTTTGCCTTTGATATTATATAGCATTTTCAATTCATTATATATAACACTGAACTTATTATTTTGGACCTCAAATCTACTTCTCTACCTGGCTTCTCTATCTCCAGTAATATCTTCTCCAGCCTTCTAATCACCTCAGGCCTAAATCTAGTAGCCTTCCTAATCAACTGGATGAATCTTAGTTTTTTTAAGAATTTTAAAATCTTAGAATTTTATCCTCACCAGCTTTCTTAGATCTTTCTTCCCGTTTCCATGGATACTGCTAACTTGAAGTCTTCGTCATTTCAGTGTGACTACAAATCACCCAGGCCATCCAGGTTACTGAAATCACCTTCAGATTAGCCCCCTATTTCTATTCTCCCCCACCCTTCATCCCTCTACAAACTGTCACTCAGTTAACACCCTAATTAAAGTGCCAATATGAATACGCCACCTTCTTGGTCAAGGAAGCTTCCTGCTGGTTCCTGGTTAAAGTTCAAGTTCCCTAGCCAGCATTTAGGGACATCTGAGTTGACTTTTCTCCTTTTACCTCCTATGGTCACCTCTATGCACTCTGAGCTCAAGGCATATCAGAACCCATTGTTAGGGCCTTCCTATCAGTTAGCTTACACTGTAGACTGCTTTGAGGGTGACTCTTGCAGTTTCTGCATAAATACATGCTCACTTGCTTGTTGAATTTGTGAAGTGTTAGTCACTCTGTCATGTCTGACTCTTTGCGACACCATGGACTGTAGTCCGCCAGGCTCCTCTGTCCATGGGACTCTCCAGGCAAGGATACTGGAGTGGGTAGCCATTCCCTTCTCCAGGGAATCTTCCTGACCCAGGGATTGAACCCGGGTGTCCTGCATTGAATTTGTGAAGTCAGTTCTAAATTATACACATGAACAGGATGAAGTAATTAAATCTACAAATCACTTATATGATAATGTGAGTGGATGTACTTTCCCACAAACCCATTGCTTGCTTACTCTAAATATGGGTGATATCAAGATCTCATAAGCATCTCATATCCTTTGATGTCAAGTCACAGCTGGATTTTGATAGGGCTCCAAGGGCAGAGACTGACACAGACCCCACCCACTCTCGCTCTCAGCAGCTTCTCTTGATTTACTTTATAAACTGAATTCTTCCCCATTTCTCTCTTTTTTTACACATGGAAAGTTATAATATTCTCTGTAAACGTCCTTGACTTCTAATACATAAATCTCCAAATAGCTATATATTCTAAATTGCTGCCAACCCCACATGCTGATTCAAAAACATCTGAGCATTTTAATAATCTAAATCAGGGGTCTTCTATGAGCCAGATAATAAACATTTTCAGCTTTGCAGTCTCTGCTGCAACTACTCAATTTGCTATTGTGTCAGAAAGGCAGCCTCGTTCACACAAAAACACAATAAAACTTTACCTACCAAAACAGGCAGCCAGCATGTGGGTCATTGTCTGCCAACTCCCAACCTAAATCAAGCTTCTGGTGAACAACTGACTTCAAATTTTCTTTCCAAACTCTTTCATTGTGGTCACTTGATTAGAAAGAATGCAAGAATTTCACTTGATATGGTCTTCTTTTTTTCACAAGGGTTATAATTACACCAAATTCAGGACCCTGAGTGAGTGAGGGGACATAAGAAGTGGGCGCTGGAAGCCCTCTTTGAGACTCTCCCCCAAGCCCTGTGGACACTACCCCAGGGTGGGGGCAGGACAAGGCCAACGGACTGAGGAACTCACTCTCCTTGGGCACAAATTTTCAGGGGGCACCAAAAAGCTTGGTAATCAAAATAAATATTATAATACAATATTTTAAAAAGTCAACATTATTTTCAATTGATGTTTTGTTTATCATAGATTTTTTTTCTTTTTTTTGCATTAGTTTTGATTTTTTAAAAATATTGCATCAGGATTTCCCTGGTGGTCCAGTGGTTAAGACTCCACACTCTCAATGCAAGGGGCCTGGGTTCAATCCCTGGTAAGGAAACCAGATCCCACATGCTGCAGCTAAGATCTGGCACAGCCAGATAAAAAAAATACACACACACACATATATTGTATTAGGCATTATTTATCTCAATTATGAAATTTCATGGGTATATGATGTCCTCTTTAATTTGGTGCCAAAGTGGGTGCCCTACTCATCTTCTTCCCCATGCCTTAGAACCAGCTCCATGTCACCCTGTGGATGTATTATCAGCACCCTCCTCCTTTCAGAGAACAATGTACATCTATTCAATGTTACCTTTGGACCAGATCATTCCTCTGAGCAGCTTTGACACCACTTTGGTTACTGGACCTGCCTCAGATACAGATTTGAAGCATATGGAGAGACTTGTTAGAGTCACTTCTTGAGGAAAATGTTAAGGTGAAAGGGGGATTGATGTTTTATAAAACACACACTAAGTCCCAAGTGACACTAGCGTAAGGAACATTATAATTGTTCATAGCAAGTCAATGTGGTTTTGTAGACATTCTTTTGTATGAGTGAGGAAATGGAGGTTCAATAAACCGAGATTATTGAAAATATTAAAGCCAGGTAGAAGCTTCCTGCTACAGTAGGAAGCTTAAGTCATGTCCGACTCTTGAGACCCCATGGGTCTCATCAAGACGCTAACACTGTGGGCATGGTTAAAGCACTTTCTTGCCTTCCAGCCTTACATTTGCACAGAACCTCTCTCATGTATAGAGAGAGTTCCCGTGCTTCATCTCATTTGAGCTTCATGATAATCCTGGGAAGTAAAAGTTTCATATTTAAGACATGCTAGTACAGACTCACCAATTGTATTGTATTGGGCATATTCAGAAAGGTTAAGTGACATAACCCAAGGTCACCAGCTAATAAGTGGCAAAACTAGAATTATAAACTCAGGTCATCTGAGGCCTCATGAGTTTCATTACATTTCCCCCACTGTAGAGAAGCACATCCAGTATACGTATCTTTGACCCAATACCACCCGTATTTATATCACAGAGAGAACCCAAAAGGAATAATTTCTGGGACTAGAAATTTTCATAGAAGGAAACTTGTACGTAAGGGAAGGAGCCTAAGTGTTGAGTGCTATCTACCCTGATGAGGAAGTCCTGAGATAAATAGGGGATTAGATCAAGAAACCACAGCTAGAACCAGACATGGAACAACAGACTGGTTCAAAATTGGGAAAGGAGTACATCAAGGCTGTGTATTGTCACCCTGTTTATTTAACTTCTATACAGAATACCTCATGGGAAACGATGGGCTGGATCAATCACAAGCTGGAATCAAGATTTCTGGGAGAAATATCAATAACCTCTGATATGAGATGCCACTCTAATGGCAGAAAGTGAAAAAGAACTAAAAAGCCTCTTGATGAAAGTGAAAGAGGAGAATGAAAAAACTGGCTTAAAACTCAACATTCAAAAAACTAAGATCATGACATCTGGTCCCATCACTTCATGGCAAATAGATGAGGAAAAAGTGGAAGCAGTGACAGATTTTATTTTCTTGGGCTCCAAAATCACTGTGGATGGTAACTGCAGCCATAAAATTAAAAGATGATTGCCTCTTGGAAGAAAAGCCTTGACATAGATAGCATGTTAAAAAGCAGACACATCACTTTGTCAACAAAGGTGCATATAGTAAAAGATATGCTTTTTCCAGTAGTCATGTACGGATGTGAGAGGTGGACCATAAAGAAGGCTAAGCGCCGAAGAAATGATGCTTTTGAATTGTGGTGCTGGAGAAGACTCTTGAGAGCCCCTTGGGCAACAAGAAGATGAAACCAGTCCATCCTAAAGAAAATCAACCCTGAATATTCACTGGAAGGACTGATGGTAGGTCAGTTGGTAAAGAATCCGCCTGCAGTGCAGGAGACCTGGGTTCAATCCCTGGGTCAAGAAGATCCCCTGGAGAAGGAAATGGCAACCCACTCCAGTATTCTTGCCTGGAGAATTCCATGGACAGAGGAGCCCGGTGGACTACAGTCCATGGGGTCTCAAGAGTCGGACACGATTTAACAACTAAACCACTACCACCAAAGCTGAAGCTCCAATGCTTTGGCTGCTTAATGCAAAAAGCCGACTCTGGAAAAGACCCTGATGCTGGAAAGACTGAAGGCAGGAGGAGAAGGGGGGAAAAAGAGGATGAGATATTTGGATGGCATCACTGACTCAATGGACATGAACTTGAGCAAACTCTGGGAGATAGTGAAGGACGGGGAAGCCTGGCATACTGCAGTCCATGAAGTCACAGAGAGTCAGACACAACTTAGTGACTGAACAACAACAGAAGATGGAGGCATGAAAAGGCTCAAAAGGACAAGGCCAACTTTGGCCTGCTTTGCCACTTCACAAAGGGTCATCCTCTTGGTGCTAAAAACTGTTATAATTGTAATTAAAGCAACTTCTGCTCAAACTCCCCAGCCTTTCTGGATTCCATGGATCAAGGAAGCAAAAGAACAGCTTCCAGTTCCCATTTGTCACAGGTGTCAACATGATTTTGTGATCAGAAGGAACATCATCTGAACACAGGGCACAAAGGAAACCATTAAGATGGGAGAGAGGGATTGGACCAAAGTGAAGATAGGATGCAGGAGCAGAGGAGAAGAACAGGAGACACAGGGACATTATTTCCAACCCAATGCTGGGGAGAAAAGTAGCAGGAGCTCCATTTTGGAAAGAAATCACATTTCATGTTACTCCAGGCAACTTCCAGGGAGGCATCAACCCTCCTGAAAAGTCACATCTGGTACTGTATCTCTGTAATGAGATGTACAATGGGCACTTTCAAGCATTTAAAGTGCTTGAATGTGCAAAGCTTCACAGTTGGTCACAAGTTCATAACAGCTATGTGCCTCTTTCACTGGGGAGCCGCCACACCACGCTGGGATTCCACAGGGCAGCATGGCTTCCCCATTCTTCAAAACAGAGCTGCTCTAAGAATCCTCTGGCAGTTTTAACTACACAGGAATAGAAAACACCCCAGAAAGAGTGTGAGAGACTAATCTTGTAAACAGCGGGACGGCAAGGTAAAAATAAGAAGGAAAAGAAAACATAGAGCTTTTTTTTTTTAAATTGTTTTTGACAAGGACAATAAGATGGGAATAAATTCAGCCTCAGATATCTGGAATAAAAGCTCAGAGAAGTGTTAAATCACAAGCTATGTGGCTGCAGGAACTCCCAATGATCCATTCCAATCTGCTGACTCAACCCTTTTGGCAGCAGACTTGATGTAACAGACTCCCTTCCAGTTTTATATGCTTGGGTTTTTTGTTTGTTTGTTTGTTTTTTCCCTTTCTTTCCTGCACCACAACCATCATTTTTAAGGCTGTTGCAACTTTCCTAAGTCACATCTCTCTTGGTCTCTGACCCCAAAAACAATGCTGCTTCAGAGAAAGAACCACAAACCACAATATTTCCATCTTTCATTTGACCGAGTCATCCTTACATGCAGGGGAAATATATTCTCACACTTGTACTGAGTCTTGTGTTGCTAGACGAGGTAGCATAGCAAAACGCCAGCATCTCCTAGCCTTTTAATCTTTCTACCAATGACTAAGCATGTGCGCTCAACAGTGACCTGGGGATAACAGGGATGAACTGTCGGAACCTGGCTTTGAGGACCACACAGTCCGATGGAGGAGGGAGACTCAGAAGCAGACAGTTAAGAGAAGGGGTGAAGACACCTGCACTTCCACTCTATAATGATATTGGGCCTGGGTTCCACTCATACTTTTGTCTACTCCCTAGCACATTGCTTCCAGGCCAACCGATCAGTGGATTAGGTATCAGTGGCCAAGCAAGCACAGATACTAGACACTCACGTTCTCCTATGATGCAAGGAGGTCCTTCCCAGGAAGTTCTCCTCCATCCTCCTCCACCTCCATCATTGCCTGGATCAACATACCTCTTCTCAGCCTCAGATGCCTTGCTTGGACTTACACTCCTCCCTATCTTTAATTATTATTATTACTGTCACCCATGCCATACATATATACTATGTGCCCCAAATGGCCCATACATTAACTCATTGAATTTTCATGACCTCCTTGGGCTTTGTTATCCTGGAGTTATAAATGAAGAAAATGATCTCCAGAAAATTTCAGAAACTTGTGCAAGGCTACACACCTGAAAAGTAGAAAAACTGAGATTATAAGCCAGACTGTGTGATCAGAAAGACTCTTAAACAATACACTGGTGTGCTCCATAGGTACATGTGGTCCAACTGCCCTGCTAGGTTGTTTGCACTTTAAGAACAGAGATCAACATTTCTGTTCTTTTAACAGTCCCTAGTCTGGGTATACCTATAAACAAGCAGAGTAGACATCTCCCTGTGTGGTGTTACTTAAGGGAGGCCAGATAAGGATGGGTTAAAAATATCTTCACTGTTGCTTATCACAGTGCCTGGAATTTCACCACTGGAGATACATTACTTTGGGTCTTGACATCTTTCTGGTTTTCAGGATTTCTCTATTAGGCAAGATGGCCCTAGGAAGTCTCATATTCAGCTGAGACCTCAGGGCCTCAGAAAATGAGCCACAGGAAAGATGCCTAGAAAGGAGCCTGGGATCTGAGAATGGCAAAGTGGTCCTGAGAGGAGAATGAGGGGTCCCAAAGTTTGGGGTTATTGTTTTGCTTGGTTGACCCCACCTCTGCAGCCCCTAGCACAGAAAGAGGCAAATAGAACATAGGTTAAGTCTCCTGATTTGAGGAAACACTGTTCTGAGCAGCTGTAAGAGGTGGAGGCATGGGGTATGGTGGCAAGTGGTCATCAAGCACTCACGACCCAGAGCACTGTGAGACACAAAAGACAAGGAGGCAGATTCCTTGCCCTCAAAGAGCTAACAGTCTCTTTTGGAGAGAAAAAGTATCCATAGCAAAGAATGGGTAAATAAGACAAGACAAGAATGATCAAGAACAGAATCCACGTGTGATAAGAAGCTCAGGGAAAGGAGAGCTCGGTGTGGGAGGGGTGATGTGAGCACCACACAAGGCCCCAAGGACAGTACTAAATAAAGAGATACAATGAATGAGCTGGTGAATGCCTGTCTGATGCCAAAAGAAGACCCAGATGACCATAACCAACTGCTACCTCGGTTCCCCCGAACAAGGAAATCCAGCTTGTATTTGATCACTGTAATGCAAAATGATGTTAAGATGGTCTAGAAACAAAACAGATATAAAGTGCAGAGATCTTATTTAGAAAATATACTACTTCAAAACTCAGGTCCTTTGATAAAAAGATCTAATGGTTGCTCTGATCATATTACTAAAAAATCCAGAATTTCAGTAATAGGTGAAAGTACCAGATTTATGTTATGATAAATGGTGAATAAATCTGAAATCATAAGGCAAGACTAAATCCCTCTAAAACTGGGAGAAAGAGATCTGATGATCACCACAGGCTAACAACATTGGCAAATACCAAGGCCTTCCCCTAGCTTCAGCTCTGATAAGAATGCTTTATCCTGTGACCTTCCAGTCAAAGACAAATGTTCTTCTTCTGGGCTTTCCGTTAATACTTCCTTATTTTGTATAGTATTTTTTAAAAAGGTCCCTTTATTTAATTCCTACAAAGAAAACAACTCCAAGGGAGAAAAGAAGGAAGAAGGCAAGCACACTTTGACCTTTATTTGCTGAACGGGTTATTTTCCCAATAGCTACAAGTGATTTTGTTCTCATCATTCTGAATAACAACTCTTTGTACACCTTGGCATAGGAGAACCAACAGCTACAGCCTAAGGCGTGGTTGTGAGTGAGCAGAAAAAAACACAGGCAGAAAAAGACTTGAAAAGGAGGTGAAGGGTGGGGGAGGGGTTACAGGAAATCATTTCTCTTTTGAGTTTCTTAGCTAAATTATTGCAATACATATTTTCATGTCAACTTGGCTGCTAATGAGCTTCGTTGCCTGTTTTCTTCAAGGTAGCTGCATATCTAAGACATAAACAGCAAAGGTCTCTGGTTCAGTCCGCTAATAGATTTGCATTAACCTCAGTGGAGGTGCACAGTCATCCTATTATCCAAACCCACAATTTGGATGCAGGGTCTAACAAAGGATGCTTGTGTTTTATTTCCAGATGCAAGCAGCAGCTTGGCCAATGTAGTTCCAATGGCTAAATGTTAGGATTTCTGGGACATTTTGGTGTTACAAGGAGACATCAGGGGGAAAAAAAAAATTGAGTTCCTGAAAATCTGGGTGGTGATTAAAAAGCTGAAGCCAAATGACAATAGCAGAATTTCTGTATTTAATGTTTTATAAGAGAAGGATTCAGAACCCATAAAAAGAAATCAGTGAAAATGGATATTTAATACATTTAAAATATACAAATGTTTAAGCATCATGTAAAATGTAAAAATTATAAATTAAAGAGTTGCTGTTCAGTCACTCAGTGGTGTCCAACTTTTTGCAACCCCATGAACTGCAACACACCAGGCCTCCCTGTCCCTCACCATCTCCCAAAGTTTGCCCAAGTTCATGCCCATTGCATCAGTGATGCCATCCAACCATCTTATCCTCTGATGTCCTTCTCCTCTTCTCCTGATTGGGATAGTTTTCATTTTTTCATATGGTAAATTATACAGTACAATCCTATTAATAATTATTAGTAGGCAGAACTTAAAAATGTAAGTATTAAGAAACTAAATAGTCACAAAAATGAAGAAAATTAAGTCATGAAATGTTGAAAATGAGATCATATTTTTGGACTTTCATAATGAGAGTTCTCAAAGTACATAAATGTTGTTGCCACTGAGAACATATTTTAATGCAAATTTCTTCACTGCTAAGGAGAAAAAAAAAAAAAAAACTACCCCAATTAGGAAAATAGTGATGTATTTATGAGCTATCTCCAAATATTTTTCTCTGACTCCTTCATCTCCAAATACTTCTCAAAACTTAGAAATATTCCTCCAAGTTAAACATAATGTGTATTTGTGGGGGGAAGCGAAATTTATTTAGTTACCTCAAGTTGTAGTTTACTTGAAGGCAAGAAGCAAGCATTTCTGATTTGTTCTCTTATTTAGTTTGGTCATATATGCCCAGCTGCCTGTGTCTGTTTCAGAACTCTCCTGTTGTAGTGGACACACCCTAAAGTGACGGCCCAGTGAGTGCAGTCACTAGGATAATCCTTTTCCCTTGAGTACAGGCACAACCTATACTCCCAGCCTGACTTGCTCCCAGCCAATAGAACGCTGCAAAGCCACAGGAGCTAGTCACCCCCTGATTAGGTTACATTATGCAAACCTCTGTCCTAGCAGACTGGAGTCCAAGATCCTCCTGCAGGTTTTGAAGTGAGTAGCCCTGTTGTGACAGGGCCAGTGAGAGGCAAATGGCCACATGGCCAGGAACCTTGAGCAATACCTGGGAGATGAAAGCACCCCAGGTGCCAGCCAGCAAGAAAACAAGGGACCTCAATCCTACAACCTCAAGTGAATCCCACCAACAACCACATGAACCAAGAAGAAAGAAGAAAAGAAAAGAAAAAAAAAAAAGCTTCTAAAAGGAACACAGCCTACTTGTTGCGGGAAAGAGAGTAGGGTACGAGAGGATGGTCACTTCCCAGGTCACATCTGAGTCCCCGGGAGGGCTGCCAAGTGTGAGTTCTTGGCTTCACGCAGGCCATCTCATAAGGCAAGAGATGGCAAGGTGTGGGGTTATCTGTTTCTATAGGGGCGGGTATTTCTTAGGCTAATGGGTGGGAGGAGTATTCCAGCTATTTGGGGGAAGGGGTGGGGCTTTCCAAAAATTGGGCCACTGCCCACTTTTTTACCTTTATGGTGGGCCTTGGAATGAGCATGGCGCCTGCGAGTGGGTCATCTAGCCCGCTGACGTGTTAACAGTGGAAGTTGACTCGTCCGCCATCTTGGATCTATTTGGTTCTAATCAGCTTATGCTGTGTTCTTGGGTTATGTCGTTCCTTTAATGGTTGCGCCCTGCCCCCTTCTTGTCTCATGGCCAACATCTTGATTGTAACCATAGGAGACCCTAAGCAGATGACCCAGCTAAGATACACTCGGATTCTAGATCCATAGACACTGTGGTATAAGAATTATATATTGTTTCAAACCACTACATTTATGGTAATTTCTCATGCTACAATATATAACTAAGGCACATGATAATCTACTTCAAACTCCAATAATCTCGCAAAAAAGGTTTGTGTTGCTAGTGCTATTTTCTTTCTCCATTAGAGGAGAAAATATAACTGAATGCCTTATAGATGTGTACATCTCTATTTTAATTCAGAACTTTAATGCAGAAAATAATTCTCCATGTATGAGTCTCAAAACATAAATTAGTTGAATTCAACATTTAAAAAAATACCATTATCTTGGTACTTGAAAATTGAAGAGTATGCCCTCCCAAATCACTTCATTATTTTTTTTAATAAAGATTTTATTTTTAAAAGTTCAGAAGTGCAAAATTATTGTGAAGCTAATAGAGAATTACTGTATACCCCACTCCTAGTTTCCACTGTTATTATATCTTATATTGGGATGGTACATTTTTCACAATTAGTGAATAAATATTGAAAATTATTATTAACTAATAATAGCTTCCCTGGTGGCTCAGATGGTAAAGCATCTGCCTGCAATGCGGGAGACCCAGGTTTGATCCCTGGGTTGGGAAGATGCCCTGGAGAAGGAAATGGCAACCCACTTCAGTACTCTTGCCTGGAAAATCCCATGGAGAGAGAAGCCTGGTAGGCTACAGTCCATGGGGTCACAAAGAGTCGGACATGACTGAGCAACTTCACCTTCTTCCACTTTCATTATTAACTAAACTTTATTCACATTTCCTTAGTCTTTGCCTAATGTTCTTTCTCTGTTCCTGGATTCCATCTAAGATACCATCTTAAGTTAGCTTTCCAGTTTCCTTAGACTTGGCTGTGACAGTTTCTCAGACTTTGTTTGTTTTTGATGAGCTTGGCAATTTTGAAGGAGACTGGCCGAATGTTTTGTAGGATGCACCTCTATTGAAAATTGTCTTGTGTTTTTCTCATGATTAGACTGGGGGGTAATATGTCTTGAGAGGAAGATCACAGAGGTCAAGTGCCATTCGCATCACATCATGTGAAGGATACCTCCTGTTAATATGCTATATCACTGTTAATGTTACCTTGATTTCCTGGCTTGAGGTAGTGTTTGTCAAGTTTCTCTATTGTAAACTGTTGTTGTTGTTTAGTTGCTAAGTCATGTCTGACTCTTTTGTGACCCCATGAACTTGTAGCCTTCCAGGTTTCTCTGTCCATGAGACTTCCCAGGCAAAAATACTGGTGTGGGTTGCCATATCCTACCCAGGGGATCTTCCCAACCCAGGGACTGAACCTGCGTCTCTTGTGTCTCCTG
The DNA here is from genome assembly GCF_019320065.1 of Cervus canadensis. Lineage (NCBI taxonomy): Eukaryota > Metazoa > Chordata > Mammalia > Artiodactyla > Cervidae > Cervus > Cervus canadensis. The sequence goes on along the minus strand of NC_057397.1, from coordinate 59,125,481 downwards.
CACTGGTAGGCAGATTCTTTACCCTGAGCTACCTGGGAAGCCTCTACTGTAAGTTACTCTTTTTTAAGAAACTTACTGTTTCTATACTGTACTCTTTGGAAGGAAAAAACTATGTGTAGCTCCATTCAGAGTTATTTAGAAAACAGAGTATCTACATACACTATTTGGAGAGATTTGTCTATTTTCCTCATATATTTATCCAATCATTTATTTATACCAGAATAGATAGTTATCCGAGTTGGGTTATACCTCAGCACTGCTTATTTATTTTCTGGTTCAGACTGTTCCCGTTTTGGCCGATGGAAGTGCTTCAAGTTGGCTCCTATAACCTTCCCACACACACTGTGTCACAGTCACCTTTATGAGATTTTGGTTTTGTTCTTATCTTTTTTCTTTTAGCACTTCCTTACTTTCTGGCATTATAAGACAACCCAGGCTCTTTTTGCATATTTCTTGCCCCAGCCCTCAGTCATTTCTCTGATTATTTTTATGGGAAAATAATACTGAAACAAAGATTTGAGTGGCAGGTATATTTATTGCTCCTAGGGCATCATTGCTTCTAAGGTCAAATCAGTTTTTCAGTCTCTAAATCTGGAACCTCGGAATATCCCTATATGCTTAATATATTTTAATTTATTCAACAAACATTTTATAAAGATTACTATTATGCCAGGTATTAATTTAAGCACTTTATAAATATTTATAAAAACCTTGTAATATTTATAAAAACCTTGAGGTTCTTGTAATAACCTCATAACAACAACAAAAGAGGTCGTATTATAAACCCCACTTTGAGAATGGAAAACCCCAGGCCCTGAACAGTTTGGACTTGTGCCCAACGTCACACAGCTAGCAAGCAGCAGGGACAGGATCCGAACCCAGCATCTGGCTCCAGCTTTAAGGCACTAACCAGTGCACCACACTGCCTCACACCACCGAGGACCTCACAGAGCATAAAAGGTGATGAATTAATTAATCCATCAGTCCATTCTCCTGCCAGTTTCTATCATGTGCCCATTAGGTGCTAAACTCTCTGCTAGATGTTAATTGGTGCTGAAAACCATTTGAGACACTTCTTGGGCTATGGCCCAATTTAAAAAGGAAGAAGAGGCTGTTGTAATGTGCCCCTTGAGAGGATTCTGGCAGCTGCCTGTGATGAAGATGGTACATAAAAACCACTCCACTTGGTGGCTGCAAATATTCTTTATTATGCTACAGGCAATAGTCAAGGGTGATAAGCAATACTTTTTGTAATTTAATTTCTATCCATTTCTATCCTACTCACAAAGTTTACAGAGGAGGTTTATTATCTTTCCTATATATGAAACTCCCATTTATTATACTACTATTCACTGATAAAACATTTGAATGAAACTGTTTCTGGTGAAAACCACTGAACAAAACTGATATTTCCATCAACAACTGATTGAAACACAGTTTAAAATGTACACTTACTTTATGACTGTCACTAATGGGTGGTTCCAGGGGACCAAAGCTTGAGGTGATCAAAAAGAAAACACACAAAATAACTAGGTTGATTGAAAAAAAAACCTTAAAGGATTTTTTTTAAAGGTGGTTTATCCCCATGTATTTAGTAGAAGAGGCTTCCCAGGTGGCTCAGTGGTAAAGAATCACCCGCCAAAGCAGGAGACTCCAGTTTGAATCCTGGGTGGGGAAGATCCCTTGGAGAAGGAAATGGCAAACGGCTCCAGTATCCTTGCCTGGAGAATCCCGTGGACAGAGGAGCCTGGTGGGCTACGGTCCATGGGGAAGGGAGTGCACGTAGAGGTGGGGATCTCCAGAAGGGACTTGCCTAGAAAAGGCAGCAGAGGCTAACACAATGGGGAGTCTGTCACTGACCCCTTGACATTTATAAGCCCCTTGGCAGAGAATACAAATCCAAGGGAAGGGACAGTCAGGGACATGGGTCTTCCCTTTTCATTCAGTTCAGAGCAAGCACCAAATGAGCCTCCTTTTAGAGGTACCAAAGTTCAGGGACATTCCAAAAAGAATTAGCAGACACAGTGTCATCATGTAACAAAAAGAAATCACAATAAGTAGACAACAATTCAGACTATTGTCCCAACTATCTAACCAATAGTGTATTGGTTAGATTCATAGTTCAGAAGAAGGAATGACCAAAGGTGTTAGTTAGCCTGGAGGAGATTGAAGCAGAAAGAGCCTGATTGAGAAGGCTTGGAGTAAGGGGGGGTGGTGGTGTGTGGTCTAGTGAACCCCGTCGCCAATGGACACAAGAGAGGGGTGGGCTCTCAGATTTTGTTTCTCACATATATAGCCTCTCTTTGAGAAAAAGTAGATTTTAGAACCTCTGTGAGCAATGGTCCAAACAATCTAATTAGCCTACTACTACAGTTTCAAAATGATCAACAGGGTCAAAAGAAAGAAAAAAATATCCCAACTCAAATCATTTAATTCTTAAATATCAGAATGCTACTTTCATTAGAAATAAATACTAAGAAATGCACAATTTTGGGGTTTTAAGAATCCTCCTTTTTATTAAAAAAAAAAACTATTGTAGTAATTCAAGAAGAAAAGGTGTTCCAATGGACATGTTAGGAAAAAATGTAATATTTCACTGACTTCTGTGTATCTGATGATGTACTAATCATCTCAAAAGGTATCTCAGTCAATAAACCAAGGACGCATATTCTTCTAAGCATTTACCAGGGAACTGAATACAGTTAGAGCAGAACTAGGAACTTTACCAAAGAATTAATAGATTTGCCCCTTTGAATACAGGTAGAAGCAATATATTTCACTGGTAAGGAAATACTGAACCTCTGGATATCACACAAACAATAGTTATTATGCTATTCTTAGTTCTGGCAATATAAGAATTCTGATCTAAGACAGATTCTTAATTTTTTTCTTACCCATAATAACCTGTACATTTTAACAATACAAATTATTATATAAAAGATGGGATTCCCTGGTGGCTCAGACGGTAAAGAATCTGCCTGCAATGCAGCAGACCTGGGTTCTGTCCCTGAGTTGGGAAGATCCCCTGGAGAAGGGAATGGCTACCCACTCCAGTACTCTTGCCTGGAGAATCCCCATGGACAGAGAAGCCTGGCGGGCTACAGTCCATGGGGTCGCAAAGAGTTGGACATGACTGAAGACTAAACACAGCACAAAAGATACTTTGACTTAATATCATGCAATTTTTCCAAGCATGACTTTTTGAAAACTGAAACAAAAAAAATCTATGAAATGGTTTCTGTATATTTTCCTTTATCTCACAGTTACTTTGTTGACATATAAGCACATTACAATTTGAGAAGTGATATTTTTGGCTTTTTCGTTGTTAAGATGTGGAATTAAGTCAAGTGAATTCACAGGGTTTTACATGTTAAAATATATCGGGTTGGCCAAAGAGTTTGTTTGGGTTTTACTGAAACAAACTTTTTGGCCAACCCAATACATAGCTAACTCTCTTTCAAAGCTTTAACTTTTACTGCAAACGAAACAAAACACAGATGCTGAGTTAAAGTAGCAAGATGAATAAATAAGCAGCTTGCCCCAGAAATAGGACCCCTAAGGCTCTCTCTAGTCTCAGAGTGGACAGGCCTTTGAAAACCAAGCCTATCGCTGGCATCCAAGGCAAGGGGATGAGGCCAGGATAGGAGCACAGCACCCGAGAGGCATCAAAGCTCTGTCTGTTCTCTGTGCCCCTGGACCAGTTTCACTGATCTGCTCACAGAAGCATACTGAAACAGCCTACCTCACCTACCTTTTCTCAGAGATTTATTTAATAAAAAAAAAAATAGATGGAGGTGGGGGGAGGAGGGAGGACACATGGGGAAGCAGGTGTAAATAATCCACAGGATATATATATATACACACACACTGTTATTTATATAACAGCTACTTTCATTGAAACTGAGACGGAAGAGAAAGTTTGTAAATTACATGCATATCTTGCTAATTCAAATGATCATGTCAGGGAGACAAGGGGAGAAGGTAGAAAGAACACAGGTGTAGGAGTCAGGAATACTAGGGTCTAACCCCAGCGTGACCGTTAGTTAGCAGGGGGCTAACTTTGGAGCACTCATCTGCTATCACGAGATCACGATACTTGGGGAATTTGTATAATCACAATAAAATCCCTTTTGATATCCATTTCAAGTTGGTTCTTTTCCTACAAGATCTCTATCAGGAAGTTTATGGCTTATGAACAAATAAATAGAGCCAGCCAAATTAGCTTTTTCGGAAGGCCAAAGTGAATCTTTTTTTAATGGTGATAGTGCTTAAAATAGTCACTGTATATATTTTGGCATGCATACACAAACTTCAAGGTCTATGATATGAAAAGTCTGAGAACATTTGGATAAAAACTGCTTTGAAAGTTTTTAATGTTATATAAATACAGTTACCAACACCATTTAAGCATTATTTCTAACTACCTGATCATACCATCTATCCATGCGAATGATGAAAGATATGGTTTCTGGTGTCAGTTTTTGTATCTAATTTTTTACCCAAGACATCACATTTTCATTGAGTGGTATTCTGACAAGTATTTATAAATAGAATCAAACAGCTTTTTATATTTCATTTTAATTTGACTTAATAAGTCTGGTAACTTGAATTTCAGAATCCAACCCTGACTTTCCTCTGGACGTGACAAAGACTTAGTATTTATTCATCTGGAAAAAAGCGTACCATGCTCCAAAACATAATTAAACTGGAAACAGATGATATTCATCCTCTCAGGGGCATTTAGCATAAGCTAAATATATTCACAGCACAGCTGACCGTTTATAAACACAGCTACCATCGCAACCAGTGAGCTGTAAGTGGCAGTCCATCCACTGGTCCAGAGTACAAAGGCATGAACCCTGCTAGAGTGGAGGCCACGTCGGAACATCTTGCATTAACACTGCTCTACTTCATACAAATGTTTAATAAAAATATTTTAAAGCACTTCATTGCCTTGTCCTCTGCTTTTAGACCGGGTACTTAACTGAGGATTAATTTAGTTCTTTCCATGTTAGGACATTAAGTACGGAAGGAGCAGATTTAATAGGAATCCAGTTTCCCCTAGAGGACCATTGCCATCACCCCTGTGTCTCACGGCACAGCCTCCCTTGGACTGGCTGCTCTCCTGAGCTGCCTTCAAACACCACGCTTCACTCGGACGCCATGACTCTGGGACTCGAGTTGTGAGGAACGGATGTTTCTCTCCTTTCGTTCTCAGACCGGGTCTTACATTCAGAAAGCATGTTTTGAGAAAATAAAAACTATAACACAAAGAAACCAACCTGATTCCAAAGAAGAGAGATCCACAAAATAGGGATGAAAGAAATGTCTTATTCAGGGACTTCCCTGGTGGTCCAACGGTTGAGAACCTCCCTTCCAGTGCAGGGGATGTGGGTTCAATCCCTGGTTGGGGAACTAAGATCCCACATGCAACTAAGGCCACACACAGCAACAAAGACCCGGAACAGCCGAAAAAAAAAAAGAAAAGTTTGGTCAGTCAACAACAGAGAACTGACAAGAACAGGAATTCCAGGTCACCTGCAATGCCCCACTTGGGAGGATGGCTGGCTGGTTGGCTGGGTCACAGCAGACACACACAGTCATCAGACAGCCACACTATAAGGGATGTGCTTATCCATTCATTCAACAAGCTCTAACTCAGCACCCACAGTGAGGCTGAGGCTAGCCCTATAAATGAATGACATGCCTTCACCCCTGAGGTGCTTGCTGCTAGGTGGCGAAGCCAGCTAGTCACTTATGACAGACAAGTAAGCAAATAAAATAGTCAAGATGTGAGCAGAATGACAGACTCGTATAAACTTGGCTAACCCATCAGAGCCACGCTTTGGCACACACCTCACTCCTTCCTTTCCCTGTCTTACGGTTGTTCTCATTAGTGATTTGTTGCTAGCTCTATTGCCACTGATGTCATCTATCTGCTGCTTATGTTTGGTTGTCTGCCTCCCCCCAAGCCAGTTCAAATAAGTCCTTGAGGGCGTGGGATTTCTGTGGCTTAATGAAGTAAAGCAGCCCCCAGAACAAAACCTGACACCAGCAGGTATTCAATAAATATTTGTTTACTAAATGAATGTATGAGTGAATAAACACTGCAGAAGTTAACTCAAAAAAAAAAAAAAAAGAACAGGGAATGATTGTCTAGAAAGATGAGAGGAAATGAGGTTGAGTTCTTATAAAAGGCAATTAAATTTTGGCAAATAAGAAGTTGAAAAGTCAGTTGGGAGAAATTGGCTTAGCAGGTCCTCAGAAATACCCATAATAGATCTAAGGAGAACAGGAGTTTTGTCTGCCCCGTGTCCTGTCTTCATGGCTTTGATGGGGCAGCCCACCCCAGACTTCCACTCTTCTTACCCCAGGGGAGGGCTAGACCCAAGCAGGGCCACTGGATTCCCCCTTCCTGGGCATTCAGAGGCTGTGCCACTAGAAGCAGCACCTCGAAAGATGGTTTACTTGTTTTTGTTTTGAAGACCCTCCGTTGCCCTGGTTCCTGCATTCCCCAAGGCCTCTTCCCTAAATTCTATCAGCTATTTATATCCTTCCAATAAACTTTTTTTTTTCAGGCTCCAGTAATCTCTGTTTATTTCTGTTGATTACATCCAAAACTCTCTATGACCACAGGGTCTGATTAAAGATAAATGTGGTTTGCAGACTTCTCAGTAAAGAATTTTCATTGAACAGTCATCCAGTGCAGGCATTGAGCTGAGCTCTTTATAGGAGTTATCCAACTTAATCACTAGACATATCTCTATGAATGCCTATTCCCATTTTAAAAGTGGGAACACTGAGGTTTACAGGCTTTCTAGGTGGCACGAGTGCTAAAGAACCCACCTGCCAGTGCAGGAGACATAAGAGACTTGAGTTCGATCCCTGGGTTGGGAAGATCGCCTGGAGGAGGGCATGGCAACCCACTCCAGTATTCCTGCCTGGAGAATCCCTTGGACAGAGGAGTCTGGCGGGCTATAGTCCGTACAGTCTCAAACAGTTGGACATGACTGAAGCAACTTAGCACACACGAGGTTTACAGATGTCAAGTAGTGTCTTAGCTCCTACTCTACCAATGACAGAGCCATCATTTGACTCCAAAGACTAAAACCTTAATCATTCCTCCCTCTGTCCTCCTGAGAAACACAGATTTCAGTGCGTGAGAAAGAACTGGAGATGCCCAGTGATTCATGATGGTTTGGGGAGGACCAGGGCCCGGGATCGGGTGGTGGTGGGTGTTCTCAGGGAAGGCATGGACTTAAGGAAAGTATGACTGGTTTCCACAGTTGTGATGCTGGGCCGCTCTCCTCCACATTCCAAATCATGCTATGGGTTTTTTATCCTTATCATGCAAGGAAATCAGAACAGCTGGTTTCCCACCGAGAGCTGCTAAAACAGGCGCCTGGAACAGGTGGTTCCACTCTCTCTTCACATAACAGACACTGGCCCTCTTCTCCCCTCTGGCTTCCCCTTCCCTTCCAGCCATTGCTGGTTTTCAGTCCTTGCCCACCAAGGGTCAGATCCTAGCCAGTGTATTTACCCCCAACTGTCGGTTCTCACCCTGCCAACCTCTGTCACCCACCCGTGCTCTGCCTCCCACATCATTTTGCCTTTTTACCAATTTATCATCAGTCATTCAGAAAATATGTGAGGATCTTAAGTCTTCAGGCTCTTTACCAGACACAGAGAGTGTCCAATAAGTAAGACAGAGCCCCTCATGGAACACCCAGTTAGAGGGGGAAATGGACAGACGTGAGCTAACATAAGCATCATCTAACAAGTGCACTGTGTAAGTGTGACGGGCAGAGACGCTGGGTCTCTGTAGTCAGAGTCTCACAGAGAAGGGCCAACATCAGAATGGAGAAGCAAAGGCTAGAAAGGAGACAACCGGACCAAGGGTTAGAACAGGGGCAGTCTAAGCAGAGGAACAGCTCATGCACAGGCCCAGAGTTGGGCAAGGGTTGGCACGTTCCAGGGTCTGAGCAGTGAGTAAGAGGCAGAGGGGCATAGGGGGGCCAACTGAGGGAATCAGGGCTCGATGGAAGCCTGGATTTTATTCTGAGTGCAACTTATTCTCCGACCACTCCCACAAGTAATGGATCCCCCCATAAGAAAATATATCAAAGAAAATAAACCTTTAAAAGAGGGAAATATTTTAATAAATATTTTCTTGTCTACTTAATGCCAAAGCAGCTGGCAAACTGCTGCACTCCTGCGACACTGGGCTGCAAATCGAAGCCTGAAACCGACTGGAAAATGACCCTGAAAAAGCCTCACATAGCAGCTGCTCTAGGAATCCTTAACAGAAATGAATTAAGAAATAGACAACCTCGCCAAGATCTTACGAGGTAGATCTTGGATCTACCTTCACGTCCTCACATATTTCCTCATTTTATATGAGACAAATGAAGCTCAGAAGGGTCTGATAGCTAATTAGGTGGAAGAACCAGGATGTATGACCAGGCTTGTCTGGTCCCCAACTTCAGTCTTAACCATCGTGTCACACTTCCTCCAAATTCCATCACTTTAATAAAATACCATGATGTTTGATCAACAATACTGAAGAATGATGTAAGCCTCCTGTACCACAGGAGATTTTTACCAGATTCTGTTAAAAACAAAAACAACTTAAAATACATATTTTGTTGGGTGAGAATTTTTCACATTTTCTGTACTTTGTATTATCAAATGCTCATGTTAACCACGTGAACATCAGTGATTTCATGTTGCTGCTCTCATGCACTTTGAAATGCAAACACCTATTTGCTCCTACAGGAAATGGGCTTGTATTACAGTTTCAGGACTCTGTGTTATTATTTTAGTTTTCTGTGTTTTATTATTTTCCTCTCTTTATTCACTTTTGAGACTTTATTTCTTGCAATTTTCAGTGTGGCTGCCTCTTGAAACTTTTCCCTGAATATTAACATGCTATTTGTTACTTACTTGGGATTCAGAAACCTGACAACTTAATTCTTAGTAAAAGAAGAGTAAAGAGAAGCCAAGGGAGGAATATTAAACTCAAAAACACAGCACTGTGGAAGATGATGTGTCCTGGGGGCCTGACTTCAAAAGGCAGGTGTAAAGGGTATCCTCAGAGGAGGCCACAGAAAGAGCTATAACTGTGAGTAGAGGCCAGGCCGTGTAGGACACAGATTATCCAGAAGGTCTTTCCAAGATGGTAGTTTTTAACTCAGGGCACAATCTTCTATGGGGATAGCATTTTACATGGTGGTTTGGTTGTCAAACCATTCTATAAAATCTAACAATCTATTACATACATGAAATATTTCCCCCTTGATTACCTGAGGAAGTGAAACAGGAGCAAGAAATAAGAAAGTCAGGTATATATTGTAAAGTCATAGCCTCTAAAAGAAGGAGGAGGAGGAGGAGAAAAAGAAACAGGAGGAAAGAAGGGAAGGAGGCAAGGAGGAAGGAAGGAAAGGGATGGGGGAGGAAAGCAAAGATGGAGGGGAAGGAAAGGAAGGTAGATCCGGGTTTGTGGTGTTAGAAGCCCTTTTTAAAAAAATACAAATGATGAATATAAAATTAAACATAATCGGGAATATTTTTTAGAATGAGAAAAGTCTTTATGGAAGTTACAAATTTTAATAACTGAAAAATTGCTTAGTACATAATATATGTTTAGGAAGCAACTACCAGACACATTTATATATGGAAGTGACTGTAAATCACACAAATAATTCTGACTAAGCCCAAACAAAATGTATCCCTAACTCAGTTTCCCCTTAGACTGATCCCCAAAATGCCTCTGGCTATGCCAGCACCTCTTCAAGTGAGAGTAAAGGCAATCTCAGTGGAAAGAGGCAGTGTTCCTAACTAACTGCTGTAGTCAAAATCTCTTTCTTCTGGAAAAGTCTTACAGAAACATACAACTACGCGAGCCCAGTGCAAGCGTACCTCAAGCATCTGAGTTCAGGGTGGATCCTGCCGCGTTTGCCCTCCTCCAAGTCTGCCCTATTCCAGTGATCAGAGGGTCCTCTGCCTCCCGCATCAGCACAAAGAGGAAGCAGAAAAGAGCCCATGTTCCTGGTTTAATAAGTCAGAAGTGCTCGGGTCCCCTGATCCAGACTCATCAAAACTGCCACCTCCCACAAGACACACATGGGAAGCCATGCTTTAGGATGGTTAGCAACGTGGATCCCGCTGGAGTTTTCTGGAGCCTGGACTCGACGTCACTTCTCTGAGATAGTCATCAACATAGCCACCACTGAATCATCTTTCTCAGCACCAGTGTGTGCCTGCGGGGGGTGCGGGTGAGTATCCCTCCACAACCAGGACATCAAGCGCTCTGGCCGTGACTTCAACTTTTCCTGTTCCTGGGAAGTGGTGACAGGGCTACTCTGGCAGCCTCTATTTGTTTCTACTGCAAAGCTTGTGCAACTCCTTTTTGGGGGGTTTCGCCCATGACTTTGCCTTCTGAACTAGAAGCTCCTTCTCAGTGTCATATAATCAGGAGCAGGCTGTGTCCCCAGCATCACTGTTTCTGGCATCACTGAACCTGAAACCAGCCTGGGCCATTCCATCGACTTTCTTTATGGGCCTCGGGGGTTAGCCGGCCCACAGCAGATTCGGTATTATCTGTATTCCAAGGATCAGTGAACAAGCGAATGTCCACCCCAAGGTGAAAAGGCCATTAACTCTCCAGTGGTGATTTGGATTTTACATGAGAACCTGGTTGATGACCTGGAGTGTCTGAGGTCTGGCTAAGAAGCCAGGACTCCTCTCTTAGGCTGGTCAGGTCATGCTGGTTAAAGCACCCTGTGTGCATCTAAAGTCAGAACCTCTACCAGAGAAATACCAAGGAAGTGGGGTCAGGGAGCAGAAAGAACTTTGGGTCAGGGACTTGAGTGAAATGTGTGTGACTACATATCCTGAGCTGTGAAATAGTCACAAACATTATTTGGCAAGAAACAGGAATATGCATGACTGTATCTCATAACAGATGCCTCACATGACCATAACCTTCCTTTTCTTCCTATTTCTCTTCTCTTCTATTTTTGTTGGCTTGATTGGTTTTTGCTCACTCTCTCTTTTTCCTTTTTAGTACAACTCCTCTCATTTGTGGATATAGGCATGACCCCAAAGCTATGGTTTTTCCAGTAGTCATGTACAGATGTGAGAGTTGGGCCATAAAGAAGGCAGAGCACCAAAGAATTGATGCTTTAGAATTGTGGTGCTGGAGAAGACCCTTGAGAGTCCCTTGGGCAGCAAGGAAATCAAACCAGTCAATCCTAAGGGAAATCACCCCTAAATACTCATTGGAAGGACTGATGCTGAAACTACAGCTCCAGTATTTTGGCCATGTGATGTGAAGAGCCAGCTCATTGGAAAAGACCCTGATGCTGGGAGAGATTGAGGGCAGGAGGAGAAGGGGGTAACAGAGGATGAAATGGTTGGATGGCATCATCGACTCGCTGGACATGAGTCTGAGCAAACTCTGGGAGATGGTGAAGTACAGGGAAGCCTGGCATGCTGTAGTCCATGGGGTCACAAAGAGTCGGGCACGAGTGAGCTACTGAACAACACCAACAACTTGCAGAGTACCTCACATATCAATACACTGTCTCTTTTACTTCACATAAAGTCCTAAAAGTCACTAGGGCTTCCCTTGTGGCTCAGCTAGTAAAGAATCACCCGCAATGCAGGAGGATCTGGCTTCCATCCTTGGGTTGGGAAGATCCCCTGGAGAAGGGAAACGCTACCCACTCCAGTATTCTGGCCTGGAGAATTCCATGGACTGTATAGTCCATGGGGTCGCAAAGAGTTGGACATGACTGAGTGACTTTCACAAAGTCCTAAAAAGGAGGAACCGGTGTTCTTATTTTACACATTAGGGAACAGAGGCTTTGGGAGCTGACAGCTGTATTGACGAGGATGACCCCATACCTGCCTTACTCACCACAGCCCAGGCCTGTTCTTTATAGAACATTTGGCATCTTTTTCTTGATAGACAGAGGCATCACAGGATGGAGTGGAGGGTCTTTCCTTGGCAACCATGCATCACATCCTGCCCACCCCTCTGCTTTCAGCCGTAGCTGGAGGGCAAGTGGTAGAGATGCAGGCTCTTCTAGGGCTAGCAGTGCCCTCCCAGGCTTCTCCCTGGGCATCTGCTGACTTTCTGTCTCCAGTCCTTTCCTGGTGCTGGGGACCTACAATCTGTAGGTGCAGCCAGGAAGCACTGGAGAGGAGCCCCCCGCCCCAGGACAGTTCTCAGCTAGGGAAGAGTAAGAGTGGGTGGCTGAACCCCCTGCGGTCCTCTTTATACAACCCTGGGAGACATTCTACAGTAATCACATCCCCACTTGCCTGCTCAAAATCCTGCCTCAAAATTTGCTCCTGGGGCAAAACCAAACTAAGATATCTTCCAGTGATCCTCTTAATTACATTTGCCTTGTTAGCAGACCCTCTGATTCAATATACATGCATTTTATATGGCTGTCAAGCTTCTCAAATGAAGGCATTTCTTCCCATTTTTTTTCATTAACCAGTCATTTCCCTTAACCACAAATCCTCTGAAAAAAAAGGATGCAAGAGAAACAAGCACGTCGTAACATTTCTCTCTTCCTTTCAGAGTCCTGAAGCCCAGTCTCAAAGTCCCATTAGGAGCAGAGCTCATCAGAGCTACTGACAATACCTTCTGCTCTGTCCAGGTGGGAAGCAGACACCTGAACATACAGTAATAAAACAAAACTTAAATGATGATAATCTGACAAGTTAATTACTTAGAAAATATAATTTTGCTCTCAGATATTTAGGCATAAATCAGAGGCAGTTCATATAAATGACTCTTCTAAGATTTATTGCTTTTACACATTAAAAAAAAAAACTTTAGAATGTTCCCCTTTGGCATTGTTAATTTTCTGTTACTTAGAAACAGCATCAATAGCACCAGTTTTCCTTCCATCACACACACACACACGCACACACACACACACACACACACACCCGACCTTCATACCTGCTGAAACTCAATGATTCTGGAGCTCCTCCCATTAAAGTGGAGAGACTTTTGTTTGTGTCTCCCCTCTGATCCTGAACCACTGTTGTCGACTGAATAACGACCCTTCATGTGTGCTAAGTTGCTTTAGTCATGTCCAACTCTGCGCGACCCTCTGGACTGTAGCCCGCCAGGCTGCTTGTCCATGGCATCTCCAGGCAAGAATACTGGAGTGGGTTGCCATGCCCTCCTCCAGGGGATCCTCCCCACCCAGGGATGGAACCCACATCTCCTGCAGTTGCTGCACTGCAGGCAGATTCTTTACCACTGAGCCACTGGGGAAGCCCAATGTCCCTTCAAATAGGTCCTAATTCCAGCACCCGTGTCACCTTTTATGGCAGAAGGAGCATTGTTGATAAGAGTAAACTAAGGTTCTTAAAGATGGGGAGATTAGCCTGCATCATCCAGATGGGCCCCGTGTAATTACAAGGGTCCTTATAAGAGGAAGCAGGAGGGTCAGAGTCAAGGGAGAAGGCAGTGAAAGCAGAGACTGGAGTGATGCTGTCAGGAGCCAAGAGAAAGCCAGCCGTCTCCAGGAGCCGAAAACAGCAAGGAAATGGATTCCCCACTCAGAGTCTCCAGAAGAAACTGACCCTGCTGACATTTTGACTTCAGCCCACTGATCCTGATTTCAGACTTCTGACCTCCAGAACTAGCAAAGAATCAACGTGTTGTTTTGAGTCTCCAAGATGGTGGTGTTTTGTTATAGCAGCCACAGGAAAATGATAGAACTGCCTTTTCATTCTGCCACTGCTTTTCTATACCGACCTCACCAGTATCCTTTTGCTCCCCTCCCTTAACCTGCATACTACATCCAAGTGAGGAATTATAGAGTATTTCTTCCTCAGTCAACCCTGAAAGACATGTCCTGGGTGTTGGAGACCTAACCCTGCACTATGAGGACAAGAAACACTTGCATACAGAGGCTAAGATATACAGGAACAATTCAGTTAGGACAGCAATTGTTGTTTAGTTGCTAAGTTGTGTCTGACTCTTTGTGACTCCAAGCACTGTAGCCTGCCAGCCTCCTCTGTCCATGAGATTTCCCAGGCATTCTTATACTGAAGTAGGTTGCCATTTCCTTCTCTAGGGGAATCTTCCCAACCCAGAGATTGAACCCATGTCTCCTGAATTGCAGGTGGATTCTTTACCCGCTGAGCCATCAGGGAAGCCCTAGGATAGCAGTAGAGGCTACAAAAAAGGATTTAGGCGTCATGGGCACATAGATGATGACTGAAGTCAAACCACAGCTGGACCATATAAACATATGATAGTGTCCTTGGTAGAAACAGGAAGTGGGTTGGAGGTTTAGTTTGCAAATGTCTACCAGAGATCCACAGAAAGTTAACAAGAGAAAATGTGGTCTGGAGTATAATTTTCGCAAATTTTTCTTGAGCTAAAATGCAATCTCAGATAGCTAATGAAGAGGATTATGTCTCATTTGGAGAAAAGCAAGCTTCAAAGAAAGCTCTTGAGTTCTGTAGCGGTCACAAAGATAAAAGTGCGGTCATAGTTCCTACCGTCAAGGAGATCAGAGATCATTTCATTATAACGTAATTAATGACATGACAATGGTGTCACCAAGTGTTATGGCAGCGGGGGGCACAGTTGGTCCAATGTACAGACTGAAGAACACCCTACTGGAGGAAGTAATAACTAAGAGGAATTTTGAAGGATGAAAAGGACAGGGAGAAAGAGGGGGACATTCAGGGTGGAGGAAACAGCACAAAAGAGTGGAAGTGATGTGAAGGTAGTTAAATGAGTAGGTGAGATCCCCCAGGAAGATACTGCACAATGACCAAAAAAAAAAAAAAAGAAGCAAAGACAGAGCCTTGGAGAGGAGGAAGGGTTAGAGGGAAGGCAGAGGAAAAGAAGCCCACGAATTAGTTGAAAAAGAAAAAGAGGGGTAGGAGGGAAGTCTGGGGGGAAATTGCTGAGGATAGAGAGCTCTGGGTGGGCGGGAGTTGAGGAAGATGAGTGCTAAAGGGACCAGAGGAGGCCAGGAGAGCAGGTTCATTAGATGCTGAGTGTAAACACCAGATTGCAAGGGGGCTTTCGGGTAAATGGAAGTAACAAAGTAGAAGTCGACGCAGCATGCTCAGCCTACAATTTCCAGTATCTTGGTTGAGACAGGAATGAGAACTATGCCCACTTGTCAGAGTTTTAAACTTTGGAGACCAAAATAGGCTTTATAAGCTGCCGCTAAAAAAGAACAGATAAGATTTAAATACACAATGAGAAGATAAGAATCAACTTGGATGATCCTCCTCAGGTTTGGGCAAAGCTAAAATAAGTGGAAATATCACCACAAGAACAGTGGGACAAGCTGGCTGGGGAGAAGAAAAACATTTAGTATGAGACTATATATTTAAAAACCTGTCAAAGAAGCCTCAAATTAAAGATCCCAAGAAGAAATAAGGAGATCTGGAAGTAGATGAACTAGAGAAAAAAGTGGGACTAGGTTAGGAAGGTGAAGACAAAGAAGTGGATTCTACATCAAAGGGGGGAAATTGATAAGTTAAACAAAATATTATGAAAACTACAGGGTAAAAAATATAAAAGTAATAGAAGAAAATCACATCTTAATTGATAATATGTCTGGAATGCAGACTAGTTTTAACGAGGCACGCTTTTATAAATCACACAGAGCAGTGGTGACTTACTAAGGTTCTTAGTTCTGAAGAATTAAGACACAATGACAGTGCAGAAGACAGAGGAATATTTTTAAAAATCCCTAACGGTAAACAATCTTTCTGCCAATGCCGGAGACATAAGAGACACAGGTTTGATCCCTGTGCTGGGAAGATCCCCCGGAGGAAGGCATGACAACCCACTCCAATATTCTTCCTTGGAGAATCCCATAAACAGAGGAGCCTGGCAAGCTACAGTCCATGGGGTCACAAAGAGACATGACTGAAGCAACTTAGCACAATTTCTTAGCACACTTTCACATTTAGCAAGCATTTCCTAAGGACTGACCTAGGACAGAATAACATTTATATAATAATGTAACTTAATAGCAATAAACAAAGAATGGAAAATTGAATTTAAGGATGTTAAAATGCTCTCTTCATGCAACTAAGTGGCCTGATAAGATGTTGATGGATCTAGTATAAAAGTAAAGAGTTTAAAATCCACAACAGAAAACAAGTGACTAAGATGGTCAAGGAAAATAAAGAACAAGAGGAAAGGAGTCATTTGTGGTGTCAAATGCTGTTGACAAGCCCAGTACAATGAACACTGAGAACTAACCATCCCAGTGAGTAGGACAGAGGTTGCTGGGGACCTTGACAAAAGGTTTTGGTAGCTTTCTGGCTACACATATTTGGAAAATCTTGGGACGAAAAGATCAAATTTATAGCAACAGGATGTGCAGGCAAACAGAATGATCCAACTCAGTCTTGTCATTTCTAATCATTTCCTGATAGTAATTTCTTGGCCAAATAACAAAGAAATAATAGTCAAATTTGCAAGTGGCAATAGAAACATGCAACAAGTAACTGCATCATGAAAATGTCTAAATAATGATAATGACCCACGGTGTATCCTCAAGCCTGACGTGGAGGTCAGACCTTCAACTTGGGCTGAGCATAGGCACATGACCCCACCGATCCCTGGTAATTACCTGTGATCGCCCATGTCTGTCTGGCCTTGCTAAAGGGCTGGGTCATCCTTGTATTCACTACTGAAAGTCAAATAAATAAATCTTCTTCAAAAATTTATTTTTTACTGAAGTAGAGTTGATTTATAATGCTGTGTTATTTTTCGATGTACAGCAAAGTGATTCTGTTACCAATGTATACGTATGTATACTTTTTCAGATTCGTTTCCATTATAAGTTGTTACAAGATACTAAACATAGCTCCCTGTGCTATACAGTAGGTCCTTGTAGATTTTCATATGTAGTAGTATACATCTGTTCATCTCAAACTCCTAATTTACCCCTCCCTGTCTCCCCCTCCTCCTTTGATAAGTTTGTTTTGCAAGTCTGTGAGTCTATTTCTGCTTTCTAAATAAGTTCATTTGTATATGTAGAATCCAACATATAAGTGATATCATATGCTATTCATCTTTCTCTGACTTACTTCACTTAGTCTGATAATCTCTAAGCCCATCCATGTTGCTGCAAATGGCACTATTTCATTTTTTTTATGGTTGAATAATATTTTTATAACTTATAATAAAGATTAATATTCTTTATTATCTCTCAAACCCAGGTCCCATGCATTGCAGGCAGATTCTTTACTGCCTGCAATGCAGATGTCCTAGAGGAGGAAATGGCAACCCACTCCAGGATTCTTGCCTGGGAAATCCCAGAGACAGAGGAGCCTGGAGGCTACAATCTGTGGGGTTACAAAGAGTCAGACACAACTTAGAGACTAAACCGCCACATATCTTCTTTACCCATTCATCCGCTAATGGACAAGTAGGTTGCTTCCATGTTGTGGCTATTTTAAACAGTGCTGCTATGAACATTGATGTGCATGTGCCTTTTCAAATCAGAATATATGTCCACAGGTGGGATTGTTGGGTCAGATCATATGGTAACTCTAGCTTTAGTTTTTTTTTTTTTTAGTCAAAGTTTTTGGTTTTATTTTTTTTTTTCATTTATTTTTATTAGTTGGAGGCTAATTACTTCACAACATTGCAGTGGGTTTTGTCATACATTGACATGAATCAGCCATGGAGTTACATGTATTTAAAAAAACCGCTACCCTGTTTCCCATAGTGGGTGCACCAATTTACATTCCCACCAACAGTTCCCTTTTCTCCACACCCTCTCTAGCATTTATTATTTGCAGGCCATTTGATGATGGCCATCCTGACCAGTGTGCAATAATTAACTCTTGCCTTTTCCTTACTCACTCAAAGGATGGAGTACAACATGCAGGTGATGACATCATTATACACCTGGTTAAATCTGGTATCTACCAGTGCTGGGATCTGACAGGATTCCCAAGTAAAAGGAGAAAGCGCATTTTCACCACTAGACAAGTTTGTACCCTGATCCCAGAAAAAAAATTCTGCTGTAATTGCAAACCAGGTCATTGACTGGCTGTTAATAATTATTCAGTGAATTAATGAAGGCATAGGAAAGAGCAATGCAACCATAGCACATGTTAGTATAAGCCAATAAAGGGCTTTCCTACAATCTTGGTGAAGATGGACAGCACTTTACTTAATGTTCCACTTTTTCAGTGTTAGAGAAATGTATAGATTCAGATTAATTGAAAGGAAAGCACATCTTAATTGATGAGATGTCTGAAATGCAGATAAGTTTTAAAGGAGGTATGCATTCAGGAACCAGTGGCAAGCATTACTAAGTAGGTTGTCTCCCCAACCCTTTCAAATGACTTAGATAATGATTGTTTTTAATTAATTCTTTCCCTTTATTTGCAAATAAGAGTTTCTAAAAGTTTTAAGTAGCTTGACTTTTTCCCTCATCACCATTCTGGTTCAAAGAAAAATTACTTAGCAAATCCCCTCTTCTTAGTAAAAAAGAAAAATAAATAAATAAATTCTGCTTAGCCTTGTCTAAACAGCTACACATTCTGATTCACTTAATGATTTTTTGTAATGATCAAATTTTGTATGCTTATCAACATGTAACCTGGCAGTTTCATTGTATCAACAAACATGGTCAAGAGAAATTAACATCGTGGAATGCCTGCCATTTTCAAGGTAGTTTCCACTTGATGATGTAATTTGATCCTCATGACAATTCCATGAGGCACCTATTATCCCCATTTTACTGATGCTGAAATTGAGATTTAGAGTCTTAAAATGATAGCCTTATGATGAGACAGCTAGTAAGTGGCAGCAACCAACATGACTCTAAGTCAGTCTTACTTCAAACTCTATGGGGTTCATTCCAGGTGGCAGTAGTGGTAAAGAACCCTCCTGTCAATGCATAAGATGTAAGAGACCAGGGTTCAATCCCTGGGTCAGGAAGAGCCATAGAGGAGGACCTGGCAATCCACTCCACTATTTTTGCCTGGAGAACCCATGGATGGAGGAGCCTGGTGGGCTACAGTCCATGGGGTCACAAAGAGTCAAACATGACTGAAGCAACTTAGCATGCATGCATTCCTCATCACATTGTAAAATAAGATCTGATTCTCTGGGAGCTGACTCAGTGTATAAAAGGGGCTTAGGAGAGTGGCAGTCAGCATGCATTTATTGCTATTTTTCATCACAACATTCTTTTCAAAGTTGAAGTTGTACTCTGAACTCTTAACACATATCTTAAGGGCACTGGATTTCCTTTCATTTGCAATTTTGAGAGGAGTACCTGGAAGAATATTCTGGACTTGACATGTTGAGACGAACCTCAAATACTTTTAGAAAATTCATTATTAAGGCAGAGATCCAGGGACAATCGGTTGCCTTGGGTAGCAGTAGGAAAATATTGGGTTGGATATCAAGGAGCTCTTCCTGACAATAAGACAAGATAAACGCTGAGATGAACCAAGGAAATTTAGTGACGCGCCTGGATGAAAATATGAAACAATCAGTGATCCATCATCTGTCAGAGGAAATGTGTATGGGAGCAAAAGGATGATCCATTTGAAATGACCCCTACGTGCCCTTATCAAATGTTGACACTAACAGTTAAAATACAAATTGTCCTGTGTTCTTTTATGTGACGGTCAGTCAGGTGTGGCCACAAGAGGAGACATAGTGGAGGCCGAGGAAAACAAAAGTGTATTATATTCACAGGCCCTAAAAACAGGAGGCAGACCAGGTCACAAGGGCCGCATGGGGAAGTCTCGGGGTGGTCAGAAGGCAGAAAGCAAGAGAAAGAAGGACATTTGGCCAGAACCTTTATAGGGGTTTCCACAGAAAGTCAAGGCAGGGCAGAGTAAACAGTTTTAAGACTGGCTAGTTTGAATAATTCCTGCAGGCTGGGCTTTAGCTCTGTATAGAGGTGGTCTCTTTCAGGACCTGGGGTGATTTTGACTGATGGAGGAAGTAAGACGTTGGATAAGTTGTGTGTGTGTGTTTGTGCTCAGTCGTGTCTGACTCTTTGCAACCCCATGGACTGTAGCCTGCCAGGCTCCTCTGTCCGTGGAATTTTCCAGGCAAGAATACTGGAGTGGGTTGCCACTTCTGACTGGTTAGTTTTCATATCAAAAGTATGATCCCACAGAGCCCTTTGCTATCTCTAAGAATTGGCTGGTCCAGGGAGAGGCAGCCACTCCCCAGTCAGAAAGGATTTAAGGTGTAAAACCATCATAAGATACAGAAAATAAAAATATAAACCATACACAAATATACCAAAAAGCACTCGATGTTTGAATCTGGATAGAGCTCCAGGATCTGCTTAACCTTCCGTGTGACAGCCTCCGCCTCCCCCACTGAGCCTGTGCAAACAGCAGTAGGCACAGCTGGTTTGGGGAACTCGGAGGGCAAACACTGTGTGATGAACACAGCTGTTAAACCAACAGACAATCCAAATCCTGAATGAGACAAGCTCCAGGCTTGGACAAAAGATACTCTCAAGCATTACAATACATTGGATAAACTTCACTGAAACTAATCAGTTGGCTGCAGGAAGGAAAACACAGACGGAAGCTGAAAGGTCTGTCGGCTAAAGGCACACCATGCAAAACAGCCAAATCCTCACGGCCAGAGAATACATCGGGACAGATCCAGAGGTTTCTGCACAGAACCCACCTCCAAACCTATAAAGTATTTGGAGAGAAAATATTACAACACTTATTTACAAGAGCTTACCAATTTTTTTTTTTAAAGAGGGGCAATGCCAACTTTATGCCAACAAACAAGACAAACACATTTAAGAGTTTAATTTAGTCTCAGATAACAAATAAAATGGAGAAACTCTATTAGATAAATTTCGCTCTGCAGTCTAAGTTATGTAACATTTTAAACCGCAAAAGCAGTCTAGGCTTCTTTAATTGGAAATCTAACATAACATTCATTCATTCCCTATCTATACAAGCTAACATTTATGATTGTGTTCTAAGTCTCCTCAGTCATGTCTAAAGACTGTTTATGACCCCATGGACTGCAGTCCACCAGACTCCTCTGTCCATGGGATTCTCCAAGCAAGAATACTGGAGTGTGTTGCCCTACCCTCCTCTCGGGGATCTTCCTGACCCAGGGATCAAACCTGCATCTCTCCTGTCTCCTGCATTGGCAGGTGGATTCTTTACCACTAGCGCCACAACATAAACTTCTGAATCACACTGCAAAAGTAACATCCGAGCATCTTTCCAATTCATGTGACAAGCAGGAACTCACATTGGGTGTCTGTGGTGCACTTGTCAAGTGTGTGAACCTGCACCTGCAAAGATGCTTACGAAGGGGCAGGATGACAGGCTGACATGGGGTGTTGACTGATCGCACACGCTAAGCCTCAGCTGCAGCGATTTCTGCAGTAAATCATTGTTTGATGTCAATTCTTTTACAGTCATTAATATATCACAAGCATAGATGAAGCAATGTCAAGTTAGAAAAAAGATCTACTTCTTTTCACTTAGGGGAAGCCAAAAACAGGAAGCAGTAAATTGTTATGTCTTGTCTTTTTCTTTTATTCCCCAACATCTCAAGTCATCAGCTTGGGTAGGGAACGTAGTTAGCCATCATCGGAATGAGTCATCTTTTGGACGTGGCTGCTTTCACAGCAAACACTTCTTCATGGTGGTAGAACTCCAGTTTGAATCAAGGGTATAAAAGCACATTTGAAACCAAGCAAATGTTTTACATAAAGGCGAGTGAAAGGGAGAGGCGTCAGGAGAGGTGCCAAGTCTCACTATATATCATTCATTTCAAACACTGTCTAGAGCTCACCTACAGACTAGGGGAAGACCTGTCTCAGCACTAGAATTCACGCTCTGACTCTGCACTTGGTAAGTTGTGTGAGGGGAGGCAGATGAAGTCACAACCAGAAGCCTTAACCCATCTGCGACTGGCCTCTTACTGAATAAAGAACTTCACTGACAATCTATTCGCATCAATCTTGAGCCAAAAACCCTCACCAAACTCTGGTCATTTTTCCTTTTAACCAATCTCAAACATTTATCAATTACCTGCTCTAGCCTGTAAGAACCTCAAAGCCCAAAAGATAAGATAGAATGCAAACAATGAGAACACAGTGCAAAAAATTCTAATAGAGGTATGACCCACACCAAAAAATTGATGCTTGTGAACTGTGGTGTTGGAGAAGACTCTTGAAAATCTCTTGGACTGCAAGGAGATCCAACCAGTCCATCCTGAAGGAAATCAGTCCTGAACATTCATTGGAAGGACTGATGTTGAAGCTGAATCTCCAATACTTTGGCCACCTGATGCAAAGAACTGACTCGTTGGGAAAGACCCTGATGCTGGGAAAAATTGAAGGCAGGAGGAGAAGGGGACAACAGAGGATGAGATGGTTGGATGGCATCACTGACTTGATGGACATGAGTTTGAGCGAGCTCCAGGAGTTGGTGGTGGACAGGGAAGCCTGGCTGCTGCAGTTCATGGGGTTGCAGAGAGTCAGACATGACTGAGTGACTGAACTGAACTGAACAGTGTACTGTGGGAACACAAGAAATGGACAGTCTCTCCCTGACATGTTTGAGAATAATAAGAATAATTCACCACAATTAATCTTTATCCTTAAAAACAAGATAGAAAAATAATAAACTACAACAGTCATTAAGGGTTGCCACAAATGAGGCAATGTTCTAAGGACTTTTTCTTTAATGAACTCATTTAATCCTTACAACATATCGATACAGATCTGATCATCTCCATTTTACAGATGAAGAAACGGAGGTACTGAGTGGTCCATTAACTTTCTCAAAGTTATAGAGCTGGTAAGGGGTTGACCCAGCATTTGAAGCCAGGCAGTCTGGCTCTGATGCCTTTATGCTGAACCACTGTAATAGGCAGCCTCACCCATTTACCATCCCATGTTTATGAAAGAAGAAATCAGGGCCCTGATGAGAGACTGACTAGATACAAACTACAAGTGGTCTGACTGCAGAGTCTCCCTTCGTGGGCACTACTATGCCACCCTAAGAGGCGCTGGAGCAGAAACTTGAAAGACAAGATTTTCACTAGATGGAGGTCAAGGGCAAGGGTGTTCTCAGGGACAGGGAAGAGTGTGTGCAGAGAAGCAAGCAGCGTGGAGAGTCCTGGCATTGATAGATGGTCTGGAATGGCTCAATAAGTAACCAGGGTGCCCAGCTGGTTCTCTTCTTCAACAGGGCAGCTCAGAAGACAATCCACACTGGGGAGACATGAGCATTCAAAGAGAACAGCGTCCTGGCCGCCAATCAAGGCTGCCCTCCTGGAACTTTACCAACAAACAGCTGCTGTCATTTTTCATAAATGTGACTTTCAACGTAATCCAAAATGCCAGAAAACACTCATTTCCTATTTGCGGGAGGTTTTGCAGAGCTGATTATGACTAAAAGGCATCATGCCCTGTTTCTTTTATCAGGAACCTCATTGACAGAGTCATTTACTCTTTATGAAGACAGATGAATATGGTTATTTTGATTAGAAGCAGAACAAGAACTGGACTCTGAGCACAACATCTAGGGCAGGACAATCCCAGAGCCATGGAGGGAGCTGAAGCTTCATCACCAAGAGGGGCCGAGGCACACATGATGGACCCAGCTGACACAGGCAACTGGTCCCCTGTTCACAGACTCTACAGTGAGCATGAGCTGGTCCCACCCAGCAGCCCAACACTGATATTATTAGCCTTCATAGGTGGCTCAGATGGTAAAGACTCTGCCTGCAATGCAGGAGACCTGGGTTTGATCCCTGGGTTGGGGAGATCCCCTGGAGAAGGGAATGGCAACCTACTCCAGGATTCTTGCCTGGAAAATTCTATAGACAGAGGAATCTGGTGGGCTACAGTCCATGGGTTGCAAAGAGTCAGACACGACTGAGCAACTAACACACACACACACTACAAGTGAGGATGGTCATCTTAGGGGTGACAAAGTACTAGATGTGCAAGTTGGGCTCCAGTCAGACTGTGTCTTCTGAGGGATCTGCACCCCATAACCAGTTTTGAGAGATTTTTCATCACAAGCCCTCCTGCTTTGCAGCTAACTGAACCAGAGGCATGTGTGTGACCCAAGCACAACCTTCACAGGCTGCCCTGTGAGTGCCCTGTCCAATATTAGAGGGTAACACCATTAGATATTCTCTGGAGGAGTTTAAGTGCAAGACTAATAAAAGAAGTGTAGGCCACAGAGTAGCAGAGAAGCAGACAGACAGATGCCATAAACCGAAGTCAAGAAACATCGGGTGTGTAATAGACTAGCAAGGGGGCGTGCAGAATAAAGCTCGTTATAAGCAACCACTCTCTATTTAAAGGGAATCACTCACCAAAAATAACGTGTGCACTAGCTTTTCTCCTGCCCCCAGTCCATCCCCTGCCTTCTGAGCTGCAGGAGGCTGGTTCCACAGGTCCCTTGCTTCCTGGCTCTCCATGGGGCTGTGCCCCGTGGAGACCCAGCAGTAGCCGAAAGGGAAGGAGGAGAGTTTAGACGTCTCATCTTCTTCCCCTCCCGTCTCACATTGTCTCCAGATAGTGACCTCAGCCTTCTTCTACAAGCGTGCCTCCAGCCATGGCTACACCCTGGGCCTCACCAGCTCTAGCTTTTATCTCCAGGTCAAGGATGGTAACAGCCTCCCGCTGTCACTGGTCCTCAGAAGCTCCAGACGCCTATTGGTCCCCCTGCTCCTGCGCACACCTATAAACAATCCTTTTCAGAAAATCTTTCAAATCCAAGCCTTGGAGCCTCTTCTTTCAGTTGGGGCTGAGGTGTGAGAGAACACACAGCAGAGGACAACGGAACCCAAAACGAGTGAAATGACCGTGGGACTCTCGGGCGAGGTTCCTGCTTTCCACCAGTTCTGCTCAGAGGCCTTCGAACTCTCCCCGCTCTTCTGATTTGAGAAACCTCTTCACCTGAGATAAGCAGAGCAGATTCCCCTGCTGAGCCTCGTGTTCCTTTGGGGAAGTCAAGGGGTTGCCCACAGGCCTCTCTTGTTACGATGGTCACTCAACCAGTGAAGTTTTACACAAGCATTCACTGAAATGGCAACCCACTCCAGGAATCTTGCCTGGAGAATTCCATGGACAGAGCAGCCCAGCAGGCTATAGTCCATGGGGTTGCAAAGAGTCAGGCATGACCGAGCAATCTCACTCACTCACTTGCTGAGCCCTAGTGTGTGCTAGGCAGCATGCTGGGCTGGGGGACCCAGGTGACAAACAGTCTCTGCCCCCATGAACCTCATGATGGTTGGGGGATGGATAGGGGCTGAAGTAGGGAAGGGAGCAGACAGCAAACATACAACCATGCAGATAAGCAGAGAATTACTAACCCTGAGTAGTGATTCAGAGAAAAACTGGAAGGAGCTAAGAGATTAACAGGGGATCTCATTTAGAACCTGGACTCTGTTTAATGACTGACATTGCTATTGGCCAAATTGGCCATCTTATGGATGAAGAGATTGATAAAAAGGAAATCTAGCCACGGGAATATGGAGAGGAGTATGAGATAGCATGCTTAGGTAAAAATGCCTGGGCTGATTCTACAAAGCCACCTCAGCTCCGTGAGCGTATCTTCTGTTCCTGAAAACAGATGATGCTGGGGCTTGATAACTATGCTCCATGGAGGACAGGTTTTTCTTTTGTTTTGTTTTGTTTTGTTTTAGGACAGGTTTTATGATGGTCGAGGTTAGTCCAGGCACTGTCCCCAATTCCTGCTTTCAAACCTTCCTGTTTCCAGAGAACCTGTCTCTGAAGAGGAAAGGAATTTAGTAATTGAAGAAGCGTGAACCAGGGCAAAGCCTAGTTTATTCAGTTTATTCAAGCTTCCTTTATTCAGTTTGGGGAAAAGTTCATTCTCCTTTCTCTGAGGGCACAAAGCATTTAGAAACACTCTCCAGAACCCCTCCTACCTCACCCACTATTTTCTCCTCATCATCTCACAGCTTCCCCGGGGGAGAAGTAATCTGAGTTAAAAAGGCAACAGAATTTCTAGGGAAAAAAAAGAGAAGGAAAGTCTTACTTTCATTTATCCCCCAATGTCTTGAACAACTAGGAGCAAAGATATGTCTTCAGTCTGCCTTCCTACATGGTGATCCATGAGGGACAAAGGAGCATTAAACTGGTGGGGAGGCAGTCCTATTTTGGGAGTGGAGTAATTTATAATCTTTGATGTTTTATATAATATTTGCTGATATTTAATGAATAATAACTGAGTTCCTATTGTGTGCCAGTCATTATACTAATCTCAGGGGATACAGTTTATGAGCTAGACCTACATGACCCTTGCACTTAAGGGATTTCTGGTGTAGCCAGAGAGACAGACAAATAAACAAGCAATTGCAATAAATCACAGTGTTACACAGGATACTTAGAAGGCATTTAATATAGACTAGAAAAGTCAAGAAAGGCTTCCCAGATAATGTTCTTACTTTAAGTTAGTACCCAAAAGATGAATAGGAGCTGGGCAGAAAAGTATAGTGGGTAATGGATTGAGACTGACCTAGGCAGAAGATACTTCACGTACAAAGGCACCATGGTGAGCAAGAGGTGTGTAGAGATGCTGAAGGATGTTCAGCTGTAGGAAAGGACACAAGAAAAAGAGAGATGGGGACTGGCACTGGAATCACAGGAATGACTAGCCTTGGGAACCAAGTTAAGGATGCTGGCCTTTATCTTAAGATCACCAGGAGTCCCTTGAAGAGTTCTAAGGGGAATAATATATGTTTCAGAAAGACCACGAGGACTGTTGACGTGAGATTAGGACTGGAGGATGGAAGACTAAAAGCAGGGAGAATATTTAGGGAGGATGTTACAAAATAATCTAGATGAAAGATGATGCTGACCTCAATGAAGGTAATGATCCACCCAGTAAGTCACACACATGGATGCGCTATCTATATGGCTGAGTTGGCAGGGCTTTGTGATGGTATAGATGGATATGGAGGGTGAATGAGGAAACGCAAGGATGATGCCATGCCTCTCCTCATCATCTCACGGTTTGCCTAGGGTGATTGCCCACCCTGGTGAATAGACCTGCCCGACTGAGAAGAAACAGGCTTGTGGATAAGAAGGAAAAATCATCGGTAAAACTTCTGGCATGGAGAGTTGGTGGTCATTTCAAGGTATTCAAGGGAAGACACTTTGTAAGCAGTTGAATAAATCTTTCTGGGTGCCGAGAGAGATCTGATTGGACACAGAGATGGAAGTCTTTAGCATACAGATAGAAATTAAGGCCATGGACACATAGAGATGGTTCAGGGAGAGAGTAATGAGTGAGATAATAATACAGCCTGAGAGAGAAGTCTGAAGAACATTTTGTGGGCCACCAGAGGAAGAAGACCCCAAAAAGGAAAGGCTAGAGAGAATGGGCAGTGTGCCTGAGGCCATTCCACCCCCACCCCAAATGTAGTGCAGCTCTTACCCTGCAGACCATAGAACCAAGCTGTCCGTGGGTGGGTCCCGGCTCCCCCAGCAAATGACATGATCTGAAGCAACTTGCTTAACTTCTCTGGGCCTCAGTTTCTCCTATTTTAAGTGGGTGATAATAACATCTATAGAATAGACTTCATTGAGTTGTTCTGAGGATTAGATGACCTATATGTAAAGTGCTTAGAACAGAGCATGGTATTTACCAAGTACCCATCAGGTGTTAATTTTCATCAAGTGTACCCTATAGTGAACATTTGCAGAGTTCATCCAGCTTTTCAGGACTAATGTGTTCCAAGTAATGAAAGATACGTAGAAATAGATTTCTTATTACCCATTCACCCTGTGCAAACTACTTATATTCATAACTATCCCCAAACAAAACTTGTATTGAATAGAACCTTTATTTAGCAAAGAGCTTTCATTGTCTCCTGTCATTATTCTAACAATTCCAAGAGCAAGGAGACTTGTTTTCTCATCCAAGAGATCCAGAAAGTTTTCTAAGGTTATATAGAATGTAAGGCTTCCTAGGTGGTGTTAGTTGTAAAGAACCCACCTGCCAATGTAGGAGAGAGAAGAGACTCAGGTTTGATCCCTGGATGGGGAAGATCCCCTGGAGGAGAGCAGGGCAACCCACTCCAGTATTCTTGCCTGGAGAATCCCACGGACAGAGGAGCCTGGCATAGGGTCACACAGAGTCGGACAGGACTGTAGCAACTTAGCATGAATGCACACACAGAATGTAAGAAGTGGGATCAGGAGTTGAACTCCAGTTTTCTGATTTAAGGTTTGCTAATTGTTACAGATCATTTTTCTCCCTTCTTCCCCTGCTTGGAAATGCATTTGTAGATCCATATCTGGATAGTACTCCAAAGTATTTCCTTTCAGTTTTGAGATGATTTTCACCTGCGATAAGTTTTTCTGCAACTCTGGATGTCCACACCCAGTGCTGTCAGAGAGGTTGTGGGCTAACAGTTTAGGATGTAAATGTTGTTACTGTCAGAGCACTCTTGTCTTTGGTCCTCCCATCCATCTGCTGGGAAGCGCTAACGGTAAACCAACATTTGGAAAACATGAAAGAGTTAATCAAACCATGAGTTATAGAGTATCTTTCCCACCCCTACTATTTCCCAGCAACAGATAGGAAAAGAATGAAAGCAGTAAAAATAGACCAGGTAGTTGTATTAGGTACTCTTTTGCACTGTAACTTAGTATAAGAAAATCCAGCTTGCTACTATGTGTTATATACGCACTGGTGTGTGTATGTTTGTGTGCATGTTCAATTGAATGATTCTTTTTTTTTTTTTAATGACATATAGTTGCTTTTGGTGACTCAGACAGTAAAGAATCTGCCTGCAATGCAGGAGTTCGGTTCAGTTCAGTTGCTCGGTCGTGTCCGACTCTTTGCACCCCCATGGACTGCAGCACGCCAGGCCTCCCTGTCCATCACCAACTCCCGGAGTTTACTCAAACTCATGTCCATTGAGTTGGTGATGCCATCCAACCATCTCATCCTCTGTCATCCCCTTCTCCTCCCACCTTCAATCTTTCCCAGCATCAGGGTCTTTTCCACTGAGTCGGTTCTTCGCATCAGGTGGACAAAGTATTGGAGTTTCAGCTTCAACATCAGTCCTTCCAGTGAACATTCAGGACTGATTTCCTTCAGAATG
The DNA here is from genome assembly GCF_019320065.1 of Cervus canadensis. Classification (NCBI taxonomy): domain Eukaryota; kingdom Metazoa; phylum Chordata; class Mammalia; order Artiodactyla; family Cervidae; genus Cervus; species Cervus canadensis. Next base: position 59,096,341 of record NC_057397.1, on the reverse strand, counting down.
GACTGGTTTGATCTCCTTGCAGTCCAAGGGACTCTCAAGCGTCTTCTCCAACACCACAGTTCAAACGCATCAGTTCTTCAGTGATGCAGGAGACCTGGGTTCAGTCTCTGGGTTGGGAAGATCCCTTGGAGAAGGCAATAGTTACCCACTCCAGTATTCCTGCCTGGAGAATTCCATGGACAGAGGAGCCTGGCAGGCTACAGTTCATGGGGTCACAAAGAATCAGACATGACTGAGCGACTAACATACATATGCAGACACACATAGTTGCTTTATGATGTGGTGTTGGCTTCTGCTATACAAGGAAGTGAATCAGCTATGTGTATACATATATCCCCTCTCTCTTCGACCTCCTTCCCTCCCATGCCCACGTCCCACCCTTCTGGGTCATCACAGGGCACCAAGCTGAGCTCCCTCCACTATACAGCAGCTTCACACTAGCTATCCATTTTACAGATGGTAATGTATATTCACACATATGCAGCATATGTATGCTAATCCCAATCTCCCAGTTCATCCTACCCTGCCTTAACCCACTGTGTCCACATATCCACTCTCAACATCTTAATCCCTATTCCTGTCCTGCAAACAGGTCCATCTGTACCTCTGGTTCAGACCAAAAATAGTGCTGCTATATATTTAAGGACTCTTCAAAGTTAGATGATTTCTTGAAATGTATCTGTGTTTACAGACATAACATTGAGTCAGAAAGGGTTACTCCAGAGCTGACATTGTGTTCCAACAACCAGCCAGACTGAGAAGTGAGTCATCGCCCCATCAGACACTCCATCAAAGTTCCTCTGCTAGGTTGTCTCCGGGAAACAAGGGGCTCTGAGCTGCACATAATTAAAGCCAGAGGAGCTGAAGAGGAGGGAAGGTTGATCATTAACGTGTCAAGAAGGAGCCAGGTGGGAATGATGGATTGAAAACACACATTTAGCCTTACTCTCTCCCCAAACCCCATGAAAATGACAGTAAAAGGATTTTATTACAGGCATAAACCCACAAGGACAAAGAAAACACGAAAAGAGACAAAAGCAATGAAATTTTGGAAGCTGGAAAGCAGATGGGCAAGTGGTAGCTGACTTAACAAATCTGAAAATATGACTCCTAAGGAGGTGGTGGGAAAGGGAAGAAGCAGCCAGATTTACATCATGTAACCTGCACATGGCTCAGGAATTGGCAGGACCAGGGGTTTCTGGAAGAAGGGGATGATGCTGGGGCTAAAAGCAAGAGGATTAACTGAAAGTCTTCTCAAGAGGCGGTCAGATGCCCAGACATCCCTCCTACACAGCAGGTTAGCTGGAGCAGGTTTATCTCCTCGAGTCTTCCTTCCTCCCTCTGCCCCGTGATTGTGTAGTTGCTGCTGCTAGAAAGAGAGCATGGATCTCCGCCTCACTGATGTTGTGTTGGCCAACGGAGGGTGGGCAGAGGTGACTGTGAACGAGCGCTGAGCCGAGCCCACAGCACTGTGCGTTTCTGCTTGTCCCTAGTTTGGTGGTGGCCGTGAGAGGCTACGTCCCCAGGAGCCTGCTGGTCCAAGAAAAACAAGAGGCATGGATCGGAACAGAGCTGATGTAAGCACTCAGCCTGGATCCCAGGCCAGTCAAGCCAGATAACCTGCAGTCATGGGAGTAGAGACAGTGCTTGTTGCTGTAACACGCCACCGATACTCAGCAGTGATCTGTTCCTCAACACAGTTGGCTGAATCCATGATAGCTCCATGCAAGCAGATGTGTGATAGTAAAACTAAAGTATGAGGTATTGGCTTTGGGGACAGGTCACAGGTGGTGTGAGATAGATAGATATATATATATACACACACACACATATATATATTTTATAATATATATAATATATATATTTTATATATATTAGATATAGGTAAGATATATAATATATATTATATATATTATTAGATATATATTAGATAATATATATCTAATATATATAAAATACATTGCAATACATGTATTTTATATATTGCAATATGTTTTTATATATTGCAATATATATATTTTGAGAGCTAAAAATTAATAAGGAAAATATTGTAGGAACTGGGAAAATGGTGCCCCATGTTCTGTAAAGGCAAAACACTGGTATAATTGTTACCTAAAGTAACTTGGAAGGGGTTTCCCTGGTGGTTCAATGGTAAAGAAGCCACCTGCCAATGGAGGAGATATAGATTCAATCCCTGATCCAGAAAGAACCCCTGGAGAAGGGAACGTTTACCCACTCCAACTGGAAAATCCCATGGACAGAGGAGCCTGGCGGGTTACAGACCACGGCATCACAGAAAGTTGGACACAACTAAGTGACTGAACAACAGCAAAGTAGCTTGGAAGACAAAAAATACGTAACGAACTCAAAGTCTCGAGCAAGGAGGCTTCTAGGCAGAATGTTGACAGAGGTGACTGGAGCATCCTCAGCAATGTTGGGCCAAAGCACAGAAGGAGCAGACAAGCATGCAAGGATTTGCAGGTGGGCAGGTCCGTGGATGTGTGGCAGGTGACACAGTGGGGCAGAGGAGGGCTGGACTCAAGGAATAAGACAGTGCAGACCCCAAACTCCCACTTCCCTTGCTTGGGGCTTCGATGATGTTTCCAGCTCTCAACAGAAGCATCTTGTTTGAAAAGACTCCTGTGCCAGCCACTGAGCATGACCAGAACATGCTGGAACTGCTGTCTCCAAAACACTCTATGGGTATCATATCTGAACACCCCTGCCAGTGCCTAGTATTCAACACATGTTTCTTGAACAAATAAATGCTCTTCAAAAGTCATGAACACCCCCCACCCCACCTTTAGTTTCCTTGGTTTCTTCCAGTGCTAAGATCCCACAATGGATATTTCTTCTAATCCTCAAGCTATAGGGAGGCCTGGGGACTGCTGGGAGCCATTGGTTGGCTTTTGACGGGCCCTCAGGCATTTGCTGGCAGGAACCAAGCAGTCAATCCCCTCCATGCTGGGCCTCTGCTTCTACTAAAGTCAGGGCACCACAGCCAAGCTTGACTAAGAGAGAGAGAAGGATAATTATGTGTTATTAAAGGCCTCGGGTCTATTCCAGCTACCGAGAATATTTTTGGTCATTTCATTTAAAAAAGGAGCAAGTTCTTCAGAGGGCAGTGTTGGACCAAAGCACTTTTTAGCATCTCTGGAAGATCTGGGCAGGAGGCAAGTGAGAACCAGTCGCTGCATGGATCTGGGAGAAAGTCACCCCTCACCGTCCTCTGTTCCTCAGGCAACTGAGAGAGTCAGGTGTTGCCCGTGCAAAGAGTGCAAATGTCAGTTCTTTGAGACTCGGGAAAACCACTACACAGCTCACATCTTCAAAGGCTCACCTCACAGTGAAACAACTGAAAGTCGATCAGGCTTACCCACTGCCTCTCTCTGCCAAGCTCAGGTACCTCCTTCTCCTCTAACATCTCCCTCGCCCCAGGACCTCATCTTCCACAAGGCCAGTGCTGGCAGGACCACACCTCCTCTGGCCCGCTGGTCTCCCGGCCACAGACACCAGGCAAGGCCTTGCAGGCGGCACTGACTAGGCACCCTTCGGCCCTCATTCCAGGGGAAACGTTCCAAACGTCCACTCCCCGGTGCCACCTCCCATGGCCCATCTCTGAGCACAGCTGCAAGCCCACGTGTTATCAGTGGGTTCCTGACTGGCTCCTCACGAGCTCCAGAAGCACGTGGAGGCTGCAGGTATAGTGTGGGACCTCACAGGAGGAGGGGAGGCAGGCAGGAAGGCAGGGACACGCTGGGCATGCGTGCTGCGATGATAAGAGAGATTTCAGTGTGGATGGCCCGGAGAAGTTTCCTAGGGCCAAGTCTTCCCCAGGGAGCAAAGAGATCTCCACCATATCAAGGTCTCCACACAGGCTGCACCCACCACTCAGGCAGATGTGTCTGACAGAGCCGGCTGTCAGCAGACAGCAGCGAGACTCTTCTCTCTAGAAGTCACACCTGGTCTTTCCCAACTTCCCTTCTGCCTTCCTTCTCTCCTCCATCCCCATGGTTTCCGTGGGGTGACTTGGGTGACTGCACAGTGCCAGATCTCTCTAATGAGCCTGGATTTCTCTCAGGAAGCCTTCTGCTGCTGGCCCAGGACACCGACTTCTCACTAAGGGGAGAGGAGCTGTCAGGACAATCACGTGTTCACGTTTGAAAGAGCTGCAGCGTCTCCTCCAACCTGAGGGAGGCGTGGGGCCACGGCTGCCCCTCTGTCACCCACTTCGTCTGTCACCGGAGAGGAACAGCCTCTGCTGATGGGCATGTGGGTGTATCTGGCTGCTGGGCTCTTGCCCCAACTTGAAGAACATCAGAGGAAGTGCAAGGTTACGGCAGACCCTCTGAAGTTTTCATCAAAGACACTAAGGGTCCACTGGTGGCTATTAGGAACCCGGCCTTAATCCAACCACCTCTGTCAGCATCTATTGAGAATCGGGTAAAAATCTGCTTTGTGCTAAGCGGTTTGTAAAATAAAGACATCAGGGCAGTTAACACTCTGCTCTCTTCAAGAGCTGAAGACATCTTGCTGTTTTGAAATGAAGGATCAGAGGCCTCAAGGAGTTCCTACAATAAAAACAGTTTCAAGGAACCATTCACGCGGAGAAACAGGCCTGGTCCAGCGCCTTTTGCATGAAAGACACACGCTGCATTCGATGAGATGGAAGGAGGGTAACTCAGGTTGTGGTGCTTTTTATGAAATGACCATGTGAATTTTGGAGGGCACAGCCTCTTTGTCTTCTAGCCTTGTGGTTGATTTACCTTTTGTTAGGATGCAGAGGGTTTTGGAATAATCACACCTGGAAGAAGGTTTGTGAAATACTTGCTTTGTGCCTGCACTTCTGGTCAAAACCTTTCCATGGCTCCCTACTGCCAAAGAAAGTAGGGATTAAGTACTGTCAACTCAAGTGTTCCATAATCCATTGACTCCATTGGCTCTTGGCTGTCTATCTCCTTATGTTCCCTTTTCTCTCCCATGCTCAGAGCTATATTAAGGGGCAGGTCAGCTACATATCCAGTCTGTAAAAGGTACACAAAAGAATGTAAATGAATCCATGCAATGTCTTCACTCTTCGTAAAAAGCCTTGGCGTTCGACAAGACAGGACACGGCAGAGACTGGAGGTCTACAAGCTTGGAGCAAAAGACTGAGAGGCCTGGGGAAGGAAGATCTGAGAAGGGAAGGTAGGAAAGGGGAAGGCTGCATGTGGGAGGGGAAAATGGAGAGGTAACTCAGCAGCTGCAAGGTGGAGAAGCAAGGCTTGAGGGAACAGCCAAGCAATTTCAAGTTGAAGGATTTAAATTTGTCCCTCCTGCTCCTCTTTGAAATGGTGAGTAACGATGACACCAGGTAACACTATATGACGTAGACTATGTGCCAAGGCAGTGTTGTGATCTGTCTATATAAACTTGTTTGATTCACATAACAAACATATCAGATAAATACTATCGTTATCCCCACTTTACTGATGAAGAAACTGAGGCACAGAGGGGTTGAGTGGCTTGTCCAAGGTCACACAATAGTACATAATGGAGTCAGGTCCAGGTCTAGACTCCTCTAGTCTCCATGTCCAACACCAACTTGTTCTGCCTTTTCTGTCCACCCTCTGTTGCTTCCAGGTTGCTACAAGCTGTGGAGGTAGAATTTTGGAGACCAGAGGAAGGGAGAAGTGTCAGTTGACATATGGACTAAAACATAAAGGAAGGGGCTAAAGAGCTCGTATTAATAGGAAATTGATTCATGTCCTCATTTACTAAATACATGTAGGAAAAGTATCCACTCTAAATTCTGAATACATTAAAAATGCACAGCTTTTTTGTATGTCTATCAGAGCTCAACAAAGTGGTTTATAAAAGCAAAGAAAGAAGAACGGGCTCCCCAAACTGACCAGACAGAGAAAATTAACTGCGGCTTTCAGTTCAGTATTGTACATCACAACCACGAGACCCTCGTATCTATCTGCTCTTAAGATACTTGTGCTTACTGATAGAGGTTAAGGCAGGGTTTCATTTGTATCATTTCAAACTTAGCTTTTGTTTGAGACTTGGATTCACATAATCGACTCTCATGCTCACCTGAAACTTTGATTATGTCACTTTTGATGGCTTCTCAGACCATGCCTGAGTTTATGCTGATGAGGTGGCTCATGGTGGGCCCCTGGGTGGTTTTAGGAAGGGATGGGCCAGGCTGGAAAACCAACTATGTGATTGGAAGTTTCGGCCTTTGAGCCACACAATTTTCACGTGACCTCCAGGGAGGAAAAGGAAGTCGGAAAAAGAGCTTAATCACATGACCAACAATTTAATCAATCATCTTGCATACTGATGTCCAGTAAAAACTCTGGACACCAAAGCTTGGCTGAGTTTCCTGGTTGGTGATACACACTGATGTGCCAAGAGGGTGATGCATCCTGAGGATGAGAAAGCTCTGTTTGGGGGACCTTCCCAGACCCTACTTGATGCATCTCTGTACTGAGCTTGTCCTGATCTATGTCTTTTATAAGTAAACCATGATCATAAATGTAGAGCTTTCCTGAGGCCTCTGAGTCATTCAAGCTTATTCCTGAACTTCAGGGCATGGTGCAAAGCCCAGAATTCGCAACCAGTTGGTCAAAAGTGCAGGTGGCCTGGGAACTGCAGAGCTTATGGCTAGTGTCTGAAGTGAGGGGAGTCTCGTGGAAGACTAAACCCTTCACCTGTGATATTTGATATAGCCCCAGGTAATTATGTCAGAATTACATTGCAACTCTGTAGACACATTTTAAGAAAGACAGGCACAGACTCTGGCCCTCATGGGGCTCACAGCCTAGCCAAGATGCCAGACATAGAATAAGCAACTCATGTGGGGAAACCTTGTTTGAAGCAAATTATACAGCATGGTGGGGTCTGTGGCAGAAGGAGCCCCTGGCACCTACCTTGGTACATAGCAGTGGAACTGTCTCTTATTCATTTACAGTTTGTAAAAATTAGAAAGATGACTTGGCCTTCACAGGTGTTCAATGAATTATTCCTAACATCAATGTAATAACGCAACATTTTGTTCAGGATAGAACAGTTTCTACTTAGAAAACTCTTAGGTGAGTGACCCCTTTCTCACTTGCCCAGATGGATCATGCCACACAAAAATATCCCCACCCCTGACAGCCTCCTTGTTTTTCCTGATTTCTCTTGGCTTGTCTGCCCTCTATTTTTCTTTCTTTCTTTTTTAATTTGGCCACATCACACAACTTGTGGAATCTTAGTTCCCTGACCAGGGATCAAGCCCAGGCCCCAGCAAAGAAAGCATCAAGCCCTAACCACTGGACCACCAGGGAATTCTCTGCCCTCTGTTTTCCTTTTCCTTCTCAACCCATCCCCCCCACTTCCCCTTTTCCTTCATTCATTCTCACTCTCTGTGTGTGTGTCACTGTCTTGCTCTGGCTCTTTGATCAGAGAAAACAATCTCACTTAGAGGAGCAGCAATTCTCCACCTCCTTCAGTCTCAGGAATGGCTACATTGTTCTGCACTAACAATCATAGTGATAGGAAGAGAAGAGAGAACAGGGACCAGTATTCTCCCCACATAGTCCTCCAGGCAAGCTCTGCAAAGTGACCCCTGTAGCACCCGAAATGAAGCCCGCCTTCACCACTTCTGGTGGTATATGTAGACTGGAAGTTGTACTATGGATAGTGTAGAAATTAGACTCGTCATCATCACCATATATCTAAACAGCGAGTCTCAACTGAATGCTAGGCATGGTTCTAGAGTAACAATTAACGTTTTCATAAATGATTATTCCAGAAAGATTAACCCTTGCCCCAGTAAGTGGCAAAGCTAGGACAAGAAGGCCTGTCTCTGAAATAGCCTGTCTACAGCTTCATCCAAGTCCTGATCCCCTCTGAGCCTCAGTTCTTTATCAGCAAAATGGAGCTTAGACCCATGTTCCAAGATCACACAGCCAGAGAAGGAGCCAGGACGTGGCTGAGGTCCTGTGACTCTGAACCCAGACACCTCTCATCCACGCTGCAGCTCCCTCTGCCCTCTTTCGAATCACTGCTGTCTTTTGCCAAGTGGCTAAATGGCAGGAACAATAAGTGTCATGAGAGAGAAGAAAAACTTTAAAGAAAAGGTGGCCCAGATGCCTCATATAGTTAGCTAAATGGGAATTTAGAGATGGACCAATACAATCCCCAGACCTACTTTCATGTTTTTAATGGGAAAGAAGATATGGATTTGGGGAAATACTAGGGAAATGCTTTCCATGGATCCCCAACCTATTCCCTTTTGTAGAGAAGGCAAATTGAGTACATACAGCCTCACAAAAAGTTTAGACTTATTGGGACTACGTCAGAGGCCACACAGAACAAGAGGTAAACTGAGGCACAAGAAGTTACCTTCATGAAAAAAATAGTCACAGTGATCAATAATTAGAAAGCTGAGACATCTAGGATCTAAAATTGGACTTTATCCATTTGTTCATTTAGCAGATACAGGCAATGAGTTAAGGGTCTAGGCAATATAAAGTTTAATAACACAATAGGCTCTGCCCTTAAGAAACTTGGGCTCACATACTTATAAAAATTTCTAGTAAAATGTAAAGCTATGCTTTAGAAATCAAACAAGTCTTATTATAGTTTCAATTTAATTAAATATGATAATGAGAGAGAAATGGTCAAATACAGAGGTAGCAAAATCAAAAGTCTGTGTTTTAAAACACAATTGATTTTTAAAATAATTAGAGAAGATGTTGAGACAACTGACAAAATTTATATCTAGACTGTGGATTAGATAGTAGTCCTGTATTAATGTTAAATTTCCTACTTTTGTAATGTGGTTATGAAAGAGACTGTGTTTAATCTTAGAAAATACACACTCAAGTATTTAAGGGTAATGGGGTGTGATGTTTCCCAGTCACTGTCAAACAGTTCAGAGAAAAATACACACACACACACACACACACACGTACGGAAAATAGGAAGAGAAAGAGACAAAGCCAACAATCCAAAATGTAAACATATGTGAAAAAAAAAAAAAACAAGAAAGAAAAAAAATATGTAGAAAATATGTAATAGAATTACAATTACTTGTACTATACTTGGGCTGAAAAATGGTTCAGCTGGTGAATAATCTGCCTGCCAATGCAGTAGATGGAAGAGACGTGAGTTCAATCACTGGATCTGGTAGATTCCTTGGAGAAGAAAATGGCAATCTGCTCTAGTATCCTTGCCTGGAAAATTCCATGGACAAAGGAACCTGGCAGGCTACAGTTCATGGGGTTGCAAAGGGTCAAACACAACTGGGTGCACATGCACACACACACACACACACACACATACATACTATCCTTGAAAATGACTGGATAAACCACAGATACTGATGGAGCATCACCTAACACCAAAGAGGCTCCTTCTGGCCAGTGCTAGGCCTGAAACACGGTTTTTCCATCTTGTGCAACAAAAACACAGGGAAGTCTCAGGCTGGTTGCACTCAAACATGGATAGGTGACATGTTTTAGAACATAGTTAAGTGACTATGTTTAAATGAACCAACTCAAACCTACTTTTCAAAGAGTGTATCCAAACAGAACAGGTAGAAAGAGACACCTTAATCAGAGGGGGACTGTCCAAGTCACAGAAATTGTTAACCCCCGATTGTCCTTAAGCTACAGCTACTGCAGCAAACATACACTAAATGCATCGTCTTTGAAATATTATAGCAATGTGGGTATGTATATGCATACATAGAATATACAGGTTGTGGGGAGGAGGGAAAGAGAGAAAAAGAGAGGGGGAGAGAGAAAGAAACACCTACTACTATGGACTATAAGATAATGCTTACTTAGATGACAGCCAAGAAATAATATAGACAAACAGTTAAACTTTGTAGGCTTCTACTTCATAGGACTGAACGAGAAAAACAGCTGAAGAACATTCTTCATAAGGTTGAAAACCTTTTTACCTAACCCACTCCTTCATCCCCATCTGGGAGGATATAATCATGTAACATGTAACAATTACACTTCATTCTCAAAATACAATTTACCCAGAGTTCATTGTGCAGCTTAATAAAATAAAGAAATACCAATTGGGGAAAAGCTAAATTCTGAACAAGCCATATTTAAATATAAATTCAGTGCTCTTTTCCCCCAAAGAAAGAAATGAAAACAGGAAAGATTTCCTCCTTAAAGAGTCTCAGAGATAAACATAGACACTATCACTAACCCACTGGGATTTGTGAAAGTAATTTTGATTCTTGAATTATTGAAAGGGATCTAGTTCTGGCATACTCTAAATTCTAATTAAACAAACAAGGGAAAAAAGTTCTAAAATGAACAATGCAATCAGATATAGACATTCTATTTAGACACAATAATGCTAGCATAACAAGCAAGTTAAAAAAAGAGAAGGCAAAATAATTATTAAACAGATGGGTGGTGAAAAGAAAAGTTTTTTTTTTTATGCAAAAAGCCTTAATCTGAAGCCAAGCAGAGATAAAGATAAACAAGAAGCTGCCCTTCACAGCCAAAGAGCATCCTACCCAGGAAATCAAGTGAAATCGGTCTCAATACTGACTGCAGTTAACATGAACTTAGTATTCTGATGCCAAACAAAACATTAAAGCAAGTTCCCTGTTTTTAATGCTTTGTATCTTGGTGGTTGTATGAAACAAGATGTATCTTGGAAAACTCACTAGCAGCTGGAGGATATTAGTTTTCCTACCAAAAATAGTTGGAGTCTCCTAAACTGCGGAATGGACATAAAGTGATCAGAGCACTTGAGGAATCTGTCTCAACCGTTGAATCAGAAAGATCGGCCAGGGGTTCAACGCTGAGAGCCTGACTCCTTAGAGAAACCTGCTGGCCACAGTATTGACAATCAGACAACGAGGCCGCCCTTTGTCTCATGGTCTGTAAGGCACATGATACGTTATACTGAGAAAAAGTTGGGGTTCCAGAGCTAATACCTTACTAGGTTGTCAGAATGGATCCCCCAGCCTGGAATCTACTAGGTCAGGGCATCCTCCCAGGAGAGGTCCCACTTAGAATCTGGCAAATTCCTCCACTGTCACTTGAAAGATGCGCCTTTTTCCACCAGAAACACTTTCTTCCTTCTGTCATGGGATCCCACCATTGCCCAAACTATGTTAACCTCTCTGTCAGGGCATCACCAAGCTCCAGTGATGTGATCCTACATGGGGCAAATGTCACTTTTCTGGACCTCCGACCACTCACCTATACAATGAGAGGGTTGGGTCCAATGATCTTCAAAGGCCATTGCAGTTCTAAAAATGGAGTTACAATGTTCCATTCTAAATTTCAAACCCAGAGAAATTAATTTGGGACCCTCCACAGTCTTGGATGTGGGTGCTAGCAATCAACCTATTTTTATCTGGCCAAATCTCCCAAGTATGCCCTGTTGGCCAAAGATGCGCCATAAGTCTCCCCAACAGCTCTGAGGGAGCTATAACCCTGTCACCACAATCTCAGAATGCTTGTGGATATTTACTTTTAGAGCTTAATTGGTCATAAAAACTGGGATTCACTTATGACACCACTGAACACAGGGAGCAGTTCAGTACAAAAAAGGACCTTCTTGAAGCTTATTCAAGGAAGTTATATTACAAAGGATTGAGAAGAATAAATTACATAGATACCTTAACACCTTAAGGAATAATAAGAACAGTAGCTAGCATTTGTTGACTGTTTACCTTATGCTAGGACCTGTTCGAGCTAGGCTTCAACCATACGTGAACCGAGAACTTCCAGATGTTCAAGCTAGGTTTAGAAAAGGCAGAGGAACAAGATTTCAAAATGATCTGTTGGATCATAGAAAAAGCAAGTGAGTTCCAGAAAAACATCTACCTCTGCTTTATTGACAACACTAAAACCTTTGAGTGTGTGGATCACAATAAACTGTGGAAAATTCTTAAAGAGATGGGAATACCAGACCACCTTATCTGCCTCCTGAGAAACCTGTATGAAGGTCAAGAAGCAACAATTAGAAGCAGACATGGAACACCTGACTGGTTCAAAATCAGGAAAGGAGTGCATCAAGGCTGTATATTGTCACCCTGCTTATTTAACTTATATGCAGAGTACATCATGGGAAATGCCAGGCTAAATGACTTACAAGCTGGAATCAAGATTGTCAAGAGAAATACCAATAACCTCAGATATGCAGATGATACCACCCTAATGGCAGAAAGTCTCTTGATAAAGGTGAAAGAGGAGAGTGAAAAAGCTGGCTTCAAACTCAACATTCAAAAAACTAAGATCATGGCATCCAGTCCTATCACTTCATGGCAAATAGATGGAGAAAAAATGGAAACAGTGACAAACATTATTTTCTTGGGCTCCAAAATCACTGTGGATGGTGACTGCAATCATAAAATTAAAGGCACTTGCTCTATGGAAGCAAAATTATGATAAACATTGACAGTGTATTAAAAAGCAGAGACATTACTTGGCCAACAAAGGTCCATATAGTCAAAGCTATGGTTTTTCCAGTAGTCATGTATGGATGTGAGCGTTGGACCAAAAAGAAGGCTGAGTACAGAAGAATTGATGCATTCAAACTATGGTGCTGGAGAAGACTCTTGAGAGTCCACTGGACTGTAAGGAGATAAAACAAGTCAATCCTAAAGGAAATCAACCCTGAATTTTCTTTGGAAGGACTGATGCTGAAGCTGGAGCTCCAGTACTTTGGCCACCTGATGCAAAGAGCTGACTCATTGGAAAAGACCCTGATGCTGGGAAAGATTGAAGGCGAGAGGAGAAGGGGGTGGCAGAGGATGAGATGGTTAGATAGCATCACCAACTCAGTGGACATGAATTTGAGCAAACTCCCAGAGATAGTGAAGGAAGCCTGGCAAGCTGCATGCAACCCATGGTGTCTCAAAGAGTTGGACACGACTTAGTGATTGAACAGGAATAGAAACCCCTGCATCTAGGACAGTGGCTGACACATAGTAGGTGTTTAATAAATATGGATGACATAAATGAGTGAATGGCAGCTTTTTATATGACTTTATGAGTATTAAATGAAATAAAAATAAAATATTTATCATAGAATCTGGTATATACTAAATCAATAATCTGTGGTATAATTAAGCTATCAGGGGCCCCAAGTTCTAGTCTCAGCTCTTTCTTCAACTATCAGGATGATTTGGGGCAAGCCATACATTCTCTGAACCTTAGCTTCTCATCTTAAATCTTGTGTGATGGATTAGAGCATCTCTGAGGTCTCTTCCAGAATTTAAAGTTCCACAGCACTGAATTTCTAATGGTCAAAGTTTCCAGTCTTGCTCAATGGTAACTGAACTACTATTGCCTTAATAGCAACTCAAAAAGGCTAATTGTGGCATTGCTTTAGTATTTCAGTTTCCATTTGCTAACATTACTTTTAGCTCAAGTTTACAAGGAGTTTCTAGGCAACTCTGCAAAGTTCTTGCATTTTCCACTGCACCTCAACTTTTTTTCCTATCCTAACTTCCAGGCACTAAACAGAAGATGGCTTTAGTTTAACAGTCATCTGACCTGGACTATAATGAAAGATTTATCAAAACAGAACTCTGGAAATTTTCAAAAAGAGTAGTAAATGCTGGTGTTTCATCCAGATATTTCTAGTGGAGTTTCTGGACTCTGGGAAGAAATTAACAGTCTTGGAGACATCAGTTTATATCCAAAGAGAGAGCGCCTAGAAGCATTATTAAAGCCAAAAACCAACTGTGAATCATTCATTTTGTTATTTCCAAGAAAAAATGCGGTAGCCTTTACTACCTACTCAAAAGTCCATGATGATCTCCTCAGTGACTCTGAACTAAGTAATTTAGTTCATCCACCCTTGAAAAATGATTCCTGGGCAACAGGCTAAAAACAAAGCAATGTGTCTCATAGACAAAGCTGTGTCCTGTCAGAGTCACTAAGTTTGCAGCCACATTCATCTTTTACCTTCATAGTCTGATAGAATACATGTGTGTGTGCTGCTAAGTTGCTTCGGTTGTGTCTGACTCTTTGTGTCCCTGTGGACCACAGCCTGCCAGGCTCCTCTGTCCATGGGATTCTCCAGGCAAGAATACTGGAGTGGGTAGCCATTCCCTTCTCCTGGGGACCTTCCCATCCCAGAGAACCTGAGTCTCATCTCTCCTACATTGGTAGGCGTGTTCTTTACCACTCATGCCACCTGAGAAGCTCAATAGAATATATGATTTCTCTGCAAACAATGGACCCAAAAGAAAAAGGATAAATATCTCTTTCCATTCAGCTTGCTCTCATTCCTTGATTGCTTATGTCAATCAAGCCAGTTTGGCTGCTGTTCTGTTTGGTAACTGGCTTCAATCAAATCACTTTTAGTGCTTCCAGTAGTCTGCCTCTATGGTTAGCACCTGGAAAACCTTCCATTTAACTGACTTAACCAAAGTCAGTTTCCCCAGCAAGACCAGACATGAAACATGCTGCTGCTGCTGCTGCTAAGTCGCTTCAGTCGTGTCCGACTCTGTGCGACCCCATAGACGGCAGCCCACCAGGCTCCCCAGTCCGTGGGGTTCTCCAGGCAAGAACACTGGAGTGGGCTGCCATTTCCTTCTCTTGAAAAGCATGTCTCCCTGTCAAAATGTCATCAGGAGAAAGGATCTCTCTGATTTAACACTTCTGTTGCATACTACCAGTCCCACTGTCACCTTTTCTCTTGTGTCATATTATAAAAGTTAAGGGTTGAGGACTTGTTACCCTAGACCAATACCTTTGAACTTATTAGAAAATTGAAATCTTAGACACTTATCCAGAGGTATTGAATTAGAATTTACATCCACAGGATCCCCAGGTAATTGACATGCACATTAAAGTCTGAGAACCATTAAGTTAGAATAATGGTATTTGAGATATTTATTTCAAATGGAATAAACATTCCCAATCAGTCCCCATTCATTTGGGAAGAAGTGGAATAAATTATTAGGCTTGTTTGCCTTACAGCAATAACTGATAACTCACACTATGGGGGCTTTTTGTAATATTATTTTGGTCTTAGAATTTGTTTTCCCTTTTTATGTAATAGGATTTCTCATAATCCTGGAGCAGGGTAAGAAAACCAGATGTATTAAGCAATACCCCGAGGTGTGCTAGTAAACTGGTTTTCTGGAGGGAAAATCCCTGATTTGTACCATTTGTCAATTTCCATGGTGTAAATTGCTCATTTATGATCAATCTAAAGCTACCAATGATTTTAACAACTGCCACACAAAATTCTAGAAAATTTAATAATTGGCTTTTACAAATTGTTATGAACTACTCCAATACAACTGAAAGATCCTCGAAATGGAAATCTCTTTTCAAATTATGGCCACTCCTTGCCTGAACCTATGAGATGATGTCAGGCTAGACTTCCTAAACATCCTCTTCCTTACATCATTCATGCCCCTGCTCCAGAACTGAAGAAGGTTCCCTATCGTTCACTGAGTGCACACATCTAACCTCTTTTTCTGTTTTTCAAAAACCCCTTCTCATTCCTCATACTCTATTTATCCCACTTCGTTTTCTAGTTCTCTTGAACATACTACATACTTCCCACTTCTGTTTCCTTCAACCCATCAGTTTTTGAGGTCATGATTGAGGAAGCACATAACCCCAGCTATTGTCAGCATCTAACTTCCAACAACGAGGGGCAGGACTGCAACAGGGTGGAACTAGCACAGCAAATGGCAGATGGAGAAGTGGAAGGATCTGAGTGTTGATAACATCTTTGAGCTGCTGAATCAAGTTTCCCTGAACTCACCCTTCTTACAGACTTTCCGTTACAGGAATGAATAAACATCTAGATTCTACACCTGCAACTGAAAGCAAACCTAACAGTGTGCTGAGAGATAAAGCTCATTGACTGAATAACAAGCCACATCACTATGAACCCAAATTGAGGCCGTCACCAACACAGCCTGCAGTGGTTCCTGCCAGCGTTGTGATCTGAGGAAGAGAGAAACTATCTGAAATATACCAGTGAGGAGCTGATCATGACAACAACATGTTAGAGCAGTTCACAATCTCACCGAATCTTAGATATGGAAAGGATCTTAAAGGTTTTATAATTTTTCTCCCCACCAAAGGAATCCATGACAGGCTATTATCACCCTTTTATTTATTTATTTATTTTTCATTTATTTTTATTAGTTGGAGGCTAATTACTTAACAATATTGTAGTGGTTTTTGCCATACATTGACATGAATCAGCCATAGATTTACATGTGTTCCCCATCCCGATCCCCCCTCCCACCTCCCTCCCCATCCCATCCCTCTGGGTCTTCCCAGTGCACCAGCCCTGAGCACTTGTCTCATGCATCCAACCTGGGCTGGTGATCTGTTTCACCCTTGATAGTATACTTGTTTCAATGCTCTTCTCTCTGAACATCCCACCCTTGCCTTCTCCCACAGAGTCCCAAAGTCTGTTCTGTACATCTGTGTCTCTTTTTCTGTTTTGCATATAGGGTTATCGTTACCATCTTTTTAAATTCCATATATATATGCGTTAGTATACTGTATTGGTCTTTATCTTTCTGGCTGACTTCACTCTGTATAACGGGCTCCAGTTTCATCCATCTCATTAGAACTGATTCAAATGAATTCTTTTTAATGGCTGAGTAATATTCCATTGTATCACCCTTTTAAAATGAATGTGGGTTCATATTCTTCCAAGGCAGTATATTCTATTTTTATTATTTATTCTATTTATTATTCTAAATTCTGTGTGACAAGCTAAAATATGCCTTGCTGTAATTTCTAGTCACTAGCCACAATTCTCATCTCTTGAATCACACACAAAAAGACCTTGAGATATATGAGGCTATTGAGTATGGCTTATCTCTTCTAAGTATCTTTATTCTCCACTTTTCAGACCTCTCACCACCCCTTATCCATGGTAGGACAGAGTCCAATGGCATGCCTCTAGACAGATCCCTACACACTGACATCATCCCACAGCAATCTATTTTCTTTGCATATGATGCTTCAGTCCATAACAAATCTGAATTCTCTCTAACTTGACTACAAGAATATAGTATTAGCCAAGGTTACACCAGTCGGTGTAACTAGATTACAGTGGCTTACTCCAATACAAGTTTATTTCTCCTTCACAAAAACTCAAAAGCAAAGTTCTCACTGATCTCTTCAGGATTCAGAGTCTCAGGATCTTTATCTCTTGTGGCTCCACCAACCTCAACACCAGCTTCCAAAGCAAAAGTGGAAGCAGAAAGAGCAAAGAGGATGCAGTAAAAGGTGTGGTTATGTCCAAGTCTGGAAGTGGTGTATGTAATTTCTACTCACATTCCACTGGCCATAACCCAGTGAGATGCCACATGTCACTCAAAACACAGGCCTGAAAAACATATTTAGCTGTGTGACCAGGAGGAAGAGGACACAAACTTAGTAAACAGCCTGTCAATTTCTGCCACAAATACCATATGAAAACATCTGTCTACATGTCTAAATATTTACAGAAATCCAAATTATCCATAGAGACAGACAAGGATTTGCCTAACTCGGAAAGACAAAAAGTGGAGTCCCACAGGAAAATAGGTATGACAGCATATTCTGCTTATTTCATAAAAATAGAAAATATTTTGGCATGGAATGGGAAACATCTTAAAAAGAGTGCTTCCCAAAGGCTTCCTAAAGAGTGCATTAGGGAAACTCATTTCCTCCAAAGCATAATAAAGGAACAGTAGCAAATCAGAAGTAAAAACATTTATATTATTTTTAGAAAATATTTTCTGTTGCCTGAATTACTTATAAGGAACAACAATGCAGTGCTATGTTATTCTCACAACATTATTCATATTTTTTCATTAATTAACAATATGAAGTAGAAAATCATAAAGAGTAAATTGATAGATATGGCTATGTAAAAATTAACCTTTGGTATATCAACAAACAGTTTAAAATTAAGAAAATATGTGCAGTAATTGTGACAAAGAGCTAACATTCCTAAAATATAAAGAATTCTTGCAAATAAGGAAATAAAGAAAAGTATTACTTTGATGTATTTAAACAAACGAAATAAAGAACATGATTAGACAATTCACAAAATATGAGCTATCATTATAATATATATGACTGAATAGCAATTAAACCAAAAAAACTGGAAAAAGTTACTCATTTTTAACTGATTTTTTAAAGATTAGTATCTGTGTTGACAACAATGTTCTAAACCTAGCATTCTCATCTAGAACTGTTTACCACAGGCATGAACAAGCTTAAAATCGCTTTCTGATCCACAAAGTTCGTATTTGGGAGTCTAGTTTAAAGGGATAATCAGAGAAAATCACAGAATTCTCTCTGTTGGGATATTCATCATAGCATTATTTCTAGTAGTGAAAATGAAAATATCCATTGCTGAAATAAATTATGGGACATCTATATAAGAAAAATAAAAGCACCCATTAAAGGTTGTACTTCTGAAAAATATTTAATAACACAAGATACTGTTATGCAGAAAAAATAAATTAGGAAGCAAAATAATATACATTGCAGGATCCTAATTTTATGGAATATATGAGTATGGTCAGTAGTATATGATAACATCTATATAACAAGTAGTTGGAATGCTTGATGAAGAGAAAGAACTAGTGCTTTCAAAAATAACTGCTGAAATTTTCTGGAACAAACTAAATTCTAATTATTTCCACTTCTTACCTATTAGTGATAACAGTGCTTACTTTGATCTTAAAATCTTAAAATTTTACCACTGGGCCTTCAACAGTGTTATAAACCACAACAGAAGGTGCTAAGGATGTGTGCTGAATTCTCCTTTCTCCAAGAGGGGAGCATATAGAATCAAGGAATTGAAAGGCGTTTATTGGGGAACACTGAAAGTGCTTCTTCACCACATATTGGTGTGAAAACAAAACAATTCCAGGATCATTCTTATTATGGTAAGGAGGTCTTTCTCCCTGGGGAACCCTCATCTGGACAGGACAAGAATCCTGAGGACGCCTATTCAATCCATGCAGTCAGATGTAGTTACTGTTCCTTTGTGAAGGAGGAGATAGACAGTTGGATCCATTGGTTGAAATGCCCAGTCTCTGCCACTGTAGACAACCCATTGCTAAAGCAGAATCTAGTGCCCTTGCTAGGGCCTGTCGACCAGAAAGTGGCTGGGAACCTAAGGGCCTAAGAGTTCAGCTATGCAAGTAACAGCCATGGGAACTGAGGCCAGTAAGACAGCTGAGGGTGAGGATTCTCTCCCAGCGTCACTTTCTTAGATACTCCCCTCCAAAGCAGGCCTGATCTCCCAGTATTACTGCAGCTTATTGATAGAGCTCTTGCAATTTATACACACACACACAGAGAACCATTTTCAGGTTCTAGCATCAGAAACTCCCCTCTAACAACTCCAGATTAGTATGGAATCCAGATTGCTAGCCGAGAAAACAAGTTAAATCCTCAAAGTGAAAGGGTTAGTTGCTCAGTCTTGTCTGACTCTTTGCGACCCCATGGACTGTAGCCTGCCGGGTGCCTCTGTCCATGGAATTCTTTAAGCAGGAATACTGGAGTGGGTTGTCATGCCCCTCTCCAGGGTTTCTTCCCAACCCAGGGATCAAACCCAGGTCTCCCGCATTGCCGGCATATTCTTTTACCATCTGAGCTACCAGGGAAGCCCTAGATCCTCAAAAGGAACTAGAATATAGACGGTGACTCTTTAAGAGGCTTTATGCAAATCTGCCCATCACTCCACCCAGAAACCTCTCTGCTCCACATGACAATGAGTTTTGGAGAATCTATGACCACCTCTTTTCATCTGACTCCAGTTTTTCTCCAAGCCCCAAACTCTCCTGCTACAGTCTCAGAAGAGTAGGTTGGTATTTGGTTTATAGCTACACAGCTGAAGGGGGCTACTCAAGTGAGTCTTTGCAGAATCAGAAAGTTTTCTTTCCAGGTGAAGAATCACAAAACCTGGGAACAGAAACAGCCAGCAACTTTAAAGGACAAGTTTGTCTTGCTTAAAAGAAGAAGAATAGATTTGAGTTCCCCCTTCAGCAGGCCCCCTGTTGCTTAAAGCAAACTCTTCTGGATATAGCAAGGAGATCAATACATAATTTTGGGGAGAAATAGAATTTTCCATGCAAGAGTTTTAGCCACCTAGGACTAAATCATGGTAATTGAAGGTCATCTCTTTGACGTCAGTAGTTGGGACCAAAACACTGCTGTGCTGTTGAGGCTCAGTCTCTTTATCTGTGAGGTGAGTCATAAGGCAACCTGCATCATGGGATGCTGTGAAGATTCACCCCCAAACCCTCCACACACTTTTATGTAAAACAACCAACCAAAAAGGCCCAAACGACACATTCTTTCTACATGGTAGAAATCAGTGATTTTCCCCACCACGTAAAATTTCAGCAAACCCCCAAAGTGTAAACAGAGAGAACTGGTGAACATGTTCCTGAAGCAGCTGGCTTGATGCTCTACAACCTGATGAAAAAGACCTGATAGCAACATGCAACTGAAGCATCTCTGGGCCCCCAGCTTTCTTGGGAATACAGTCCTGGATGAACTGTGACTGATTTCTATTGTGTTCACAGGCGGGACAGCAGGTTGGAGGCTCCATTGGCTCATTCACTTAACCACCTTGGAATCTGCCAACATGGGCTTTCTCTGCACGTGAGAAAAAGCACCCAGGGTGAAGCGGAATACACCACCTGTCTCGCTAGCTCTGGTGACATACAGAACCATTTGTTCCTTGCTGTTCTCAGCACACAGCTGAAGATATTTTTAATTAAAAAAAATAAGATGCCATCCAAACGATGTCTCCATTTTATCTAAACCTAGCTCTTCTAACCCATTATCACATTAAGGGGAGAAATCTCCCGCCTGCATGAGCTGATGGATATACTGCCCAGAATAGACAGAGGAGTCTGGGTGGTTTGTCTTATTCAAGATTACATTCTCCTGTTTGAACTGTCTCAGTCGGATTCCCCGACAATTAGCCATGATGATAATGATACTATGTTATCCAATATAATTTTTAACTTTTCAAAGCCCTTCAATGCTTATTTCCTTTGGCCCCAAAAGAAATATGAAAAAGACAGGCTGGGGAAGGTTTTAATTACATTAATTATCATCTCTTTTAACAAAGATACAAGAAGAGCTGAGGTTTGCCAACTCCTAGGTGGGCTGACTTGCTATGAGAGATCAGGATGGCTTCTGCTGGCAAAGAAAGCGTCAGGACAAACCTTGGGAGGACTTCTAGATTTCTTCCAATATGCAGTTTCATCCTTCATAGCTACCATCAGAAAATGGATGATATTTCATTACATTTTGTGACCCACCTAGAATTTACCGATCACTTTTGCATATTAGATTGAGTCATGTGAAACTGCCAATATTTGGGTGTTTTTGATTTATAAAAGCAATTCCATATGATTTGACCTAGTACTTTACAACTTTCAATCTTCTGTAGCATAAATAGGTCCAAGCTGTTAGTTTTATTTCAGGTCTGGGAAATGTAAACACCAGGAGTCAATCTAATTATATGTGTGTGTTTATAGATAATAAAGCATAAATCATTTGACTTGGCCATTTAGGTATAATTTCCAAAGTGCTCTCAGAATATAAATAAATAAGAAACTATAAATATTAAGTACCTTACCTCAAACTTCAGTTCAGTTCAGTTCAGTCGCTCAGTCATGTCTGACTCTTTGCAACTCCATGAACTGCAGCACACCAGGCCTCCCTGTCCATCACCAACTCCCAGAGTTTACCCAAACGCATATCCATTGAGTCGGTGATGCCATCCAACCACCTTATCCTCTGCCGTCCCCTTCTCCTCCTGCCCTCAATCTTTCCCAGCATCAGGGTCTTTTCCATTGAGTCAGCTCTTTGCATCAGGTGGCCAAAGTATTGGAGCTTCAGCTTCAACGTCAGTCCTTCCAATGAATATTCAGGATTGATCTCCTTTAGGATGGACTGGTTGGATCTCCTTGCAGTCCAAAGGACTCTCAAGAGTCTTCTCCAACACCACAGTTCAAAAGCATCAATTCTTCGGTGCTCAGCTTTCTTCACAGTCCAACTCTCACATCCATACATGACCACTGGAAAAACCATAGCCTTGACTAGATGGACGTTTGTTGGCAAAGTAACGTCTCTGCTTTTTAATATGCTGTCAAGCTTGGTCATAACTTTCCTTCCAAGGAGTAAGCGTCTTTTAATTTCACAGCTGCAGTCACCATCTGCAGTGATTTTGGAGCCCAAAAAAATAAAGTCTGACACTGTTTCCACAGTTCCCCATCTATTTGCCATGAAGTGATGGGACCGGATGCCATGATCTTTGTTTTCTGAATGTTGAGCTTTAAGCCAACTTTTTCACTCTCCTCTTTCACTTTTTTATCAAGAGGCTCTTTAGTTCTTCTTCACTTGCTGCCATAAGAGTGGTGTCATCTGCATATCTGAGGTTATTGATATTTCTCCCAGCAATCTTGATTCCAGCTTGTGCTTCATTCAGCCCACCTCAAACTTGCCTCTTACTAAATCCATTTTTCTAATCAAGGACTTATCCCTACAGGTACTTAGCTAACACAAACCATTTCCAAGCCCACCACCAGATACTCAGAATGCAAGAAATAATAACTTCCTTTAGGCCTTTTATTTCTTATTCTTAACAAGAAAACTATGGAGGCTTATTCACTTAAACTGCTGATTTCTACTTTTCCTTACAACCTCTTGGACATTTTAATTGTATTATGTATTACATTGTAATAGTGTTGTAATAATAAAATCACTCCATGCTAATTTCCCATCACTGCTACCGCTTACCTCTTCCCACAAGACAGACTTCTACCACTCAGAGTCTGGACATTTTGCAGAACTTGTGGGACCCCAACCAATAAAGCTCTATCTGCCCCCCAAATAGTTTTACAAGCTGTGTGAAATAACCATATTCTAGCAGCTTGTTCCTCTATATACTTGTTAAGTTTCAGGGCTCAAACTTGACATATGGTTTAAGAAAAACTAGGCAGTTTTTAAGAAAGCATATTATAGAATTCAATTTCTACCAGGGTTGTATCAGGCTTGCTTTAAAAAAAAAATAATAATAATTCAGAAGAAGTCCATAAACCCATCTGTGCCTGTTTCAACATTGTTTAAATTTTTCCCAACTGCTGAGATCATTTCCCTGAAGGTTTCTAAAGGAAGGAAGCATAAGGCTTCAGTGTTCTTCATGGTTTTCAACTTAATTTCTCCTGTCTTTGCAGCATCACCCTTTCCGTCAGAGTCCCAAGGTTAGGCGATAGTCCAAAGTGGAACTGGACCCACGTGGCCACCGATCAGTTTTGCCTCTGCTGTTTACTGAAATGGCTTAATAACAGATGGAGGCCCAGGAAGGACTCACCTGGCCCCCGACTCGATTTTTTCCCACCTGATCCCAGTCATGCTCCCTTCACCCTTCATCTTATAGTGACTACACATGAGAAAGCTGGAAAAGGTGTGAAAAAAATATTTAATGGATCAAAAGAAAGCCTGGCCATCTTCTGCAGCTGAGAAAATGGACTCTTAAATTTGTCTTGGGTGGGAAAAGAATCATGTCCAAATAGTCTTTCTATGTATTTTTACAAAATCCCCAGCAGGAGTCAACCAATTCAGTAGGGGTATGTGAGGAGGGAGAGAATGATAATGCTGATGAGGGTGAAGACTGGTGTGCAAATAAAAGTTTCTACCTCCGGATAGCACTGGCAACGAGTTAAAGCTCAAGCCAAGCACGTGGACAAAATCCAGGGCTTCCAGTGGCCTAGGCAGCACCTCTGGGGGGACTGGGTAAGGAGGCGGCCCCATGAGAAGAACGTTGGCTTGGAGGGCAGGCAGTTCTGGGCTCCAGACTTGGCTGGGCCACTCACAGGTTGCACCATCACACAAGTTCACTCATCTCAGCTTCCCGGGCTAAAAAATACTTAGTTCAAAATGTAGAGATGGAAAGAGATCATCTGAGCTCTGCTCCAGTAAAATGTGGGTAAGTATCATTTCCCTTTTCCCCCCTTATTTTTCTTAGAATGGCCATGAGGAAGCTAACAAAATCTACTTCGCAATCTGAGGAGAATCTCTACAAAAACAATGACGCCTGGAAGCTAAAGGGAAATCTGTCATTCAGTGATTGTACCTTAAACCCAGAGAGTTCAGCAACAAGCACATTTTTAAAGTATCCTCAGTGTCTGACTGCATGGAAAATTACTTTTTCCCAACCTGCTAAAATAGTTCAGAAACATTTCAATGAGAGCTTTGCTGAGGGAATCATGTAATTAATACTGAGATAACATTTTGAAAAAAGCAAACCCATCTCTCCACATGAACATTGCTCCCCTGGGTGCAATTTATCTGTCCTGAGCTAGGTCCCATTGACAGACTGGGACCCCAGAACCCCCAAGGACTGTGTAGAGTGAGCAGGATCTGGGCTGGGGGACAGCACTCAACCGAGTCAGTTTGTTTGTTCATTTGCAGCAAAAAGAAACTAATTATAAATGCAAGAGCATCTGGAGGAACTACAGTGAGACAAAGAACCCCCAATATGCTCTGTGAAAGGATGAGTGGGGATCAGTGAGGGAGGCATTTAGAGATGCCACAAACCAGGAAGGGCGTGAGGAGGAGAAAGGCATGGATGTGGATACGAAGGATGCTGGGGGCAGTGCCTTGATAAGGAATGCAAGGGGGAAGATTGGCAGAGAGAAATCTTCTGTTCCAGGTAAACGACCAAGTGAACTTTTTTTGACTACCAGACTTTACTTTTTAGAACAATTTTAGATTTTTGGAAAAATTGAGCAAATGGTAAAGAGAGTTCCATGTACCACATCCCATCCCCATATAGTTTTCCATTATTAACATATTAATTACATTAATAGGGTACCTTTGTTACAGTTAATAAACCAGTATTAATACATTGTTATTAAATAAAGTCCATAGATTATTTAGATTTCCATAGTTTTCACCTAATGTCCTTTTTCTGTTCCAGGTACCTTGTTACATTTAGGTGTTATGTTTCCATAGACCGTTCTTGGCTTTGATGATATTCTGGACTTTCCTTGTCTTTGATGACCTTGAGAGTTTTGAGGAGGACTGATCAGGCGTATTATAGGATGCCCCTCTATTAGGATTTGTGTGATGTTTTCCCCATGATTAGAATGGGGTTATGAGATTTGGGGAGGTTTGGCTGTTAATGTTGACCTTGATCACTTGTCAGATTTCTCCACTGTAGTCATCCTCTCCCCACATTTGCCATACTGTCCTTTTTAGAAAGAAGTCACAACATGAAATTAAGAAAGTAGAAGTGATGCACCCCAGGAGAACTTTTTAGAACAAAACTAATATTTAATCCTAAATTATCTATGTGCTGCTCTCCCCCAACTAGTATTTCTGAATAGTTAGAAGTCTGCAGCACACCAATGCCAGCTATGAAACTTACTTAGGGGAAACCAAGAAGAGGGGGCTGGTAGCTACATGTGGGTCCACACGGGGCAGAGACAAAACAGTCACAGATGAGCCACATATGTGACCAAGAGCTCAGAAGCAACCAAAAACCAGAGCAAAACAGGGCCCTGAGACTATAAACCACCAGGACTTCAGCGCACCTAGGGTGGAGTTCAAGTCCATTTTATATACATTTCACAGAACCAGGTGACCAAGGTAAAAGCTGAGTTACACATTTATCTACACTAAAAGGCGGGCATTGTACTAGGTACAGACTTGCTAGGGGAAGACACCAAGATGAACTGAACACTGTTTCTTCTTTAAAGAAACTTCAGGACATTTAAATACTATTAACTTGATAATCCTTACATCCTTGTATGTGCTCAGTCCTTTCATTGTTTTTTTGTTTGTTTGTTTGTTTGTTTTTTACCTTGACAATATCCCAAGAGCTACACCCAGAAATGGGTAGGGGAGACAGTTTGAGATGGTGGAATAGAAAGAAGACCCTGGGCTCACCTCCTCCCACAGGCACAAGAAAACTACAACTACTTATGGGGTGACCACCTATGAGAATGACCTGAAGCCTAGAGGAAAACATCTTCCATGAGCCTCCATGAGACAAGTAGGAAGGATGAAGGAAACTTGGTCTAGTCTGGTCCCCCTGAGCCAGCGACCCACAAACAGGAGGGATATCACAAACACAGAAGCCCTTCCTGAGGAGTGAAGGGGTCCCCATTCCACATCAGGCTTCTCAGCCCAAGGGTCTGCCACTGTGAAGATGGGCCCCCAGGAGGCTTGGCTTGGAAACCAGTGGGCTTGTTGTTCAACAGAGCTGGAAGGCTATAGGGAACAGAGACTCTGCTCTTAAAGGTCATGCACAAAATCTCACGTGCTCTGACTCCCAGTTCAGTAGCAGTTCTTTGACAAAGCAGGTAGTTTGACAAACCTCCTGTTGCCTTTGGAGACGTTCCCAAAGAGGCAGAAGGCAGCTGGGACTCTCCCTGGCCACAGAGAGAGTGGCAGCAGCCATTTTGAGGATCTCGATCGACCGAGCTAGCAACGGGGCTGGCATGCGCCATTTTGGAATCCTGCTTCTAGCCAATTAGCACTAGGGCGTTGCCCCCAGCAGCGCCTGCCTTCAGGCCCTCAGCAGTGGCACCTCACCAGGCATCCAAACAAGTCATGCTGGAGGCCTGTCCTGCCTACCAGGGCACAGACGACAACAACTGCATGAGACAGAGCTTCTCAGCCAGCCAGCTTACCCGCACACTCACAGTAATCAGCCCCCTCACAACAGAAGCACGATGCAGCCCACAAAAGGGACACCCCTAGAGCCTCAAGCTCTGGCGGCCAGAGGGGAGAACACTGCTGGGCCCCATAGGACATCTCCTATGTAGGTCATTTCCCCAAGATGGGAGATGTAACAGGCCTACCTAATGGACAGAAACAAACAAAGAGATTTCTTTTCACTTTCTCTCAAGAGACCAAAGAATACATTCCAAAGGAACAAGACCAGAACCTCAGAAAAAGAGCTAAGCAAAATGGAAGTATGCAATCTACCCAGTAAATAGTTTAAGGTAATGGTAATAAAGGTGCTTGCTGAACTCAGGAGAAGAACAAATGAATACAGTGAGGATTTCAATGAAAAGTTAAAATATTTTTTAAAAGAAAGAATCAATGAGAGATGAAGAATATAATAACTGAAATGAAAAATACCCTAGAAGGAATCAACAGTAAATTAGATGATACACAGAAATGGATTGTCCATCTGGAAGACGGAGTAGGGGAAATCACCCACACTGAACAGGAAAGAAAAAAAAAGAATTTAAAAAATGAGGATAGTTTAAGAGACCTCTGGGACAATATTAAGTGCACTAACAGCTGCACTATGAGTCCCAGAAGGAGAAAAGAGAGAGAGAAGAAAAAACAGCTAAAAACTCCCCTAGCCTGAAAAAGGAATCAGACATCCAGGTCCAGGAAGCACAAAGAGTCCTAAACAAGATGAACCCAAAGATATTGAATATTGTGATAGTGAATGGTTTGCCTTGGAAACGAACAGAGATCATCCTGTCATTTTTGAGATTGAACCCAAGTACTGCATTTCAGACTCTTTCATTGATTATGATGGCTACTGCACTCCTTCTAAGGGATTCTTGCCCACAGTAGATATAATCATCATTTGAATTAAATTTGTCCATTCTCATCCATTTTAGTTCACAGATTCCTAAGATGTCGATGTTCACTCTTACCATCTCCTGTGTAACCACATCCAATTTACTTTGATTCATGGACCTAACATTTCCGGTTCCTATGCAGTATTGTTCTTTACAGCATCAGACTTTACTGTCACCACCAGGCACATCCACAACTGGGCATCCTTTCTGCTTTGGCTCAGCCTCTTCATTCTTTCTGGAGCTATTTCTCTGCTCTTCCCCAGTAGCATATTGGACACCTACCAACCAGGGGGTCTCATCTTTCAGTGTCATATCTTTTTGCCTTTTCATACTGTTCATGGGGTTCTCAAGGCAATAATACTGAAGTGGTTTGCCATTCCTTTCTCCAGTAGACCATGTTTTGTCAGGCCCTGACTAGCAGAGACATGCCCTTCAGCCACTCCACATAGCTGGATGAGATGCCCGGCACCCTGGTTGTCCCACTGCTGGTCCTCATTGAATGTGTAAACCTTCACTGGCCATTGGATGTTGGTCAACATGCCGCCCAGGGGCCAAGGCAGAGGCCCTGCTGGAGGTGCCAGGAAGGGGGTCTGGGGAAGGCTGGAGCTGGTATCAGAGGACACCCAGGAGAGGAGGGCACCCCAGCCTCTCCGCTGCCACTGCCCACCCCAGGGCCGACATAGTCAACATAATAAAGGCCATATATGACAAATATATAACCAACATCATACTCAGTGGTGAAAAACTGAAAGCATTTCCTCTATGATCAGGAACAAAACAAGAACGCTCACTCTCACAAATTTAATTCAACATAGTGTTGGAAGTCCTAGCCACAGCAATCAGGCACACATTCACACACATATATGTAATCCAAATTGAAAAGGAAGGAGTAAAACTTCTGTTTTACATCTGTTTACAGATGACATGATACTATATATAGAAACCCAAAGACTCCACTAAAAATTTATTAGAACCAATAAATGAATGTATAAAGTTGCAGCATACAAAATTAACATACAGAAATCTATTGTTTTTCTATATACTAGTAATGTATATTATCAGGAAGAGAAAAAAGAAAACAATCCCATTCACAATTGTCTAAAAGAATAAAACACCTAAGAGTAAGTCTCACCAAGGAGGTAAGAAACTATATTTTGAAAACCATGAGACACTGGTGAAAGAAACTGAAGATGACATTAACAGATGGAAAGATATGCCATGCTTATGGATCAGAAGAATTAGAATGATCTTATGACTCAAGGCAATCTACAGATTCAATGCAGTCTCTCTCAAAATACCACTGGCATTTTCCACAGAACTAGAACAAATAATTTTAAAATTTGTATGAAATCACAAAAGACTCCAATTAGCCAAAGCAATCTTCAGAAAGAATGAAGAACAAAACTGGAGATATCATGCTCCCTGATTTAAACTCCCTGATGTTGAAACAAAGCTACAGTCATCAAAAAAGTATGGCACTGGCATAAAAACAGACACAAAGATCAGTGAAACAAAATAGAGATCCCAGAAATAAACCAGTGCTTATGTGGCCAATTAATCCATGACATAGTAGCCAAGAACATACAGTGGGGAATATACAGCCTTTTTGATGTATGGTAACAGGAAAACTGGACAGCTACATGCAAAAGAGTGATGCTGAACCACTTTCTCACACCACACACAAAAATAAACTCAAAATGGATTAAAGACTTTCCGACTTGAAACCATAAAACCTCACAGAAGAAAACCTAGGAAGTATTTGCTCCTTAACATTGGTCTTAGCAATATTTTAGGGGATCTATCTTTTCTTTTTGCAGGGGAAACAAAAGCAAAAATAAATAAATTGGACCACATAAAGCTAAAACCTTTTGCAAACTGAAGGAAACCATCAACAAAACAAAAAGGCAGTCTACTGAATAGAAGAAGATATTTGCAAACAGTGTATCCAATAAGGGTTTAATATTCAAAAAAAATCAAGAACTCATACAACTCAGTATCAAAGAAACAAATCAATTTTAAAAGGGGTAGAGGACCTGAATAGACATTTATCCAAAGAAGATATACAAATTATCAATAGACACATGAAAGATGCTCAACATCACTAATCATTGCAGAAATGCAAATCAAAACCACAATGAGAAACCACCTCATACCTGTAAGAATAGCTATAATCAAAAAGACAACCAATAACAAGTGTTGGCACAGAGATGTGGAGAAAAGGGAATCCTAGTATACTGTTTGTGGGATTGTTTGTTGGTATAGTCACTATGGAAAACAGCATAAAATTTCCTCAAAAAAATTAAAAACAGAATTACACTATGATCCAGCAATTTTATTTCTGAGTGTTCACCCAATGAAAACAAAACACTTATTTGAAAAGATATGTGTATCTCTATGATCATTGCAGCACTTTTACAATAGCCAAGATTGAGAGCAACCTAAGGGTCCATCAGTAAATGAATGGATAAGAAAATGTGGTATATATAAACAATGTACTATTACTCAACCATAAAAAATGAAATTTTGCCATTTATAACAGCATGGATGGATCCAGAGAGTATCATGCTAAGTGAAAAAAGTCAGCGAGAACAACACAAATACTGTATGATCTCGTTTATATGTGCAACCTGAAAAACAGAACAGGAAGCAGGGACTTCCCTGGCAGTCCAGTGGTTAAGACTCCATGCTTCCACTGCAAGGGTCATCAGTTCAGTCACTGGTCGGGGAATTAAGATTCCACATGCTGCGGGGCATGGCCAAAAAAAAAAGAAAACCCAGAACAAGTGAACAAAGACAAACATAGATACAAAAATAATGAGTGGCTGCCAAAGGGGTGGGGAGTGGGGAGTTGGGTGGAACAGGTGAAGGGGATTAAGACGTACTAACCAAAAATCACTGCAGATGGTGACTGCAGCCATGAAATTAAAAAACACTTACTCCTTGGAAGGAAAGTTATGACCAACCTAGATAGCATATTAAAAAGCAGAGACAGATGAAAAGACAGCCCTCAGATTGGGAGAAAATAATAGCAAATGAAGAAACAGACAAAGGATTAATCTCAAAAATATACAAGCAACTCCTGAAGCTCAATTCCAGAAAAATAAATGACCCAATCAAAAAATGGGCCAAAGAACTAAACAGACATTTCTCCAAAGAAGACATACAGATGGCTAACAAACACATGAAAAGATGCTCAACATCACTCATTATTAGAGAAATGCAAATCAAAACCACAATGAGGTACCATTACACGCCAGTCAGGATGGCTGCTATCCAAAAGTCTACAAGCAATAAATGCTGGAGAGGGTGTGGAGAAAAGGGAACCCTCTTACACTGTTGGTGGGAATGCAAACTAGTACAGCCGCTATGGAAAACAGTGTGGAGATTTCTTAAAAAACTGGAAATAGAACTGCCATATGACCCAGCAATCCCACTTCTGGGCATACACACTGAGGAAACCAGATCTGAAAGAGACACGTGCACCCCAATGTTCATCGCAGCACTGTTTATAATAGCCAGGACATGGAAGCAACCTAGATGCCCATCAGCAGATGAATGGATAAGGAAGCTGTGGTACATATACACCATGGAATATTACTCAGCCGTTAAAAAGAATTCATTTGAATCAGTCCTAATGAGATGGATGAAACTGGAGCCCATTATACAGAGTGAAGTAAGCCAGAAAGATAAAGAACATTACAGCATACTAACACATATATATGGAATTTAGAAAGATGGTAACGATAACCCTATATGCAAAACAGAAAAAGAGACACAGAAATACAGAACAGACTTTTGAACTCTGTGGGAGAAGGTGAGGGTGGGATGTTTCAAAAGAACAGCATGTATACTATCTATGGTGAAACAGATCACCAGCCCAGGTGGGATGCATGAGACAAGTGCTCGGGCCTGGTGCACTGGGAAGACCCAGAGGAATCGGGTGGAGAGGGAGGTGGGAGGGGGGATCGGGATGGGGAATACGTGTAAATCTATGGCTGATTCATATCAATGTATGACAAAACCCACTGAAATGTTGTGAAGTAATTAGCCTCCAACTAATAAAAAAAATAAAATTAAATTAAAAAAAAGCAGAGACATTACTTTGCCAACAAAGGTCCGTCTAGTCAAGGCTATGGTTTCTCCACTGGTCATGTATGGATGTGAGAGTTGGACTGTGAAGAAAGCTGAGCACCAAAGAATTGATGCTTTTGAACTGTGGTGTTGGAGAAGACTCTTGAGGGTCCCTTGGACTGCAAGGAGATCCAACCAGTCCATCCTAAAGGAGATCAGTCCTGGGTGTTCATCAGAAGGACTGATGCTGACGCTGAAACTCCAATGCTCTGGCCACCTCATGCGAAGAGTTGACTCATTGGAAAAGACTCTGATGCTGGGAGGGATTGGGGGAAGGAGGAGAAGGGGACAAAAGAGGATGAGATGGCTGGATGGCATCACTGACTCAATGGACATGAGTTTGAGTAAGCTCCGGGAGTTGGTGATGGATAGGGAGGCCTGGCGTGCTGCAATTCATGGGGTCGCAAAGAGTCAGACCCAACTGAGCGACTGAACTGAACTGAACTGAACTTCTGGTTTTAAAATAAATAGCATACAACATAAGGAATATGTTCAAAAATAACTTTGTATGGAGACAGATGGCTATTAGACTTATCATGGCGATCATTTTGTAATGTATTTAAATGTCAAATCACTACACTGTTCACCCGAAACTAATAGAATATTGTACATAAACTATATTCAATTAATAAAATGGCTGGGGGCAAAATTTTAGTCCTTTCTGCCCCAATAATTTCTCCTCAAAAGTCAATCTAGAAAAATGCTAAATACCCCACACAAAATTAAAAATAAAAACAAGATAATTTATACTGGTAAAGACGAAAAAGTTTGGTAATAGGAGGTGTGCAATACACTCTCTGAGCGACTGAACTGAACTGAATACACTCTCTTAAGTACAGTGGGTGAGAGTATAAATTACTGCAACAAGCTTGGACAACAATTTGCAATATCAACAAAAAGTTTAAATACAAAAAAAGTCAATCTAATTTTAAAGAGTATTGTTTGATATAACTAATTGCCATTTTACTAATTTTTCCACATAGTGTAAATAACAGCATTTGGGGACATTTTTTCATTTTATGAATTTTGATATACAAACTAAGAAAATAGTGTGTGCTTGCTTTACAAATTTGTCCTCAAGAAAAATAAGTCCTTATTCTACTCCCTACTCCCAGCAATATGGTTACTGCCCCAACTCTTCTACATAGAAATTCTGGACCCACCACATGTAATATAGGCAGGCAATATATATTATTATGGCTTTTTGACAAATAAGAAAATGCAAGCATAGAAATGATGGATGATTGCCCAATCTTTTGCATCTGTAGGCCAAATACAGAACCAAGATTAGAACAACTCTGAGCCTGCCTGCTGAAACATACCACTTTCCATTTTTAAATATTTAATAGCCTGAAGCTAACATGGACAGCTCAGACACAAGAGTTGATGCAAGCAGAAGTGCAGTAACACCTTCTGCAAATTCTTTGTTTTCAAAACAGCAATACGCAACAAAACAGCGAAGGACGGGTTGCCAAGAAGTAACCGCCATTCTGGAAATCACACATGCATTCAGGGTAGCAAGGCATATGGGCACACCCCTGTAGCTGAACCACAAAGGGCAGGAAATGGAAAGAAGCACCTCTAGTCATAAGTCAATGCTAATATTTTGAAATAAAATATGCATCTATATAAGTTATAAATATAGATTCCACACAACATCAATGCAATAGACATTGCATTGATACACAGCATCACGGTACATTTGAACAAGAGGGAATAATCTTAGATTATCTCAAATAGGGGTTTTTGGTGCTTCTTTAGTCTTAGAACTCTGTGTTCAAATGAAATATTATAAAAATAAATATTTTAGTTGAATGGATTGGCCCTCTGACACTCTTGGCTCTGAAGAGGATCAGATAAACAGTGCTTGAAAAAAGCTTCTTTAATCCAATTTCCTTATTTTACAGGGCTGTTTGAAAATATGCCGAGATTAAGATAAAACTATGTGAACTGCAGTAGTGAGTATGCATGGGTGTGTGTATTTTTATGCATGTGTGTATCTTACTCACAGCCCTGAGCTTATTTCTTCATGTCCCAAAAGTTTACAATACATACCTGCCAAAGTTTCTCAAGCTTAAGCCTGCTAGGAATCACCTGGAGAGTTGCTAAAACACAGCTTTCTGAAACCTAACCCAGAGACACTGATTCCAAAGATCAGGGTGTGGTCATGGATTTGCATTTCTTTATTTTTTTTTTAATTTTCATTTTGTACTGGGATATAGTCAATTAACAAACAATGTTATGACAGCTTCAGGTGAACAGTGAAGGGACCCAGACATATACACGTGTATCCATTCTTCCCCAAACTCCCCTCCCATTCAGGCCACCACACAACATTGAGCAGAGTTCCAAGCGCTATACAGTAGGTCCTTGTCGGTTACCCATTTTAAAATAGCAGTATGTACAAGGCCATCCCAACTCCCCACCTATCCCTTGCCCCCATCCATCACCCCAGCAACCATAAGTTTGTTCTCCAAGTCTGTGAGTCTCTTTCTGTTTTGTAAGTTCATTTGTATCATTTCTTTTTAGATTCCACATACAAGGGACGTCATACAATTAATTCTCCTTCTCTGACTCAGTATGACAATCTCTGGGTCCATCCATGTTGCTGCAAATGGCGTTATTTCATTCTTTTCAATGGCTGGGTAACATTCCATTGTATATATGTACCTCATCTTCTTTATCCATTCCTCTGTCCATGGACATTAGGTTGCTTCCATGTCTTGGGTATCATAAACAGTGCTGCAGTGAGCATTGGGGTGCATGTACCCTTTCAAATCATGATTTTCTTAGGATATATGCCTGGGATTGCAAGGTTGTATGGTAGCTCTGTTTTTAGTTTTCTAAGGACTCTCCACACTATTGCCCGTAGTGGGAATGTAAATTGGATTTGCCTTTCTAACCATTCTCAAAGTGCTGCTATTGCTGCTGGTCTGGGAACCTCATCTTGAGTACCTGCATTCAAGGACAGCCCACAGATACAGCCTTGCACTATTGGAAAACGAAGGCACCTAAAACCTCCCTTACAAGCTCTTATGTACAATACAACAAGGTGCTTGTGAATACTTGCTGAACGGATGACCAGCCAGTGAGATGGCTAGGGTGTAAAGTCAGTTGCTGTACTGAACAGTTCCATGGCACTGGATATAACACTTCTTCTCATTGGAACAGGATGACACTCCAAAGACCTCACATAAGTAACCTCATTTCATTTCAGGGTTTCTGTCTCCTCTGGCGGGTTTCAGTGAAGAGAATGCAGCTGTGTCTTCCATCTCCTTTACCTTTTATCTTCTCTTTGCACCTCACATTCATTCTCCAACCTGCTTCACCTGATCCTTATGGACTGACTCCTTTATCCCTTGACTACCTGTTGGGTTATATCCATAGATGGCGCTGGCAGGAGGTTAGGAAGTGGGAGAAGATGAGGATGTTGTTTGCCCCAGCTTCCTTCCTGCCAAGATGCCATGGGCTGGCAGTGCTCCCACAAAGGGCACAGCTCCTGTTGGGGGTCCCTCTCCTTCCAGACACCCTCTGTGGGTCCTGACCTTGAAGGACTAGTGGGAGTAAAGTCTCTGAGTTACAGCTCATCCTGGACGTACTGCCCTATCTCTGAATAGTTTCTAAAAAGCTCTCACCTTACTTTCATTTTGTTAAATTCTGCTCAAATTGCCAGGTCAAAGTTGCCTTCACATCCTGATGGGACCCCGACTAGTATATAATGATGTTTCTTTGACTGCTGTCATGGAAGACCAGGACTTGGGGCCCCACCCTCATCCATGACTTGCTGGTTGTAATTCAGTAAAACTATCTACCCCTTGTCTGTCTCACGTAGGGATGAGAAGATACAATAATTTATTTGAAATCAATGCAGACTTTCAGAAACTCAAATGTTCATGTCCAACTTAGTTGTAGCATTTGATATACATCATGGCTTAAAAATTCAAAGCCATATACAACATAAGTCTCACATGAATTTTTTAGACTTCGCTGTTTTTCTTGTTGTTCAGTTGCTAAATTGTGTCTGACTCTTTGTGACCCCATGGACTGCAGCATGCCAGGTTTACCTGTCCTTCACTATCTCCCAGAGTCTGCCCAAACTCATGTCCATTGAGTCAGTGATGCCATCCAACAATCTCATCCTCTGTCATCCCCTTCTCCTCCTGCCCTCAATCTTTTCCAGCATCTGGGTCTTTTCCAATGAGTCAGTTCTTTGCATCAGGTGGCCAAAGTATTGGAGTTTCAGCTGCAGCATCAATTCTTCTAATGAATGTGCAGGGTTGATTTCCTTTAGGATTGACTGGTTTGATTGGCTTGCTGTCCAAGGGATTCTCAAGAGTCTTCTCCAGCACCACAGTTCAATAGCATCAATTCTTCATTGCTCAGACTTCTTTATGGTCCAGCTCTCAGAGATGTACATGACTACTGGAAAAACCACAGCTTTGACTATATACACCTTTTGTCGGCAAAGTGATGGCTCTGCTTGTTAATACATTGTCTAGGTATGTCATAGTTTCCTTCCAAGGAGCAATGCTATTTAATAGTTACAAGTATTTTGAGGTTGATTCTTTCATTAGCAGGAAGACAATTATTCAGTAAATGTTAGCTACCACTCAGAATATAAACTGAGCTTCTGCAATATGCCAGTCACTGGGCCAGGCCCAGTGAACACCAAGGGGAACAGGGCAGTCTCCTCTCTTGCCTTCATGGAGATTCCTGTCTAGCAAAAAAGGGAGCTACTCTAAAACGAATTACAATATTTATTCTTAGATTATTACTATGATAAATGCTATGCAGGAGAAATGCCAATGCTAACAGTATAGGAGGCAAAGGTGCAGGATAGGGGAGGGGATTGTGGGGGAGGGGAGGGTTGGCAAATTGAGGGAAGGCAATGGCACCCCACTCCAGTACTCGTGCCTGGAAAATCCCATGGATGGAGGAGCCTGGTGGGCTGCAGTCCATGGGGTCGCTAAGAGTCAGGCATGACTGAGCGACTTCACTCTCACTTTTCACTTTCAGGCACTGGAGAAGAAAATGGCAACCCACTCCAGTGTGCTTGCCTGGAGAATCCCAGGGATGGGGGAGCGTGGTGGGCTGCCATCTAAGGGGTCGCACAGAGTTGGACACGACTGAGGCGACTTAGCAGCAGCAGCAGCAGCCTGACCAAGCTGAGGAAATAACAGGTTTACATAGATATACCTCATTTCACTACAGTCTTTTCTGAGTCTTCTCCTAATGGAAATATACAATGAAAGAAGAAACAAAGACACACAAAAGTCCCTTGAAGAGCTGAGGGAGGGAATTAGAAGATGGCAA
This sequence comes from Cervus canadensis, assembly GCF_019320065.1. Lineage (NCBI taxonomy): Eukaryota > Metazoa > Chordata > Mammalia > Artiodactyla > Cervidae > Cervus > Cervus canadensis. The sequence goes on along the minus strand of NC_057397.1, from coordinate 59,059,314 downwards.
AAAGGAGAAACAACTGTTTGCCCAGCGTGACATGTACTCAGAAACGGTTAAGATGGAAAACAACAAAAATGTTGGGATTTACACGTGTTTTCACACCAGGAGAACAAGTCTCTATTTTCTATTTTTGTCTCTAACTATTTTTATTCAATATTCACACTCTACTATGTTTAGATACCTCTGCTGAAAAACAAGTATTCTAAGAGAATTAGGAGGCTTTTATTCTTGTCAGAATTGTGGTTTCCCAAAGAGTCATTCATTCCAAGTGCTCAAAATGCTAAAAGGCACTAAAAGAATAATGAACGAATTTTCACAGAAGCTGAATTTTTCAAGCAACAAACTTGGTGTTAATGGGAGGATTGCAATATAGCCCCTTAGACACCAATTTCACAGCAGGTGCCTTCCCTCTGGGGCTTCTCACAGGCAGACCCTGGCCTTCCTTTCTGGCCATGAACTCCCTCTCTGTCACTGACTGAGGTCCTCTCAGAGTGAGATACGTAGAATTTCCTTCCCAGTCCAGCACAGAGAGCCAAAGGGCATGTTACTTACTTTCATGTCATTTATGGAAGGTTCTGGTGCTTAAGATGGTCTTCAATTATTTAAAGACCAGGCTAGAAAAGCTACAGGCAAGTCACAGTAAATAGAGCAGGAAATGAGAAAGCCCCTGGGCTTTGTCCTCTCTTCCTTCTCCCTCTTCTCCGCAGCCCCTCCCCAACAAGCCCCTTGTCTTTTCTCAGGAGCCTTTTTGTTATAGGAGATGGCAGCCACATACACAGTGACCAGTGACCCAGAAACGAATATGCCGCCCCCTCCCCAGAGAAAAGCATATGCATGCTTGTCAATCAACATGGGCTGATCTTTTGAGCTCAGAAAACATGATTACTATACTCATATATATCCCAATTATGCTAACCTCATTTTCCTTTCTGTTAATTTAAATGGATCCTGTTATCTTGGTCAAGAAGATAGAGATTAAGAGTATGTGTATCAGGGGACTTCCTGGTGGTTAAGCCTTCACCTTCCAAAGCAAGGAGTGCAGGTTCGATCCCTGGTCCGGGAGCTGTGTGCCTCACGGCCAAAAAAAACAAAACATAAAAAATAGAAACAATATTGTAGCAAATTCAATAAAGACTTTAAAAAAATTGTTCATATAAAAAAATCTTTAAAAAAGAGCATATGTATCAGAGCCAATGTCAAACTATTTCCAAATGCTCCATCCAGGCTCCAGCTATAATCACCCTCTTCATTCTCATGACTATCATTTATTAAGAGTTAGATCCTGTCCGAAGTGCTTTAAATCAGCTGTATTTCATTTCACCTTCCACGAATTCTGTAAAGTGAATAATAGTATACTCCCCATTTTACCAATGAGGAAGCTAAAGACAGATTAAGTGTTTTGGGCAAAGTCACCCAAGTAATAAATAGGAGGTCAACCCAGACTTACCTAATTCCACAATCCAGTCTCTATTTCATAATGATCTTTGTTAAAATAGAACTTAACCCTTCGACTGAAGCATGTCTTCTGTGTGTGTGATGGAGCAGGGGGGTAAGAGGAGCATTGATTTTATTGGCTAATTCTCATAAACCTTCATGACTGTACACTCTGAGAGGGCAGACTTCCTGTTTGTCTTATTTTCCATGGTATTTCAGAACCTAGTATAAGACTTGGCACATACAAGGTTGACAACAAAAGCCGGTTGAAGAAAAGAAGGGATGGAGGTAGAGGGGGAAGGTGGGAGGAAGTGAAGGAAGGAAGGAAGAAAGGTCGGAAAGAAGAAGGGTTGACTCTCAAAGAAAACAGCATGTGTTTGGTAAAGTAGATAGAAACGTATAAGGGTCTGTAGCTCAGTTTCTGGATCAGAATGCCATGGCCCCTTGAGAAATAAGGAGATAGTTTTCCAGGTGTTCAGGGAGATAGAAGAGGAATGAACAAAGACTGGCAGCAAAACATTTGTCATACGATAAATAAGGCACTCAGACCAATTGGCTTAAGCCACATATGAATGTGCAAAAAAACTACTCAGAGAGCAAAACCCCAGAGAAGTACAATGCAGTGGGCAGCTTTTCATTCCTGAAGATTCCAGTGGGGACGGGCAGATGACAGCTGACCGTGAGACACTAGGAGCAGCCATAAGGGAACGGTAAGTAACCAGGAGGGTGTCTTTCAGATAGCACTCATTCTGGAAAATTTTCCTCTTTTTGCTAATAAACTACTGTCCTGCAGCTTACAAGAGAAGTACTAGGAAGTGATAAGTGCTCTGCAGAGAACTACAATGGATGCTGGAGGATGTTAACGGTGCTTACCACAAGTCAGCAGCTGACTATGAGAAATATCAGTACAGGATAAGGGCTCTTGCAGAGAAACCATGCGATCAACTTTAAAATGACACAGAATGGAAACACGAAGTCATTCTGAGTTTTCTCAATAAAGTCAAGAGCTACACCTACTCCTCTCTGAATTTCTAAACAGACTTTTTCTTCCAAGATACTGGGATAAGGGTAGTGAGTTGGACCATAACAGCTCAAATCATTACTTAGACAGAGCGAGAACAGCAAATAGAAAGAAGTAAATGGAACTCAGTCCATAGAGAGGAAGGGATGGATTTTGCAAGCCCCAGTTTATCTTTCTTTCTGGGAACTAACCTCCTTTCCCAGCCAGTGTAAATGCCACAAAAGACCTGCTAGCTTCACAGAGCGGTGAAAATCAGAAACTCAGCCAGCATAGCCTTTGTGTTATACCAGGGCCTGAGAGCCCTCACAAGCTCACGCTCAGGACAGGGGTGGTGGTGGCAACGGCTTGGTCAAAGGCTTGGTAATCATGAGGAGCAACACACAGCACTGGAATGAGGCCAGAGCAAAAGGAAGACCTGGCAACTGCAAGTCAGCTTTGGCATCCCTGGAAGCCATATGTGATGCCAAGATCTTACAGTTCTCAGCCAATGGCCTCGATCCTTCACCAAAGGAGAAATACTCCAAGGACAAAACCTTACCCCCCTCCCTCACTTCCTGCACCAGGAACCTCAACGGGGCTTAGCGGAATCCACTCCCAGGAGAAGTGGAGGTGGGAACACATCAGATGCTGTGTCTTCTGGTTAAGGAGGCATTTTACAGGAGGAGGAGCAAGGTACAAACATTTTGGGCTCCCAGTGGGAAACTATGTCACAGCTGCTGGATAAACCAGGAGCTGGTATTTTCATTCTGTGCAGACTGGACAGTCACTGAAGGTTTTCAACAGTGGAGTGATCCATGTAGATCTCCTGTAGATCCATGGTCTACAGGAGAAAGATGGATTGGTGAAGGAAGCGTCTCAAGAAGCCTAGAGAAAAATGACCAGGATGACAAAGTATCTGGAAATGATGATAAATGAGAACCTGAGGAGGCGGGGAGGGGGAAGACCTAGTGGATATAAAAGAATCCTTAATACTTATAAAGACTCTCATATGGAAGAGGGATTCAGAGTTCCCTGAAAGAACTCTAATGGAAGTTGAAGAGTTGGAATGTGGAAGGGATATAGATTCCACCTGAAACCAAACAGAAGAACTTTCTGATGACTAATGCTAAGCAAAAATAGAGCAGATTACCCTTGAAGGCTATGACTCACCGGTGGTGTTCAAGTAGAGTCCAGGCTATGTGACCATGAAGATCTCTGTCCATTTTATGCTCTATTATTTCATGATTTCCTCCTTCAATGCCCAAGGCCATTCTAAGTCTATCGATTCAAAGCTGCCCTGAAAAACCCAACTCAAGTTCCATCTCCAAGTCACTCCAGGCCTTTCCCTAATCATCTTTCACTTTTCTGAGTAAGACACTTATTACTTGTACCATTTATCTGGGAAATAAGCATGTACAGCTTTATGGCATTGCTTCAACTAAACAGTTATGTATTTCTTGTATATCAGTTAGTTTTTATGGGTTTTATCTCTGCAATTAGACAACAGCTTCTGGAAGGCAATACTCTCATCTTATATTTACAGAACAAGTCTTGAACCTTGCACATAGCAAATGCCCAGCCTGTTGGTCTATTACCAAGACTCCTCAGTGCCTACCATGTAAAAATTCAGGTCTCAGGATAAATTTCTTATGTGCATCCATACAAGAAAATGTGTAGGTTCTTTCAAATGTCTGATCCTGATTATTTCATTTCCTAATTATACTCAGTTATATTTTAATTTTATTGAACTAAATATTTCTTCCAATTAAAACAATATTCTTCCAGAGCATATTTTTAGAGAACAGGGAGAAAAAGAATGAAACTTCTAATTGAAAACATTTTAAACTTTTCTTTCCATCACAAAATAAAAGGAATGGTTTTGAAGCAGAAAATGTCATCCAGAAAACCAGCCAATTATGAAAAGCTTAATTTTTCTCATGGTTGAATTAAACAAGAACAATTAACACTACTGATTTATTCTCCCACACAGAGGTTGTCTTTGTGAGTATTTGAATTTGAGAACAATAGCAGGGAATTCCCTGGCAGTCCGGTGGTTAGGACTTCACACTTCCATTGCTGGGGGAACAGATTCAATCCCTGGTTGGGGAACTAAGATTCCACAGGGCACAGTCAAAAATCAATCAATAAAACCAATGGGGAAAAAAATGACTCCTTCATAAATGATGTTGAGACAACTGGGGTATCCATTGGAAAAGAGGTAGATTACCAACTCATACCACAAACAAACAAAAAGATCAATTAACAAATTAAGGTGACTTTTGAACTTAATGACTGCAGGAACTTTTCCGCCCCTTTGAGTCTTTACCCGGCTACCCTGCTGCTGAATGTAGCTCCTTCCATAACCTATTTAGTGGATCATTTCTGTTTTTTTTAAACACAGCCTTTGATGTATACATGTTTCCAGGATCTGAGGGTAGTTCACATCAATATCTTGGAATGAACTTTTCTTTGGAGAAGAAGCCAAAGCCTCAGAAGCTGAAATCAACCCCAAGATGCTGCTTTTGAGTAAGCACTGTGAGTTTGCCTTACACCAAGCCCTTTGATACTTTGAGACTGGGGCAGATTGAGAAACATCACAGACCCACTTTCTATGTTGAGAGCCACTGTGCATGCAGTTAGGCTTCTTGTAAAAGGTTATAGCCTTGAAAACCCCTATGATGTCCTCTACATAAAAAGTTGCACATGTTTTCATGTAATGGATTTTCCACAACATCACATAAATTAACATACACTGGAAACTGTCAAGGTCTCTCTGCCCTTCTACTTCCGGCCAGTTTCCACACTAACAGACAAGACTCCGCTGGGTTTGCAGAGTTAGACAATTCTATTTTTGAAAGAGAAATAAACCATAGTGTGAACAGTTCTAAACCCCCAAATGGCCAGATGCTACCAGATAAATACATCTCTGAGACAGAGGCTGAACCTTCTTGGAACTTGCTGTCCCTTCTGAGCACATTTACCACAGACATCCCCCCACCTCTGAGGTCCCGCGCCTCTGCCAGCAGGCAGTCAGGGGTTTGCAAATCTAACCGACCGACTCGTTTTCTAATTCCCCATCCCTAGTCCTCTCAGGGGCTCTGCCAAGGAGTTATCGCACTAGTCCAGAACCAGAATCTCCTTTTCTTTGAGAAAGTTTAGTTCCAAATACCTTAGCCCACCTCTGCTAACGACCCTCAGAACTCCACCTCCACAACAGGGTCTGAAGAAAACCAGAAATAGCAAGCCTCAAATTTCCCCATGGCCCCAAGCTAATGAAATGGGGATGGGGGGGGTGGGGGGAGGGGTTTATGCATCTGAATTTTCACCCTTATCCTATTAGAGGGAAATAATTGCATTGTATTAAGTTCATATTATTGTATATTCATATATTATATTGTATTAATATTGAATTGTATTAAATTCATTAGGCAACCAGGCCCACCCGATGAGCATATTTTTGTAAACACAGCTGACAAACCAGAGCTGCAGGGTTGCGTTTATCTGCTGTGATGGCCACTTTCCATTGGCCCCTTCAAGTTCACTCTCTATCCTTCACCCTGCTCGGAACCCCAGGAGGCGACCTTTTACGGAATGCAGCCCTGGGCTTCTTGCTGTCTCCCTGGGTTCGGGCTGGGGTCCGCAATGGAAGGCCTCAGTCGGTGGGCAGAAGGGAGAGAGGCTGGAGGATTTGCTGTTCAGTCTTCTGCGGGGAGGAGGGTTTGGGAGTCGGGGTGGATGTGCTCCTCTTCCCAAAGCACAGCGCCACCCAGCGGCCTCTCCCGCCTGCAGTTCGTTCCCCCTTTCTGCCCGCTCCATCCCAGGTGTGGTGATGGCCCCTCAGGGTGCTTTCACTGTTCTTTACTGGTTCCCCTTCACCATGGCTACACTTCTGGAAATAGATCTCAGTCGTGTCCAACTCTCTGCGACCCCGTGGACTTTACAGTCCGTGGAATTCTCCAGGCTAGAATACTGGAGTGGGTAGCCTATCGCTTCTCCAGGGGATCTTCCCAACCCAGGGATCGAACCCAGGTTTCCCGCATTGCAGGTGGATTCTTGACCAGCTGAGCCACAAGGGATGCCCAAGAATACTGGAATGGGTAGCCTATCTCTTCTCCAGCGGATCTTTCCCACCCAGGAATTGAACCGGGGTCTCCTGCGTTGCAGGCGGATTTTTTACCAGTTGAGCTGCTCCCAAACTCTTTGGAACCACTTGGTTGAGTGTGCCTCTGTTTTCCACCTGGACTCTAGCAGTATTTTAATTTCACATTCTCCAGAAATGCCTCCACCTGCAGTTTCTAAACCATGAACATCTAAGAAATAATGAGGAAAGAAACCAACTAATTACACATTGTTTATAAAAATGACTCATTCTTTGGACAGTTCTCGAAGTCTTTTAACCTTTCTAAAGGTTTTAAAGCAAGCAAAACAAAAGAAACAAAAAGCTTTGCTTAATTAAAACATCTTCTACCATCATTCCAGGCTCTGCATCCAATGGAACAAATTTCTGCTTCCAAAACCAATGGTATAGACACAGCCCTCTTCCAGCATATGGTTTTCCATGACTCAAAGAACTTTAATAAATATCAGTACAACAAAATATATGATTATGACATCAGATGGCATTATTTATAGGAGAAATGGGCAGAGCCTTTAAGAATAAGAGTGAAAAATCTGCTCTGTAGGACAGCTGACTAATAAATGTTGGAGCTCTTAAGTGAAAGGAGTTTGCAATTTAATACCAAAATTGCTCAGCTATTTCGAAATGACTCAAAAACAACTCTTGGAAACCTAGGAGATCAACAAGCACCGAAGCATGCTCTTTCCATCAGTGGAAAGGGCTTAAAGGACTCTCCAAATAACATCCGCTCTCTCCTGTATTTGAAACCAAAGACAAGCCAGAAGCTATTGAGTGTAACTTTAGCCATGCAGAACCCATCTAAAGAAAAGAGAATACAGTTAACACTCTCCTTTGTTTCTTTAAGAAAAAGGTTAAAGGAATGGTGAAAAACCACCACTTTTTCAAATCATGGGGAATGGTATTTCAAGACTGAATCTGTGACTTGCTAAGATAACTCTACCCAGAGAGTTTCCACCTCGAATCAGGTCTTTGGGGCTCGGTTTCTCATCTGTTCTGGGAGTTTAGGCATCCCACGTACTTTGGGGGCTGGAGTTACACAGAGACTCCAGCTTTCTAAGTACCCTGTGGGAGCAGAGCCCAGAGTCAGGGACATGGATTCTATGGAACCATGTAGCTGAAGGGCCTATCCAAAGATTATCTCCTCTGTTAGAGCATAAAATACCTAAACAAGGTTAGTCTAATGTTCCTTTAAGCCAGCACCTGCTCCACGTTGAGAACTGTCATTGAAACACCAACTTCAAGGATGAAGGACATCCCTCTAAAGGCATGTTTCTACTTCTGACCCATATGTGTTATATCATCCCCTTTCCTGCCCTTAAAAAACAATCAAGAAGACTCACTGAACAACAACAAAAAAGAGTCTAGCAGGACAGAATGAAGTTTACTTCTGCCTCTCCATCCAGCCAGAAGTTCCAGACTGGTGGCTTGGGAGGGTGGGTTTGTCTGCTTTACGGGAGGAAATTTCTCTCCTTTACATCACCAACCCCATACGCTGCCTCGCTCACAAACATGGCCTATCTGGCCCTGTCGTAGATGTGTCCAAGGCTCACTCCTTTGAACATTTCAAGATATAGTTAGGGCTTTCCTGCTGGCTCATTGGCAAAGAATCTGCCTCCCAAAGCGGGAGACACGGGTTCAATCCCTGGTCCCGGAAGATCCCACATGTCACGGAGCAACTAAGCCTGAGTACCACAACTACTGAGCCTGCACTCAGAGCCTTGCTCCACAGCAAGGGAAGCCAGCACAATGAGAAACTCACGCACTCCAACTAGAGTAGCCCCTGCTCACCGTAACTAGAGAAAAAGCCCACAGAGCAATGAAGACCCAGCACAGCCAAAAATTTAAAAAATAAAAACAATTTTTTTAAGATACAGTTAAAGAGAGGGGAAGATGAACTGGTGGGGGTAGTGGGGTAGGGAGGGAGAATCCTATGGATACTGCAGTGGTTTTAACTGTTGTTGGCAAATCCTGGGATATTTCTCAGAGGTGGAGTCAAATTCCCCTCCTCTTGAATTTGGGATGACTTACTCCCACCTACCAAACAAAATGTGGTGAGAGCTGTGCTGGTAACTTGCAACTCTAGGTCAAAAGAGCAAAAGAGCTTCTGTCTGTCTGTCTGTCTGTCTGTCTCTCTCTCTCTCTCTTTTTCTCATTCAGGATTTTTACTTTTGGAATTCGGCCATCAAGCCACATGAAAGCCAAGCAGCCAGGGTTCTCCATCCCAGCCTTCTGGCAAACCCCTCGCCTCAAGCTCCAAGCCAAAAACCAGAGCCAACCTGCGGCCAGGAGAGAGTGCCATCTTAGCAGTGAGTCCTCCCACCTCCCCTTGATCTGTCCCAGCTGATGCCATGGAGCAGAGACACACCTTCCCCACCAGCCCAGCTCAGATTAGATCAGTGATGCATGTCAATGATTGCTGGGCCCCTAGGTTTGGGGGTGACTTGTTATGCAGCAATATCAGAACAGATGCTAAGACTCTAAAACTTTTACTGGAGTGGGTAGCCTTTCCCTTCTCCAAGGGGTCTTCCCAACACAGGGATCAAACCCAGGTATCCCGCATTGTAGGCGGATTCTTTACCAGCTGAGCCACAACACAAAGGAAGCCCAAGAATACTGGAGTGGGTAACCTATTCCTTCTCCAGTGGATCTTCCCGACCCAGGAATCGAACCGGGGTCTCCTGCCTTGCAGGTGGATTCTTTACCAACTGAGCTATGAGGGAAGCCCAATTCCAATATAGAACCTATTAAATATGTCCTCCAGTGAGAAGACAGAGAAGTGAGAGAAAAGGCAGGTTCTATAGCTTCAATATTTCTTAAAAACTGTGAGAAGCTAAATATAACGTCCCCCAAAAGGCACCTCTGACTTTTTACAGTTGACATTTTACTCACTTTTAAGGGGTAGAATAATTAGAAGAGGAAAGAGGATAAATGCTAATGATGCTGGGGCTGCAGAACCAGAGGTGAGTGGGCATGCCAATCTCTGTCCCTTCACTTTAAAATCCCTCATATACTTCCTTTTTCTTCCCAAGCTGTTTATTTTTGCTGGCAAGATTATTTATAGTCAACCCTTCTTCCTAGAAGGACATCAAATCAAATTCCAAAAACACTCATTCAATAACATTCACGGGGTGAGGGTTGAAGCTCTGAAGCCTTAGGGTGTGTTTTTTTTCCTGAAAACTTTCCTGCACACTCCATCACATGAAGTTCCTGAAATTTGCCCAGCAGCTTGTCACTCTCCCATTCAAGAATGACGACTGCTCCCTTTGACTTACTGTATTAAGTCTCATGTTCTTTGCCTATCTTTTACCAGTATCATGGCTTCACCTCATATATTGAACTGTATTTCCCAGTCTGCCTCGGTTATTCCCACCTCAAAACTTTGATTCACGCCAAGTCATAGCCCCCTATCTTTGTCTTTTTTTAACCAGTCTATTGTCTTCCAAAGTCATACTCAAGCCTAATCTTAATTTTTAAAAAAATGACAGCAATGCAGCTGAAAGCAATCTCTCTCTCCATTTGAAATCTTACAGCACTCAAAAGCCACAGGCCTCATCTGATATTTATACAGATCTTCCCATTCCTCGCCACTCACTTTGAGCCCTTCAACTCCAAGACCATATGTTATTCATCTTTACATTCCTCTCCATCATTCCAAACACACCCAGTGCCCCACTCAGTATCTTGAATATCTTACGTGCTCACTTATTGCTTATTGGACTAGTTAAATGAACTAAATAATATGGCAAATAGGTTACAAAGTTCCATTTAATAATACTTTTATTTCAACTAGTGCCTAATCTTAAAAGGAAGTGGCAACCCACTCCAGTATTCTTACCTGGAGAATCCCATGGACAGAGGAGCGTCCATGGCGGGCTACAGTCCATAGCGTCACAAAGAGTCAGACATGACTGAAGCAGCTTAGCATGTATGCATGCAATCTTAAGGAATGAAGCTTTAACTGGGCAATTTTGAGCCTCAGCCAGCCAATGAGGGTTGGTAAGCATTTGGGGGAGAGGGGTTGGGAAACACTCAGATGTGGAGGTGGCTGCCTGTGTTAGAGCTGACCAGGGAAATTTATGCATGAAGAAAGGTGCAAAAATTATCTAGTATAACCTTCAATTTACAGATGAAGACAGTAAGATGCAGAGAGGATAAGTAATAAGTCTCAAAGCAGCTGGTTATCAGCAGAATTGACATTGATTTCAAGTCTCCTGAATGTTCCAGCATTCTTTCCAGTCCAGAAAACTGGAGGACTGTTGTGTTTCTCAGTGAACACTCCTCTTTGAAGAGCAGACTATAGACAGTTTCAAATTGAACATTTGAATGATCTTTTTAAAGTCAATTTTGACCGTAAAGAGTGACCTAAATTGCTAAACATTTTCTTCTCAAGAAAAAAAATCCGCTTTTTTATTCCTCTGACTGAGAAAGATACATTCATGCATCTAACTTGCAAGCAATTTTTTCCAAAGGAGAAGGGGACTCTTATCTGAGCACTGCATCATACAGCATCTCTGGGATGAAAACAGTGAACCAGACCAGGTAATTGGCATGGATAAGAGGAAAATATAAAAGATGAAAGCTGATGCATTAAAAGCAAACCCAGAACATAGGCAGGATGCACGCATTTACTTGAGAAATTTATAAAAAGCAACTTAAATTACAAACCCTTTTCTTTAAGAGGCTCAGCAATCACTCCCTGTTGGTATACTAGCAAATCCTTTTTTTTTACTAGATTTATCTTCCAGATTCTAAGATGGATTAAATCTTTCCACTGACCTTGTCAAAATAGGCCTTTCTCATAAGAAGTAATAAAAGCAACACCATGGCCCGGATCAATAAGATCAGACAGGTAGATTGAGACAGCAGCATAAAGTCCCCAAGTGGTTTTTAATTTAAAAAAACTAACTCATAAGAAATGAATACTCCACTTTGTTTTCAAATTCTAGCTCTATATTTTGATTAAATAAGGAAACATAATTTATCTATAACTATATATATATGTATAGTTTACATATTTGTCTATATATATGTTAAAATAGAAATTTAAGGAATATAGCACAGTAGATAAGATTCCACTCTCTAAAGCATGCATGTGTACTCAGCCACTCAGTCATGTCCGACTCTTTGCAACCCCATGGACTGTAGCCCGCCAGGCTCCTCTGTCCATTGGATTCTCCAGGCAAGAATGCTGCCATTTCCTTCTCCAACCCTTTAAAGCCAACCAGCTATTTCAAATTCTAGCTCTGTTACTTCCTTTGTGACACTGAGAAAGTCACTTAAAACATTTTCTAGTTCAGTGTCTTGATCTAAAACATGGCTTTGATATTATTAGTTGATTCAAAAGGTTCTAATGAGGAATCAATGACAATACATGCAAGGTACTTAGAAAAGTACTTAGTAAACACTTGTAAATGTTAGCTGTTATTATTACCTGGGACAGGGACAAAAATATTAATATGTAACTAGGCATGGTCTTTCCTCATCCCCTCCAGCTTGTCAGGTCAGCTCCAGGGTTTTCTCTTGTTGCATTAAGTCTGAGTCTGGGTGTAAGAAAATTCACCAGAAAACATTCAGACCATATCTCCCAGGGGAGGTTCTATATACGAAAAGAGTCATGGGTCCAGTGTGTGGGCTTGAGGGAAGATGGCTAAATGTATGAGTTTGACAGTATGTGTCAGCAGAAAAGAAATAGAACAGCCATTTAGAAATGAGATGGCAATATGAAGACAGAGGACACCAAGCAACTGCAGCATGAAATAGTATTAAAAAGAAGAGGTAGATTTAAGAACATGAACATGTTCATATCGTGTTCTTTGAGAATTACTATAAAGATAGGAATTAGTAGCTCAGATGGTAAAGAATCTGTCTGCAAGGCGGGATACCCGGGTTTGATCCCTAGGTCGGAAAGATTCCCTGGAGAATGGCTATCCACTCCAGTATTCTTGCCTGGAGAATGCCATGGACAGAGGAATCTGGCGGGCTACAGTCCATGGGGTTGCCAAGAGTCAGATATGACTGAGCAACTAAACACTTTCACTTCCACAACAATTTTCAATATTTTTGTAATTGCCTTGGACTGTTGGACGTTGTTCCCTTGAAGGTGAGGCTATCCTGAGACTGAGCCTCCACGATACATGGGTGTAGATGAGTTAGACAGAGACATGTGCAGCCCACAGTTTCACATTTACAAGGACAGCCTATCACAGAGTGGTAAACATCACTGAGCAGAGCACACAGCTTTCAAAAGAAGCTAAAACACTCTCTAGATGTATTCATTACAGCCCTTTAGAGAATATTTTTGCCATAGGTATCCAGAGCCATAAAAGCATGCATCCCCCTCAGTATAGTACTAATCCATCCTAAAGGGAAACAAATGTTGTACCCAAGATGCTCATGGCAACATTATTTATAATAGGTAAAAAAAAAAAAAAAAAAAGGAAACAATCCACCAAAATAGAGTGCATTGATTTAATAGAATAATATGTCTTGATTTAAAATGATAATGTTCTCTATGGCTGATTCATATCAATGTATGACAAAACCCACTGAAATGTTGTGAAGTAATTAGCCTCCAACTAATAAAAAAAAAATTATGATAATGTTGAAACTTAGAAAATTTTTTAAAAACCCGGAATACTAATGCTGATCCTGGAACTGTCTGCTTCCAGCTTTAAGGACACAGAACATAGCACTGTCCTTTGAATTATGGGCTAGAGCCCTGTTTGGTGATTCTTTCTGGCTAACTCAGGCTTCTCCAGGCTTTCAAAACTCCTTTATTTTCCTCAGATGAAATGACTTTAGGAGATTATCCCTCACGGAACGAACACAGCATCTGCAACTGCCCTTCCAGTTTAAAGAGACCTGGACGTGGCCCCCCTCTCATTCTCTTTAGTTCTAGAACAAGAATAACAAGCAAAAGCTTTTGCATTTATTCTTCTGACTTTGAAGCTTTTCAGGTTTCACATTCTCTGATGATTGGATTCAGAGGGTTAATAAAGCCTCCAATAACACATTGCTTTAAATAACAGTCCCAGCATGCCTGGAACAGTAAGTAGTGTCCTGGGAAGAAGGCTCTTGCTGAGAACCTGTGATCTCTGCCATATTACCTGGAGAATCAGACCTGGTTTTTTATTTAAGGAACTTGCAGAAAAGAAGAGAAACATAACATATGAACGCCATTCATTCTTTCACTGTTTCTTTCCACAAATGAGCATCAACAACGATGGTGCCTGCCAGACACCATCGGGGGTACAGATTATGTCCCAGTCCCAAGTTGCAGAAGATGCACAGAACAGAGAATTCTCATAAAATGTGATGGGGGCCTTGAGAGGAGGGAGACTCTCAAGGGAGACTGAGGAGACACAACTAACCCAGCTACAGGAAGATAGGCAAGTGACAATAACATCCTCCCTTAATTCAATCCTGAAGCTTTCAAATCAATCATGTGGGGAAAAAATGAGGAAACAGACCCAACATTCAGACTCTCTATTCAATATTTAGACTGTTTCTAAGCCATGTTTTTTCACATTGTCCTGTCCTTAGGGCAAGTAACATCCTCCTGAACACTGCCTCCAACTCTCCCTTCGAAAGCAGACGCCATGAATAATCTGAAGAGCAAATTCTCCTCAGCAAACAGCAGGTGAGCTAATATCTACAGCCCACCATGGGCCAGGCCCTCATCCAACAGCCAGTCCTGCCATTTTGATCTTCTCTGTCCTGGATGAAAATATTCCCTCTCTCCTTTCTGGTACGGTTTTAATTTAGCTCCATGAATGACGGTGGAAGGAAGTAGTTTATTCTGGTCTTAAGTAGAAAGGAAGACATATTTTGTTGTTTTTTAAGAGTGGCAAAGGGCACGCTGAATCATCTTCTTTTGCCTGGCATCATATAGACAACATGCTATTTTTACAGAAAAGATTCATCTTCTCTAATCCTGATGGTGTCCTGAGCAGCCTGGGTGTGACAGTCTGAGACACCACACACTGACACAGGCTTGTCTGTGTCACACAATAAATTATCAGGTGCCCCTCACCTCGCCTGGAGAAACCCACCAATGCTGTTTGTTCTCCTGAGGCTGAGGCGCTTCCAGCTTCGTGGAGGATGGGAATTTGAGAAGAAAGGGAGTCAGCGCTAATCCACCTCCATCGTCATCCCATTAATACAAAAACCATAGCCTTGAAATCTGACTTTAGCCTCTCCAATAAAATTTCAGGAGAAAAAAGCAATTCTGAAACATGCAGAAGTTTGTAAAATTATCTACGTCACATAAATAGTACCAACTCGTGTGCCTGAATTCTACCCCCAGGCAGAGGGGGTACAGGGGGAGTTTAGGGAGGCCCAAGACAGGCTTCCTTGGTGACTCAGAGGGTAAAGCATCTGCCACAATGCAGGAGACCCGGGTTCAATCCCTGGGTCGGGAAGATTCCCCTGGAGAAGGAAATGGCAACCCACTCCAGTATTCTGGCCTGGAGAATCCCATGGAGGGAGGAGCCTGATAGGCTATAGTCCACAGGGTTGCAAAGAGCCGGACACGACTGAGCGACTTCACGTTCACTTTCAAGATGGGCAACAGAGAGAAAAGACACGACTGAGGAGACAGGGAAAGAAAGAATCCAGTCATAGAAAACTGGTACTGATGAGCCTATTTGCAGGGTAGGAATGGAGATGTAGACATAATGAACATGTGGACACAATGGGGGAAGAAAAGAGTGGGACAAATTAAGGGAGTAGCCCTGGCATATACACTACCGTGTGTAAGCCAGATGGCTAGTGGGAAAGTGCTATGGAGCACAGGTTGCTCTGCTTGGTGATCTGTGATGACCCAGAGGGGTGGGATGGTGGAGGGGGGGCTGGAAGGAGGCTCAAGAGCGAGGGGATATATTTATATACACTTATAGCTGATTCACACTGTTATGCAGCAGAAACTTAACACAACATTGTAAAGCAATCATCACTCACTTAAAAATCAAAGAAAAAAGAAAGAATCCAGCCAACCATCAGACGCAAAGAGCTCGATAAAAGGGAGGTGCAGGTAGAGAATAAGAGAGAACGAAGGAGAAGGGCGCAAACCTGGAGACGCACATTACAGGGTGTCTGTGAGGCAGGCAGGAGCCGGGGAGGACCCAGAGCCATCTCAGAAGGCACAGGCAATACAACTAAAACCCTTGCTAAGCTCCTCCCGACAGCTCACTGCCCACCATCCAGGGCAAAAAGGTCTCTTGAAGAGGCAGTCCCTCAGGAAAAGTCCCTCAGGAAGATGTCTCACTGGGGTCTTGTTGTGTCACTTTTGTCAACAATTCCAGCAGCGCTAGTTTGGGCTCTGATGTGGAGTAAATCTTTGCTTGAGCACCAACTGAACTAGTGGCCTCATTTATGAGCCATGTGGGATGAAAAGTGTGTTATTAAACCTCCACGAGGCAAGATGCTCACATCGTGTAAGTCATGTGAGCGGCGAAGCCATCTGAGCAAAGAAAGTGGGTGAGGACCCCCTGATGAAAGGGCTGGGAGAAGTGCTGGTGTTATTTGGGGAATTTTTAAAAGTTATTTGCTTATTTATTTGCTTTCTGTTTGTGCTGGGTCTTTGTTTCTGTGCACAGGCTTTCTCTAGGAAGCAAGGGCTACTCTCTAGTTGCAGTGTGCGTGGCTTCTCATTGCAGTGGCTTCTCTTGTTTTGGTGCATGGGCTCTAGGCTCAGAGACTCCAGAAGATGCAGCTCACAGGCCCTAGAGCATCAGGCTCGGTAGTTGTGGTACATGGGCTTAGCTGTTCCAAGGCAACTAAGGCCTAGACCAGGTGGAATCCTCCTGAACCTGAGATCGAACCCAGGTCCCCTGCACTGGCAGATGGATTCTTATACACTATACCATCAGGGAGGTCCAAAAGTGCTGGTGTTATTCAAATGTCCAGTGGGCTTATCCTCTTTCTCCCCCTCTTCCTCCTTCCCTCGATCCTAATCACAGAGAACTCAATTATAATAAGAGAGTGTATGTCACTTTCTCCCAAGGTCAACTGAATTCATGAATTTCCATTATTAAGCTAACACATACTATCTATAAAGGAAGAAAATATAAAGTGCTTCAAAAATATTAAAATAGGTAAGGACACTGAATGCATTATGGGTTGATAAAGAACATCACACTCTCAAGGAGATCTTCCCTCCATCTTGTGATTGACAGGAAAGACTCTACACCATAAGAAAACAAATGGCCAACATCCTAGCCTTGCCACTTGCCAGCTGGTGCAACTTAGGCAATGTAACTAACAATTGTGTCTAAGTTGTGAGCAGGATTAACAATAGATTGTTGGGAGGATTAAAGAGTTAAAACACATGAAGCCTTTGGAGCAGCTCCTGGCACAGGGTCGCTGCCTTACACACCTTGCACACCTAGGTAACATTCACGGGGCTGTCTGTGAAGCAGGTGCCCCTAGGAGCTGTGCAATGCACAGCCCATGCCCAGGCCTGGCACAGAACAACTGCTCATTCAGTATTTGCTATTCTTCTCATTACTGGGTTTTCACTATGTACTGAATAATGTGCCAAGCAATTTTCAAGGATTTTCTTGCTTAGTCTTCAGAATAACCCTATAAGGTGTGCTCAGTTGCCAAGTCCTATCTGACTCTTTGTGACCCTGTGGACTACATCCTGCTAGGCTCCTCTGTCCAGGAAATTTTCCAGGCAAGAATCCTGGAGTGTGTTGCCATTTCCTATTCCAGGGGATCTTCCTGACCCAGGGATCGAACCCAAGTCTACTGCGTCTCCTGCATTGCAGGCAGATTCTTTACCGCTGAGTTACCAGGGAACCCCATAAACTAAGGTGTTTGTGTGTTAGTTATGCAGTCGTGTCTGACTCTTTGCAACCCTATGGACTGTAGCCCACCAGGCTTCTCTGTCCATGGGATTCTCCAGGTAATAATACTGGAGTGGGTTGCCATGCTCTCTCTAGGGGTTCTTCCTGACCCAGGGATCGAACCCAGGTCACCCGCATTGAAGGCAGGTTTTTTTACCATCTGAGCCAACAGGGAAGCCCATAAGCTAAAGATACCAGGATTCAAATCCTAGGGGACTAACTAGAACTCAGGCTCTCTGACTACACCTCCTGACGAGGCAGGGAAGGGGTCAGGTCGTTCTTAGATTAAATCAGCTAGTTTATGCATCCTCCACAAACATACTCTATAGAGGAAATGTGCTACTCCCTTCATCTCCAGAATGTGCAGTCCAGGCAACATTAGCTCCTGCCACCACCTTTTCCCCATGCTATGGATTGGACGGACATACCCGAAATTAACAAAGATCATCACTTGTCCAGAAATGACAAAGATTTTTCTCTGTCCACAGCTCCTAACAAGGGCACATGCCGTTAGTTAAATAAGCAGACCATTATGTTGATAATAATAGAAAGGTCAACACAATTATATCTGCTAGTCGGCTGATATGCCTCTGTCCCAGCAAACTGGAGGCAATTTCACTGCACAAGGAAGATGACAATTTCAGGTGTCAGCTTTTTGGACTCTTGCTGTCCAAGAAGCAACACCAGTGAGGATGCTATTTTAAACCAGCAAGTTCCAGTGATGCAATCAAAGAGAAGCAGGGCTGACAGTTCAGAGTGGAGGAGGCATGGATGAAGTGCCAACAGCGCTCTTGGTCTCACCTCGGTCCTTCCCTCTCCTGACTACCAGCTCTTCACGGCATTTGGCTGCCTGTGGCACCGGGGACAAGCTGCACTTTGACGGCTAAAAGGACAGACTTCTTGAGGATGCAAATGGGCTTGGAATCAGTCCAACTGGGTTGAAATCTTGGCTCTACCACCTGCCACTCTGTGACCTGCCACACCCCAAGAGTCTTCTGAGCCTCGGTTTCCTCATCTATATATTTGGAACATAAATAATATCTATCTAATGGGACTGATCAAAGATTAGAAGCACGTCAGCTTCCAGAACTTCCATAAATGAAAGCTGCTATCCAAGACTCTGGATTGATTGAAAGTGGTGACATAGTTTTTTCTTTAGTTTACAAGGAATGTGCATTAGGCTCTCCAAAGTAATTACCTTAAGAATATGTCTAGGCAGCATTTTTTCCCCTACAGCTTCCTTTGCTTAGTACGTTTCTGGCGATTCCCTTGGGAACTGCTTCCAGCAGGAGCATCTTTGGTGATGACCAATCTCTTTGTTTGGGGATACATTATGACCAGAATGATCATTCAGAGCCAAGCACAGTGTCAAGAAGAAAAGCATCCTTCCAGTCAAATGTGAGGGGCAACTGAGAAGATCTCATATGGTCCTAACACGTGTCCAGACTGCCTCTGCACTAGATGTACTAGACAGTCTTACCCACAGCAGTTGCTCACAGAAACTTAATCACTGATTAGTGATAGAAGTTTTACTCTGTCGGTAATAACTGGCTGAGGGTTTTTGAGCAGAGGCAGATCCTGATAAATGTGAGAATCTAAGAAGCTCACGTGGCAAGAGCAAGGAAAGCTCTTTGCTTTCCTGCTCCTTTCTGAGCAGGCAGGCTTGTGCGAGGCTGTTTCAATAACCAGACCATTAGAAAGGTCCTTGCCTATGGGGGTGACAGCGGGAAAGGAAACAGATCTATCTTGCAGAGCCGTTGACTAATTGAACTTTAGGGAGTGTGGAGGGCCCCAGAGTTAAGGATGCAGCCATGTTCACCACCATAGCCGTTTGGAAGATAATCCTGACACAGACAAGAATAGCTGCCAAGGACAGAGATGATCTTTCCATCAGTGTTAATGCCTATTAGCACAGGGTCCAGGTTCTTAGGTTAAAGCAAGCTAGCATAGTGTTGCATTAACCACTACCTACCTGCCCTCACACTGTGCACAAGTTAGATCAGTAGGGCAAAAAGGTCTTTGTATCCACTGAAAGTCACTGATTGAAAGCAGCTTATAGATCCTAGCTTCTCAAAGCCATGACATTACTTCATAAGGCATAATCAACAGATTTTTTTTTCCTCTAGCTTTGCTCAAAATTGCAACAAAACTCATTTACGCTAGGAGAGTCAAAGACTTTTGAACTTTAAGCCAACTGGTCACAGAATGAATAGCTTAGGATCATTTTGTTTGTTTGTTTTTTGTTTTTTACTTTTTTATTTAGCATTTTCACGATTATAAAGAGAACAGCCAATGTGACTGAAGACAAAGCCAGGCCAGACATTTTTCCAAGCTAGGGAAAAAGGGAATACAGTCGAGGCTGATAACAGGGAAAACTAATTAACTGATATAAATAAAACCTTTAAAGAGCATGATTTTATTTTATTTTTTTCTGGAGCCTTTTAGATGAAGGTAACTTTGCCCAAGAATCCATCACAAATATGGAGAGGAAAAGGGGAGCTAATGAAATAGGACAAAAGATCACAGCAAACAGGAGACTGACAGCCTCCACTGCATCACATTTAAAGATTTGATATAAAGTGTTTCACAGAGATAGTCCAGCAGGAACAGGAAAAATCAAATATGAATTTATTTTACCAAGAATGCAATCTTCTGGGCACTGCCAATTCATCACTCACTAAAAGCCCTCAGCCAAAGAAAACATTTTCAGGTCCCTTTGCTGAAATTGCTGCAACCGATCTATTTTCAGCTCTGTTCCTCTGAGTCTCACAGCAGAAGCTCTGAAATGATCCGGGGGCCAAGTCTGGTTAAAAGTTGCCAGGTGCATTTAAGATGGTCTTGTTGCTTTGCTTTCATTTTCAAATAATCTGCAACTGAGGGTACCCAGCCAGAGTGAATTCTTTCCCAGAAGCAGGCCTCACTACCTCTTGGTCATCTGGGTCTATTTTCATTAAATAATCATACACAAATAATCAATGAACAACTGGAAATGATTGTTTAGTAATTACATTTAGCTCCAACAGAAACAGCCTGTTAAGACAATAAGAGCATACACATTATGGTGGCCATCTTTAACTCTGAAAATGCCAGTTTGGACAATCAACAAGGCAGGCTATGCTGGCCACTGTCCTCCTTCAAGCTGCGGAGGTCAAATTCAGGCCTCATGTCATGGTAAAGGCAATGCCTTGCTCACCACACAGTGAGGCTAAGAGAACTGGAGAAAATCTGGGTCTATGCACTAAGAAACTTCAGAACAGGCTAAGGGAGTAGCAAGTTTTTAAAACAATAAAATCGGCTCTGCTCAATACACTGTAATAACCTAAATGGGAAAAGAATGTGAAAAAGAGATACATGTCTATGTATAACTGAATCCCTTTGCTGTACCCCTGAAACTAACATGACATAAACAACTATACTCCAATATAAAATAAATTTTTAATTAAAAATATGGCTCTATAGAAAATGGATTTGCTCATAAATTTCATGTACCTACATTGAATTTCCTCTGAATATAATGCACAAGTAATCATTTCAGGGGCTCAAATAGCAAAAAAACACTTGCCAGTTATTCCCCAGCCCCCTTTAAACACCCACAACCCTACCCCCCCCCCTCCTGCCCCCGTGTCATCTATACTGTTGTCTTCCTGTTGGGTTTAACTAATGGGGGCACCAGACAAAGATGGGAGAGCTGCAGAGAGAGCAATGAGGTGTCGTTTTCCCTTCTCTCTGCCGGTTTCACTTCAGTGTCTTTACAGCTGGGTTTCCCGTCTAAAGACCCTGTTGCCAACCCTCACCACTCCACTGGTTGCCCCTTTTGAATCTTGCCCTGGAGATGGCAAGGGCTTCCCATTGCTACTGGTTCCTGGAAGCTAGGCCACCCCTTGTCTGTTATAACCCTGCCCATGGGTTTGCAATAGTCCCTTCATTAAACTCTCTTCATCCAAACCCTCTGAGATGAATTCTGTTTCCTGCCAAGATCCCAATGCAAAATAAATCCCACTCTGCAAAATAAATACAGAAGTGCTTGTTTTCTCACTGAAGATGGTGAGCAAACACCAAAGACCAGTATGTATGAGAAAAGCACATAAGCAAAACAAACCTCCACCAAGCTTTCTGTTTTGGCAAACTTGATGTATTTAATGTCACACTTAATGTCAAAAACAACACAATTTGACTTATTCCTCCATGCTAACTTATACTCCTTTTCTGAAATGAAGGGAGAAAAAAATCTCACCCATTCACTTCCATCATCAAAAACAACCTCCACTGGATAAACCCCAGGAAAGCCTCCTCCTAAAGACTAGTGATTCTCCAGAAGTCCCATGGATGCTTAAGAAAGATGAGGTTTTTTTTTCCCATTCTTATCCTTTTGCAATTGCAAAAAGAAGAGGACCATTTTCTGAGTCTTTTTCTTTGGTGCCCAGAATTTAATTCTCTGTACTGCAGAAAGGGTGATGATATGGCCTTTCACAAACTAGAGCCAAGTATAACAAAATGGGTGGGGTGGAATAAAAGCACTGTCTTATCCAAATTGTAGAAGGCTATATCTCAGATGGTAGTTCTTTTTCTTTAGTCTAGATATTTATTTATTTAGCTGGAGGCTACAGTTCTTTTATTTTCATTAACCTACCTAAAGAATGTTTGTGGAATTTGCAACATATTGATCAATTGTACAGTTTCTGAGTCTAAACGCAATGTCTTTGTTGCATCCTTTTTTTTTTTTAATTTATTAAGCTACAGGGCCCTACTAACGTAGGAGCTGTGAAATAATAAGCAGAGCACATGTTCTAACCCAGGCATAATTAACTAATCAGACTCTCTCTCCTGCATTTTGCTTTAACACAGGACTGGTTATTCTCACCTCACCCCCTCACTATATCCATTCTCCAGATCCATTCTGCATCCTTCACTTCTTCTCTGCCCAGCAACTGTATTGTCCATCCCCTGCCCTCTGGCTTCCGGTGAAGTCTCGCCAATGGGAGGCAACCATCAGGAGCTCCAAGGCGAAGACAAAGACACATGTCCTCCGCACACTGGGGGCTAACGTTCTGGCAGTGACTGGTTTTCCAGCTACACATCCATGATTACTACTGCACCAGCTCACCCGTCCCAAAGAGAGGACAGCTTTTCACTGCCAAAAGCTCCCGGCTGCCTTAATATCTCTTATTTGTTTCCTTCACCCTTCCCACATCTCCGTAAATAGCACTTTGGCTAAATTCTTCCCAGGCTCCTCCAGAATGTGCCTTCGGCTTTGGGCTCTGTCCCTGACTGACAGGATGAAAAGCACAAGGTCCCCCCTCAGGCAAGGGGAGGTTCCCCAGGTTTCTGAGCACTTGTTAGGTGTGCCTAGGGTTCATCCCTGGCTTTAGAAGAACAGTGGGTTTCGCTTTCTAGTGTCTGAGAACCACCTGGGAGCTTATTAAAAACGCAGGAAAGACTAAGAAACCACCACAGATAAGACAGGATTAAGAAGACCGGATAACTACATGTAATGTGATATCCTGGATTAAAGAGAAAAAGGACAACAATGACAAAACTGATGAAATTTGAAAAAAGTCTGTAGCTTTGTTGTTAATTTATCAAATATGTTCTGGTTATGTAAGGAGTTAACATTCGGGGAAGCCAGGTGCAAGAAACACAGGAAGTTTCTGTACTATTTTACTTTTCTATACATATAAAATTATTCCAAAATATCAATAAAATGCTTATTTAAAAAAAAAAAAAGTAGACTTCCAGACCCTGCCCCAGACCCCATGAATCAGAATTTTGGCAGTGGATATTTAAACCAGATGGCTTGAGGACTAAACTTTGAAAATCACTGCCCCAAAAAGACTTGGAAACTATTATCTCAGGTTGAGATAAGGATGGAAACAATTGTTTACGATGCCAAATTGCAGCATAATTACTTGACTATTTAAAGAAAAGAGCCAATCAAAGCTTTGTCAAAGTTCACCTTCTATTCCTGTTAATTAGAATGATTCATCCCTCGACCAGTCTCCCTGTTTAGTTTCCTGCTTAAAAACACTTGAAAAGGTACAGGTAATTTATAGGACCAAACAAAGAGTGTGACAGTAAAGCCCTTTCACTTCCTCCTCCCTCTGAGATTGTGGTGTGTTTTTTTTTTTTTTTTTTTTGCAGTATGCATCCTTTCTATTTTCCCCAACTTTGGGTTTCCAAAAGAGCAGGGCCAACCAAATAGACTGCTGGATGGTGATTTTCTGCATCTTTTTCACAGTGGGTTACTCTGTTTCTCTAAGCTTTAAGCTCCCTGAAGGCAGGGACTCTATTTTCAGTTTCTTCTGTGTTTCTCTACAGCTCTACTGAGGGTTCTTCATCCACTGTTTGATGGATTGACAAGCTGCACTTCCCCACTGTTCTCGTATCTTTGCCTAATTATTTTAGATATAATTATTATTATGCCATTGGAACGTATAAGAAGGGGATGGGTGGAAATGAAAATGTTGGCATTATTGCATGCTAAGTCTCTTCAGTCATGTCCAACTCTTTGCAACCCCATGGACTATAGACTGCCAGGCTCCTCTGTCCATGGGATTCTCCAGGAAAAAATACTGGAGTGGGTTGCCATTTCCTTCTCCAGGGGATTTTCTGGGCCCAGGAATAGAACCCCCATCTCCTGCATTGGCAGGTAGATTCTTTACCACTAGTGCCACCTGGGAAGCCATTATTATTATCTGCCTACTCAACAAAAATGTTTACTGAGAATCTACTACATGCTAGGCACTATTCTAGGCACTGGGGATCTAGCAGTGAATAAAATGATCTCAGGACTGCCCTAGTGGTCCAGTGGTTAAGACCCCACACTTCCAACTCACAGGGCATGGGTCTGATTCCTGATTGGGAAACTAAGATCTCACATACCATGCAGCTTAGCTAAAAAAAAAAATTTTTTTAATCTCCACTTTAGGCAGCTTAAAGTCAGACCAGGGAGATAGACTATTAAGCAGATAATTGCCAGACAAGCTATCAGTTTTCCCTTGCCATCCTCACACTTCGCTTATCACGATAGCAACCTGAAGAGGAACTAAGAAGAGGAGGGTAGCTTCTAGTTCCTGGTCTACCTCTCGTAAGAACTGACTTTAAAGGAGGCACACATCTTTCTGGGGGCTTCCTTGGTAGCTCCAATGGTAAAGAATCTGCCTGCAATTCAGGAGACCCGGGTTCAATCCCCTGGTTGGGAAGGTCCCCTGGAGGAGGGCATGTGGACCCACTCCAGTATTCTTGCCTGGAGAATTGCACGGACAGAGTTGCCTGGTGGGCTATGGTCCATAGGGTGGCAAAGAGTCGGACACGACTGAAGTGACTTAGCACACACAACTTACATCTTTCTGACCTTCAATACACTCATTTCAAAAAATGGTAATTAAAAAAAAAAAAAAACTACCTTCCGGGGGTCATTAAAAAACTCAAATAACAATGGATGTGAAAGTGTTTTGAAGACTGTAAAGTGTTATACAAATGTCAAGCAATAGAAAGTAATGACTTAAACAGTCCCTGCTTACTAACTCTGAAGCAAAAAGCTAGTGGTTCAGTGGTCTTTCCATTAAGCAGAAATCTCAGACAATAAGAATTTATAAAAGGCAGTCCTTTCAAAGAACGAAGCTCTGTTGCTTTGGTGTTAGCAATTAATCAGAATTACATTAACATCAAATAACTCGGTCAGAGGGAAGAAGTCGCCTATGAAGAAAGCAGGCCTGTCATTTTATTCACAGCAGACCAATTCTGGCTCCACTCTTCTTGAATAAACCGGACTCAGTTACTGCAACTCTCGTCTGAAATTCAAAGGGATTTCTTAGCCAGAGCCATTCAACATTTCTATTTTATTCGAAGAGAAGCTTCCAGATCAGAGATGAAAGAAAAGCTTCTCCAAGTCAGTGCTAGAGCATATAAACCGGTGAAGAGTTTTCCATGAATGTCTTTGAGAAGATGATGCTTGGAGAGAAGTTTTGGAAATGAGATTTGCTGTTTCAGATACACACAGTGTCTATTCTGAGTTTCTAGGTAGAAAATGGCCTCCTGGAGCAGTTTCACCATCTTCCTGTCTGGAGAAGTCGATGGCCTTCTAAGGGCTCTCTTCAGATGCCATGGTAACGGCACGATTCTGGACAAGTCTATTGTGTCTGGGGTACAGCTTAAGGAGCTTCAAAATGCTGCCTAAGAACATTCGCAGGAGAGCCCTGTTGGTATGCTTGAACTGGACACACAACACAAGCTCTTCAGGGACACACACCCTTGCAAGCCTTGACCGGGACAGTACTGGGGCAACCGAGTGACTAGAAGACACATTGCCAACAACTCTCAGTGGGTGCGATGCCCAGGGAGCCACAAGACTATATAGGAGTGATATAGGCAAGTTTTAGCTTTGTTTTTTTAAAACTTATTTTTAATTGAAGGAAAATTGCTTCACAATATTGTGTTAGCCTCTGCCGTACATCAACATGAGCCAGTTCTAATGAGGCGGATGACCCTAGACCTATTACCCAGAGTGAAGTAAGTCAGAAAGAGAAAATCAAATATCACATATTAACGCATATATACGGAATCTAGAAAGATGGTACTGATGTACCTCCTTACAGGCAACAGTGGAGACGCAGATATAGAGAACAGACTTATGGACACGGGCGGGTGGGGCTGGGTAGGAAAGAGAGGGTGGGACAAATGGAGAGAGTAACATGGAAGTTTTAGTTTTTATTTCAAAATTTAAATTTTATCATCTAGTTTATATTGTGACTTCAAGTGTGGAAGTCCTTCACAAAGATTACTTCAGCTAAATATAGATACAAGAAAAAGTCGACAGTTGACCATGGGGACAGTAATGGGATCAGAAAGAAGTTTAAGCTGTTCGTTTGGGTCTTCAAATGTACATCACCTGCGAAATCACGAAGAGTGAAAAGAGAACTGTCGGCCTATGAGAAGGAGGAGCGTTTGGCTTTCTGGGTAAGGCAGAATCACATCCAGCACAGAGGACTCTCGAAAGTCTCCTCAGGCCATCTCCCTAAAGATGATCCTTTCCCTTCACCCGGAAGTACTGAACAAGTGTCAGATGACGTAGACTTCCCCTTCACTGTGGTTAGTATACACGTGCGTGTTTACACTGTTGTCAGATTGTATCAGGAGTCACTTTGGAGCTTGCTATTTGCATGAACCAATGACTACACCCCCCCCCCAAATCATTTCTATATATGTGAAAGAAATTTGATCTATGACTCCAAAGAAAGCCCATGAGTAAGCTGGACTTCTTCAGGAAATATTTAGGAAACACATGCTCTGAGAAACATGGTGAACCAGGAACTGAAGGAGAAACAAAAGAAACGTCATACCTGCCCTTTTATACCCTCTGGTGGAGGAGACAAGACAGACTCACTGGAAAGAGTCAGGTAGCATTTTGTTCTCTTTCTCTTGCCTCTTAGCCACTCCCCATTTCTTTATTGGCCTAATGGAGTCCTCTTGGCCTCAGCTTCCACCCATCATGTCCATGAACCACTTTCTCCATCTTCATGATACCCCTGTCCGACCCCACGGACACACCTTGGCCTCCCTTCCTCCTGTACCCAACAGGAAATGATTATGCTCTCTCCATAGACCCCTCAATATCTCTGTTCTCTTTCCATCCCACTCCTGGATAATCCTGTATTCCGTGTTCTGTGCTCTAACACTCTTAGAGAAAAGCCATGTAACCATGAAGATGCCTTCAATGAAACAATGATGAAAGGACCACTGGAGAATGTTGATTCCTTAATTAGAATGTAAGTTCCTTGAAGGAGGGACTGTGTCTCACGCTGCTTTGTTAAGTTCAAGAACACCTCAGCAGGCTCAATAAATCCTTGCTGCAATGAATTGATACCAAAAACAAAAAAATCAGAAAAGAAGGGTCCGTACTCATACTCACACAAATAGAGTTTTTTAAACTTTCACACATGGTTTATGTGCAAATAAACACAGTTATTCCAAAATAAAGCATTCAACCAAAGAGCCTTAAAAAAATAGCTGCCAAAAGTTAAATCTGGTGGAGTTCAGAGCTGTAAATCTCTTCAAACCTCTTTTATAATTCAGAATTGTTACAACTGAAGATGGTTCTTTCTGGTAATTAAAGCAACATAGTGAGATCTCACTACACTGCATGGCAAACCACCTCTAAACTTCACCAAGCAGCAGCCTTCCTCAGGTCGTATCTGTATTTTTCCCAGGGGAAAATGAAAGGGTGTCTCCACATTAGCCAGAAAGGCAAATATCAAAGGAATCCCGAAACAGCATGTTTCAAAGAGAAGACAGCATCCTATGAGGTTCCCTGTGAGGTGTCAGATTTCAGTGGGATGTTGCTGCCTGAACGTGAACCCCGGGGTCTCTGAGGCCTCACTGGAATGCAGAACGCCCTTCCCTCCCACCAGCAGCAGCGCTGTCTCAGAGCCTAGCGGGGACCATTGCTCTACCAAGCCAGCTGCACCACAGGCCACGATCCTCACACCTGCTTGGCAGGACCAAGCCCTAATGTCACCCGAT
This sequence comes from Cervus canadensis, assembly GCF_019320065.1. NCBI lineage: Eukaryota > Metazoa > Chordata > Mammalia > Artiodactyla > Cervidae > Cervus > Cervus canadensis. The sequence continues at coordinate 59,031,383 of NC_057397.1, read as the reverse complement.
GATCCCACAGATGTAATAATATCTGGCAAGAGGCTGACTGGACAGCACACGATGTCACTTCCTCTAATTAAGGAACACTCGAGAAAAACCAAAATAGCCACAAAGCACTGTCAGCAAAGCAATCAGCAGCAACAATTAGCCGTCAGCGCAGTCCTGAGCTGAGCTTTGCGGAGGGAGCAGGGCTGGTGGTTTCGAGAAGAGAGGCCCGAACGGACCCTGCTGCACGCTGAGGGCTTCTGCAGCAAAACCCTCACGCTGGGAGCAGAGGTGGGGCGAGGGGTGTGGGGGTGGAGGCAGCAATTTGTTGGTTGGTTTTTGTGCAGCAGTAAAGGGGCCATCATAAAGAATCCTGCAGCAAGCTGCCCAAGCAGCTAGAAGTCTGCTGGCTGCAGCCCGATGCTGTTTACTTGCCCTGAATCACCCTTCATCTTCTCAACCTGAAACAATTCTAAAAACCTTTCAGATCTATAAGAGGTTCACCCCATCTCCTTTTCAAGAGTTTCACAACTTCAACACATGTGAATTCTCCCTTTTCTCAACTATTGCAAGAGATTACTATCGATTTTACAAGGTCATTAGAAATAGAAGTTGGGGGAAATACTAGGTTGGACAAAAGGTTCGTTTGGGTTCAGACCATCTTGTGGAAAACATGTTATGAAAAAAGGTGTTTCCATAAGATGTATCCATAACATCTTATGGAAAAACCCGAACAAACCTTTTGACCAACCCAATATATAAAGAAATAAATATAACACAATTGTCATAATATTCATAAGACATTGTGTGTGTGTGTGTGTGTGTGACACACATGTATATTTAACAATTATTAGGAGGGGCATCACTCTCTCCATCCCAGCATTCCTGCCTGGGCACATAAAACAAAATCGTTTGTCTTCTTAAAACTGTTGGAAGGTAACCTCTACCCTTCACAACATCCCTTCACTCCTCCTCAAGGGAGTGACTCCTTGAATTGCTCAGACTGAGTGAGGGAAAGTGCATGGAGGTCTGGACGTCCTCCCATCTCTCTATTTCTGGCCTCAGCAGCATGTATTTTTCTTTCCCATGAAAGAAATCTTCAGCAATAAAAGTAATAGGATACCTGGTTCTAGTTGATCTTGTCCATAATTTAAGCTCATCCTCCAATCTAGGATCATCGGAAATGAAGCTGATATTTAGCTCCCTGTCTGATATCTGCATCTAGTTCTCTACCCATAGCAAACCCAGCCCTGATTTCTTTTGCACCAACAGTATGCTCAACTCTAAGACATATTTCCTAGGCTTCCCTGCAGCTAAGGGTGACCACTGAGATTAAAGCATAATTCACTGGTCCTGGGAAACCAGGGCAACTCTTCACTTGGGCTCACTCAGCTAAGAGGCATGACCTTGGGCCCCTCTCTGTCCATCTGCTTGGAATACTTCTGAGATATGTTAAAAGAAGTTAATAATATAGCCAGAACTCTTTGACTTGATGTCTCTCACGAAGGCATGTGGGGTTGGGGTCGTAGGGAAGAGGCAAGGGGAGGGGAAGGGGAAGGCCTCAAAATACTGGGATACAAAAGCAAAGGTAAAGACAAAAGGAAAGCAGATGGTATAATCTGGTCATTTTGGTCAATATTCCTGATGAAATCAAAGGAAAGACAACAAATTAAGAAATAGGATAAATTAAATGTAAATTTTAAATTTACATTTAATTAAGTTTAAATCAATTAAATGCAAATTTTATTGCAAGTTAAGAAAAAAATAGAGAAAACTAAAATTCTGGCAGCACAGCCCCATCACTGCCTCAATAAAATACTCAAAGTTGGAAAGATTCAAAAGCTAAGGGTCTCTTGGCAAGAACTTTGTCAGAGGGCTGGGTCCTTGCTAGAACCCTTTAGGCCAGGCTGTGAAGCATCAATAGAAATTTCATGGAGCAACCTGTTGTTTGAGCTGAACCCAAGGTGGAGAGGAAGACAGAACTGACCCGAGGAGGCAGGCTTCAAAAATCTAAGAAACCCCTTTTTTTTAAGAGGAAGCAACAGAAAAATCCCTGCTACAAGAAAGACTCAAGGTTGCTGAGTGCTAGCAACGCAAAGCTCAAAAAAGTATTTGAAACTAAGAAGCTTTAAATATGCATATCAGTGGTAATTGTTCAATTAAATTCAATAATTTAACTAGAAAAAAAAATTTATATGTTCTAATTTAAATATGTATGTGCCATAACCCGGTATATTCTTAAAGTAGGGTTACTTTCACAATATTTATTTTGACTTTGAAGGATCTTAATCTCATTATGAAAAACACAATTGGCCAAAAAAAAGAAGCAGCAGAAAGAAAGTAAAGAAACAGTGATTGTGTGAAACACCCCTTCTCAAAGTGCACATGATTCTCTCAGGGATCTCGTCAAAATGCAGATTCTGATTCATTAGGTCTGAGCGTGGGACCTGCGATTCTGCACTTCTAACAAGCTCTTAGGTGATACTGGAGCTGCTGGTCCTGCTCTGATGGCAGAACAAGGGACTCTCAGGCCTAACATCCTGCGCTGACACGAAGAAGAACTCTGCTACCACTGCAGGGAGCGCTCCCAGCCAAGCCACCTACAGAAGCAGCAGGAACTGAAGGCCACGAAGAGGAACAGGAACACGGGCAGAGCCCCAAGGCCTGCCCAAGACTGAGGCTGCACCAGAAGAACAGGGGAGCCCCCAACATGGCCACAGCTTTGCCCTGAGCTTTGCCCTGAGTGTGGAGGGTCCGCTGAAAGCTGAGGACAGAGTCTAGACAGTGAGAAAAACTCTCTGGCACACCAGGCCACACACTAAGCATGAGGTGACTTCAGTCCATGACTGGAAAACTTTGCAGTCTGGTGGGCGAGAGAAAGTGACAACAATCAGGAGTCCAACCGCACCCAAACTCCCTACTACTAATCTTATCAACTGCCAACAAAGGACTAAACCATTGTTACATTAACCATCTTGCAAAAGAAGTGTGCCCATTTCTGGGTGGCAATATTATCAATTTTATTACCTACTGCTCTTCTTCCAACAACACCCAATCAAAATTAAGAAGACATTCAAAAGACCAAGATAAAGCAACCCTTTGTTAAAATAAAGCCATCAATGGAACTAGACAGAGAGATGACCCAGATACTAGAATAATCAGAGACTTTAAAATAGCTTTGATTGGGACTTCTCTGGTGGTCCAGTGGTTAAGACTCTGAGCTTCCACTGCAGGGGGCTTGACCCCTGGTCAGGGAACTAAGATTCTGCATGCCAGGGCCAAAAAATAAAAAATAAAATAAAAATGTCTTCTCCAAAGAAGATACACAGATGGCCAATAAACCCATGAAAAGATCTCAGCATCCCTCAGTACTAGAGAAATGCAAATCAAAACTACATTGAGGTATCACCTCACACTGGTGTGAATGGCCATCATCAAAAAATCTACAAAGAATAAATGCTGGAGAAGGTATGGAGAAATTTGCATTCCCCTCTCGCACTGTTGGTGGGAATGCAAACTGATGCAATCACTATGGAGAACAGTATGGAGATTCCTTAAAACCGAGGAATAAAACGACCATATGACCCGACAGTCCCACTACTGGGCACATGCCCTGAGGAAACCATGATGAAAAAACACACGTACGCCAGTGTTTATCACTACATCATTTACAATAGCTAGGACATGGAAACCTGGCGTGCTGTAATCCGTGGGGTCGCAAAGAGTCGGACATGACTGAGTGACTGAACTGAACTGAGGACATGGAAGCAATCTAGATGTCCATAGACAGAAGAGTAGATAAGGAAGTTGTGGTACCTATACACAATGGAATATTACTCAGCCATAAAAATGTACATATACACAGCAGAATATTACTCAACCATTTGACTCAGTTCTAATACAGTAGATGAACCTAGCCTATTATACAGAGTGAAGGAAGTCAGAAAGGGAAAAACAAATATCATATATTAATGCATATATATGAAATCTAGATGGTACTGATGAACCTATCTGTAGGACAGCAATGGAGACACAGACTTGTGGACACAGTGTGGGAAGGAGAGGGTGGGATGAATTGAAAGAGTAGCATTGAAACATAAACATTATCATAGGTAAGATTAGATAGCCAGTGGAAATTTGCTATATGACACAGAGAACTCAGATCCGGTGCTCTGTGACAACCTAGAGTGGTGGGAAGGGGTGGGAGGTAGGAGGGAGGTTCAAGAGGGAGGGGACATGCATACATCTATGGCTGATTCATGTTGATACGTGCCAGAAACCAACACAATGTGCTGTGCTAAGTCAGTTCAGTCATATCCAGCTGTTTGCGACCCTATGGACTATAGCCCAGCAGGCTCCTCTGTCCATGGGATTCTCCAAGCAAGAATACTGGAGTAGGTTGCTAGTTCCTCCTCCAGGGGATTTTCCCAACCCAGGGATCAAACCTGCATGTCTTAACATCTCTTGCATTGGCTGAGGTTCTTTACCACTAGCGTCACCTGGGGATTGTAAAGCAATTATCCTCCAATTGAAAATTAACTGAAAGCTTTTTTAAAAGCTATAAAATTTCTAGAAAAAAAAAAAAAAGAACATCTTTGTATTTTTGGTTTAGCAAGGATTCCTTAGGACACAAAACTGCTGTCCTGCAAAGAAAAAAATTGATAAGCTGAACTTCATGAAAATTAAAAAATTCTGCTCTTTGAATGATGCAATCCACAGGCTGGGGAAAAGTATTTGAAAAGCACACATTTGATAAAGGATTTGTACCTGGAATGTATTTTATTATAGCTCAAAAATGAAAAGTTAGATGACTTAATTTTTAAACTGGGTGACTGATTTGAGCAGACACTCCACCAAAAAAGACATGCAGATGGCAAAGAAGCACATGAAAAGATGTTCAACATCATTAATGATTAGGGAAACAAGAACTAGAGTTATGAGATAAAACTACACATCAATTCATATTGCCCAAATTATGGAGACTGATTATAACAAGTTCTGGAGAGACAGTGTGTGTACCAAGTCACTCAGTTGTGTTTGACTCTTTGCAACTCTATGGACTATAGCCTGCCAGGCTCCTCTGTTCATGGGATTCTCCAGGCAAGAATACTGGAGTGGAGTGCCATTTCCTCCTCTGAGGATCTTCCCAACCCAGGGATAGAACACGAGTCTCTTGTATCTTCTGCATAGTTCTTTACCACTAGCGCCATCTGGGGAGAGGCCATGGGGCAACTAAAATATCATATATTGCTGAATGGAATGCAAAATGGCACAATCACTTTGGGAATAGCTGGAGGGCTTTTTTTGTATAATGTTAAACATATACTTGCTACACAGTATATGACCCAATAAACCTACACCTAGTAATTTACCCAAGAAAAATAAAAACATATACCCATACAAAGACTTACAAAGTGAGCAATTATAATAACTTTATTCATAAGAGCCAAAAACTATAAATAATCCAAATGTTCATCAATTGGTGAATGGATAAACAAATTGTGGTCCATCCACACAATGGAATTCTACTCTAAAAAAAAGAACAAACAACTGGTACTGCAACACAGGGATGAATTTTTGAGATTCTTTCAGATTTTTTTAAAAAGAAATCTGAAACAAAAGTCTACATACTCTATGGCTTCATTTATATATTCTAAAAAAAGAAAAAAATCTAGGGACAAAAACCAGATGAGTGATTGTTACTCTCAGAGGTTGGGTATGTTCTGCATCTTGATTGTGATGGTGGTTATAGAACTGTTCAAGCTTATCAAAGCATCAATTTCAAAAGAATGAATTTTACTGTGTGTTCATTGTACCTTAGTAGGCTTAACCAAAATAAACAAATAGATAAACAGAGCTATGACCAAAGGATGGCTCCTGATCAAGTTCATGTTCACATGGAAAAAATCAATCTTGACCCTCTACCTTTCATCGCACACACAATAAAACCAATTCCAGATGTACTGTGGCTCAAATGTAAAAGAAAAATAATATAACTTTCAGATGAAAACATACAACTTTTTTGTGATTTTAGAATAAGGCCAAGGTTTCTTAAATAAGTACAATAGTGCCAACCACAAAGGGGAAAAATGGATAATTTACACTATTTTAAAGGAATTTCTATCCAGAAAAAGAGTGAAAAGGTAAACCACAGGGGAAAAAAAGTAAGATATTTACAATATATATATTCTACCAAGACCTCAAATCCAGAACACATATTATTAAAAATATCTGTAATTCAATAAGATACATCAACAAAGCAACCCAATTTTTTTTTTTCAGAAGACCTGAATAAGCACTTCTCCTTTTTAAGACTAGGAAGGGCTTTTCACAAAACAAGACATTCAAATAGTCAATTAACATATGAGAAAGTACCCAACTTCATTAGTCTACAAGCAAATACAGAACTACAATGACACTGTAATACTTCACACCCATTAGTACAAACTAAATAATCAAACAAAACAGAAAATACCTTGTATTGAAAAGGATACAGAGCAATCAGAACTCTCATATACTCCCGGTTAGTGTATAAATTTTTAAATTAATACAATCATTTTGAAAAACTGATATTATCTGCTAAAACAGAATGTATACTTACCCCCCAATCCAGAGATTCCGTTGCTGTGTACATATCCAACAGAGAGTGAATATATAACCAAAAACAAAATTTGTCAAAACTGACTCAAGAAGAAATCAGAAAACGTAAATAAGTCAGAAATTAAATGAGCAGGTAAAAATTCTCCTTTCAAAGAAAACAACAGGACTCAAATGTTTTACTCCCTTTATCACCATTTTGAAAACTATTCCTGGCAAGGAAAAACCAGAAAAGAAAATTGTATCCAATCTCAGGACTAAAACTAAATCTTAGCTAAATATAGAAAGGATAATGCATCATGACCAAGTTGGTTTTATCTTAGCAATGCAAGGTATTTGATATTAGAAAGTCAATTAATAGAAATTACCATGAACAGATAAAGAATAAAAATCATTTTATCAGCTTAGTGGATTAGAAAAGCATTCAATAAAATTCAATACCTGAAATAATTAATTTGCTTTTAGCAAATGAGGAATAGAAAAAAAACTTCTTAAACTCATATAGACTATTGTTAAAGTAACTTCATCAAATAATTTAACAGTTTGCCTACTGTTGGACATTTCAGTTCTCTCTCGTTTTGCTTTATCTGGCAAGTATAGTTTATGGTGTGATGAACACCTTTGTGCATGTTGATCTAACTTTTCTGTACAAGTTGTCTAACTTCTCTATGTTTCAATTTCCTCCTATATAACACAGAAATTAACCTAACTTACAGGGTTGTTGCAGGGATTAAATAAGATGTTGGATTTTGGTCTCAGGAAATCTTGGGGAAAGTCATGGTTTATAAATCTGAGGAAATCTGTTCTGCATTTACCTGGCAGAGGATCTCTCAAAGCACACTGCAAGCTCAAGTCAGAAGTCACTCTGTCAAAAAGAAAGAAAGTTATTGTTATAGGTTATCAGCAACTGAGGATATAATATCTGAGGAAGGCTGTCAGTGATGGGGACTACTGTTTGGTACAGGATTCTCTTGCATCATTTGATATCTTCTCCCCCTCCCAGCTACGACATCTCTTATCCAGTGAAGATGACTACTACCACATTCCCTTCATCTGCCCTTGATCTACAGCATTCCATTTTGAAGCAACCAGAGTGAAGTTCTAAAACTTGAGCAGGACACACCACACCCCTCCTGAAACCCCTCCCATAAGCCCCTCTTATCCATGGGATGAAGCCCACGTCCCCTGGCATGACTTGGCCCTTGGTCGTCTGAGGCCTGCCTACTTCTCTAGCCTGTCTCTCACCCCCATCCCATGGTCTGGGCTCCTGCTACGCTGGACTTGCTTCAGCCTCTCCTTGCCAGGTCCCAGCTTTCACAGATGGTTCCCTCTGCCAGGACTACCCTCCCCTTCCCCAGCTCACCTCCACCTGGCTAACTCCTACTCATCTTTCCATCCTCCGCTTAAGTGTCACTTCCTCGCTCGGGCCATCTGCTCCCCTTGACCATGTTAAGCTCCTCCATTTATACTTTCAAAGAAACCTGCAAGTCTTCTCTATCATATCATACATGCAACTACTTATTCAATATATCTTGTCTTCCCTGTGAGCCCAGCGATCATATCTGCTTTGTTCACGGCTGTGCCCTCATGCCAATCCCAGTACTGGTCTCACAGTAGACATTTAATAAATATTTACTGAGTCAAAGAATTACTAAACTTATTCCTCAGTTCTTAGCTTTCCAATTCATCTTTTGATTCATAATGATAATTTAATCAACTTCCTACTTCCTTACCATATTTCATTGATTAAGATTCACTGGTTATGAGAGACAATGCTATTTTATGTAACATTAGGAAAGAAAAAAATGGTTGCAAATTAAACTGTGATACAAAAGTAAGATTAAGAATTTTTATCTTGTATTTACTGAAAAGGTTCTATTAGGCTTACTAATAGAGTAAGTGGGTTTTATTATACTCATAAAAAAAGGAAAATGTAAAAATGTTAGTGAAATAAATCGGTTAGGTGCTCCAATTTAATTTGATTTAGACATCACATTCAAAACCCATCCTCCTGAATCACTTTTGTCACAGGGTCCAATGACTGTGTCTTTCCACACAGTATTGTCTTCTTTGCCACCAGGGAACTTAGTGATGCAGCATGTCTTAAAAGAGTATAGCATTTGGAATTTCCTTCTAAGTTTCTGATGCCTTTCCACAGTGTTGATGCTGGCAAGAAAATCTTACTAAGAAGTGCCAGCAGAAGACTTCAGTCAGCACCTAGGACCACATTCCTCTCTCCAGTGATCACAGAACAAACCGTGGACTGAAACAATGAGCGGTTTCACTCATCTTGTGCCCCCAGAACTACCAAGTTCGCGCACGCACGGGAAATGCAGCTGTAGCACAGCCATCGCCTGACCAGTTGCAATAAAAGATGCTTTTGGTGTCAGAGACATCCGGGCATCAGAGTATTAAAATGTGAGAAAAATAAAGCATGTCTTAGAAGCAATGAAATATGAGAGGTCAAAAAAAAACTCTTCAAGAGAACCTGGGAAAGTTACTAAAAGGAAGAATGTGAATTCATTCTTTCCCTCTCCTTCCCTCTCTCTCTCTCTCTCACACACACCACTCAACACTCACTCATGGTCAGAGGCACGACCAGCAGCTCTGATTCCTCGCCTGCTGGGGCGGGGAGGGTGCAGAAGGCATGAGCCGACAGAGGGTCGGGCGGAGCCCACCCTCACCCCCAGCCCCGCCCTGAAGCAGGTGCTTCCCTGCTGGAGGAAGGAGGTGTTTCCTTCCTTTCTGCCAACCCAGCTGCGCCCCCATGGACAGTGTCCTCCCAGAGGGACTCCGTTCTCTAACTACTTTTTAACCTATTCAAATACCTTTCGTGCTTATTTTTTCTGGTTAAAAAAATAATAACATGAAATCGACCTTCTTACAATTTTAACTGTGTAATATAGTCTGGTTAATCACTGGCATGATGCCGTACAGAGATCTCTAGAGCTCATTCATCTTGCATAACTGAAATCTCATGCCCATTGAAGAGCAGCTCCCCTTTTCCTTCTCCCCCAGCCCCTGGTACCCAGCACTCTGCCTTCTGCTTCTATGAGTTTGAACGTTTTGATAGCTTGGGTAAGTAGAATCATGCAGTACTGGCTGATTTCACTTGGCATAACATCCTCAAGGATCATCCATGCTATCGCATCTGACAGGATCACCTTTTTTTGAAGGCTGAATAATGTCCCATTATGTGTGTACACCACATGTGTGCGTGCATGCTCAGTCACTTCAGTTATGTCTGCCTCTTGCGATCCTATGGAGAAGGCAATGGCACCCCACTCCAGTACTCGTGCCTGGAAAATCCCATGGACAGAGGAGCCTGGTAGGCTGCAGTTCATGAGGTCGCTAAGAGTCGGACACGACTGAGCGACTTCACTTTCACTTTTCACTTTCATGCATTGGAGAAGGAAATGGCAATCCACTCCAGTGTTCTTGCCTGGAAAATCCCAGGGATGGGGGAGCCTGGTGGGCTGCCATATATGGGGTGGCACAGAGTCGGACACGACTGAAGCGACTTAGCAGCAGCAGCTTGCAGTCCTATGAACTATAACTCGCCAGGCTCCTCTGTCCATGGGATTCTTCAGGCATGAATACTGGAGTGGGTTGCCATGCCCTCCTCAAGGGTATCTTCCCAACCTGGGGATCAAATGAACATCGCCCATGTTTACTGTATTGCAGGCGAACTTTTTCCCCACTGAGCCACCTGGGAAGCCCCATATACCACATAAAATAACACTTAAAAGGACATAGATTTAAATAAATGGAAGTTTCTTAGAAAAGTGTCATCACATTAGAGCAGAGCAGACTCTGGTGTCAGAGGTTTTCTCATCCTCAGCCCAGCATTCCAGGGCCTCGGGATCTCAGCTTGTGAATACTCACTCATGGCTGGGAAAAGGATAAGGAAAGGGACACCATGTGAAAAGCCAGTCGGCCTCTCTGCGCCTCAGTTTCCTCATCTGTAAATGGTCACATAGGATTAAACAATATAGCCGTTCAGGGTCCTAGCAAGAAAGAGATCACATACTCAAATGGGAGTTTTTATGAAGGGGATTATTTAAAAGATGTAGACAGGATTCAAGAAACCACCAAGCGATGGTAAAGCAAGACCTCTTACTGGTCAAATACATGATTGATGTGGTCCATGGACACTAGCCTACCAGGACCCAGAACAGCGTGGAGAGGAGGGGAGAAGGGATCTGGAAGGACAGAGCATGTCCATCTCGGATCATCTCTGAGTTCCCACAGAGCTGCAGTATCCTATGGTCTCTTTCTTACAGAATTAAGTTTGCCATAGCAAGAAAAATTCTATTTACTCTAAAGATTGGATAGAAATCCACCAGGATGCATTTTCTCATCATTCTCTTAGCTCAGAGAGCAGCACTCATTTGCCACTTTTGGAAACAGCTCAGGTTGAGAAGGTCACACTCAATGGCCTCTGTTTCTCTTTCACTGAGCTCTTACAAACGTGGTTGAATTGTGTTTTGAGCTAGTAATTGATCTTTCTCCCTCCTTGTCTTATCCCCTGAGATCCTTCCTTCTTTCCAGAAGGAGGCCCCCGCAACGTCCACTGCCTCACAGAAGAGACATTCCAGCAGGAGCAAAATAAAGGCTTTAGAAACCTAAGCACCTGGCATCTCAGAGCACACACAACACGAACGAGCCACAGCAATGCTGACCACCTGCTCCCGCCCACCACCCCACCACACCCAGGCCTGAAAGTCTGGAGAGAGAGCTGGGACCGAGCAGACGTTGATGCGCCTGAGGAAAGGGCCCGCGAGTCCTTCCCCCACCACGCTGAGACAGTAGATGGTCAGCACCGCACGAGCTCTTTTCCTCTCCTCACTCACAACTCATCTTCAAACCTCCCGTTCCCCCTCCCTTGGCTGCGCTGAGCTCCAAGTACCGCCCATCTGCCCTGCAGCGGCAGCCAAGTCCCAGGGGTGCTCAGGACTCCCGGGGGTGCTCAGTCCCAGGATGGCGCGCTGAGATTTTTAATTTTAAGAATCAAGGATCCCTTTGAAGGCTTGATAAACAGTTGCTTCTAAGGAAGTTCCCAAGATCACTCAGCCTAAAGATCCAGGCCACGGGCTAACCATATTGTAGCATCCATCCTTTCCAGAGTTTAGAGACACTGCCATGTCCCCAAAATGTACGAGCTTTTGCTGCAACTGTTGCACAGATGTCCAGCTGGGCAGCCCTGGCTATTAGAGAGATGTCACGCGGTGTGGTGAAAGCTCTCTCAGAATACAGGGGTGTCACATCGCCTTGGAACAAACATCCATTTGGAGAAAAACAAAAATAAGCTTTCTGAGTAAACATATTTTTTCCTCTTTCAAAGGAGTTAAGACTATTTCCCGGAGGCTTTATAAAGTGAAGGAAGACTCAAAGTTCTGGCAAATAACAAACTAAAAGCAATAGTGAGGCTGCCCTCCCGCCCATTCTGAACGAGGAGTGGAGCTGAGCGGAGGGTTCAGTAATTACCTGGATGTGCTCAGTTGTTAACTCGTGTCTGACTCTTTGCAACCCGATGGGTTGTAGCCCACCGGGCTCCTCTGTCCACGGATTCTCTAGGCAAGAATACTGGAGTGGTTTGTCATTTCCTTCTCCAGGGGATCTTCCCGACCCGGGGATCAAACCCACACCTCCTGCGTCTCCTGCTTTGCAGGCAGATTCTTTACTGCTGAGCCCCTGGGGAAGCCCAGTGAGCTGGACGGCTGCAGCCAAATTGCTTAACCTCTCTGCGTCTCGTTTTTCTCATCTGTAAAAATGCCAGGGGTCTCCGCTCAGATGCTCAATCATGTCCGACTCTTAGCAACCCCATGAACTACAGCCCTCCAGACTCCTTTATCCACAGGATTTTCCAGGCAAGAATACTGGAGTGGGTTGCCATGAAGATAATTATCGAGGCCCCTTCCATCTCGTACAATACACGACTTTCAAACTAGGAAAGGGACTTTCCAGCTCAGGGTCCAAGGATTTGCCATCGACAAATGAAGCAAAGAAGGAAGAATTGTTATCATCAGCCAACAGGGCTGTCGCCTGACAAATAACAGAAAAGTCGTGCTCTGCGGATTCTGTCATTCCGGCCTGGATGCATTCGGGCTGCATTCCCATCTCAGATGATACCGCACAAATGGGCTATTCCATGCATCTCAAGAATGCCCCAACCATATTAGGAATTCTGCTAAGTGGCTTCTCTGCAACATTACACAGTGTTGCTCCTGACATGGACATTTCAGTCAGCCTCGAACTCGACTCTAGACGAAAATATTACAACTGGATGATTGTCAAGTGCTCAGTCTAATACTGCTATTCTTTTCCCAGAGTCCTTAAAAGTAAGAGTACCAGATGTTATGCTTGTATATTTAATGAGAAACTGAATGGGGAAAAACACAAAATGCAGCAAGCCTAGTTGTAATGTTTAACTGTTTTTGAAAACCCACCATCTAAATATACCAGAAGTAACATATTTTCAGAACTGTGACAAAGTCAAATGTCTTTCAAACACACACACAAACACACACACACACACAAAGCCTGTCATGAGTAATTCAAAATAAAGCAATCTGTCAGTTGTAAAATTCAAGAACCCTTTCATAAATAGTTTGAATGCATCCAACTCTCTCAATAGATACCATATTAACATATGAAAAATATTCAGAGAATTCCATCAACTTCAGAAAATATTAACTAAACAGTTACTTAGTTAACATCAGGCTGGATCTCCTACAGGTACTTAGCCCTTATCAGAGTGCATGCTAAGTCGCTCAGTCACGTCTGACTCTTTGTGACTCTATGGACTATTGCCCGCCAGGATCCTCTGTCCATGGGATTCTCCAGGCAAGAATACTGGAGTGGGCTGCCATGCCCTTCTCCAGGGGCTCTTCCCAACCCAGGGACTGAACCTGAGTCTCCTACATCGCCTGCATTGGCAGGCAGGTTCTTTACCACTAGCACCACCTGGGAAGCCCCAGCACTTGTCAGGAACAAACCTAATTCATCATGTGTTACCCAAACCAGTCCCTCTCCTGCCATCCTGCTATCCCTTTTTATTAATCACACAAACGAGGAACCTGAACATAGTCCACTTTCTCTTCTCATCAATAACCAAATCCTACAGACTGTGCTTACAGAGTATCTTTATCTCTTACTCTCTCTTTACCACCAATATCTCAGATCAAACCTTCATCCCCAATCTGCTGAACAACTGCAAGGTTTTCCAGCCTTTGATGTCTTCCATGATTTCATCCCTCCTTGAGATTTCTCTTTCTCAAATACACGCTTGATATGTCATTCCCTTACTCATACCACTCTTCAATGACTCCCTGTGACTTAGAGGAAAGACTCAATATTCAAGATGGTGTCTGGCTTCACACTCCACACTCCAGCCTTGTCAAACTGTATACAGTTCTCCACTGATTGGTTTCCATTGTGATATTCAGGTCTCCACGTCCTAACTGATCAACACCTTCTCATTTCATCTTCTAAAGGGCCCATCTAACAATTCTACTTCTTTCAAGATGAAAATTCCTTGACCTCACCCGGTACTACCCTCCTCCTCCATTGCTTAGCTCCAGCCAGATCCCTGTAGGGTCTGTTGCCCTTCTTTGGGTCTCAAATTCAAGATGATTCCCTCAGAGAGATCTTCCTTGACCCCTAAAAGAAAATTTTATCCCTCTCTGATGTACTTTGCAACCTGCTATTCCTTTTCCTTATTGCATTTATCACAACTGACAGCTGTATGCTTATTTTTATGGTAGGTTAGTTCAAAGTTCACCATCCTCAGTGGACACTTACCTCTGTGAATTAGGAATAGTTGAGATCCAAAGTTAATCCCCAGAGGCCTAGCACTCAATAAAAATTTTAAGCCAATGCATGGTATCTCTGGCCTCATTGCTTCTATGAATAATTTTCCACTCATTACCACCAAGCAGTTAAGGATCACTTCCTCTCTTGCAGCTCAGACAGGTCCCTGAAAAAACTTAAGTCAGAGCATCCATGATGCCTAATGCACTTCCAAGTCGTTCTTCTACTGCAAGCTCCTTGTAGTGCTCCTTGCAAAAATCGTGTCATGTCTTTGAGGCAATTCTTCCTTAAGGCAGAATAAAGAGGGTATACGGGGGGACATGTGTTTTCCGATATCAATTGTGAGGGTGCCAAAAGAATGGCATCAAGATAATTTCGTACTTCAATTGGCATTTAATTGATTTTTTTTGCAACACCAAATAACAAACGTGAACTTACTATGCTTTTCCTTTATGCTGAAGTCTAACTAAATATTATACTGCTCTTAGGTACCAGGTATCCCACTCAGTGTCATTGATCTATCCCCAGCATCTAGCAGTGCTTGCATGCTGTAGGTACTAATAAATGATGAAAAATGAACAAAAAACAAATAACAGAATGAAAAATGAACAATTCTTATCCTCAAAGAATTTACTACTTAAAGAAATAAACAGCAGATATGCCCAAATCTTGAAATCATTATAGATATCTCATAAAATTGCTGCTTTTATAAGAGTTTCATATGGTTTAATCTAATACTTATGCATAGTAGTGTACCTGCATTCATTTTTTCATTTTTCCATGCTTATTTTTAACTCTTATCCATTTGGACAAGATAAATTGTGGTGCAAACAGCAGGTGTGTATAACCAGGTTAGCCATATATTTTGGTTTGCCCGACACCAACCTGATTTAAGCACATGGCCTGAAATAAATATTTTCATTATCAATAATTATTTCATATTCACTATAAATGTTTCACTCTCAAACATGTCCCAATTTGGATGATAAAACTCTGCAGTCTGCTAAAATCCTCTTAAGACATTCTAAGGCTTATGACCACAGCCATAAGAAAGCTTTCTCTCTCTCTGGGTGTTAATGCTTTCTCCTTTGAAGAGAAAAGATTGTGTATGAGCAGAATAAATACTGACTTCCCCTGAAGCCTCATTCTGAGGGGAATGTCATATTCAAGGAAAACATAGTCCAAAAGCAACTAATAAATATAATCTTTCCTGGTTCTGGAAATATACTAAAAAGAATCTGATACATAGCTCACAGCAATATTTCTTCCAATTTCCTTCCACTCCTCTCCAAGGCCCCACACTTCAGGGCTACAGGGTGGGGGTGGGCCATCGGAGAGGAGCTTGGGCCTTTCTAAACCCTCAGGACCAAACTCCTTCCGCCTCTCACTTACTCCAGCCCACTAGCCTATCTTTCAAGTCTTCATCAGGGAATTCTAAAAAGCAGAGAACAGATCTGGCAACTTCCTTTAGAAGAGAGAGGAGGAGGAAGAATCTGAGTAAAGGCAAAACTCTTTTTTTTTTTTTTTCATTTATTTTTATTAGTTGGAGGCTAATTGCTTTACAATATTGTAGTGGTTTTTGCCATACATTGACATGAATCAGCCATGGATTTACATGTTTTTTGTTTGTTTGTTTGTTTGTTTTTAGGCAAAGTTCTTTAAAGGGTGAGGGGGGAAGGATCTCAAACACTGTATGTCAAAAACAAGTTACACACAGAGACTATAGAAGATTAAAAGAGACGAAAGAGACATAATGGATCAAATGGATTCAAGATCCAAAACTTGTCTGAAGACATTTGAGTACGGACTGTATATTAGATGACTTTGTAGAATTACTGTTAATTGTCTTGGGTGTAATAATGACATTGCAGTTACCTAGAAGAATGTCCATATCCTTAGAAGAAACATGTGGAAGTATTTAGGGGTGAAGTACCATGATGTACTCAAACCATATGCAAATGACGCAAAAAGAGAATGTGGACATTTATACATACATCGTACTTAAACACAAACTTAATCCAACGTGTATAAATATGAACTAAGCGAGAAAGGAAAAGTGTATGTAGCAAAATGAAGGGACTTGTACAGTTCTGTTGACTTTTCTGTAGGCTAATTTTAAAAATGAAAAGGAATGGAAAATAAAGAAATAATAAGTAAATAAACAAAGTCCTTTTCACGTGCATATTCAATATTCCACACAATACCCGAGTATTCTTTGAAGCTCCAACCGCAATGACCCAAGGAGGAAACAATGCCCACAGCTTTTCATGTTGGGAGAGATTGTTTATTAAATCCTCGGGGAATCTAACTTTCTGATGGGAAAGTAATAGCTCCGGGCAGTGCCATGAGGAGGACTAGCTCTGGGAGGAGTCAAAACTGATCTCTTTAACATTTCCTGATGGCCTCTGCAGTGTGGGCCCTGCCCCAGCAGAAGGCAGTCTCCTTTCTGTGAACTTTGTTGCCCCTTTGCCCACCATATGTGAGTTCCATCACCCCTCCTGATAAATGACCAGCAATTCAAGAAAGAATATGAGGCAGCCCCAATCCCCCAGTGACTTATTCCATGGGTGACTACTTAATTCATCATTCACATCAAGATACATTCATGTCTGACTCTTTGGAACCCTGTGGACTGACAGACTCCTCTGTCTATGGGATCCTCCAGACAAGAATACTGGAGTGGGTAGCCATTCCCTTCTCCAGAGGATCTTCCTAACCCACGGATCGAACCCAAACCTCTTCTGTCTCCTGCATTGGCAGGCAGGTTCTTTACCACTAGCATCACCTGGGAAGCCTAAGGAGAAGGCAACAGGCAGTTAAGCAGACAGGGTCCTGGGACAGCGCATACTCTGAGACTATCCCAGGAAAACTGGAACTCTCAATAACATTTGGGTATATGTTCATCCTACTTATATCCCATAAGCACATGTATCAGGCAAATATGTAAAGGAGGACAATAGCAACCTTTAACCATAAAACAAAACAATACGAAGCAACTGCATAAACAGATTGCTTGGGAATTCAAAGGAGGAATGAAGTAATTCCTTGGGAGGAATCAGGAAGAGAATCCTGGGAAAGAAGGAATTTCAAGTTGGTGGTAAGATATAGTAAGATTTCTGCAGTTAGAGATGGGAGGCAAGGTCATTCCAAATGGAATTATGTGAGCAAAAGCCAAAGTAGGAAAGCATGGGGTATGCTAGGGAAATGGGAACCATCTAATAATAGCTGATCTAAAGAGGTGCCCACAGAAAAGCCAAGGAGATGAGCCTGGGGAGGTGAATAGGAATTGTAGGAAAACTGCATGCTCTGTCCAACAGGCAATAGGGAGTCACTGAGTGTTCAGAGGGAAGATGGTAGTAAGACTGTGAATGGCCTTGACTATCAGGCTAAGAACTTAATTAACCCCAGAGAATCAGACAGACCTTTTCCAGAAGAGTCTTATACAATAAAAATACCCATAAGTGTAAATCCATACTCTCTAGCCTAAAAACATGAATGATATAAAGCAAAAGTGGTAAAGAACCCACCTGCCAATGCAGGAGATATAAGAGACTTGGGCTTGATCCCTGGGTCAGGAAGATGCCCTGGAGTAAGAAATGGCAAGTCACTCCAGTATTCTTGCCTGGAGAATCCCAGGGACAGAAGAGCCTGGTGGGCTACAGTCCCTGGGGTCACACAGAGTCAGACAGAACTGAAGCGAAGAGACATTTTCCAGAAGAGTCTTACACAATAAAAATACCCATTTTGTAAATCCTTATTATCTAGCCTAAAAATATGAATGATATAAACCAAAAGAAAACTGTCATAGGTGTTGATGCCATAAGCTTCTCAAAACCACCTTAGCTCTCTCCTATGGGAGGTTCTGTTTCGTATGCTGGGTCAAGTATCACTTCTTCCATCAATGTTCCATCATCAACTTCTCACTTCTGTTGCCCGAAAACCACTGTCACAGAAATAGAACTGAGAGAATTAAAAAGTTCAGAATGTCCAAGCTTGAGAGGATGAAAACAGAAAACACAGCATTTCAACTAAAGGAAAAAAGCAAGTTACCCAGAGGCGAGGGATGTGATAAATTTCCATTGGGCATGGGAAATTACATTTTCAAGGCACAGCACATTTTGAAAGCAAGTCCTTCTACCCCACACCAAGAAGCCTGAGGCACTCTCACATTTAATAAGATTAATTTATCTTTCCCAAAGGTTAATTTACAGATATTTATTGGATTACATAGGAAATTTCAGGGGGAGAATAGTAAAAGACAGTTTTTCAGCTGTTTTTAATTCTATGGTAGGTAAATGTGACTAGGCAAGAGCACATGCCTCATAGAAGAACAAGTCATTCTGGAGAAAAACTATAAATATCAAATCTTTCCGGAAAAGGTGGACAACACTGGCAAAGCAATCTCCTTTTCAGAGGAGAATGGCCCAACAGGAAGCCAGTGCTCTAGGCTCTCAATACAAAGCCAGGAATATTTGTAAACAGAAAGCACATATTCTCTTTCTATAGAGGGTGTGCCCGCTCTTCAAACATATTCCCCGGTCAGTTAAGGCCATAAATGAATGGAGAAAAGGCTGAGATAGAGAAGTGGTTCTTGAGTTTTCAGTCCATGGAGTTTATATCTACAAAGGACATCCGGGAAAAATAAACAGGAGACAACTTTAAGAGGCTTCTATCAGTCTTTAAGGTTTCAAAAAGATAACTGCAATTAAATGGAACACATCAAATATGCTTAAGTATATATATATATATGCATACTATTGGAAGATGAAAGGGAATCAGATTCATGATTTTGATGCTTGGTAAATAAAAGAGTCAAATATTTATCGTGTCTCTCCTATGTGAATAGCACCACTGGGTAATCAAAAAGTAGATGAGGGGAAGCAATTCTTTATGAACGTATTCCATCTGATAAATGAAAAAATAAGACTAAAATAGAATATAACCATTCTGCCAGCCCCAATGAATAAAGGAATCTAAGCACTGAGCATCAGCAAGAGTTAACATCACAAAAAGGACGAGACAGACATTACATGCTTCCTGATGGAAGAACACTCTTAGAATGTTGCCAAAGGAATTATATCTGAGTCTGATCAAGACTCCAAATCCAGCTACCACATTACAGGGCTACAGAAGACAGAGGAACAGTGGAATGTGTCATGACCGTGAGAAACTCTACGGGTCAGCAGACTGGGTTCATCCAGAGATAAACTATAAGGAAAAGAAAGAGATGGAGCAGGAACCTATAGATTAAAAGAAAGCTGTAGCAATTTTTTTAAAAAATAAGCACACTCATTTTTTTAAAGTTGCTAAACTGTAGGACCTAAGGATGCATATTTGGGTGATCACTGTTAAAGCGTAGGTAATGGTTACTTGCGAAGGGAAGTAAGGGGTTGTGATTGATACAGAGTACATGGAAGGGGCTTCTGGAGTGGGTGGTAATTTTTACTTGCTGAACTTTGGTTGTAGTTACAAATGCTTCTGCCTTATGGTAATTGACTAAGCTGGACTTCCCTCATAGCTCAGTTGGTAAAGAATCCACCTGCAATGCAGGAGACCCCGGTTCAGTTCCTGGGTTGGGGAGATCTGCTGGAGAAGAGATAGGCTACCCACTCCAGTATTCTTGGGCTTCCCTTGTGGCTCAACTGGTAAAGAATCCGCCTGCAATGCAGGAGGCCTGCGTTCTATCCCTGGTTTGGGAAGATCCCCTGGAGAAGGGAAAGGCTACCCACTCCAGTACTCTGGCCTGGAGAATTCCATGGATTATACAGTCCATGGGGTCGCAAAGAGTCGGACACAACTGAGCAACTTTCACTTTCACTTTCTAATTGACTAAGCTATGTATTTCACTTGGAAGAGGGGATCTGTGTTTTGTTTTACAACAAAGTAACTTGATTTTTTAAAAAAGAAGATACTTCTAGCCAACTCCTTAGAAGCATGAAAAAGGATCTAAAGAAGCTTCTGATATTTTCCAAGTTTAGGGGAAGCATGATAGGTAAATAACACAACAGTGATTCATATTTCAGGAAGGAGAGTTAAAATATATTCAATACACTTCTATAATCAATACTAGAATAAGTCAGCTAGGAAGAAATATAATTCAATGAAGAAAACATGAAAGGAAAGATGCTGACTGACTATGGCCTCCATTCCCAATAAATCTCATCGTGACTCCCTAGAAGTGTTATAGCTCATCCGCCCACCCCCCGCCAAAAAAGGGGATGATTTAACAATCATGGGGCAAGCCCTATATAAAAATCAAAACTTAGAATACTAATGTTTTGTAAAAACACCAGGCTTTTCTACTGATTTTCTCCCTCAGAGAAACAGCTGCTGATTTTTCCCCTTGAAAGTACATTCCTAGGCTCTTGAACTCCTGGCCTTGGACACTTGATGACCACATGACCTAAGCTACCCACCATAAATTAACTGTGTCATTTGATCCCCCACACCATAGAATCAGTTAAGTGCAGTCACACTCTGTCACCAAGATATATATATATGATAGGTCTACAGCAGGTCTGGAAGGTACAGTAAGTTATATAATTAGGTGACTCAGCTTCCTATGGCCACTACTTATGCTACATTGCTTTCCCTTTCTCAGCCCATGCCCATGACTCCATAAGGAGCTCCCTGTAACCAGTTAATGGTCAAAAAAAGACTCGGGTATGTTCATTATATTACCAGCAGTAGCTGGAAACAGACTGGTGCATATTCATTCAGAGTGGCCCTGAAAAATAGTGGAGAAAGAAAATCCTCCCTGTTGGTAGAACTTTACAGTACATCTGAATATCCACTTTGTCTAGGCTGAAAAATAGTCAGAAGTACAAATCTATACCAACTCATAAGTAGTAACGAATGATTTAACCAGATGGTCAAAGAATTAGAAAGGATGGAATTGGAAATTTGGTTAAAAGGAGGGCTGTGAAACAGGTAAATGGATGATCTTTTGGAATGGGGAAAGGGTATGAAATATTTGTGGGTGTGTGTTTGCACTCAGTCACTCAGTCGTGTCCTACTCTTTGCGACCCCGTGGACTGTAGCCCACCAGGCTCCTCTATCCATGGGATTTTCTAGGCAAGAATACTGGAGTGGGTTGCCATTTTCTCCTCCAGGGGATCTTCCCTACCCAAGGATCAAACTTGCATCTCCTATGCCTCCTGCATTGCAAGCAGTTTCTTTACCACTGAGCCATCAGGGAAGCTCCATGAAATATTTGTATCCCATGTGAATACCCACAAAAGAGCACCACTGCAGAGGCTCTCAATGATAATGTGGACAAGATAACATTCTGAGGATGTCAGATGACAGTCAGCTCTTTTTCCCCAGTGCCTTCCCTGTGCTTTTGTCTTTTCCAGTGCTTTCTCCAAAGACTTGTCTTCAGAGTATCTATGGCAGCATCAAGCTGGTTGTGCAAAGGCCCACCAAGGCAAATCTTGCTATCACCATTGCTGAGTTCTCAACTTCCCAACAGTAGGAGCCAACAATGAGCCCTGGCAAACCAGCTAGCCAATCTGATTACCTTGGGTTGATTACCTTGATCTCCTTCCAGAAAGAAGGAGGCAAAGATTTGTCCTCCCTGGAATAAATACATTCTGGATATGGATTTGCCTTTTGCAAACACCACCATCCACATACTTATTGATCATCATAGTACCCATCACAACATTTCTTCTGACCAAGGCACTAATTTCTCAGCAAAAGAAGTATAGCAACTGGCTTATGACCATGAAATTCTCTGGTCTTGCCACACACTCCATCATCCAGAAGCAGCTGGCCTGACATAATGGTGGAATCACCAATTGAAGGCTCAGTAATATCACCCACTGGGAGATAACACCTTGAAAATGTATGGCACTATCTTATAGAGTGAGGTATATGCTTTGAGTCAACAACCCATATAGAGTGTTATTTCTTCCATAACTAGGACACTTGGATCTGGAAACCAAGGATTAAAGTTACAGGGTCTGCTTTTGTTATTACACTTAAACAAAAATTTTGCTTCCCACTCCTGAGATTTGGGGCTCTGCTGGTTCCATTATGGGCACAAAAAAATGGTTCTACCATACTCAAATTTGAGGCTTCCTCCTTGTCATTTTAGACTCCTTGTGCCATTAAACTAATGGACAAAGAAAGGTTTTGCTGTCCATGTTAAGTTGATTGGTCCCAAATGTAAAGATGAAAATAGGGCTGCTGCTGAACAATAGCGGCCTGAAGAGGGACATCTGTAATTCAGAGGATTCTCTGGGGTTCTGTTTATAACTTCCATGGTCAGTAGTAAAGTTGATAGAGGATTTCACCAGCCCAGTAAAGAAAGAACAACTAGGGACACAGACTCTTCAGGAATGAAGCCACAACCCAGCAGAGAAAGAATCCTCACAAACCAAAGGACTACTTAAAAGGAAGACGAACATCAAAGTGGATAAGAGAAGGAGGAAAGCATATAGCTATAGATTCAGTTTCAGATATTGTTGTTGTTGTTCAGTCGATAAGTTGTGTTAACTCTGCAACCCCGTGGACTGCAGCACACCAGGCCTCCCTCTCCTTCACCATCTCCTGGAGTTTGCCCAAATTCATGTTCATATGCAGATCCTATATCTATCTACCTATCACTATATATCAGTTATGGCCTTGTGATCAGCTAGAGAAGTGAGAATTGCAGCAACTATGTGTATTTTCTTCCTTTGTTTTTTTCATGTACATATTTGTATATAGAAATCACTTCCTCCTTTTTCCTTTCCCCTGCTCTGTCATATAAGTGATGCTGGTTGATAGTTTAACTTTCCAATTTAGTCTTGTGGGTTATACAGTGGGATTTTGACTAACCTGTGAGAGTCACTAAGATCATTCAAACATGGAAATACTGACTGATGAAGCTTTGTTATCTCCCTTATTGGGGAAAAGGGGAGCATGCCTTCATTTGTTAAAGGGATAGTTGTGTCAAGAGAAGCACTGCAATGCTGCTGGGGTTGTTTCATCAAGTTTATGTGTGGGTAGAAGGCTGTGAGTGGATGCAGAAGAGACAAAGAGGTGGACTGTGCCTAACAGCGCCTTCCTCGCCCAACCCCACACTGTGTTCTACGTACATTCTTCCTTTCTATGGACATTCTATGCACACCACCTTTTTCAGACTAACTCACCAGCTGGCTTCCTATTGGGTTCTATCATCTGGGGCACTAGCAGGAAATTGGAAGACAGCAGAAGGGAGAAGGCGTTCTGTTTCTTTGGATTACTGGCGGTGCCCACAGGAGCAAGGGCAGTGATGCCATCATAACTGGCTATTGAGGACCCTGGGCTCCTGCCCAGGCACCTCACTTCTCACAGAAACGGAGAAGTGAACCAGCTGAGGGCAGGGACTGTCTTGGACTTACAGGTCCCCTCCAGTGCCTGGCCTAGAGCAAAACTCATAGCAGTCTCATGGCTGTTTTATTCTGTTTTTATTTTGGTAAAACAAATATACATAAAAATTACCTTCTGGACCATTTTTAGCTGTACAGTCATGTTAAGTATGCTCACTTTGTTGAAACAGATGTCCAGAACTTTTCACCTAGCACATCTCTATACCCGTTAAATAACAAGTCCCCTTTCCTCCTCCTTCCAACCACTCCACCTTCAGTTTCTATTAGTTTTACCACTTTAGAAAAATAGGCAGATGATTTCTTTTAATTAACATAATTGTAGAATCTCCGAGTTGGAAAAAAACCTTAGAAGTAATCTAGTCTAGAAGTTACCTAGTGCATGGGTCCCTCCTTTTCCATCTTAAATCCAGTAAGTATTACTTTTTAATCATCTGATCTATGCTGGAAAAATCCCAGTGACTGCTTCAAAAAAGTGAGCCATACTATGAGGAGACACTTCCTGAGATTAAAAAAAACAACAACAAGAAAACAAAAAACAGTTCTTTCTTACATTAACAGGAAATGTTGAATTTGTCCCCATTGATCGTGGTCTATTTTCCAGAACAGAACAAGTTTCACTTCACTGAAGTTTACATGTTTTCATGGTATTTTAAAAACATGATTTTATCATGTGTTTTAGCCTGCAAGATTTGCAAGGAGAAAATCAGGAACCCAAGTTAAGACCATCAACTGCTGCTGATATTCAACACTCAGTAACAGCATACTATGTAGCCAGAGGTCTCCATAGCCAAAGGGAAGGCAAAATTCAGGAGCTAATTTAAACAATGAATAAATTCTTGTTCCTGAGACCCATTGCACACCCAGGCCTTTAAAAATAAATCTTCCTCCACATGTTCACAGAATTACTGACAGTTTCTCATTCAATGCCTACTTAGCTCTTTAGTAAACCAAGAGATTCTCTCCCAGGTAGTCACAATATTTACTGCGATGCAAAGACGAAAACTGTCGCTAATGAAATCTCATTCAGAAAAGTCCACCACCTCAAGATGATTTCTGAAGTTACAGAGGCAGGATATGATCCTGTTCTTGCAGTGTTTCAAGCAACATTCATGGCAACCTCTTCCTCAAATAACCGAACCATAGGCTCTTTATACCACAAATTTATACTGTTGCTGTGTGTGCTCAGTCGCTAGTTGTGCCCAACTCTTTGCGACCCCATGGACTGTAGCCCGCCAGGCTCCTCTGTCCATGGGATTCTGCAGGCAGGAACACTGGAGTGGGTGGCCATTCCCTTCTCCAGGGGATCTTCCTGACCCAGAGATCGAACCTGGGCCTCTTGAGTCTCCTGCACTGGTAGACGGATCCTTTAGCACTAGCACCACCTGGGAAGCCCCATAGAAATATAACCAAATAATAATAATAACAAATTTGAAGAACACGGAGGCTATAATGAAATGCCTCTGATGGAAGATCAGGAGTTGGGTGATCCTTGCATGAGAAGTTGACCACAGGAGGTTACTGCCTCTGAGATGTGATGTATGCCTTGGGCAACTGTCTTCATCATCTTCATCATCATTACTGTTAAATGCACTCAGTATGCCTTGTATGTACTAGAAGCACTTAATGTCAGTTTAAGAGAGAAAGGTAAAAATCGGTAAAGGCCAGGAAGCAATAATTTATAAAGTATAAATGTAAATTGCAAATAAACACATGGGAAAATCTCTTGTAATTAAAGAAATGCCAATGGAAACAATATAAGATACTGTTTTTGTCTCAACACTGAGAACAACAGACAGTACTGTAGACATGAAAACTGGTATGTTTCAGAGGATTAATTTGCTAATATGTAACAGAAACCTTAAAAATATTAATATATCTTCATCCAGAAACTTTATTTCCTGAAATAAGGAAATAACTTTTTAAATGGGCACACAAAAAATGTGTACCTGGGTTTCACAATTTGTAATCATCAAAAATCAAAAACATCCAAATAGCAAGCAATGGATGATAAATAAGTTATGACTCACTCAGAAGATGGAATTCTATGCAACCATTAATAAAAACAAATATTACATAGCACTTAGCATGCAGCAGGTTCTATTCTAAGCAATTTGTAAATATATAACACATTTAATCTTTACTATAATTCTATGATGTAAGTACTATTATTGCCCCCATTTTACAGAGAAAACTAAGGCAACGAAGTTAAGTAACTTGCCCAAGAACACTGAATTAGATGGTGCTGAGCTATTCAAACTCAGGAAGTCTGTTCTGATTCCAGAATTCTGTACTCTTAACCATCACACCATTATACTATAGAAGAATATCTAATTTCATGTTAAAAATCTCAAAATATACTTGTAAAAATGTTTTAAATGAAATTATATTGGGTGTGTGTGTGTGAAAGGTTGCTGCTGTGAGCCAAGTCCTACACCAGAATTTGTGACCTCCAGAGGAGAGGATTTTGATCTGGGGTCAGAGACGAGGCTTGGAGCTTTTTGTGTAGCAAAGTTTTACTAAAGTATAACAGAGACAGGGAAAACTTCTGACATAGATATCAGAAGGGGACAGAGAGAGTTAGTTTGCAGCAAGGTATTTTGTCTGTCAGAAAGCTATTAACCAGATAAGAGAGGCACCTCAAGGCTGAGGGAGTTTCACCAGGCCCCTCTCCCACAACATGCACTTTTGAGATAGGATGGCTCGAGGTGTGTCATCCCCCAGCCATAAAACAATTGACAGGAAGACTGGTTTGTTGAGCCATTATCAGCCCAAGGTTTGAGAAAAGAAAAGTTAGTCTTAGGCAGAACCATTTTGAGGAAAGGCAAATTCCAAAGCAAATACACAGTTTCATTAACCTAAGAAAAAACACATTGGTTAGCTCAAGGCAGAGCCAGGTGTCGTCAACACAGAATTAAAAGAAGCCTCTTTTAATTTAGTGTAGAGAAGAAAAAAAGACATCCGCCACTTGCAGTTTATTTCCTCCTACCGCCTGGGGACCTCTGGCCTTCCCACCTGTTTCCCTCTCATATGTGTATAACATATATCCACATGTGTGGCAAAATATCAACTGTTATTGAAATTATACACAATTTTTTAAACTTTTTTCTTTCTTCTATTTTTCTAATTTTATTTGTTTGCCATGAACACACGCAGTTGGCCTTCTGTAGCCACGGGTTCCACATCCATGGATTCAACCAACCGCAGACCCACAGAAACCTACCCATCCACAAAAACCCATCGGTGAAACCCACAGATACAAGAGCCTGCTATTCTAGGCAATTTTATACAAGGGACTTGAACATCTCTGGATTTTGGAACCAATCTCCCACAGATGCCAAGGGATGACTGTGTTACGTTCATAATTTTCAAAATAAAAGAATGCTCTCAGTAGCATCACTGAGATGTTCCTGATGGCCACTCCCCTCAGCCTACAACTGGAAGGGACCCGGTTCTTAGCATGACCATTGGAACAAGCTGAAGTGCTTCACATCAGTTTACCTCCTTCTTTCTTGACCATGCTGTTGTTTTTAAATCTTCAAGAAAACCAACAAAGGATCTTGACCTGAACTGATAGCACTTTGTATATACATCTTTTACCAATAAATATTTTCATGATTTCAACACCTGAAGTTTCAAAGCACTCAACCTGTGCCCAGATAAAGTCTCTCTATGCCCTGCCTTCACCCCTGAGCCATCTGAGTTTACCAGTGTGCATATACTTAACTTTAGCAACACAGTTTCCAGCTGGTGAGGATACTGGTGCTTCTTATGGGGTCTCCTAAGGTCTCTGACTCCTTGAAATTTCCTAATGGCCATTGCTTTACAGTACTAAACTGATCCTGGGGCTCCTCCATGGTAATTCTCAACTGAACCAATTTGGGGATTTAAATTGCCTTCAGGAAATGGGCAAATAAAATATGACAGAAACCAAACCAGCACCACCCACACAGACTCTGTCCACACCATGTGGAAAGAAAACAATTGCCTGTGGGCCAGTGGGACAGAGGCAATCATTACATTCTGTCAAAGAGCAATCCTTGCTCTGGACGCCCATCACATAGTACTACACACAGGGTTTGCAAAGCATGTAAGAAACAGGGTGAGCCTGCGCGCCTGCAAAGGTTGCTGCATCAACTTTCATCAGAATCAAGTCCACAAACTCCCTGGCAATTCTCCCCACCTGGCCTTTGGTGGCCTTGATTATTCCCGTGGCAGAAAAGCCCCTAGAAGACCTAAGCAGAAGGCTCAAGATTCTACAGCATTAACCAGAATAGCACATAAATATGTTTAGGAGACGTATCCTTGTGCACTAGTAACCCATTTCACAATTTTCTAACACCCACTTTGGCAGTGTTGCTGAGATCCCTCTGGGCTCCAAAACTGCAACCGAGTGGGTAGAATTCTAAGATACCCCCAAGACTCCATAGCCCAGGTTGTATCCACCTGTATAATCCCTCCAGTCAAGTGGGGGTAGAATCTGGAACTGTGGTGGGATGGCCACTTCCTCAATTAGGTTACATTATATGCTTCCCCGGTGGCTCAGATGGTAAAGAATCTGCCTGCAATGTGGGAGACGCAGGTTCGACCACTGGGTCAGGAAGATCCCCTGGAGAAGGGAATGGCTACCCACTCCAGTATTCTTGCCTGAAGAATCCCAAGGACAGAGGAGCCTGGCAGGCTACAGTCCTAGGGGTTGCAAAGAGCTGGACATGACTGAGCGACTAACACTTTCACTTCCTTTCATATGACAAATAGTGATGGGACAGCCACTCCATCCCAGCCAGCTAGAGAGAGGCAAGCTCCTCCTGGCCTGGAAGAAAGCAGACATCTGTGCTGCAAACTGCCTATGGGAGATACAACTGGCAAGGAACCTCAGGAGTCCTCGAGAGCTGAGGGTGGTCCCTGCCAAAGGCTAGCAAGGAGAAAGGGATGTCAGTCCTACAACCTCAAGGAAATGAATCTAGCCAACAAGCAGTGATCTTGGAAGACAACCCTGAGCCTCAGATGACAGCCCCAGCTGCCACTGGATTTCAGCCTGAGATGACCTTGAGCAGGATCCAGCTGGCCTATGCTGGACTCCTGACCCCCAGGAACTAGTAGATAATAAACTTGTGTTATTTGAAGTCCAAGCCCCCAGCAATAGAAAACTAATGCAATGACCATGCTGGTGACATTATCAGTACATGTGCTGCTGAAGTTCTTTCTCATACTTCTACTCTCTTCAGAAGGAATGCCTGTCCATAACACTCACCCCTAAGGAACACAGAGAGGGATAATCGATATCTGTTTAATACTTCGGAACTCATTGAACCTTCACATGCAATCTCATTTGAATTTTTCATCATTAATCTGAAGGAGTCCAGGCAGTGATGATTAGGAACAAAGATTCAGGAGCCACACTGCCTGAATTCGACTCCCTCTTCTCCCCCACTTACTCACCAGATGAGCTCAAGCCAATTCCTTGACTTCTCTGTGCCTCAGTTTCCTCACCTGTAAAACAACAATATGATAAAAGCCTAGCTCCTATTAAGCACTGGACCAGTATTTATTGTTCTTGGAATCAATGCTGGAATCTAAATATACCACAAAACCACAGCTAACTGTGTTAGTTTCCCACTATACTATGTTGCAAGAATTAAAGCCTTTGGTTTTAGCAGGTTCTACAAACTGAGTGAAAGTCACTCAGTTGTGTCTGACTCTTTGCGAGTCCATGAACTATACAGTCCACGGAATTCTCCAGGCCAGAATCCTGGAGTATTCTGAATGAACTCCAGAATACTGGAGTGCGTTTTCCTGGAGAAAAGTAACGCACAGCAGGGAAAGAATAGATTTCCACCATTTACCTGTTGTCCTGAGTAAAATTGGGGGGTGGGGGCTGGGGGTGATGATCACAGGCAAGAAAGAATGAGCTTTCTGCACTCCCTAGAAAAGACCACAGCTCCAGGAGCAAGCAGGAGTGTGACCAGGTAAATCAAACCCTGGTTCCAACAGAATTCTGGATTTGAGATGAAACGACAGGTGCAAGTGGGTTCATGATGCTATAATTAGACTCACCCAGCCCACATCACACACACTCTGGAGCACAGACAGGCTGCCATGTGGACTAGCTGCAATAGGCATTCCTCCCAGGTAAACGCAGTCACAGCAAATCCATTACACAACCAGCTGGGGAAGGGTTGGCAACGCCTCCCAAGGGACTGCCAAATCCATATGTGACAAAGACAACAGTGGTCTTGTCACTGGGATTGTACAAGGCGAGCTGCTAGAGTATCCACCTTCATAATATGGAGACAGGCCACTTTCTAGTTCAAAGAGTACCCCGCCAAGCTGTGCCACAGGTCAGGGCTGCTGTGGACAAGAGGGTGCTTTGTTTGTGGGCACCACTTTGGTTACACTCTGGAGAAGTTTAAGGGATAAAGGCTGATTTTCCCAATGTGTTTTGGTCCCATTAAAGTATCACTGACCAAAGGCCTACTGAGTCATCCCTCATCTTCTTGATTTAAGCGTTAAAGAACTCTTGTCAGTGTGGAGCGGGAATGTGAGTGTATCCTTCTGTGTGTGTAATAAACGCCCCTCTTTTGTCTCTACCTATGCACAGTCCTCACCTGAGCAGCCTTCATGCCACAGAGACGAGGCCCCTTCTTTCTGATACTTTCCCATCACTCCTCTCAGGGCTTCCCAGGTGGCGCTAGTGGTAAAGAACCCGCCTGCCAATGCAGGAGACATAAGAGACACAGGTTCCAACCCTGGGTCGGGAAGATCCCCTGGAGGAGCATGACAATCCACTCCAGTATTCTTGCCTGCAGAAACCCATGGACAGAGGAGCCTGGTGGGCTACAGCCCATGGGGTTGCAAACGGGGGTCGCAAAGTGTCGGACAAGACTGAAGCGACTTAGCACGCACCACGCCTCTTCCCACTAAACAATCAGTCAAGGACAAAGGAAATGGAAAACTACAAAAAGGAACTTTACCTTACCTCCTAATCACTCGAAGACATATTGATTTGTTTCAGAGCATTTACCTTAATTCACACAGGAAGCTCTCCCAAAAGATCCAAAAGGAGGTAGTAAAGCTTCAATGCCCGCAGGTATGCACAGTTAGCCGACAGCAACTGTGTGATCTAGGTTGAAAGGAACAAGCCTAGATGACTCGGCTTTTAAAACACTGTGCAGACCTACAACCAAACAAAAATCTCACCAGTGGGCCACGGGCGGCTTGGGGCCACTTTTGTAACGGCCCCTGAACTAGACAGTGGGAAGTTCTTTCAAAAGCCAGTTTGACACGAGGAATGCAGACCCCCAAGCAAAGACAGGAGGAGCTCAAAAGAGAAAGTCAAAGCAACTGGAACTGCTCTCTGAAAACTGCCAGCCCAGCTGATGGGCGAACTCAGAATTCTCCACTTGGCATGGCCTGGAAGCCTAGGGGCAGGCTGCAATGACACGCCAGTCTAAACACAGAGGGCCGCAATCAAGAGCAAATGCCTCCCTGCTGGAACCCAATTACCCTTGAGATTTTGATCAAAGAAAAACATTTCCTCTTTCTAATAAAAAAAAAAAAAAATCCAATCACTACTATGGTAGAGTGGGTTTCAAGCCATTTAGCTCCTCTAATCAGGGCATTACCCATTGAGTAGAGGTCTTTTTCCTGGGAAGAACTCCCTGCTAAAGTCCCTTTGAGAGCACATTTCGCCCTAGCAGAGCTTGGTCTAGGCCTAACAGTACACACAGTCCTCAGTGAGTGTAGTCTGCGGATTATGTGTGTGGCAACGTGTCAAAGTGAAAACTTTTCTCTCAGTTTAGAGATGATAAACCCATGGCAAACTTTTAGTGTCCAATAACTAGTGACAGAAAGCAGACCCCTCACCTTCAACAAGAATATCAAAGAGAAAGATGAGAGGGAGACACTTGAGAAAAGAATTTGTGAGAAGGATTCATTTGGAGAGAGCTGTACTTTTAACTCCTGGGAAAGAGGTGAAGCCCATTTTTCTACTTCAAGGCTATTTCCACTTCAAGGCTATTTCCACTTCAAGCCTGATGAAGGGCAGTTTACCCCTGCATTACAGAAGTCACCTTGGATTGAAAATCCTACAAGGTGGGAAGTGGACTTGAGTGGCCGGCCTGAGTTCAAGGACGTATTGGAATCAGATGGGCCTGCACTCCCAGAGCTCATCAGCGCAAAGAATGCTTGCATATTTCCGGTGATAAAGTGGACATGGGGTTGTGTGAGGGCTGGTGTGAGGTCACGTGAGGGCCTTCTAGTAGGGTCTCCTAGATGCTTGATGAAAGCTAGAGGTGACTGTAGATTCCTTGGGATGAAGAGGGAGTAAATGAAGAACCAAAGAAAAGACAGTGCATCATCTGCATAAAGAGAACTACACTGGGGAAAGGGCACCAGTGATTAGAGCCGCAAGCAGGGGTGGAGGTGGGAATGTGGGGTTGGGGAAGTGGGTCGTCTCTGAAAAGTCTATAATAAACACCCAGAAGGAAAAACGTCAGCCTTAAATACCTGCCAGGTCCAGAGACTATAAAGCTGTGTGACAGCAATGACGTCAAGTCAGAACTTTCTGGCTCCCCTTATCTTTCCATTCTGACAAGGAGGATTTGAGCAGCCGCTGGGAAGGGAGGAAAAAGGGAACACATGTGAAGGAATGAAGAACACCCCTTCTCTGTGTGTGCCAGGAGAGGCCCCACCACAGCAAAATGCCCTGCCAACGAAGAGATCCCCTGAGACTTGTCTTAGATTCACTGTCATCAAGGTATTAAAAGCGAAGTATAAACTCACCTCTCACACAAGGAAGTCATTTTGGTCACACCTGCTTATTCTTGTTTAAACTTTTCATTACATAATTATGGGCATCTAACTGGATTCCTCCTTATTGCCAAATTCAGACTTAAACTGAAGAAAGTAGGGTAAACCACTAGACCATTCAGGTATGACCTAAATCAAATCCCTTATGACTATACAGTGGAAGTGAGAAATAGATTTGAGGGACTAGATCTGATAGACAGAGAGCCTGATGAACTATGGACGGAAGTTCGTGACATTGTACAGGACACAGGGATCAAGACCATCCCCATGGAAAAGAAATGCAAAAAGGAAAAATGGTTGTCTGAGGAGGCCTTACAAATAGCTGTGAAAAGATGAGAAGTGAAAAGCAAAGGAGAAAAGGAAAGATATTCCCGTTTGAATGCAGAGTTCCAAAGAATAGCAAGGAGAGATAAGAAAGCCTTCCTCATCGATCAGTGCAAAGAAACAGAGGAAAACAACAGAATGGGAAAGACTAGAGATCTCTTCAAGAAAATTAGAGATACCAAGGGAACATTTCACACAAAGATGGGTTCGATAAAGGACAGAAATGGTATGGACCTAACAGAAGCAGAAGATATTAAGAAGAGGTGGCAAGAATACACAGAAGAACTGTACAAAAAAGATCTTCATGACCCAGATAATCACAATGGTGTGATCACTCACCTAGAGCCAGACATCCTAGAATGTGAAGTCAGGTGGGCCTTAGAAAGCATCACTATGAACAAAGCTAGTGGAGGTGATGGAATTCCAGTTGAGCTGTTTCAAATCCTGAAAGATGATGCTGTGAAAGTGCTGCACTCAATATGCCAGCAAATTTGGAAAACTCAGCAGTGGCCACAGGACTGGAAAAGGTCCGCTTTCATTCCAATCCCTAAGAAAGGCAACCTCAAAGAATGCTCAAACTACTACACAATTGCACTCATCTCACATGCTAGTAAAGTAATGCTCAAAATTCTCCAAGCCAGGCTTCAGCAATGCGTGAACCGTGAACTTCCAGATGTTCAAGCTGGATTTAGAAAAGTCAGAGGAACCAGAGATCAAATTGGCAACATCCACTGGATCATCGAAAAAGCAAGAGAGTTCCAGAAAAACATCTATTTCTGCTTTCTTGACTAGGCCAAAGCCTTTGACTGTGTGGATCACAATAAACTGTGGAAAATTCTGAAAGAGATGGGAATACCAGACCACCTGACCTGCCTCTTGAGAAACCTGTTTGCAGGTCAGGAAGCAACAGAACTGGACATGGAACAACAGACTGGTTCCAAATAGGAAAAGGAGTACATCAAGGTTGTATATTGTCACCCTGCTTATTTAACTTACATGCAGAGTACATCATGAGAAACGCTGGGCTGGAAGAAGCACAAGCTGGGATCAAGATCGCCGGGAGAAATATCAATAACCTCAGATATGCAAATGACACCACCCTTATGGCAGAAAGTGAAGAGGAACTAAAAAGCCTCTTGATGAAAGTGGAAGAGGAGAGTGAATAAGTTGGCTTAAAGCTCAACATTCAGAAAACTAAGATCATGGCATCCGGTCCCATCACTTCATGGCAAATAGATGGGGAAACAGACTTTATTTTGGGGGGCTGCAAAATCACTGCAGATGGTGATTGCAGCCATGAAATTAAAAGACACTTACTCCTTGGAAGGAAAGTTATGACCAACCTAGACAGCATATTAAAAAGCAGAGACATTACTTTGCTGACAAAGGTCCATCTGGTCAAGGCTATGGTTTTTCCAGTGGTCATGTATGGTTGTGAGAATTGGACTGTGAAGAAAGCTGAGTGCCAAAAAATTGATGCTTTTGAACTGTGGTGTTGGAGAAGACTCTTGAGAGTCCCTTGGACTGCACAGAGATCCAGCCAGTCCATCCTAAAGGAGATCAGTCCTGGGTGTTCATTGGAAGGACTGATGCTGAAGCTGAAACTCCAATACTTTGGCCACCTCATATGAAGAGCTGACTCATTGGAAAAGACCCTGATGCTGGGAGGGATTGGGGGAAGGAGGAGAAGGGGATGACAGAGGATCAGATGGCTGGATGGCATCACCGACTCGATGGGCATGAGTTTGAGTAAACTCCAGGAGTTGGTGACGGACAGGGAGGCCTGGCGTGCTGCAATTCACGGGGACACAAAGAGTCGGACACGACTGAGCGACTGAACTGAACTGAACTGAGCTGAACTGGATTCCTCAATTAGCATACGACCCATGTGAGTCCTTTACTCATTTCCATTTGAGGATAATATTTTGCTGAAGTTTAAGCTTTGGAAAATCTTTAATGAGAAAGAATTTAGAGGGTTTGGTGGGCTTGTTTGGTTGGTGGGTTTAGTTTTGTTTTTTGATGTTCTTCCTGCTTCTTTTCTATATTTCTAATTGTTCCCATAGAGTTGACAGTTATCTCATCCTTAATCTAGCAGCAAGTATCTGTACTATTGATTCAACATTCCTAGGCTATCATAGATTGAAAACCTGGGTGTGAGCAAATTGCTGTAAAAATAATTAAAGTCCAAGGATTGGAGGCTTGGACAAGGAAAAGTCAAATAAGTGTGGAAAATTAAGTGACCTGAAATTGGAATTAAAGTGTAAAAGGCAAAATGTCAGGAGGTTAGCAAGCAGCTGTTCTCCATTTCTATCACAGATAGAATTCTTTTTTTTAATAAAAAAAAAAATGCAGTTACCTATGTTGTACTAAATCAGGTTGGAGGTAGAAGGAGGGGTTGGAAGGGGAATGTTTTGTAGCTGCTCATTTTCTTTGCTTCCTTGTCCCTTCCTGAAAGGCCAAGCTAGAAAGACGACACCCAGCTGCTACTCCTAAATTCTAAGATTCTGGCTGCATCTCTACTGGGAGGAAAAATTATTCTATCACTGGTGCAAGGACTCTAATTTGCCTCAAATGACTGATGGTAAAATACTACCAGAATCTCTGAGTTAACACTCAGAAGTATGTTAGAATCGCAATATATTTTCAGTTA
This sequence comes from Cervus canadensis, assembly GCF_019320065.1. Lineage (NCBI taxonomy): Eukaryota > Metazoa > Chordata > Mammalia > Artiodactyla > Cervidae > Cervus > Cervus canadensis. The sequence continues at coordinate 58,995,860 of NC_057397.1, read as the reverse complement.
CTTGCAGTCAGCTATGGCCTTCATTTTAAGCAGAACATGTTAAAACAACATATGGAAAATTGCTATGTGAGTTATTTTAAAGTAATTCTTTTTTTAAGGAATTTAAGTCTAATTAAGTCTGACAAAATACTAGAAGAGAGCGAGAAGAGGAATTTGGGAAGATAGCTGGAGAGGCTGGAGAGTTGTTATTTACAACTTTAAATAATGAATAAAGTGACCCCCCCAAAAAGGAGTTAATCCTTGCTAGGGAATTTGAGGACTCAGAGAAGTGGGTTCAGGAAGAGAAGAACACTTGGGAAACTGCTCCCCTGGGCTGAGGAAAAAGCTTAGCATAACTTCTACAGGCATGGGAAGGAAAGGACCACACCTCATCCCACAAATGGAGTTAGCAGGGAGAAGAGGGATGGTTGACATATTGAACACGTCTCTATAAATTAGAAAGAATTTTTGTGACCAATCAGAAGGGACTCCAAAGGCACCCAAAGAGTTGAATGGGGGAAATTTAAGATGGATTCCTTTAGCATTTGGAGAGGATCTTTACTATCAAGTGCCTAGCCTTGGAGCAAGTCTATATGAGTTGGATTGTCGCAATGTCAGTTAGTAGCTGTGTGAGTCTAGGCAAGTTACTGGTCTTCTCAGGCCTTCAATTTTGATACTAGTAAAAGAGAGATGCTAACAGAATCTACTAGGTAAGGTGCTGTGAGATGTCAATGTATTAGTACATGAGCAGTGCTTAGAACAAGGCCTTGCACAGAGGGGGTGCACTGAAGTGAACAAGTTTCAGGAGACAACAGCTCTACCAAAAAATGGATGAAGAAAACAGAGGAGAAAACCAAGGCTCACAAGGGTTAGCAACTGTTTAAGATCAAACTTAACTCTTGAGTCTCTATTTCTAAACTCAGGGCTTCCCACCATAACGCACTGCTGCCATGAAAGCAAGGTGGTTGCTGCCGTTCAGTCGCTCAGTCATGTCCGACTCTGCGACCCCATGGTCTGCAGCACACGAGGCTTCCTTGTCCTTCACTATCTCCCGGAGTCCACCCAAACCCATGTCCATTGAGTCAGTGATGCCATCCAACCATCTCATCCTCTGTTGCCCCCTTTTCCTCTTGCCCTCAATCTTTCCCAGCATCAGGGTCTTTTCCAATGAGTCTTTTCCGCTCTTTGCATTGGGTGGCCCAAGTATTGGAGCTTCAGCTTCAGCATCTGTGCTTCCAATGAATGTTCAGGATTGATTTGCTATAGGATTGACTGGTTTGATCTCCTTGCTCTCCAAGGGACTCTGAAGTGTCTTCTCCAGCACCACAGTTTGAAAGCATCAATTCTTTGGTGCTCTGCCTTCTTTATTGTCCAGCACCATAACTAAAAGGGATCAAGTCTAGCTTCACCTCCTTTTGCTTCTATGGGCTATACTCTGAGGGAAGGTCATTGAGTAATGACCAAAATGTTGAGAACTGCCTCATTCAAAGGCATCGTGAAAGAAACACAGTGATTCTAGTCCACTGACCCTGGAGACAGAGAGTCTTGGCTCAAATCTCAGCTCAATTTCTATGGCAGCCCTGTGACCCTGAAAAGGCACTTTAACCTCCCTGAAACATGGCCTAGGAGTATTATGTGCCCACCTGAATGAGTGCATGTGAGACTAACATTAAAAATTCTTACATTTTATTCTTTGTTATATAACTGAATTATATGTAATGCTTAACAAATAAAGTGTGATTTGTGTAGAAAAATAAAAGCACATGGTAAACCTTCAGATTTTACCTGATCTTGTCATCATCATCAACGACAGGGTTCAGCTACCCAACTGATACTTGAATTTCCTCTACACCACTGACTTTTCAATTTCCTCTCATCAAAACCCGTGGAGGGAAAAAAAATACTAGCCACATGTGGTACTGAGCCCCTGAAATGTGGCTAATGCAACTAAAGAATTGAATGTTGACTTTTATTTTAGTTAAATTAAAAGTCACATGTGGAAAGTAGCTACTCTACTAGTGTATATTGAGAACTTATCAATGTCCATCTTAATGACTTTAATGTAAAGAAAATGATAATAAAAGGTGCCATTACTTGAACATTTATCAGGGGTCAGGCATTAGTCTAAGCCCTTTTTATATGCATTATGTGATTTACTTCTCATGACAATTCAACCTGGGAAGTACCATTATTCTTTCCTGTTTTTGATTGAAGAAACTGAGATCACAGCTAGTACGTCATGAAGTTGAGGTTCAAACCCAGGTCTGCCCCCAGAGCACAAAGCTGAACTGTATTCCTTCCCACAACAATATCCACCGGCAATGTGTGTGTGTGTCTGTTTTTAATTTCAGTGGGTAGGAAAAAGAGCTGTGTGAAAGACTTGAGAATAAATGACTTTTTCTCTAGCTTTTAAAAAATTTCCTCTGCTTAGTGCCCCAGACTGGCATCTAAAAAAAGAAAAATTCTGAGTGAGGGCTCCTCCAGTTCTAAAAGCAAATGTCTCTGTGGCCCATCTGAAGCTATGACACTATTTTTACAATTACTTTAGGCTTTTTACTTGCCTGCTTCTGAGAGGATTTGAGGAGGATTATAGATTAAGACATTCGAAGATCATAAAGAGCAGAGGTCACTTGAAAAAAAATTAGTGGGCTAAAGATTTTAAGCACCTGATTTCTGAGACAGAGGATTGACAAAAGCTTTCCAGCTAAGGCAGTTAATTTATATTATTATTAACAACTACTTAATAAAAATGTGGAGGCATTAGGTTATGCACAGGACCTGTTGTTCTTTGTTTTTTTCCAGACAATGAAATCAATCAAATTGGTGTATGGTTTTCATTAAAGACACAGGTTGCTCATGCAATTTTCACCTCTCTTTCTCAAAACAAACAAACAAAAAAATAGATAATATTGCAGGAAAATATAACTCAATAAAGGCAGTTCTCTGAGGAGAGAAGCCACATAGCTCAGAAGCTCATTGTTTGAGAGTACGTGAGTGTCCTTCTGCTCTGCCCATCCAGCACTGACCCAGACATGGCTTGCCTGCCGGGTCCTCTCTGAATGGCCTCTTCTATCCATTGTTGCTGATGACCACTTAAAACTGGACTGAGGGTTAATAGGCCCCTCCACTGCCATAAAGGATGAGAAATGTGGCCACTTGGCTCTACAAATACGTTCTTTCATGTCAACATGGGAAATCTTTATAAATGAAGAACTGCCTGTTGTCACTTACTTGCAGTTGAACTGAATTTGTGCATGTGTGTGTGTGTGTGTAAAGGTTTAAGTGTTTTGAATTTGTGGTTTTGTCTCATTATTTGAAGAAGAAAAATAATCATAATAATCACACACAAACACTGTCTAATTTGAAACCATAACATCTATGGGGATTTTCTAAAGAGTGATGATTTGTCTTTATCAGATCAAACAGTTAAAGAAGTTGGTTGTCTCTGACCCCTCAGTTCACAGCTGCCTCTAACCCACTTTTTCCTTCCTATTTTCCTTGAGCTGGTCATAGAGAATTAAGTTAAAGAGGATAAAGAAATGCAAAGCCTAAAAAACTAAAAATTAAAAAAAAGAAATGCAAAGCCTTTGACAGCTTCACTGTACTCTCAATTCCATAGAGAAGTAAAAGGAAAACTTCATCTATAATTTCTGTTGTGCTTTATATGGCTAAATTTAATCCTCACGAGTCTCTCAATGGTAGGTATGATCCTTATTGCCATATTAGAAATGAAAAACACAGGTAAATCACCCAAGATTTCACAGCGTATATGTGTCGCAGCTAGAATCAAAACCAAGATGGTCCATCCCAAATATGATCAAAGTCTTTAAACTGTTAGTCCCTGACAGAAGGGACCCTGACTACATTGAACACCTGTGTACTGGGCCCAGCACGCAGTAGCATTCAACCACTACTGGCAGACTGACCAGCTGAGTGTTCCTTACCCCTGCTTCTGTTTGGTTACATCACAGCTGCGCTCTAAATTGGTAACTTGAAAGGAATAGAAATTCCAAAAAATCTTCCAATTATTGCTAAACTATCACTTCCTCCTTTCTTTTTTTTTTTTTTTTTTTTCACTTCCTCCTTTCAAGAGTCTTCTTTATTCTAAGGATAAAGGGATCCATCAATCTATTCATTCTTCTATACTATTTTTATCCAGTCAACAAATATTTCAGTACAATGTAAGCAATCACGGGAATATACATTCTAAGAATTATGTCTCTAGGTTATATAAAAGTGGCCGAAATACTGTTCTTCCAAAAACAGGACTGAGTTTCAAAAAATTAATGAATGTTAACAAGAATGGAAATAGATTAAGGCCTAGATGTTGCAATCATACACTACCTATTTGTTTTTAATTAATAGACTTTCTCAGAGCAGCTTTAGGTTTACTGATAAATTGTAAGAAATTCCCATATACTTCTCTCCTGCTCCACTCCACACAATCAATTTCCCCTATTATTAAATCCAGTGTTGATGTTGTGCATTTATTACAATTGATGGGTTGATACTGATAAATTATTATTATTTTTTTTGATAAATTATTTTTAACTAAAGCTCTTCCCTGGTGGCTCAAGAGGTTAAAGCATCTGCCCACAATGTGGGAGACCCGGGTTCGATCCCTGGGTCGGGAAGATCCCCTGGAGAAAGAAATGGCAACCCACTCCAGTATCTTGCCTGGAGAATCCCATGGAGGGTGGAGCCTGGTAGGCTACAGTCCATGGGGTCGCAAAGAGTCAGACACGACTGAATGACTTCACAAGATCACATGGTTTCCATTAGGGTTCACTGTCTGTGTTATACATTCTATGGGTTTTGACAAATGTATAATGATATATATCCAGCACCACAGTATCAAACAGAATAGCTTCACTGCCCAGAAAATCCTCTGTGCTCCACCTATTCACCCTTCCCTCTATCTTAACCCCTGAAAATCACTGACCATTTTATTGTCTCCATAGTTGGGAGACAATTTTCCAGAATGTCAATATAGTTGGTATCATACAGTAGATAGCTCTTTCAGATTGGCTTCTTCCATTTAGGAATATGCACTTATTGTTGAATACTATTCCATTGTATGAATGTACCAGTTTATCCATTCACCTACTGAAGAACATTTTGGTTACTTTCAAGTTTGGACAACTATAAAATAAAGCTGCTATAAACATTTGGAGGGACATATGTTTCTAATTTATTTGGATAAATAATAAGGAACGTGATTGTTGGATTGTATGGTAAGAATATGTTAAACATGCCAAACTGTTTTCCCAAATACCTGTACCATTTTGTATCCCAAGAGCAATGAACAGGAAGTCCTATTGGTTCACATTCTTACCAACATTTGATATTGTCAGGGTTTTGGATTTTAGGTGTGTAGTGGTATCTCACTGTATTTTCGCTTGCAATCTCTTATGGCATATGATGTTGAACATACTTTCCAAAGCCTACTGTCATCTGTATCTCTTCTTGGTTGAAGAGTCTGTTAGCTCTTCTATCCATTTTTTACTTCTTTGTTTTCTTATTGTTGAGTTTTAAGAACTTACGATCATTTTTCACTGTTAAAAAACATAAAGCCTTGCTCTCTGCTCTATAATTTTCTTCTTGATTTTGTCAACTAGATCCTGGATCTTAACTGCTGCTTTTCCAATGTCACCAAGTTCTATGTCAACATCAGAGTTAAAACTCTTATTCAACACCCTGTACTCCACAGGGCTACAGGGATAGGACAACTGGAAGAAATAAGGGAATCATCTCAACAATGCCTTGAACAGTCTCAGCCCATGACCAAGCCATCAGAACAAAGGGGTCAAAAACCACAATGCACCACGCAGAATCCAAACTGCAGTGTGTTAGGTTAACACAATGCTCCATTATTTCAGTATTTTTAAAACATGAGACATCCTGAAGGTATCATTACTCTAGTGAGTTCATTCCAAACAATAATGAGGAGCTATGTCAAAAAAGAAATTTCAACAAAAATTTAATTAAAGAAGGTCTTCAAAAGGGTAGAAGAATAAACTTTCTAACTTGCCACAGAGAATGAATATCTACCAGAATTTTTCTGTCTAGAAAGTAACCGAATTTAATGTTCTTTGGATTTTTATCAGCAGCAAGGTAAACAGGAAGAATCACTCAGAAGCACTTTTGTGAAGTTCTACAAAGAAGTAAGTCTCAAGCATTTCATGGTTGGCAGCTTAAGATAATTTTTCATATTTTTAAGGGAAAAATTTCTTAGTTCTTTTGACATGCTGATAACATGTACCACAGATCTCAGTAATTACAGCAGATAAACCCTGATGAAGCAGTTGAGAAGATTATAGCCTAAGAATATCAGGACAGAAAAGGAAAAACACTCCCACTGGGTTGTGCCCTTTTTATCTAATGCATTTGGACCTAAAAAAATTACAAATTACAGACCTCTATTCACAGGCTCTCTCTTGATTGCCTAAGGATTGGGCCCACCTGCCACAACAACCTTCTGATTTCAGCCCTGAAGGCATTTACCTTTCTCTCATCCAGCACTCTGCTGACTCTAAACATTCTCACTTGGCACTACCTCAGAAGGTAAGGACAGCTTAAAGGAGTTAAATCCACATATAATTCAGGAAGCTTATTTAACCTAAAAGCTTCTGCCTCTGGCCTCACCTGCTAACAAGCTCCAAAATTGGCAAAGCTGAATCTGACCTCTCTGTTTTACTACATTTGGAACTGGACAGGTGCCAGCAAACTTTTCTCATAAAGGGTTAGGTAGTTAATCTTTTAGGTTTCATGGGCCATACAGTCCCTGTTGCTATTCCTCAGTTCTGTAGCTGCACCACAAAAGCAGCCATGGCCAAGCTGAAAAGGAATCCATGTAGCTGTGGATTTTATTTCAATAAAACTCTATCCACGGACACTGAAATTGGAATTTAATATAATTTTCACATGTCATGAAATATTACGCTTCTTTTGATTTCCAAATGTAAAAACCATTCTCAGCTCAAAGGTTACACAAAAACAAGCATCAGGCCAGATTTAGCTCACAAGTCATAATTTGCCTTAAAAGAAATCTCAAAAAATATGATAGCCACAAAACAAACAGGAGCCAGGCCCTTATATTAGAACAACCTGAGGAATCCTATGAGGAGACAAGCTTCCAAATGACAATATATAGATCAATATGCCTCAGAAATTTGGGATATGTATATTTTAAAAAGTCATCATAGATGCTATAATCTCATTTCGTATGTGCTACAAAATTCAAATCCAATGAAGAAATCTTGATTTCTTTAAAATCTAATTTACAACATCCTCCTTATTTAAAAGTTGGTAAAATAGTAAGTATTTAAATACTAATAAGGAACATTAATTTTTTAAATATTGATTTTAAATATTAAACACTTAAAACTGGGATATTTAAACATATTATCTCTACCCTTAACTGGCTATTTAAAGCAGGATATTAAAAGATAAATATGAAGAAAGTGCTAATAAGTAAAGCTGCTTGACCTCTTACCCTACACCAGGCTCTAGATTAACTATTTTCCATATGTAATTCATTTAATCTTCACAGAAACTGTAGAGATTGATCACTGTTATTCCATTTTATAGTGGGGAAAACTGAGGCACAAAATTAATAACAGTGGAGCCAGGATCCAAACCAAGGCAGTCTAACTCTGAAGCTGGCATCACTGAATGCCTGGAAATACTAACACATGTCAGGTTGGTTAGATGTTATTTCACTTTGATTCAGTAATATCTTAGGGTTTAAATGGCTTCTCATTCTTTTAGGCATTTATGTTTTACTTTCACTGATACATAAATGCCTATTTTTAAAGGCCCCTCAATTGTAAAGTCGTGGATTCACCAATTAAGAAAAAATATAGATAAGAACTCCACCCAAGCATTCACAGAAGTTTAACTATCAATCCACATAAAAATTGTATTCTTTCAAGTTCTATCAGTATGCAATTATTACACAAATTGAGATTCTTTAACATCTTGCTTTCAAAGATATTAGAACATGGTAACTATCATTTTCTCATCCATCTTTATGGCATCTCCTATAGATAATGAACTGATACATCTTTCTTTCAGTCATTCCTTCAAACATTCATTCAGAAACACTTCCACTGAACATGCTTACTATGTGCAAGGCATTGTCCCAGGAACAGAGATGTTTAAAAAGATCTGGTAATGGCTAATTTTATGTGTCAATTTGGTTAGGGCACAGCACTCATATATTTGGTCAAACATCAGTCTAGAGGTCACTGTGAAGGCATTTTTAGATGAGATTAACATTTCAATCAGTAGACTTTAAGCAAAGCAGATTACCCTCCTTTGAGGGTGTGTCTCATCTAATCAGTTGAAGGCCTTAAGAGAAACAAATTGAGATCCTCCCAGAAAGAGGAAGCATTCTGCTTTCAGACTGCCTTTGGACTCCAATTGCAATACCAACATTGCTATGGGTCTCTAGTCTGCCAACCAGCCATGCAAATTTTCAGACTTGCCAGCTCCACAAATTGAGCTGGTTCCATAAAATAAATCAAGCTCAATAGATAGATAGATAGATGCTAGACAGATATGCAGATGACACCACCCTTAGGGCAGAAAGTGAAGAGGAAGTAAAGAGCCTCTTGATGAAAGTGAAAGAGAATGAAAATTTGCCTTAAAGCTCAACATTCAGAAAACTAAGATGATGGCATCCGGTCCCATCACTTCATGGCAGATAGATGGGGAAACAGTAGAAACAGTGGCTGACTTTATTTTTCTGGGCTCCAAAATCACTGCAAATGGTGATTGCAGCCACGAAATTAAAAGACGCTTACTCCTTGGAAGGAAAGTTATGACCAACCTAGACAGCATATTAAAAAGCAGAGACATTACTTTGCCAACAAAGGTCCATCTAGTCAAGGCTATGGTTTTCCCAATAGTCATGTATGGATATGAGAGTTGGACCGTGAAGAAAGCTGAGCACTGAAGAATTGATGCTTTTGAACTGTGGTGTTGGAGAAGACTCTTGAGAGTCCCTTGGACTGCAAGGAGATCCAACCAGTCCATCCTAAAGGAGATGAGTCCTGGGTGTTCATTGGAAGGACTGATGGCTGAAGCTGAACCTCCAATACTTTGGCCACCTCATGTGGAGAGCTGACTCATTGGAAAAGACCCTGATGCTGGGAGGGATTGGGGGCAGGAGGAGAAAGGGGACAACAGAGGATGAGAGGGTTGGATGGCATCATCAACTCAATGGACATGGGTTTGGGTGGACTCTGGGAGTTGGTGATGGACAGGGAGGCCTGGCGTGCTGCAGTTCATGGGGTTGCAAAGAGTCAGACATGACTGAGCGACTGAACTGAACTGAACTGAGACTGATAGCTATATATATATATATCAATGTGTATCTATATCTATCTATATAGCATGAATTTATATACTATGTAAATGTATATGTATATAAACATCCTATTGGTTCCATTTCTCTAGAGAACCCTGGTTAATACACATCCCCTTAGATCCATCAAACGGGGGTAGGGGGAGGGGGCAGAAACTAAAGTTCACCAAGAGTTGATGATCTGTGGACAAAGGGAGCCCTCCCATGCTGCTAATGGGAGTATAAACTGTATGACCACAGTGGGGTACAGTCAGTTGCATCTAGCAAGGATAAAGGTGCCCTCATCCTATGACCCAGCCCCAGAAGAACAACCATGTAGCATCGCCACCCAGGCTCCCTGGGATCATTGCTTAGTTGACTAAAATAACTGTCAAGTTTATAAAGAAAAACTGTACTTAGTGTGATAGTTTCAAAACTATCTCAAATCATTGAAGAGAAACCTAAGTCACATTCATCCACAATAAGCTGAAAAAAGTCAATGGACAACCTCTTTAACAAGTGGTGCTGGGAAAACTGGTCAACCATTTGCAAAAGAATGAAACTAGAACACCTTCTAACACCATACACAAAAATAAACTCAAAATGGATTAAAGATCTAAATGTAAGACCAGAAACTATAAAACTCCTAGAGGAGAACATAGGCAAAACACTCTCCGACATAAATCACAGCAAGATCCTCTATGACCCACCTCCCAGAATATTGGAAATAAAAGCAAAATAAACAAATGGGACCTAATGAAACTTAAAAGCTTTTGCACAACAAAGGAAACTATAAGCAAGGTGAAAAGACAGCCCTCAGAATGGGAGAAAATAATAGCAAATGAAGAAACAGACAAAGGATTAATCTCAAAAATATACAAGCAACTCCTGCGCTCAATTCCAGAAAAATAAATGACCCAATCAAAAAATGGGCCAAAGAACTAAACAGACATTTCTCCAAAGAAGACATACAGATGGCTAACAAACACATGAAAAGATGCTCAACATCACTCATTATCAGAGAAATGCAAATCAAAACCACAATGAGGTACCATTACACGCCAGTCAGGATGGCTGCTATCCAAAAGTCTACAAGCAATAAATGCTGGAGAGGGTGTGGAGAAAAGGGAACCCTCTTACACTGTTGGTGGGAATGCAAACTAGTACAGCCACTATGGAGAACAGTGTGGAGATTCCTTAAAAAACTGGAAATAGAACTGCCATATGACCCAGCAATCCCACTCTGGGCATACACACCGAGGAAAACCAGATCTGAAAGAGACACGTGCACCCCAATGTTCATCGCAGCACTGTTTATAATAGCCAGGACATGGAAGCAACCTAGATGCCCATCAGCAGATGAATGGATAAGGAAGCTGTGGTACATATACACCATGGAATATTACTCAGCCATTAAAAAGAATTCATTTGAATCAGTTCTAATGAGATGGATGAAACTGGAGCCCATTATACAGAGTGAAGTAAGCCAGAAAGATAAAGACCAGTACAGTATACTAACACATATATATGGAATTTAAAAAGATGGTAATGATAACCCAATATGCAAAACAGAAAAAGAGACACAGATGTACAGAACAGACTTTTGGACTCTGTGGGAGAAGGCGAGGGTGGGATGTTCTGAGAGAACAGCATTGAAACAAGTATACTATCAAGGGTGAAACAGACCACCAGCCCAGGTTGGATGCATGAGACAAGTGCTCAGGGCTGGTGTACTGGGAAGACCCAGAGGGATGGGATAGAGAGGGAGAGGGAAGGGGGATCGGGATGGGGAACACATGTAAATCCATGGCTGATTCATGTCAATGTATGGCAAAAACCACTACAATATTGTAAAGTAATTAGCCTCCAACTAATAAAAATAAATGAAAAAAAGAAAGTCAGTGGAACCATGTCTAACACATTTGGACCCCACACGCTTCCCAGACAGTAGTAGCAGCTTCTCACACTTACCAGCCATCTACAAATGGCCTGTTGTTCCCATACCCCAAAGTGAAAAGCCTGTATTAATGACAGAAAGAGAAGGCCCTGGAGCAGTGTCTGCATATAACAAGTGCTTGCTAAACATTAGCCAATATTAAGGATATAAAAATACACATTTACTTGTTTTCCTTTAGGTGACTTGCTAAACAAAATGCCTGCCTTCTCCCTGGCACTTCAACTCTGTATATGCGTACTCAGTCACTTCAGTCATGTCCAATTCTTTGCAACCCTGTGGACTGTAGCCCTCCAGGCTCCTCTGTCCATGGGGATCTCCAGGCAAGAATACTGGAGTGGGTTGCCATGCCCTCCTCCAGGGGAGTCCCCCAACCCAGGGATCAAACCCATGTCTCCTGCATCTCCTGCATTGCAGGTGGATTCTTTTCCACTAGTGCCACCTGGGAAGCCCTACTCTGTATATGGTGGTACCAGATAAACCCTGTTGATAGAATCATCCCTTTCTGTTGAATAATCAGTTTACTAGTGGCAGACTTTATTTGGGGGGGCTCCAAAATCACTGCAGATGGTGATTGCAGCCATGAAATTAAAAGACGCTTACTCCTTGGAAGGAAAGTTATGACTAACCTAGACAGCATATTAAAAAGCAGAGACATTACTTTACCAACAAAGGTCCATCTAGTCAAGGCTATGGTTTTTCTAATAGTCCATGTATGGATGTGAGAGGTGGACTATAAAAGAAAGCTGAGTGCCTAGAATTGATGCTTTTGAACTGTGGTGTTGAAGAAGATTGAGAATCCCTTGCTAGGAGATCCAACCAGTCCATCCTAAAGGAAATCAGTCCTGAATATTCATTGGAAGGACTGATGCTGAAGCTGAAACTCCAATACTTTGGCCACCTGATGCAAAGAGCTGACTCATTGGAAAAGACCCTGATGCTGGGAAAGATTGAAGGCAGGAGGAGAAGGGGATAACAGAGGATGAGATGGTTGGATGGCATCACCGACTCAATGGACATGAGTTTTAGTAAACTCCGGGAGTTGGTGATGGACAGGGAGGCCTGGCGTGCTGCAGTCCATGGAGTCGCAAAGAGTCGGACACAACTGAGCGACTGAACTGAACTGAACTGAAGATATGGCTGGATTGATTCTCTTTTCAGTAAATTAACGAAGATCAGGAAATGATTAGTCATCTGTCAGTCAGCTGGTCTGAACAACACCACTTTACTCTTAAACACACAACACACCATTGTCTGAAATTTCACAATAAACAGCTGATAGAACAAAAGTAAACCTAAATCTAATCACTCTCACCTTTTTGCTGCTCTTTTTTTTATTTCTGGATAGATCTTGGTAAACCAAACTCTTATTAGAACCTCATTTTCCCCACCTCCTCTTGTTGCAGAACAAAACAGAGCGCCTGAGCACATGGGAGACAAGACAAACACTCAGATATAAGCTTCATTATATCCTTAATTATCTTTAGATACAGATTTGTATAAAGAACATATATTTGGTGGAGTAGCTCAGCACTCTTCCAGGAGCTCCGTACGCCAGATACATCTTTAAAGCCTTAACATTGTGTACACCTTTTAAGCACTTACACTTCTCAGAAATTATCCAAAAGGAAAAATAACATCATAAGATATGTGAAAAGATGTAACTATGCTGTTCATTTTCTGAAATTTTTACAAAGACTTTGTGTTACTCCCCTAGTAAGAACAGTGGGGTTTATGCTTGTTTTTAAGAGGATAAGTTTTGGGATGAAATAGCCCTGAGTCAGACTCGGAAACTGCCCCCTTAATAGCTCCACGACCTTCAGGAAGTCACCTAGCTTCTTGAGTGCCAGCCTGGAGATCTGTGAAAACAGGGATAATGTACACCTCCCTCAAAAAGGATTTTGCATCAGTCCAGAGAGATAAAGTTCCTTATAGAGCCTCACACACCTACATTTCACTATCAATAAATGCAGTATGTGTACTTTTGAAAGAAGGGATGGATGAGTGAGTGAACAACTGAACAAACAATCCCAGAGGCTCTACGTGGGGCTGGTCAGTGCTAGTGAGGACAGATCAATAGGGAATAGTGAAAACTGTCAAAACTCTAAATCAACACCATCAGAGAGTTGTCAGTGCACCTTATCTTGAAAATATTCACCAGTGAGCATGAGCCTGAGCACTTACATTTCAGGGCAACCTCAGCAGGTCAAAGCAAAGACCAAACCCACATGTCCTTAAGATCTGACCATCTGGGTAACCAGCCTCTAAGATGGCCCCCATCTCGTCATATTCCTGCCTCTGTGAAGTTCTCTACCACATTAGTCCAGGGCTGCCTCTGTGACCACTAGGATATGCAGAAGTGATGCTATCTCCCTTCTGGGGTTAGATTATGAAGGACTGCACCTTCCATTTGGACCTGTCTTCTCTTGGATTCATTCTGGAGGAAGCCATGTCATAAGCAGCCCTGTGAAAAGGCTCATCAGGGAAGGAACTGAAGCCACCTATTTGTAGACATGTAAGTGAGCTTGGAAGTGGGTCCTGCAACCCCACTCAAGACTTCAGCCCTACCCAACAGTATAACAACCTCATGAGGGATTCTGAGCCAGGAGCACCCAACTAAGCCACTCCTGGATTCTTGACCTCAGAAACTGTGTAAGATAAGTATTTGTTGTATGAAGCTTCTAATTCCTGGGATAATTTGTTACACAGCAATAGATAACTAATATACCATTACAAGTAGAACAAGTCTTCAGACTTCAGTATTATTATTGGACCCATCTTACAGATAATGACACTGAGGTACAATGAGGTCAAATGACCTTCCTAATGGCTACCCAACTAAGAAGGATAAAACTAGGATTTGAACATAACTTTGCCTGAGTCCAGAGCCAGTGCTTTTTAACCACCACACTATATATATTCTTCCACCTCTTCTTTCCCATCCCTGTCTACGGTAGTAGCCATGTGATCCTAGAGTTCCTCTGTCATAGACAGCACTTACATCATATTTTAATTTTCTGTTTTAGTCATTCTTCCTTCCACCAGACTGTAAATTCCTAGAGGGTAAGAATCTGTCTATATTCATCCAACCATTTGACAAGGGTTTATTGAGAGCCTACACTGTACTGAGCACTGGGAATACAATGACGACCATAGTCAAAACTCCATCCTTGGACAGCTCACAGCCTAGTAGAGGAGATAAGCATCTCTCAAATGAATAAAACTACAACTGCACACACAGGCTTTGTGATGCATTTTTCCCAGTAAGAGTCCTGAGAGGTGATCACTTTGAATGAGGCTGAAGTGGAAACTGTAGCAGTTACCCAGAGGAAAAGGAGAGGCAGGAAGGAGCCCCCTCATCCTCCCAGCAGAAAAACCGCATACCCCAAGTTCTGAGATGGAGGGGAAAGGCCGCATTGGACAAACTGAAGGGCGACCATGGGAAGGAGAACAGAAGCCCCGGGAGAGGGTCACGGCGGGAGAAGAGGCAGGAGGAAGCACCTGGGGTGAACATGGGCTGTCATCTGTAGACCGTGTTCAGGAACCTAACTGCCCCTAAAAGCGGTGGGAGCAGTGGCGAGGGCTGGGGCTGCATGGGTCACGGGGGACAAGAGCATCCTTGTGGCAGCAATGCAAGGGACAGCCTGGAAGAAGGCTAGGGTGAAAGCGGGCAGATCATTCGGAGGCAGTTGCCACAGGCAGCAGCGAAGTGATGGAGGCTCTTTCATACTGGCCCCCGATGCCTCTCACAGCATCCTGCCTGGCACAGGGTCGACCCTCCACACATAGTAACGGAAATGAAGCACTTGTTGAAAGAATAGAACATGGTAACCTGCTGCAAACAAGAGAAAGAAACAGCACATAAGAGCTCTGAGACCTTCAGCAGCTCGGGAGCTCACAGAAATCTCCTCGGCCTCAAAGAGGGAGGTACAACACGGCTCAAAACACTCAGCGTGGAAACGCCTGTCAAACGTGCCTGGTACACGGCAGCCTGGTACATCAATTTCTTCTTCCAAAAGTAAGTCACTTACTATATGTAAGTCACCCCTCCTGATTACATGTAAAATAAGAAACAAATAAGGATTGTCCGAGATATGAAGCATCATCTGGGCAGTATTTAAGCCACTCCAGGATCCATGAGCATCTGCATTTAGTCAAGACAACCCCAGAGACCATTTTTCTTAAGATGAAACAAAGCATGAACCCAGGTGATGCTGGGCAATTCTACAGTGTATAGAACTTTGTGACTCCTTTGCCAGTTTTATCCAAACCACAGCAAAATGAAGACTAAGCTTTAAAAGCTTCAATTTTATGCTTTTTCCTTAAAAGTTCAATATTCCACAATCACGCATATGAAAAAGTTATTTGTTGTTTATAAATGCCTGTGTGCTGAGTCATGTCTGACTCTTTGCGACTTCATGGACTATAGCCCTCCAGGCTCCTCTGTCCACGCAGATTCTCCAGACAAGAATACTAGAGTGGGTTGCCATGCCCTCCTCCAGGGAATCTTCACAACCAAGGGATCAAACCTGCATCTCTTTCATCTCCTGCATTGGCAGGCAGGTTTCTTTACCACTGAGCCACCAGGGAAGCTCTGAGATTTAGTTACTGATGTGCTAAAATCTGAGACTAAGGTGTACTAAGAGGATTTTTTTTTTTAATGGAAAAAAAAAACTACAGGGTATGTGATGTAATTTCCCACCCCATCCCTGGACTGCATCATGAAATCTTCAATAAAATCTAAGTGGGCTCTGTGGAGGTAATGCAAAGACATGCCAAGGCTAGCTTCACGGGTGGCGTGAGACAAGATGGGGCCAGCCCTGGGATCCCAGCAGGAACGGTTTCTTCTTTGCTGAAAAAAGCGGTGAAGTATCTGACTGATAGCTCGCCAGCGGCGGGCAGCAGTCTCTGCTCTCTCGTCTCCACCGATGTGCCTGTATCCTCAGACAGTGTGTGTTCCCTGGTCCTCTTTCCTCTGCCCGTGAGGTGGACACATCTCATATTCTAGCTCTGCCTGAGATGGATTCAGAAGAAGGAATCCACAAACCCGCAGAGCCTCATGTTTAAAGCCTGATGAAAGTGTAGCGAGTTTCCCTGGGGGCTCAGTGGTAAAGAATCCTCCTGCCAACTGAGGCCCAGGTTTGATACCTGTGTCAGGAAGATCCTCTAGAGAAGGAAATGCAACCCACTCCAGTATTCTTGCCTGGAAAATTCCATGCACAGAGGAGCCTGGCGAGCTACAGTCCATGGGGTCGCAAAGAGTTAGGACACGACTCAGCAACTGAGCATGCAAAAATTAGATTGAAGAATCTGGCTTTAGACTTGAGGTTAAGCTGGTTTAGATGTGAGGCTAATTATTTTCATCTGTCTGCCTCCTGTGTCTCTCTCTTAATTATCTCCAAACTCAAGCAGGAAAGAATGCTATTTATAGAATTCCTCAATTTCAGACCTCAGTGGCTGTGAGTACACTGAAGAAGGTTTGCAAGAAAGTACAACTAGATATTTAATAAAAGTTATCTCTGTGTAAGTAAGTTTGACTATATGTTAAGGTTTTCCTGTTAGAAACATGTATTGCTAAAATTTTCAAACTCGGGTTATTAAAGCAGTTGTTTAAAAAAAAAAAAGTAGCTGTTACATTTTACATTTCCACATGTCTTGATGAGCCAGGATTTAAATTCAAGTCTCCAAGCCCACACTCTTGTAGTAATGAGTTTCTCCCTACCCTGACCAACTATTCTTCTCAGTTTGGGTGAAAATTATTTCTTCTGAATCCACACCATCTACATTTATTTCTCAGATTTAACATTCCCTGTCAGATTTTATTCTCTTTTATCTCTTCCCAATGGTGAAGTATTAAGGGAAAAAATTTTAATAATAATAAGTGACTTACATTCAGGACAGTTTTGCCACATGAAGAACTTGAAGACCAAGCTTTTAAAATCTGAGTTTTAATACAATAAAACATTTGATGGAGATTGGAATGGAAGAGCGTGTGGAGTTTATGGCCAACCTAAAGTCCATTATTGCTCCTAAGTATTCAATAAATATTGGCAATGACGACCTGAAAATGCAATCTAGAGCAAACTAAGGAAGAGGATTTCCTAGCTAAGGGACTTAAGTATTAGGGACTTTAATACAGTCAGCAAGGTCTCCTTTTGTGATGTACCATCTTAACCCAGGAAAGCAGCTAAAAGAAAAAGGACACAGGTCAAATGTGGCTAGAAAGCAAGGAGAGCAAGATTTACTGTTACTTCACTGCAGAGGGACACTCTGTCCAGTCTGGATGTACCCCTCAGGAACTGTGAATATAAAATTTGATTTTTTTAAAAACTATAGCCAGCAACATAATGCGAGTTTTCACTGGAGAGCAAATATATTGTACCAAAACTCCTGAGATTCACAGTGGCTTACCTAATAAATTTCTAGTGGGTGAGACAGATAAGTAAGAAAAATTAGAAAAAGAAGAAATGGAATTTGTCTACCTACTTCTTTTTGATCGTGTAGCCAATATCCATTTTTTCTTTTACAAAGAAAGGAATTCTTTTTGTAAAATAGTAGTGACTGAATTAACTCAGTCACTAAAACTTTTTAAACTCGAACCTCTGCTGAAAGCATCTCTGGTTCATCCTGCCATATACATATTTCCATTTCCATTCTCAATAGCACTTTCTCCCTCACTCCTGGACATAGAGCAGCTACACTGGGTTTTCTTATTCTTTCTAAAATAGCCTCCACACTCAGGCATCCATGCTGTCCACTAGGTAGGCAGAATAATGGACTCTGAAGATGCTCTAATCCTAGAGACATGAGACTATGTTACTTGACATGGCAAAGGGATCTTGCAGATGTGATAAGGTTAGTGACCTTGAGCTGGGTATCTGATCCTAGATTTTTCAGGCAGGTCCAATTTAATTATATGAGTGCAAACACACAGATAGGTGGCAACATGGGAAGGATACCATCTACCATACCTGTCTCTGAAGATGGAAGAAGGATGCCACACCCCAATAAATACAAGCAGAGAAGACACAGATACACATTGTCCCCTAGGAGCCTCCAGAGGGAAGTGGACACTGCCAACACCTTGATTTTAGCCCATGTCAGACTTCTGATCTACAGCATAATAAACCATTTTGCATGGCTTAAGCTACCAACTTTCTGGTAATTTCTTATAGCAGACACAGACCCATGTGTATTCTCTCCACCCAGAATATTCTTACCTGTCTTGACTCCCTGGTAAATGTTTTGTTCCTTTAGGTCTCTGTTCAAATACTGCTTTCCCTGTATTTCCCTGAACTTCCCAAAGGCCATCCTCCCTTCAGATCCTGTGGGCCACTCCATCCTTTGCTCCCGAGTTTCTTCATATTCACCTCAACTGGGCATGTTGTGATTTATGTTAGACATCACATCCCCACATCACCTATTCTCAACAACAGAACATGAGTTCAAGTATATAACAGGTGCTTCATGATATTTGAATGAATGGATGAATGACTGAACAAGTGTTTAAAAAACTGAAGTCATAGACTTGAGTTCTAAAAGAATTTAGGGCAAACATGAAAAGAAATCAGGCTACAAAAATGTGTAAAACTACAAGTAAAATATCAAAATATGGTCTAAGCACCAATTTTTCTAAGTTTGCAATGTGCCATGAATCACTGACATGCTAGTGTAACACTTGGGGAAATAAATGAATGAGTATTAAGTGATCTCTTAGAAGTGACCATTCTATGGAGAAGGAAATGGCAACCCACTCCAGTATTCTTGCCTGGAAAAACCCATGGACAGAGGAGTCTGGTGGGCTGAAGTCCATGGGATTACATGACGGAGCATGTGTGCACGAGGGTGGAGGGAGATGGGTTGGTAGCAATAAACTGGTAGAACTAAAAAAAAAAAAAAAGAAGTGATCATTCTGGGACTTCCCTGATGATCCATTGGCTACGAATCTACCTGCCAATGCAGGAGACATGGGTTCAATCCCTGGTCTGCCACATGCCTCACAGCAACTAAGCATGTGCTCCACAACTCCTGAGCCTGCACTCTAGAACCCGCAAGCCACAACTACTGAAGCCCATGCTCCCTAGAGCCCATGCTCTGGAACAAGAGGAGTCACCACAATGAGAAGCCCATGCACCACACCTAGAGAAAGCCTTCATTGCGCAAAGCAATGAAAACCCAGCACAGCCAATAGAGAAGTAACTTTTTTTAAATTTCCATATTTAAAAAAAATAAAATTTCCATATTTTAAAAAGTGACTATTCTGCTAAATGTGTTAACTGATATCAGAGGAAATCTTTTTCATGATGAGCCCTGGATGGCCACCCTCCAACCCTGGGTGACAGATTTGGGATCCCCGATGCTCTTTTCAGGGCTGTGATTCTTCAATTTAGGATCCCCAGAGGGCTTGTTAGAACAATCTGTCTGGAGCTCCATCCCCAGGGTGTCTGAATCAGCAGGTCTGGAGTTGGGCCATGATGTTGCTAATAAGTTCCCAGCAATACAGAAGATGCTGGTCAGAGAACACACCTTGAGAACCACTGCTCTAGGCCAAGGCTCACCCCAGACCTCTGGCTCCAACCCTTTCTCTGACAGTCAGTCTTAGGAGACCTCACTTCCAAGTCCAGGCACTGGCCAGTATCACTTGGCCTGGGCCTTGTCGGAGGGGAGTTTAGGTAAATAATTATCCTCCCAGCCAAGCACATGGAGGTCATTCTTAGGAAACCAGACTCTCAATTCAGGTTCAGTTACTTTAGCACTTAATTCTTTCCTCCAGTCATTGCAACACCTTGATGGAAATCCAGAGCCTGATCATTAACACAAACCAGTCAAAGTGTCCAAGGCCCTGGGAAGCAGCAGGTTGCCAGAGAGCCAGGGAAACTCAACAGCCTTGAGAGCAGATCCTATGAGATCATGTTACAATTAGACATCTATGTCCTGAGTACTTGGCTTAACTCAATCAGGAGGAAATCATTCATGTCTTTACCTAGAAATAAAGCATTATATCTAAGTGGCTGAAAAAAATATCCCAGTAATATACCCCACATGCTTGCAAACCATTCCCTCCTCACTTCCTCCAGAAAGACAAAACAGAGGTTCTAAGAAAGTGCAAGGAACATCACCCCAAAGATTATGGTGAGTTAAGTTTAGCCAAGTGTATGACTACCTATAGAATGGACAGGGAGGGAAGCCAGCTTCTCTCAGTAAACTAGACTTTCACCTACCAATGGATCCCCAGGATGGAGGGAGAAAGACCTTTTATGCTCTGATGGACATCCAAGTACTCCATGTCTGTCAATAGGGTTACCCCACCCTAGACAACTGACATTTGAGACCTACACAAGAGTGAATTGGACATCAAAGCAAAAAATATCAAACTTCACCACATTCCAAGTGGAATAAATTATTTTTCAAACTGCCTGGTATTTGCTACTATCTATCTAGGTGGCAGAGGATGAGATAGTTAGATAGCATCACCGACTTAATGGACACGAACTTGAGCAAAGTCCAGGAGATAGCGGAGGACAGGGAGACATGGTGTGCTGCAGTCCATGGGGTCACAAAAGAGTTGGACATGACTTAGCAACTGAACAACAGCAACAACAAAATCAAGGACTAACCTGGACAGACAAGCTTTACATTTCTAGAGTTAAACCCACCCGAAACAGGCCTTTCAGCTTTAAGGCCTCTGCGAATTTAATACATACAGCTGCATTTCAGCTCTGCTCTCCATGAAACAAGAAATGTGAATTTTTGCTACTGATTCCCAATAGTCTCCAAAGTCCTAAAACTGAACTTTTCCATCATTTGAATAATATTTTTAAATGTATTCAACATTACATTCAAATTCCCTTCCCAGGATGATGTTTTCATTCCAGACCAGTCACCACAGACCTCCGCAGTCGGCAGAATTTTCAGACATGCATAAATATAAGCACACACAGCCATTTACCCTGGTGAAATTTCACGTACGCAGGGAGATTATTTTTAGTTATGGAACCCAGTCAAAACTGTATGAAGCAAAATCAAGCAAGAGCAAAATTGGTAGACAAAGTGATGATGCTCTTATTTTTCTATCTATTTTTATATTCTTTTCTAGACATTTCTGGCCATGAGTCAAGAGAAGTAAATGCCTTAACACAGGCAGTTTTGATGATAATGGTGGCAACATCAAGTAGTCAAGTTATTCCCTGACTTTTCTGTTCAGTATATGACATACATATGCAAATAAGACCACACGTGTAGACAAAATCCTCTCTATCCAGATAATGGTCACTTTGCAAACGTGTCAGTGCAATGTTAGTTTGCCTTGCTGGAAAAGGGAAAAAACAAAGCATTTATCAGATCCATAAATCGTTGAGAAAAATGATTGAACATCCACTAGAATATGCACTCCCTAAGGGCTGAGACTTGGTCTGTTTTGAAGACTTCCATAGCCACAGTACCCACGGCAATAACTGGCACATACTGTTCATTAAAATCCAAGAGTATTATATATATGGAATCTAGAAAGACAGTACTGACAACAATCCTACGTGCAGGGCAGCAAAGGAGACACAGACATAAAGAACAGACTTTTGGACACAGTGGGAGAAGGAGAGGGTGGGATGATTTGAAACAATAGCATTGAAACATATACATTACCATGTGTAAAACAGATAGCCAGTTAGAGTTTGATGTATGATGCAGGGAACCCAAAGCCAGTGCTCTGTGACAACGGGGAGGGAGGTGAGAGAGGGGCGTAGAGGGGAGGGGACACGTGTATGCCTGTGGCCAATTCATGTTGATGTATGGCAGAGACCATCACAATATTGTGAAATAATTATCCTCCAATTAAAACAAATAAATAATTCTTTTAAAAATCCAAATATATACACTCTAGTGCTAACTAACTAATGTGCTAGACCATATCAATCAGTTATTACTACTATAAAATTGTGTCGCAAACCACCTCGGAATATCATACAGTAATAAGCAATTATTCTCTCAATAAGCAATAAGCAACAATTTCTCTTTTGCTTACACATCTGTTGGTTGGCTAGAGTTCAGCTAATCTAGGCTGGGCTCAGCTGAATTCCGGTCAGCTCCACATGTCTGCCATTCTCTTCGGACCGACAGCACCTAAGTCCTTATCTTCTCCCAGAGAACAATAGGAAAAGGAGAGGCCAAACTGAACCATCCGCTCCTTTCAAGACTCTGCTTTCTGGCTAAAGCAAGGGACATGACCACACCCAGCACCCCTGGGGTGGGGAAGTGTACATCTCCCATGGAGATGGGATGGGTTGGGGGGCAAGTGTCCCCCACAGACCAGTATTTCCAAAACCTGAATAAGAGACTTTTCCTTTTAAAGAAATGAAATTCCTCTAGGACCTCCAGAGTTGACCAAAGCTATTTTTTACTTTAATTCACTTAAATAGATAAACTTAAATATATAAAAGGACTTTACATTTATATGTGTAGATCTATATCTTGGGCTGGTAGTCTCATACCACTATAAAAATAAATGGACAAATTAAACTCAGACAAAACTGCGAAGGCAATAAAATTCAAAATACCATTAGTGCATGTAAAGGATTATGTTGTTTTGTTGAAACTAAATTGTTGCTTTCAATTTGCCCACGGTGCTAACGGCTACGGCCCAATTTCCCTTGCATTCATCATGCCTGTGCTGCTACTTGCCGTATGAAAACACCATTCCCCAAACATTTCTCTCTCTTCTAAAAACAGCATTCTGTGGTATCATTTGGTCTGCACTTGACGCAAAGATTATTTTTATATTAAGCCTGCTTCTATTTTTCTCTCGTTAGACCATGACAGTTAATGAATTTCTACCAGAGCCAGAGTTTCAGAAAACCCAATGCCCCAAAAATGAATACAGAAGGAACTCAGCACTTGTGGTGTTAAGTATCACCAGCTGATCCAGAATAAGTAGATAAAGGGACCAATTTTTTAAATTATTATTGAAATGAAACTTCTCATTTTTGAAGTTCTCTTTGAGAGTTCTCCAGAGAAATGCAGACCTCCATTAGAGAAACACTGAGCCTGCCCACCATCTCCCCTCTATGGCTTCTGAACCATAGTGCATCATGAAGCCACTTGAGTGGGTCCACCCTTCACCTCCTGTTGCTCATTCAGAGTTACCAGCATGCCCAAGCCATGCACTAAAAGATCAAAAGTTTTCTTGATAGACTACCTATGACTAAATAGGCCAGAAATATTGGGAATTGGGAGGCCTGAGAAATATGCCATCGTTTCATGGCAGGAGTGGATATCTGTCAGTGTCTGCCTTCCCTGCATCCACCAAGATGACCCCCCTAGCTCCTTGCAGTCTCAACCTTCTGGTAAATGGACGGGCAGAATGACCCAGCCAACTCGCTCTTCCAGGAATTTGAATCTCCAGGGAAAGAATGTCAGGATGGAAAATGACTGCTGCTGATTCATCCCAATGCAAGTCCTGAAAAGACCATCCCTTAGTTCCCCAATATTTAGAACCTCAGAACTGTCCAACTTCCTTTCCGAGGCCAGGTCACGTACGATTCATCCCTTTCCTTCAATTCTAAGAGCTGCCCAATAGCCTTCCAGTGGAATCCTTTCTGGCCAAAGTAGCCAGAGTTCGTTTCTGTACCCCAACTGATAAATATTCCAACATGACTTTCTAAACATAAACAATCTCAAACAAGGCCATGATTACAAGAACAAATGCAACTGTGTTTGCCTTTAGGTTCCCAAAACAGAAGTGATCTCATCCTCAAATGCTTTTATGCTGTATATTCAGCTGCTGCAATCCCGGGGTTAACCCTTCCTCTTCCAACCTCCAACTCCAGAGCTCTGAGCATCTCAAATCAAGAGGAAAGGAGACTAACGAAGGTCACTCCCCCACACTGCCAGGATGCAGGGCAAATCCCTAGATGCTCATATGAGACAGGCTTATGTTCCTTTAACCCAAACCCAGACCCCTCAAACATGTGCCCCTGGGACAAGGAGGACAAGGAGGGAGAACCAGTGAACGGCTCCCACGTCTCCATGGAACAACTAGGTTCAAGTCTTCCAAATACAAATAACATCTGCTGAACCACTTATATTCTTCCACTCTTTCTGTGAACACTGTTCTCTCTTCATCTGTCAAGCCATTTCTACTTCTACAGTTGATGCAGGTCAAAAACAGCATTCCACCAACAGAGGGCCCCTTCGGGATATGGATGGACTTCCCTGGTGGCAAAGAATCTGCCTTCAGTGCAGGAGACCCGGGTTCAATCCCTGGGTCAGGAAGATCCCCTGGAGAAGAGAATGGCTGCCCACACAGTATGCTTGCCTGGAGAATCCCATGGATAGAGGAGCCTGGTGGGCTAAAGTCCACGGGGTCACAAAGAGTCGGACACAACTGTGCAACTAACACTTCGGGATAGGGACTAAATCTTATTGACCTCCAAAACCTCTGGGTCAAGCACAGTGCCTACATGTAGTACTTGCTCAGTGAACCTGTTCATGATGCTAGATGTTTGAATCAATTACTCGATCAATCCCAGGATATACACAGACACTTCTGGAATATCATCATCATCATCACCACCATCATCACCACAAACATTGATATAGCAACTCCTCTGTGCCAAGTACTGTTCCAAGAATCTATCACTGAGAGACACAATAAAATGTAATAGATATTAAGACAACACTGAAGTTACCTTCTTACTTCTGGATGACATGAGAATATTTATTATTTTCAATTTTATGTCTAAAAATAGATAAAAGGGAGAATGTATAAACACCCTCCTACTAGATCATGATGCATTTGAAGAGAAAAGGCTTTTCATTAATTGTGACTTAAAGATGGGAACTGAAATAGAAACTTCAACATTGCTTAAGTCAGTAATACTGTAACTAACCAATTAAAGGAAAAACTAAATCAAAAAGCACTCAGTACAAGTTAATAAACAGAGATATTTAAGAGATTAACCCTACAGTATTTTAACTTGGCAAAGTTAGCAAAGTTGTCCCTTAAGGGCAAAAGGAAAGAAAAGGAAAAGATAAGAAGTTTTGTAAATATTAGTGTTCCTTAGAAATAAAATATCAAAATTAAAAACAATTCTAAATATCCAATTTCTTTACCCCTTACTTGAAATACTAGAAAGAGCCAATACTTCATTGATCATGAGATACAATTCAACAATTCTTGGATTTCATTTCTCTCAGTTGTCCCATCCCAGTAAATTGCCAAACATCTGCACAGCTGCTCAAGCCAGCAGAGGCACAGAGAGTGGAAAATATATTTATGAATGTGTGTGTGTATGTATGTACATATGTGTGTGTATACATGTATTTATGTATGTATGTATATCACACATGTGATATACATATATGTGTGTGCATATATATACATGTATATATATGATACAGATAATCATTGTCTATAGCAACTAAACTGAGTTTCTGCTGTATTGATGATATGAAATGCACAAAAATTATATACCACATGGGAACACAAACTTCCTGTCATGGATGTTTGAGCCAATGTGCAAAGTTATGTGGTGTCAGTGGGAGGTGCTCTCGCAAAGTGCCCACAACGGAATTAGTCTCTTAATAGAATTTCATGCTTTATTCTTTGGTGCTTTGTTCTTTTTGGTATGTGTATCCTTATCTAGTCTTGCATTCACCCGATATGGAGAACCCAGCCTGCTCCAATTTGAGATTCCTGTAATGGAGTCCAGCCTATGATAAAATATCAGATTCAAAAAAAAAAAATATATATATATATATATATATCAGATTCAACCATTCTTCTCATCCCAGGCAACTGAGAAACCCCAGGCAAGAAACTCCACAGCACTGGAAAAATGAAAAAGCTAAAAAGCAGAAGGGGCTTTGAGGCCTGAAAGGGGGAGTGGAAAAAGAAGAAAGAAACAGTTGGAAAGATGTACTCCAGACCCAAAATAGAAATGCTGAGCAGAGGCAACAGATTTCAATCTGCTAATCTGAAAAGTCACATTACTTTGTCCTGATGTGAATCAGTGAGGCTTTTTTTTTTTTTTTTCATATCCGTCCCTATATTTCCACCGCCCCATCCACAGGCACCACCTCCCAGAAAGCCCATCTGCAGCTTCCTATTTCCTCCGGGACGTGAGGGAGTAGGGACAGAGTGACGGTGGGTGGGGTGGGGATGTGAACGGTTCCAGGAACCACTCAAGCCCCTGTTCCAGCTACTGGCAGATCCCCGAGGAATGTTCCCATCAAACCTTTGAGAGGCTACTCCTCCATTTCAAAGGCATAAATATAAAACTGAGGCCTTTACTGCCATCAAAAGGGTAGCGCCAAAGGCAGAGGCAATGAGCCTTTCGTATTTTGTTTTGGGGTTTTTAACATTTTTATTGGCGTGTAGTTGATTTACAATGTTGTTTTACTTTCTGATGTACACAAAGTGAATCAATTATACATATACTGTATATACACCCCTTTTCTTTTTCCATATAGGTCATTACAGAGTACTGAGTAGAGTACCCTTATGCTATATAGTAGGTCCTTATTAGTTATTTATTTTAAAGTTATCTATTTTAGTTGCGTGCCCATGTCAATCACAGTCTCCCAATTTATCCCTCCTCCTCTTCCCCCTTGATAGCCATAAGATTGTTTTCTACACCTGTGACTCTATTTTGTTGATAAATAAGTTCATTTGCACCATTGTTTTTTTAGATTCCATGTATAAGCGATATCACATGATATTTGTCCTTCTCTGTCTGACTTGCTTCATTCAATATGACAATCTCCAGGTCCATCTATGTTGCTTCAAATAGCATTCTTTTATTCTTTATTTAGGGCTGAGTAGTATTCCATTGTACATATGTATCAAATCTTCTTTATCCATTCCTCTGTTGAGGAACATTTAGATTGTTTCCATGTCCTGGCTATAGTAAATAGTGCTGCAATGAATATTAGGGTGCATGCATGTTTTCAATTACGGTTTTCTCCAGGTATATGCCCCGGAGTGGGATGGCTTGATCACATGGTAGCTCTATTTTTAGTTTTTTAGGGAACCTCCATAGTGTTCTCCAAAGTGGCTGTTCCAATTTATAGTCCCACCAGTAATGTTCAGCTTTTTACACCCATCACCTGCATCTTCCCTTCCAGGACCTAATCTCCAACATTAAACTCTTCTTGCGCTATGGGAATTACCTATGGTAGCACTAATATGAATATCACCACTGCCCTCCCGACCCCCTCAAAAATCTAGCACATTTATACCCTAACACATTTCTAAACAGATAGGATTTGGGGAGTTTTCTTGGCAGTTTTTAATAACAATTTCATAACTAGGATTTGGGGAGTTTTCTTGGCAGTTTTTAATAACAATTTCATAACTATATACAATTTTATAACTACACATGACTTTCAATAATTTAAGAGAAGACAAACATGTCCTTCAAAAACCCACCCAAATTCTTTGAGCTCTTAGTTTCACGTTCCTGACCCAACATACAGTTGCTAACAAGTAGTAAAATGAGTCGGTTTTCTTCACACTTCCTTTCCCTCTGACCATGAAGACAATAAATACTGAAATGATTAAAATGCAGGCTGCCCACAGAAGTCCAAAACATGGCAGCTTATGTGTCCTGGAATTAGAGTATCATGAAGACACTGAACCAGAAAAAATTCTCCCCCCAAGGACAGCTCCCTCTTCACTTACTCTTCCTAAAATGTATTTTATGTATTGGATTCTTGATTCCTAGGACCTTATTTATTTAGAAGATCAATCGAAGCAGAAAGTTCCCTGGTGGTCCAGTGGCTAAGACTCTGTGCACCCAATGCAGAGAGCCCAGGTTCCATCCCTGGTCAGGGAACTAGATCCCACATGCTGCAACTGAGAGTTCATATGCCACAACTAAAGACCCCACATTCCGCAACTAAGACCCAATGCAGTCAAATAAATAAATACTTTAAAAAAAAAAAAAAAGACCAATTGAAATTTTCTACCTAAGGTAAGAGAAATTTTGTGTCTCTACTAACACTTCGCAGCTAATCAGAGCTTTGTTCAGTGGCTCCAGAACCTTCATGGTGCCCCTACTCTGTGAGTGGCGTGGTGCTGGACCTGCAGGACACACCACAAACAAGACAGAGGTCTGGCTTGTGAGGCCTGGGGCACAGCCTAGGAGGCAGCCATTAATTACATAAATAGCCATTTCATTGCAAGTGTGAAATAGTTTGAACAAAACACCACTTCCTTTCAAGAAATGGTTAGGGAGAAGAGGCAAAAACAGCATTGAGAAAGGCAGATGTCCACAGGTTAACCTCAGACGTGGGCCATCTCTGAAAAGCAATCTGCCACCTCATTTTTTTCTCAGACTCTGAGAAAGCAACATGAGCTTTTGCACCCCAAGTCACCAGTGCAAAACACACAAATTTATGTTAAAACAGTGGAGGAAATTCTTCAACCGAAGCACAACATTTCACAAAGGAAGTCAAGTTATCAAGCAGGTATTCGGCCTAATGCTTGTCTTTGATGTCCTTCCCTCAGTCCTGTCAGCACCGTGTCCCATCCCGCTCAGACCTCCTGCAAGCCTTACCCCCGTCCATCTGCCCCTGGACACCCACCCTTTAGCCCACTTCCACTAGTTCCAGCAGAAAAGCTAACCTGCTACTGCTGCTAGGTCGCTTCAGTCGTGTCCAACTCTGTGCGACCCCATAGACAGCAGCCCACCAGGCTCCCCCGTCCCTGGGATTCTCCAGGCAAGAACACTGGAGCGGGTTGCCATTTCCTTCTCCAACGCAGGAAAGTGAAAAGTGAAAGTGAAGTTACTCAGTCGTGTCCAACTCTTAGCGACCCCATGGACTACAGCCTACCAGGCTCCTCCATCCATGGGATTTGCCAGGCAAGGAAAAGCTAACCTACAATGTACGTATTGGGTGGTCATGGCCTGGCTCTGCATTACTTGCATTTTAAAGGAGGACTTTTGTGACTGAAAGAAATCTTTCTGATTCTAGAAACTAAAATGATAAAATGATATTGTTTTCTGAACCCATCAAACCTCCCCCAAACTGCTGCCCGGTCCTAACCCACATCAAGAAATGAGCTCACCCCGTGTTTTCCCCTCAACTGTGCAAACCCTGGGTCATTACCTATTTCTATTTCTGCTTCTTTCCAGCACACTGATTCTGGGGCACCTAAAATGACAGGAAAACACATGAAGCCATTTTAAAACAAAAAATAAATCTAAATCTAAATCTGCAGACCATGTCAGGATAAATTCATATCAGGTATCACTGAAAGAAAAATATCATGGAATTCAAACATTTAACTCTACTATGACTTTTTCTTATCCTTCAACTGTGTACTTTTAAGTGATACTAAATCAACTCAAACACACACACACAGATACCAATTGTCCGTTTATGACCTTGACATAATTTCCAGGAAGAGAATCTAGTAAAGTACCAGTAGGGGTTATCTTTCTAAATCATCACAACTGCCTCCTGATACCACAGAACACGGATATTTTTCAATTTTGAAATAATACAAACCATATTCAAAAAGTTAAACATGCACCTTTTAAGCAAACTAGGCAGTATCAGTTGTACATTCTCTTTATTGAGAACTTTGTAGCTCAAGACCTCCTTCCAGATATTGTTGTCTTACGACTCCTCACAATCCCGCAGCAGGAAGCAGGGGCCCAATGAAAGAGGGAGCGCAGAATAGAGAACAGAACCAAATCACGGCTAGCAAACAGACGTCCCCTTTCATATTACATGAGGCCTGTTTTTCCTTCTATCTTTCATCGTCTAATAACACTGTTTTCCATCTGGCTTCCCAATGCCAGAATCCTTTTCATCGCATGCTCCACATTTGCTCCATTCTTTTGAATTACAGTTACATTTCCAGTCTTCCAGTATTATCACTCTTGTTCTACACAATTGGCGTTATCTTCCAGTTTTACCCACAGACTCACCTGGGAACTAATTTTGTGGTCTACCATGTACCCCATGAACAGTATGAGAAGGCAAAAAGATAGGACACTGAAAGATAAATTCCCCAGGTTGGTAGGTGCCCAATATGCTACTGGAGATCAGTGGAGAAATAACTCCAGAAAGAATGAAGAGACAGAGCCAAAGCAAAAACAACACCCAGTTATGGATGTGACTGGTGATGGAAGTAAAGTCCGATGCTGTAAAGAGCATTACTGCATTGGAACCTGGAATATTAGGTCCATGAATCAAGGCAAATTGGAAGTGGTCAAACAGGAGATGGCAAGAGTGAACATCAACATTTTAGGAATTAGTGAACTAAAACAGACTGGAATGGGTGAATTTAATTCAGATGACCATTATATCTACTACTGTGGGCAGGAATCCCTTAGAAGAAATGGAGTAGCCATCATAGTCCACAAAAGAGTCCGAAATGCAGTACTTGGATGCAGCCTCAAAAACGACAGAATGATCTCTGTTCGTTTCCAAGGCAAACCATTCAATATCATGGTAATCCAAGTCTATGCCCTGACCAGTAATGCTGAAGAGGCTGAAGTTGAATGGTTCTATGAAGACCTACAAGATCTTCTAGAACTAACACCCAAATAAAGATATCATTTTAATTATAGGGGACTGGAATGCAAAAGTAGGAAGTCAAGAGATACCTGGAATAACAGGCAAATCTGGCCTTGGAGTACAAAACAAAGCAGGGCAAAGGTTAAAAGAGTTCTGCCAAGAGAACACGCTGATCATATCAAACACCCTCTTCCAACAACACAAGAGAAGACTCTACACATGGACATCACCAGATGGTCAAACCAAAATCAGATTGATTATATTCTTTGCAGCCAAAGATGGAGAAGCTCTATACAGTAAGCAAAAACAAGACTGGGAGCTGACTGTGGCTCAGATCATGAACTTCTTATTGCCAAATTCAGACTTAAATTGAAGAAAGTGGGGGAAACCACTAGACCATTCAAGTATGACCTACATCAAATCCCTTATGATTACAGTTGAAGAGACAAATAGATTCAAGGGATTAGATCTGATAAACAGAGTCCTGAAGAAACATGGACAGAGGTTCATGACATTACACAGGAAGCAGTGATCAAGACCATCCCCAAGAAAAAGAAATGCAAAAAAGGAAAAATGGTTGTCTGAGGAGGCCTTACAAACAGCTGAGACAAGCAGAGAAGTAAAAGGCAAAGGAAAAAAGGAAAGATACCCATTTGAATGCAGAGTTACAAAGAATAGCAAGGAGAGATAAGAAAGCCTTCCTCAGCGATCAGTGCAAAGAAATAGAGGGAAACAATAGAATGGGAAAGACTAGAGATCTCTTCAAGAAAATTAGAGATACCAAGGGAAAATTTCATGCAAAGATGGGCTCAATAAAGGACAGAAATGGTATGGACCTAACAGAAGAAGAAGATATTAAGAAGAGGTGGCAAGAATACACAGAAGAACTATATAAAAAAGATCTTCATGACCCAGATAACCATAATGGTGTGATCACTCACTTAGAGCCAGATATCTTGGCGTGTGAAATCAAGTGGGCCTTGAGAAGCATCACTACGAACAAAGCTAGTGGAGGTGATGGAATTCCAGTTGAGCTATTTCAAATCCTAAAAGATGATGCTGTGAAAGGGCTGCACTCAATATGCCAGCAAATTTGGAAAACTCAGCAGTGGCCACAGGACTAGAAAATGTTTTCACTCCAATCCCAAAGAAAGGCAATGCCAAAGAATGCTCAAACTACCGCACAATTGCACTCATCTCACATGCTAGCAAAGTAATGCTCAAAATTCTCCAAGCCAGGCTTCAACAGTACGTGAACCATGAACTTCCAGATGTTCAAGCTGGATTTAGAAAAGGCAGAGGGACCAGAAATCAAATTGCCAATATCCATTGGATCATCAAAAAAAGCACAAGAGTTCCAGCAAAACATCTACTTCTGCGTTATTGATTATGCCAAAGCCTTTGACTGTGTGGATCACAATAAACTGTGGAAAATTCTGAAAGAGATGGGAATACCAGACCACCTTACCTGCCTCCTCAGAAATCTATATGCAGGTCAAGAAGCAACAGTTAGAACTGGACATGGAACAACAGACTGGTTCCAAACTGGGAAAGGATTACATCAAGGCTATATATTGTCACCCTGTTTATTTAACTGATATGCAGAGTACAGAGAAATACCAAGCTGGATGAAGCACAAGTTGGAATCAAGATTGCCGGAAGAAATATCAATAACCTCAGATATGCAGATGACACCACCCTTATGGCAGAAAGTGAAGAAGAACTAAAGAGCCTCTTGATGAAAGTGAAAGAGAAGAGTGAAAAAGTTGGCTTAAAAGTCAACATTCAGAAAACTAAAATCATGCTATCTGGTCCCATCAGTTCATGGCAAATAGATGCGGAAATAATGGAAACAATGAGAGACTTTATTTTGGGGGGCTCCAAACTCACTGCAGATGGTGACTGCAGCCAAGAAATTAAAAGATGCTTGCTCCTTGGAAGAAAAGCTATGGCCAACCTAGACAGCATATTAAAAAGCAGAGACATTACTTTACCAACAAAAGTCCATCTAATCAAAGCTATGGTTTTTCCAGTGGTCATGTATGGATGTGAGAGTTGGACTATAAAAAAAGCTGAGCACTGAAGAACTGATGCTTTTGAACTGTGGTGTTGGAGAAGACTCTTGAGAGTCCCTTGGACTGCAAGGAGATCCAACCAGTCTAACCATTTATTATGTCAAGCACTGAGGTTCACTGGTTGGGTGCTTCAAGAGTTGTCCACCATGGTTAACACAAGTTAGGCAGGGCTGGGAGATACAGAGAGAGGAGGACCTGGCTACCCCCAGGTGACAATGCCCTGAGGATGTGATTAAGCATATGTACAGTACAGCTTGGAAGTCTGGACCCTGTACCCAGGTCCAGGTTCCACTGTTTTATAATTAGATACTTTCTGCCTGTATTCCAAAGTGCTTTAGCCATAAGCCTCCTCAGTTCCAATGCAACCCTGAGAAGGAAAGGAGCCTCAAGAATGACTGAGATTGCACTCAGAAGATGAGATCTGCAAGTCAAATTTAATTCAACTTTTAAAATAAACATGTATTATTTCTTACATATCTAAATTTTTAGGCTGAGATTTCTACCTGCTCCTTTAGTCAGGAAGAACCCCCGGAGGAGGGCATGGCAACCCACTCCAGTATTCTTGCCTGGAGAATCCCATGGATAGAGGAACCTGGTGGGCTATAGTCCATAGGGTCACCTAGAGTCGGACACAACTGAAGCAATTTAGGACAGGCTAATTGAATAAATAAATCAATAGAGTAGCAACTCCACAAGGATCAGAAAGCAAAAACAAACCAAACACTCTTAACAACAAAAAAAAAAGTATAAAAGTCAGTCAACACTAGTCCCCCAGTGCCACAGCAAGGAGAATTTCCTGACTGAAGCAAGTATAATACGGAGGGGAGGCCAGCCAAGATGGCGACGTAGGAAGATCGTGAACTTACCTCCTCCGCTGTACACACTGAATCTACAGCTACATATAGAACGATTTCCTCTGGAAAAAATACCTTAAAACCAGCTGTGCAGCTGCTTCATGTCTACAAACAAGAAAGGAGCCACATCAAAGTGAGCAGGAGAGGCTGAGCCGTGGCACTTCCATAAACCCCACCCCAGGGCAGCGACCTGCAGTCGTGAGGGAACTCACAAAGCCAGAGCGTCCCCCTGACGAGAGAGGGGTTCATACCCCATATTTAAGACCTACTGCTGAGAGAGAAGCCTCCAAAACATCTGGCTTTGAAAATCAACGGCGCTCACATCCATAAGACTTGAAGGGCTATAGCGAACTGAGAAAGGCCTCTCTAAGGGCACAGACTCACTCACCAGGGTCTAGCGCAGAAGCAACTATTCAAGAAGCAAGCAGACTTTATGTCAAAGAGATTCATTTGCAAATCTTATAGCATCAGCCTGCGGGGCTGGGGCCTGTTGGGATCCTCTCTAGGGCCAGAACAGAGGTGCTGGTGGGCACCATTTCAGCACTCTCCCTCTCGGTAAAGCCAGCAGGTGCCATATTGATATTTTTCTTTTTCCTTGAAGGGTGTCATTCTTGCACTCTCCACCGCTCCACAGCACCACTGCCTCCCAGAGAGGAGCTTTTACACATGTCTGGTGCCCTGATTTTTATGTCCAGTGTCCCAGCTTTTACACCAAGTGTCCCGATTTTTGCAGCTGCCATCCAGGGGAATCCCTGGAACACCTCACTCTAGTGACCCGGGAGGCTGTGCTCGATGATCCTATGGGACTATAACAATCAGAGAGACGGTTCTTGGCAGACTGCCCACCCAGGACACCACACAGACAGCAGATCAAAATATATCCCCTCTCCCAAGTCTCTCTGTGAGAGACCTATTTGCTTGTTGTGGAGCTTCAGCCTGAAAGGCGGGTTTCAGGTTGGCACACACCTGGAGGCTACAGAGGGGCGCTCAGGAATGTAATCTGGGGGACCCCATCTTTTCACTCTCCATCTGTCTCACTATGAGACAGCATATTAAAAAGCAGAGACATCACTTTGCCGGCAAAGGTCCATATAGTCAAAGTTATGGTTTTTCCAGTAGGTGGATGTGAGAGTTGGACCATTAAGAAGGGTGAACACCAAAGAACTGATGCTTTTGAACTGTGGTATTGGAGAAAACTCTTGAGAGTCCCTTGGACTGCAAGGAGATCAAACCAGTCAATCCTAAGGGAAATCAACTCTGAATATTCATTGGAAGGGCTGATGCCTTCCAGTGCTGAAGCTCCAATACTTTGACCACCTGCTGCAAAGAGCCAACTCATTGGAAAAGACCCTGATGCTGGGAAAGACTGAGGACAGGAGGAGAAGGGGGCAGCAGAAGATGAGATGGTTAGATAGCATCACCGACTCAATGGACAGGAGTTTGAGCACTCTCCAGGAGATGGTGAAGGACAGGGAGGCCTAGGGTGCTGCAGTCCATGGGGTCACAAAGAATCAGACACCACTTAACAACTGAACAACAGCTCACCAGGGTCTCCCAGAAAGGAGGTTATATGCTCTTCCAGAGCACTGATTTCTGTAACTATCACCCGGGGGACACCTCCAAACCACCTGGTCTGGTAGCCAAGTGGGTTTGTGCTTGTGGTCCCACAGAACTGTCTATTATTGCATAGTTTAAGAACTGCTACGTGAGAGTCCGGTATTCAGTCAGGTGCTGATCTAGGTGCTGGCTGAGAGTTCAAAGTAATGGTCATAACTCATCATTGCCAGCAGGGAAGAATAGGGGAAAGAGATAGGGAGTTGGGATTGACATGTACACTCCGCTATATTTAAAATGGATAACCAAGAAGGTCCTACTGAGCAGCACAGGGAACTCTGCTCAATGTTATGTGGCAGCCTGGATGGGAGGAGAATTTGGGGAAGATGTATATATGTACATGTATGACTGAGTCCCTTCATTGTCAGCCTGAAACTATCACAACGTTGTTAATCGGCTATACCCTAATACAAAACAAAAAGTTAAAAATAAATAAATAAAACAACCAGTGGTGTTACAGTACATGCACACACACACATAACAAAGTAATGGTCATAAAGATGCTCACCGATTTGGAAGAATAGATGGAGCAAAGATGCTGCTGTTCCTCTGACCCCTTTATCTGTATTCCTCACACACGCTTGTCAATTACAGTGGACCCTTGAACAACATGGGTTTGGACTGTGTAGGTCCACTTATATGTGGATGTTTTTTCACTAAATACATACTATAGTTTTATATGATCTGCAGTTGGATGAGTCCACAGATATGAACCATGAATTGGAGGGCCAACTATAAGGTTATATGTGGATTTCTGACGGCTTGGATGGTCGGTATCCCATTCCCAATGTTGTTCAAGGGTCATCTGTATTAAACAAATATTTATTGAGCACCTACTATGTGCCAGATGTTTTTCTACAACCTTGAGATATACAATGGACAAAGCTAACCAAAATCCTTCCTCTGTGGAGTTTAAACTCAAGCAGTAGTAAATATATATATATATATTTTTACTATATATATATAAAATATATATTATCTATAAATATATATTTACCACATACTGTTTTTAGAATAAACTGAGTTAATCTACAGAACTGAGATGATAAGACTTTGTTAGATCACAGTGACTTTCTAATATTACATAAAAATAATCCATATTATTGTCTAATTGTTAAGTAAAAGCTCTAATTGCCAAATTAAATGTATCATTTTTTATTAAATGTACAAATACAAATCAGACAGAGTTCCTAGAAAAGTAAAAACTAAGAAAACTTGACATAAAAAATACAAATTGTTGCTGTTCTTAGACAGGTAAAGCAAAAATAACATATATAAAGGGAAGCACATTCTGAGAGCAATTTTGACAGGGGAAAAAGTGACCAAATGAAATATTTTTGTTATAAGATGTCAGCTAAGAAATGCAGTTCTGAGGGAGACTAAGATTTCAGTTTCAGTTCAGAATGTTAAATGTGAAGACTATAGCCACACAAAAAGTTCAAGGGAAAATAAACCAACCCCTGTCCAGAAAAGGGAACCCTCCTATACTGTTGTTGAGAATGTAAATTCATACAGTCACTATGGGAAATCGCATGGAGGTCCCTTAAAAAACTAAACATGGAGATACCATATGATCCAGCAATCCCACTCCTGGCTATATATTCATAAAAGACAAAAACTCTAATTCAAAAAGACACAAACACTCCAATGTTCATAGCAACACTGTTTACAATAGCCAGGATGTGAAAGCAACCTAAGTGTCCATTGACACATGAATGGATAAAGAAGGTGTGGTGTGTGTGTGTACCTATAATGCATATATGATGGAATATTACTAAGCCTTAAAAAAGGAATGAAATAATGCCATTTGCAGCAAGATGGATGGACTTAAAGATTACCATACTAAGTGAAGTAAGTCAGATAGGGAAAAACAAATACAGAGTCTTAAAAAGAGACGCAAATGAACTATTTACAAAACAAAAATCGACTCACAGACATACAAAACAAACTTACGGTTACCAAAGAGGAAAGAGGGGAAGGGATAAATTAGGAATTGGGGATTTACAGATATGTGCTACTATATATAAAATAAGCAACAAAAACCTACTGATTACCACAGGGAACTATATTCAATATCTTGTAATAACCTATAATGGAAAAGAATCTAAAATATATATGTGTGTAAGTAAGTAAGTAAGTGAAGTTGCTCAGTTGTGTCCGACTCTTTGCGACCCCGTGGATCCACCAGGCTCCTCCATCCATGGGATTCTCCAGGCAAGAATACTGGAGTGGGTTGCCATTTTCTTCTCCAATATATGTGTATATATATTTATGTGTATATATATTTATAATTTACATATATCATAATTTATATATCACAAAGTCATTTTGTTGTACACACTAATACA
Organism: Cervus canadensis; assembly: GCF_019320065.1. NCBI lineage: Eukaryota > Metazoa > Chordata > Mammalia > Artiodactyla > Cervidae > Cervus > Cervus canadensis. The sequence continues at coordinate 58,958,163 of NC_057397.1, read as the reverse complement.
ACATTGTAACTCAACTATAATTAAGTAAATAAATATTTTTTTAAAATAATAAACCACCCTTTCCAGTAGGCCCAATGTCATGGGTCATCTCCACAGGAGACCACTCCCAAGGGAAGAAGGGAAATTTAAGTCAGATCAGAAAAGTACATGCGTGTGTGCTCAGCCACTCAGTTTTGTATGACTCTTTGTGACCCCATGGACTGTAGCCTGCCAGGTTCCTCTGCCCATGGGATTCTCCAGGTAAGAATACTAGAATGGGTTTCCATTCCCTCCTCCAGGGGATCTTCCTGACCCAGGGATTAGAAGACCCTCATTTCCTGCATCTCCTGCATTGGCAGGCAGATTCTTTACTACTGGGTCACCTGGGATTCCCCAGAAAAGCATAGCAGCCCCCAAATTAAGAATCTCTCTGATTAACAAAGAATTGATTCATCTCAGGTCTGAAGTTTGAAGTAAATGCCTTTTGTTGTCCTTCTGATTCTCACTTTATTTCTACTCCCATCAGACAGACCCCTTCCTCTTCTCTCTCTTTTACTACTAGTCTCCTCACTGAGGTGGTTATGATTGTAATCTATCACACATTAAAGACCTCTGACTCCACAAAAGACCTCTGACTCTCCAAACAGGCTGGTCCCCATCCTGAGAACCATTTGGATGTCTCTTTGGCATCTCCACTTGAATGTCTCACAAGAGCACACACCTACGGCATCCAAATTTGAGGCGACTATCCTCCCACACCAAGCTGGAACCTCCTTTGGTTGTTGGCCTCACGGTCCACCCAGAAACCTGGAGTCAACTGAGACATTTCACTCCTTTCGTTCCCTTTTGCATAAAATCAGTCCCCAATTCAAATGATCTTTCCTCTGAAATTCCTTTGACATCTGCCCACTTTTCTTCATCTGCATAACCAACACCCAACAGAGGCCAAAATTGCAAAACCTCAACCACATCCCGTGTCCCCAGGGCTCCAAGGACAAAGTCCAAAATCATTTACCTAAGCTTCGAGCCTTCTTCTGGTTCCTGAAGATACCCATTTTCATTTCAGGTTTCACATATGAAACTCCTGCTGCACTGATTTCTCCCAACTGGCCAACTCTGCCTCGTTCTTAGATCTCAGCTCCTGGCCCTCTCAACATACATCAGAAGAGGTGCTAATACTATACATCATTGCACAGTGCACTTTTGCTTTCTATCATCTATTATAAGAAATACAATTAACTAGTTGTTTAATTATTTGTATAGCTTCCAATTTCCCTAAAGGAAATCAATCCTGAATATTCATTGGAAGGACTGTTGCTGAAGCTGAAGCTCCAATACTTTGGCCACCTGATGAGAGGAGCTGATTCATTAGAAAAGACCCTGATGCTGAGAAAGACTGAAGGCAGGAGAAGGGGTCGACAGAGGACGAGATGGTTGGATCGCATCACCAATTCAATGGACATGAGTTTGAGCAAACTCCAGAAGATGGTGAAGGACAGGGAAGCCTGGCGTGCTGCAGTCCATGGAGTCGCATAGAGTCAAACACAACTGAGCTACTGAACAACAACCCGATTTCCCGGTTCGACAGCACATGTCAAAAGTGAAGCAACTGTGTCTGCCTTGATCCCTGTTTGACACACAGTAGGAACTTGCTAGGTAACTGGAGAATGAATGGACATACAACCTCATTATCGCTCACATTGTAGAATTCTCTCTCCTCTTACCTTCCAGTCTTGGCTCACCCTGACCTCTATGACGGCAGCAGCTCATTCTCTGCACTCCACTAGTAATAAACAAACCCTTCATGAATCCTTATCCAACTAACCTGGAATCACTCGCCAACCCCACACAATCCCAGAATGATCTGGGATTCTCTCCCTCATTTGGATGTCCATCTCCGGGAAGGGAACTTGGGCAAACTTCAGGAGATAGTGAGAGACAGAGAAGCCTGGTGTGCTGCAGCCCATGGGCTCACGAAGAGTTGGACACAACTTGGCAACTGAACAACTCCTGGAAGGTAATTTGCATGTAATCCATGTACACAAAATCAGTGTTAAGGTTAAGATGCACCTCCTAATTCACAATAATGTCTGATAACTATCTGGTATTACATCCATTTTAATGCATTACCCACATCATTTAGCTTATTATCCATAAAGACACTCAGCAAAGTAGCTAAATGGCTTGTTCAAGATTTCAGAGTTAGTGATGAAGCTAAGACTGAAGTCCAGTTTCCTAGACTCCCTGCCCAGAGGTCCTATGACTGGTTGAATCAGTCCTATGCTGAGGCCTAGGGGAAAGAGGTTTATCCTAGAAACACCCTACAGAGGTAGGTCATGGTCACACCCATCACCATAACTCAAATTTTAGAAATATCTAGAGAAGGGGGCTTAGAGATAGAAGATGTGGGCAAATGAAATTCCTCCACCATATCACCATCTTCTCTTCTCCTTCAACACCAAATTCAAATGTAACTTCTCTCCTAGACACTTGCAGGACTGTGCTGCCCGTTTCAATAAGTAAACATTGACTGGGCACCAGCCCCTGTGCTGGGACCCAAGGAAAGAAAGGCAGCAAGGCCCCTGGTCCTCCCACAGCCCATGGTCTCCCCCAGGGCCCATCTCATTCTGCTCCAACACATATTAAGTATAACACTTGTCTGTCTTCCTCACTAAACTAACAGGGTTTCAAGGGTAGAGACTCCCTCTGTCCCCTCACTCCACACTCTAAGTTCAGAGGAAGCATTACAAAAGGAAAGTGATGAAGGAAGAAAAGTAACAGTCAAAGGTAAGTCATAGGGTTTCACATCAAACCACCGAGCCCAGGTCACTGACCACTAGTTTCCTCCATGGTAGGGTTGACGTGGTGCATTGTAAACTACAGTTAGTCCTAACTCTCTGCTCCTTGACAAGATCCCTAAGGATAGGAGTTATCGCTGATCTGATTGCTAGAACCAAGTTTATCTCATTTGCTCAGATAGTACAATGTTCCATGTATTTTGCAGAACTTAATGAAACTCTGAACATCATGTTAGAAATAAGTTACTAGCATACTACAGGCTTATGAAATCACAGCAGGAAGCACACAACCCCACATATAAGAATTGTTTAACTAAGTAAGATTAGTTGTTTCTGCATATTAATGTTAAAAATTAACATTCTGCAACTTTCTGTCCATTCATTCTGTCACATCACTAATGACTTTAAATTTAAGAGCCTGTAGATGAATGTTCAGCACTTAATTGAGCACTTATTTATTTATTAGCAATTATTACATGTATTCTTTGTACCCAGATCTAGAAAAATACAGAGGAATTAATATAGCATTTTAAGGCTAAAAGGACCCTGTTCTAAAGAAGTTTATATACTGGTGTCTGGAGTTGAATTCTGTGCCCCAAAATTTCATATGTTAAAATCCTAGCATCTCAGAATGTGTCCTTATTTGCAAATAAGTCATTGCAGATATAATTAGTTAAATTAAAGTGTGGTTGTACTGAAGCATGGTGGACTGCTAATCCAATATGACTCATAAGAAACACTTTAATCTCTGATTTCTGGGCTCTAGAACTGTGATACAATAAATTTCTGTAGTTCAAAGTCACTCAATTCCTGGTACCCTGATTTGGCTGTCCCAGCAAACCAACACCCCTGGTTACCACTTATTGCCTCTTAGGTCCAAGCCCAGCATTCTCTTTTCTGCTCTGTGATGTTGAGGATGGGACTCTGCAAAACTGATTTCACTAACTCCCTTTCAGCTGGCTTCCTGGAAGTTTCTGCCAATACGAGGCACTAGAGAGAGACTGGAAGGTAAGTGGAAAAAGAAGGGACTTCTTCCGGTTTCCAGTTTCTGGTGGCAATCAAACCAACAGCCACAAGGCTGGTCTCAGTCCCCAGTTTCTCTCCACAGTTCTAGCACCAGCCACCTGGTGCCTCCCGGGATGCCAGCAGCCGGGCCACACCCTCCTGGCAGTCAAAGCTCCCCAGCCAGGCTTCTCCCTCCCCAGGTCCAGCCCATCCGCTCCAGGGCCCTCCCCAAACCGCCTGGGTCTCCTCTTCCTACCTCTTCCCTGCTGCTTCTTGCAGTTACTACCTCTGGGTGACATTAGCAGTTCCTTTTTGGACTTTCAGATTTTCAGTACATGTGGAACCAATTCCTTGTGTGAAATCTCTGCTAGTTGAAATACTTGGTGTGATACGGGGTTTTCTGACTGGACTCTGACTGATTCAGCTTATAAGCCCCACAAAGAGACAAATATATAAAAATTTAGACATATACACAGGTTAAGATTCACAATAAATAATGTTTGCCATGGTGTGGGTAAACACTCCCAATATGATATAGATGAGAATAAAAATTAATTCAAATTTTCCACATGCAAGTTTGGCAAAATGAATTTAAAGGTAAAATATACATAGACTGAGTCCTAGAATACCCCTGCCAGGATTATATTGTAAGGAAATAATCAGATAAATGCTCGAGATTTTATGTATAAATATGCCCTACAGTCAAAGTTATTGTTTTTCCTGTAGTCATGTATGGATGTGAGAGTTGGACCATAAAGAAGGCTGAGTGCCGAAGAATTGATGCTTTTGAATTGTGGTGCTGGAGAAGACTCTTGAGAAACCCTTGGATAGCAAGATCAAACTAGTCAATCCTAATGGAAATCAACCCTGAGTATTCATTTGAAGGACTGATGCTGAAGCTCAAGCTCCAATACTTTGGCCACATGATATGAAGAGCCGGCTCATTAGAGAAGACCCTGATGCTGGGAAAGATTGAGGGCAGGAGGAGAAGGAGGTGACAGAGGATGAGATGGTGGATAGCATTACTGACTCAATGGACACAAGTTTGAGCAAGCTCCAGCAGACAGTGAGGGACAGCGAAGCCTGGAGTGCTGCAGTCCATGGGGTCACAAAGAGTCATACGCAATTTAGCAACTGAACAACAATGCCCATTTCAATGCTGTTTACAATAGTAAAAAAAAAAAAAAGTTTTTTAAGATGTCCATCAAAAAATGGACTGATTAAATTATTTTCAACACAAACATACATACACATAAACTCACACACACACACACACACAAAACACTAAAAAGCTATTAAAATAATGCTGTTGTTCTTTAGTCCCTAAATTGTGTTCAACTCTTTTGAGACCCCATGGACTGTAGCCCACCAGGCTCCTTCTGTCCATGGGATTTCCCAGGCAAGAATACTGAAGTGGGTTGCCACTTCCTCCTCCAGGGGATCTTCCCAACCCAGGGATCAAACCCAGGTCTCTTGCATTGGCAAGTGGATTTTTTTTTTTTTACCACTGAACCACCAAGGAAAGAAGCCCATTAAAATAATGTAGCTTTATACTTTTTGACATGGAAATATACTCATATCACAGAACATTAAATGACAAAAGCAGATTTCCAAGTAGCTGGTATAAGCAATGAAATGGAAAATAATTATAATTATTTCATAACAAATAAAAACAGTAATTATTTCTGGGTGGTAGGAATTCAGGTGATTGGACAAAGTGCCAGTTGCCTTGAAGCAAAGAGAAGTGTTCTATTAGTAACAGTCACATAGCCATGCAGTGACCTGGCCCTGCCCCTGGCCCTGACCCAGAACCAGCCCCATGGCCTCCTGGTCAGCTCAAAGAGTCCTGCGGGAACACAGTCACACCGTTCAGCAGCCACCTAGTGGTGGCTTCCCTGGGCTACACTGGAAGCCTACTCTGCAACCAGAGGCTCACAGCCACACATTAGGCTTCCCAGACAGCCAGGACAGGAGCCAACCCTGCCTACCAGTGAGCCAAAGGAGTCAGCCCCTCCACTACAGAAGGGTACACACAGCCCATAGGGGGAACCCCTAGAGCAAACAACTCTGGTGACCAGAGAGAAGTGTCCTGCTGGGCCCCGTAGGACATCTCCTACATTAAGGCCATTTTTCCAATATCTGGAAACATAACTGACCTGCCTAATACCTAGAATTAAACACAGAGAATTGGGCAAATATCAGGAGACAAAGGAATATGTCCCAAACAGTGAAATAAGACAAAACCTCAGAACAGGAACTAAATGAAATGGAAATAAACAATCTACCTAATAAAGAGTTCAAGTGAATGATTTTAAAGATGTTCACCACACTTGAGAGAAGAATGGATAAACACACACAAGAATTTCAACAAAAGTTAGGAACAATAAAGAAGACACAAACAAAGCTTAAGAACACAATAACAGACATTAAAAATCAACCTAGAAGGAATCAACAGTAGATTGCTGCTGCTAAGTCGCTTCAGTCGTGTCCAACTCTGTGCGACCCCATAGACGGCAGCCCACCAGGCTCCTCTGTCCCTGGGATTCTCCAGGCAAGAATACTGGAGTGGGCTGCCATTTCCTTCTCCAATGCATGCAAGCATGCTAAGTTGCTTCAGTTGTGTCCAACTCTGTGCAACCCTATGGACAGCAGCCCACCAGGCACCTCCGTCCACAGGATTCTCTAGGCAACAGTAGATTAGATGATATGTAAAAATGGATTTGGAAAACAGTGACCTGGAAAACAGAGTAATGGAAGTCACTCAAATTGAACAGAGAAAAGAAAAAATAGTTTTTAAAAACAAGGCTAGTTTAAGAGGCCTCTGGAACAACATCACACATACTAAAATTCACATTATAGAGGTCCCAGAAGGAAAAAAGAGAGAGAGAGGAGCAGGAGAAATAATAACTGAAAAATTACCGAACTTGGGGAATAAAACAGACATCCAGGTTTAGAAAGCACAGATAGTCCCAAACAAGGTGAACCCAAAGAGGTACACACTAAGATACATTAAATTGTCAAAAATTAAAGAATCTTAAAAGCAACAAGAGAAAACCAACCACTTACATACAAGGGAACTCCTATAAGACTATCAGGTGACTTTTCAGCAGAAACTCTGCAGGCCAGAAGAAGTGTGCATAACACATTCAAAGTAATAAAAAGGGGGTGGGGGGGGAAACACAACCAAGATTACTGTACCCAGCAAGGCTATCTTAAGATTTGAGGAAGAGATAAAGGGTTTAAGAGATAAACAGTGCTAAAAGAGTTCATCATCACTGAACTGGCTTTGCAAGTTTAAAAGTTTTAAAGGGACTTCTCAAAGTGGAAAACAAAAAGGCCACAACTATAAATATGAAAATTATGAAAGGAAAATCTCACTGATAAAGGCAAATATATATTAAAGGTAATATTCAATCACTTATAAAGCTAATAGGAAGGTTAAAAGACAAAAATAGCAAAATGATCTATATCTGAAATTAGTAATAAAGGGATACACAAAACAAAAAGATGTAAAATATGATGCCAAAACATTAAATGGGGGGCTACAGGAGTAAAATGTAGGGCTGTTATGATACATTCAAACTTAAGAGATCATCAGCTAAAATAATTATTCATATATACAGGTTGTCATATATGGACTGTAGCCTACCATGCTCCTCCATCCATGGGATTTTCCAGGCAAGAGTACTGGAGTGGGTTGCCATTTCCTTCTCCAATGAACCTCATAGCAAATGCAAACCAAAAATCTAAAATAGATACACAGCCACACAAAAGAGAAAGAAATCCAAACATAATACAAAGGCAGTCATCAAATTGTAAGAGAAGAGAGTTAAGGGATAAGAAAGGAACAAAAAAAGAACAAGAAAAACAACAAGAAAACAATTAACAAAATGGCAGTAAGTATGTATGCATCCATAATCCCTTTAAAAGTACTAGATTAAATATCCCAATCAAAACACACAGAGTGGCTGAATTAATCCTTTTAAAGGACCTATATATATGCTGCCTTCAAGAGACACACTTCAGATCTACAGACATACATGGACTGAAAGTGACGATAGAAAGTGATACTCCATGAGAATATAAACAAACAAAACAGACTGATGATGATGTGGAGAAAAGGGAACCCTCAAGCACTTTGGTGGGACTGTAAATTGATATAGCCTCTATGGAAACCAGTAGGGAGGTTCCCTCCAAAATTAAAAATAGTACTATCATATGATTTAGCAATTTCTCTTCTGGGTATTTACCTGACAAAAACAAAAGAATTAACTTGAAAAGATATATGCACCCCCAACATTCACTGCAACATCTATAGTAATGAAGATAGGTAAGCAACCTAAGTTGCCTGAATGAATAAAGAAGATGCTTGTACATATACACAATGGAATATTACTCAGCCATAAAAAGACAAAATTTTGCCATTTGCAACAACATGGATACACCTAGAGGGTTTATGCTAAGTGAAAAAAATCACAAAATACCATATGACCTCACTGACATGGAGAATCCTAAAAACAAAACAAGCAAACAAAGCAAAATGAAAAGAGACTCACAGATACAGAGAACAAATAGGTATATGCCAGAGGGGAGGGTATGAAAGGCGGGGAAACAGGTGAAAGGGATTAAAAGGTAAAACCTCCAGTTATAAAATGAATAAGCCATGGGGATACAATACACAGTGTAAGGAATATGGTCAATAATATTTTAATAACTTTGTTGGTTATTACAAATCTGTTACTCTATATGGTGATAGATGGTTACCAGACTTACCGTGATGATCATTTAGTAATGTATGCAAGTGTCAAATCATTATGTAGTATAGTGAAACCAACATAATATTGTCTGTCAACTGCATTTCAAATAAAGAAATAAATAAATATCAAAAATACTTACAGAAGACTGTTTTAACATCAGTATGCAAATACTTGCATGCATGGGTGCCAAGTTGCTTCAGTCATGTCTGACTCTGTGCAACACCATGGGCTGTACCCCACCAGGCTCCTTTGTCCATGGGATTTTCCAGGCAAGAATACTAGAGGGGGTTGCCATCCCCTCCTGCAGGGGATCTTCTCAACCCAGGGATCAAACCTGCGTCTCTCATGTCTCCTGCATTGGCAGGCAGGTTCTTTACCACTAGCGCCACCTGGGAAGCCCCATGTAAATGCTGACGAGAACCAAATAAAAAATCACCCCACATTTATATTAATCCAAATTTACAAGGATATGCATTCTTTTATTTTTCTTTTTTCCATTATTTCTATCATTCTTATCTTTTTCAAGGTGATCCATATTTATTCAACAGCAAGAATATAGTTCATTCATATGCTAGTTCTTTATCAACAAGTGAGCCTAATCAGAAACGAAAATGTCAACCAATATGGAGAAGATCACAGAGCAGTCTGTGTGGCATCAACTCAAAACTGCCTTAAACATTTTATCAACCTACTGCTGAAATTTCTAACAGCATCTTTGCTGCTTGCAAAGACACAATAGAATTAGCTCCTTAGAAACAAACTCATCACGCAATGTAAGAAACATCCTTTTCCAGCCATATGGACAACAGAATACATGAAAGAAATGGCTACTGCAACCAAAATGCAAAGATGGGTATCAAAGTCCTATCAGTGTTTTTCCTCCGGCCCTTGGAGTCATCTCATGTCCCAGGCTGCTGCTTCACCATCCCATGAATCTTCAGAATGGGCAAAAGCCACTGCGTACTGGGAAAAGACCACCACCCACTCACAGGCACTCTCATCCTCACTCCTTAAGCTCACTCACAAACTCCAAGTGCATACTAGAAACCTAAAAATAACATTGCTCCTGGAATTTAAAGGCTCAAAACTGAAAATTTCCCAGGCTTCACTCCAGTAATATTGAAAATGCAGATTTTTTTTCCTACACCAACAGAAGCCTGGGGAATTGGGACTGAAGGCAATGAAGTCCAGGAATCCATCTGCTCCGTGATATCCTGGGGAGAAGCAGTCACTGCTATTTTAGAAGTCTCAAAATGCTTAGCAAGAGTCGTATAATAACACGAACATAACCTCTGAGAAGCATCCTAGAAATGGGAACCACAAACCAGGCAGAATGACCTGGAGATTCTTCAGACTATTTGTAGTAACCCTTATACATCAAGACGTACCAACTCACAAAAGTGGGTTTTAACCAACATCCTTTTTCTTGCTGGTGGTTGTTTACTGATCATATAGAATAGTATATTACAGCTTTAATTTCATTATTTTCCCCATTGTCGTTTGAATAGTCAACCAAAATTCTCTTCAGGTACCATGTCTTTGCCTCAAAGAATCTTGCCTCAAGTAGCTTACAGTTTAGTAGGGGGAGGAAAAAAAATGTACAAAAATTTTGCAGTAGGGCAAGAAATTTTTAAAAATAAAAGGCATAAATATTAGAAAGGAAAATTTATTTAATACCAGATGACACAATTATGTTCCTAGAAAACCCAAAGGAACGTATTTACAAACAACTATAAAAATTAGCATGTGAATTGAGAGAAGATACAAAATTAGAATACGAAATCCATTTGCATTTCTATATTCTAGAAATCAACAATCAGAAGATAAAATTTTTAAAGTAATACCATTTATAATGGCATAAAAAATCAGATACACAATAATAAATTTAACAAAATATGTATAAGAATTATACACTGAAAACATCACTGAGAAGATGAAAGAAGACCTAAGCAAGTGCATTGTTAAGATATCAATTCTCCCAAATTGACTATAGGCTCAGTAGAGTCCCAATCAAAATCCTAGCAGGCATTTTTTTTTTTTTCCCGGAAACTGACAGGCTTATTCTGAAATTTATATGGGAATTCAAAGGATCCAAAATAGTCAAGATGAAAAACAATGTCAGAGGGCTTAAACTTCCAGAGTTTAAGACATATTACAAAACTACTGTAATGAAGACACTGGGCAAAAACTTGAACAGGTACTTTACAAGAGATGATATCCAAATAAACAAAAAGTATAGGAAAATGTGGGCTTCCCTGTTGGTTCAGATGGTAAAGAACCCTCCTACAATGCAGGAGGCCCGAGTTTGATCCCTGGGTCAGGAAGATACCCTGGAGAAGGGAATGGCAACCCACTCCAGTATTCTTGCCTGGAGAATCCCATGAACAGAGGAGCCTGGGAGGCTACACGGGGTTGCAAAGAGTCAGACACAACTAAGCAACAAAGCATACAAGCAAGCTCATATGAAAATGTGTTTAATATCATTATTCATGATGGAATTAAACCACATGCTTTGTTAAAATCACAATGAGATACTTCTACACATACAGTACAATGGAAAAGATGTATAGCATTAAAAGATGATGAGGATGTAGATCAATTCTTATATATTTCTGGTAAAAATATAAAATCAAATAACCCCTTTGCAAAACTGTTTGGTGATTTCTCGTAATGTTAAACATATACATACCCTACGATCCAGCAATCCATTCCTAGGTATACATGCATGAGAAAAAGGAATTTGTTCAAGAATATTTATAGTATCTTTATTTATAATTGTGAAAAACTGGAAACAACCCAAGTTTGCCAACAGGGAGATGTATAAACAAACTGTTATACAATGGAATTCTACACAGCAATAAAACGAAAAGGAAACAAACAATTGATAGACACAATAGCATGGATGAAATTCAAAAGCAATATCTTGAGCAAAAGTAGCCAGACACAAAAGTGTACATATTATATGATGCCACTAATTAGAAGTTCAAGGACATGAAAATTAATCTATGATGACTGAAACCAGAGCAGATTACCTTTGGTGGCTGGTAGTAGTCATTAACTGAAAAGACCATAAGGGAACTTACTGAGGTGATGGAAGTGTTCTGTCTTGATCTGAGCGGTTGCTGCCAGGAATATGCATGTGTAAAAATTCCCTCCGTTGTACAACTAAGATTTTTTTCATTTACTCTATATAAATGATATCTCAATATGAAAGAAAATATAGAAACAACCAGATGGTAGGAGGATAAAAAGTTCCAGAAAAGATGTGCATGTAAAAGGATATTAGACAGGAAATTTCTGAGGTTGTAGTGAAGAATGGGGGTAGAGGCACTATATTTAAAATGACCCTTGAAAGAAGGAAAAAAAATTAAACCTAAGGAAATGCAGAGTAAAGGTGTGAGGAGGGAGAGAAGATTGCATGAGAGAAAACACTAGCATTGCTAAGGTCTGAATATTTGTGTTCTCTCCAAAGTCATGTGCTGAAGTCCTAATCCCCACGATGAGTATTGAGAGGTGAGGCCTTTGGAAGATGCTAAGATCATGAGGGTGAAGCCTAATGAATGGGATCAGTGTCCTTAAAAAAGAGACTCCAGACAGCTATCTCGCCCCTTCCACCATGTGAGGACACAGTGAGAAGGCACCATCTATGAGGACAAAGTCCTTTACCAGACACAAATCTGGTGCCATGATCTTGGACTCCAGCCTCTAGAACTGTGAAAAGGGAATGCCTGTTGTTTTATGAGCCATCTAGTTTATAGTGTCTCTTTATAGCAGCCCAGGCACACTAAGACATGCTAAATGAGAATCGGAACCGAGGTAGATATAACAGGAACACAGAAGGTGTGAAGAGTATTACAGAGCCAGTGCACCTGATTTTCCAGCTCATAAAATACAAAAACCGGAGCTCAGGAGAAAGGTCAGAGTTAAAGATGATTCAGGAGTGAGTCATTCTTAGAGGAGTGACACGTACAGCTAGTTAATAAATATCTGTTGGATGGATGGATGGACAGATGGAAGATGGATGGATAGAAGGAGACTGAAGCAGATTGTCAAAAGAAATAGATCAGATTTAACTATATAAAATTGCTGGTATTTGGCCATTTTTCAACCTTCTAAAAATTGTCATTTCATATGGCTCAGTCTTAACAGACAAATAAAAATGGGGGTCAAGAACAGCTCTTGGGAACATTCCTTTATTTAGGGAGAGGAAGAAAAGCCAGAGAAAGAGCAGACAGGGGAAAATACAAAATAACAGTGATGATGATGATGTTAAGCTCTAGGCATCTGGGGAAATGCATTGCCTTCCCTGGTGGCTCAGATGGTAAAGCATCTGCCTGCAATGCGGGAGACCTGGGTTCGATCCCTGGGTCAGGAATACTCTCCTGGAGGAGGAAATGGCAACCCACTCCAGTACTCTTGCCTGGAAAATTCCATGGACGGAGGAGCCTGGTAGGCTATAGTCCACAGGATCGCAAAGAGTCAGACATGATTGAGCAACTTCACACACAAAAAAAATTAAAAATTATCTAATTAAAAACTCTTGCCTAAGGATATGAATTGACAATTTGCAAAAGATACACAAAGCCAGAATGCATATAAAAAGTATTCACCATCATGACAATCAGAGAAACGAACATTAAAACCATCGGATACCTTCCCAAAGATTTTTTTTTATAATAGTAAATGTTTCTGGCAAAGGTTTAGAAAAACATTTTCACACATTTCTTTAAAAAATATAAATTCAGGACTTCATTGGAGGTACAGCGGGTAAGAATTTGCCTGCCAATGCAGGAGACATGGGTTCAATCCCTGGTCCTCAAAGATTCCACATGTCATGGAGCAACTAAGCCCGCATGCCAAAACTACTGAGCCTGCCCCTAGAGTCCTCAAGCTGCAACTACTGAAGCCCATGTGCCTAGAGCCTGTGCTCCACGACAAGAGAAGCCATGGCAATGAGATGTCCACGCACCACAAGTGAAGAGTAGCCCTCGCTCTCCACAACTAGAGAAAGCCTGCACACAAAGACACAGTGCAACCAAATATAAAAATGTAATTAATTAAAATATACATGTATAAATTCATAAAGATTTTCTAGACAGCAACTAACATGTAGCACAAAATTCTTTACATTTGTCATGTGTCGTGGTAATTCATCCTTTGAATTTATCATGTGCATAGTAAAACATGCATATACAAATACATGTAGAAGGATGTTTAATGCCTTGTTTATAATATAAAACACATTTTAAAATAACCTAAATGTCCAGCAATAGAGAATTTCAGAATATTACACAGTTATTTTTTAAAGTAACTATTTTAGGGACTTCTCTGGTGATCCAGTGGTTAAGAATCTGCCTGCCAATGCAGGGAACACAGGTTCGATCCACATCCAGGAAGATCCCACATGCCTCGGAGCAACTAAGTCTGTGTGCCACACTACCAAGCCCACACTCTAGAGCCTGCGACCCACATGCTGCAGCTTCTGAAGCTTCCGTACCCTACAGCCCATGCTCTGTAACACGAGAAGCCACTGTAATGAGAAGCCACGCACTATGAGGAAAAAGAGCCCCCACTCACCACAACTAGAGAAAAGCCCACGCGCAGGACCAAAGACACAGCAAAGCCAAAGTAAATAATAAATAAAATGAATTTTTTAAAGTAACCATTTTTTAGGAATACTTAATAATATGTAAGAAAGCACATCATATAACTAATCTTCAAAATAACATATTGAAGTTGTCCCCTTTTGCAGATAAGGAGATAGAAATATGCATATATATATTCAACAAGGAGAATATCTGAAAGAAAATACAAAATCCCCACACAGTAAGATAACAGCAAATTTAACAGTAAATTTTTTTTTTAATTTTTCATTTTCTTTTTTTGTTTTTAAACACAGCATGGATCACCTAATTTTAAAGAAAACTAAACATTATTTGGGGCTTCCCCCATGGCTCAGCAGGTAAAGAATCTGCCTGCAATGCAGGAGACGCAGGAGATGTGGGTTCGATCCCTAGGTCAGAAAGACTCCCAGAGAAGGAAAAGGCAACCCACTTCAGCATTCTAGTCTGAAAAATGCCACGGACAGAGGAGCCTGGCTGGCTACAGTCCACAGGGTTGAAAGAGTCGGACACAACTGAGTGACTAAGCAAAACATAATTTAAGTTTTTTAAAAATCATTTCCCTTAAATTGTCTGGCAGCATACAAAACAGTCCAAAGGGTGTTCATGCATGCTACATGCACATCTTTTTAAAGAAATGCACATAGATGGGTTTACCATAAAGTTAAAGAAGCTGCAGCTTCAGGACCCTTTCTGAGGGCACAGGGCCGTTCTTATACTCTAGGTAGGTTCCTAACAGTGCACCTACATCGTCATTTATTTGTTTGCCTAATTTTGCATAAATAAGTTATTTCAACAGCAATTGGTTAAAACCATTATCTCAACCACAATTTCTCCTTCATCATACTCTGTCTCACTTTAGGTGGCATTGGAATTGCCCTGGACATTTTGGGGTCTGGATAAAACGAAGTTGCATTAGGATACATTAGGTTTGGGGCATCACGGGACGTATTAATAAGGTTTATGATCATTTCCAGGTATAGTTAAGTTATTGCTGGCTGTCCCATGGTAGATGTGGTTTTCAGGAATATTCCCACCATTCCCTGCACTGACTCATCTACTATCAACTAATGAAGAGGCGAGGCCAAAAGATGTGAACACATCTTAGGACCCCAGGTACCTCATGGTGCCCAGCACAGGAAGTGTGTAGGCTGGAAGAGAAACAAGTTTTGAAAAGATACAGAACCAGAAGCTAGTCTATAGAAAAAGTCTTCCAATCACCAGAGGTGTAACAGAAATGTCAGGGCCCACTGACACCTGCCATCATTTTTCAGCACACCCCGGGCCTATAGCGGCACTAAGGCAGAGGAAAAGCAAGTGGACAGATTCTAGTGGAGGAAACGGCACCAGAAATACAGCCTAGTGTCCACTCTAAGACACTAGATTCTTGTAATCTGTAAAGCTCTCCCTGTCTTTAACTTTTACCTCAGAAGTTCCTGACCTTGGTGTAACAACTCATTCTGAACCCCTAAGAGTCTGACCTGACTTCCTGTTTGTTACCCTTACTTCCTTTGAGATCTTAATCCTTGTGCCCCAAAGCCAGACTGGTGACCTGTGTGCTTCCTCATTGGTCTCTGGGTCTCAGGAATTAAGCCTCACAGTCTCCTGACTGAACTTGTATCAACAACTGTCAAGTCAGTTCCACAGGAAATCCTCAACCTCTTACTACGGGCATATTGACTCACACAAAATATGTATGATTTATGGGTATACAGATGTATACATAATTCTTTCTACAAAAAATGTGAAGAAGTTGTAAAACATATGCATAAGCTAGAATGTCTCTTAACCAAGTACAGGCATTTCATTTACGGTTACATTTAGCTGTGAATCTTTGATCACTGCTGCTCTACATTCCTTATGTATGGGTTTCTTCCACTATTCATAAGATGGCTGCCATACCTCTCACCATCAACTGCATTCCAGGCAAAAGGAGAGAGGAAACTAAAGTCACAGTACCACAGGCTTCTCCTTAGGCTCTTTTTGCTCAGAACTGAGTCCCATGGCCACCTTTAGGGATTAGGAATTGAATTTTTAACAACTCCACTGCTGCCCTGTGCAAAATCAGGTTCTGCTCGTAAGAAAGAAAGAGGACACATAAGTGGGCAACTAACAGCAAGTGCCACACCAAGGAAATACAAACCATGTAGATGTTACCAGAGTCTATATGGTTCAAAAAATTTGTTTTATGTGCTTATGAATATTTATATAATATTATATGTTTATTGGCTTCCCTGGTGGCTCAGTGGTAAAGAATCTGCCTGCCAATACAGGAGACATAGTTTCGATCCCTGGTCTGGGAAGATCCCACATACCACAGAACAACTAACCCCACGCCCCACAACTATTGAGCCTGTGCTCCAGAGCCCAGGAGCCACAACTACTGAAGCCTGGGCACCCTAGAGCCCATGCTCTGCAATAAGAGAAGCCACTGCAATGAGAAGCCCGTGTATCACAACTATAAAGTAACCCCCACTCGCCACAACTAGAGAAAAACCTGTGTAGTAACAAAGACCCAGCACAACAAAAAATAAATAAATAAATAAAATTTTTTTTTAATTGAGTTTAAAAAAAATATATGCTGTCTCAGTTTGTCATGGCTTTACTTCCAAGGAGCAAGCGTCTTTTAATTTCATGGCTGCAGGCACCGTCCAAAGTGATTTTGGAACACAGGAAAATAAAATCTGTTGCTGCTTCCACTTCTTTCCCTATCTATTTGTCATGAAGTGATGGGACTGGATGCCACGCTGTCTCTCTAGGCATGTCTCTCTAACGCTGCTGTGCACGTAACTGTAATTCCATACAATGAATGGCTTGCCTTCCTTTTTCAAGAATGCACACTCTAAGCTGTTTTTCTAATGGTGATAGTGGATTTGTACAATCATCTACACTTTTCGCTCTGCTGTATCTGTGACCCATTTACAATGCAGCCGATACTCACATCTGCACAACTTGGCGGCCAGGATGGAGAATTCAGAGAATGGAGATGTTAAATCAACTTTAACAATGTTAAATCAACTTTCCCAAACACCCACCTCCTTAGAGGACCCCAACCAACTTTTGCTCACAGAATTTCCAAACCTGCTGTCCATCCCTTCCCTGTCTCTTTTCTGAGAGGAACCTGGAATGGCTTAACACTATTTGGGTGAAAGATTTATTCTGACAGAACCTGAATTAGGTTGAGAGAATCATCTCACCACTGCCTGAAGAAGTGCTGACTACAGTGGTGGCCTCAATCTACTGGGTACAAGATACTTGGAGTTATGGACACTGGATTGTGTTCCTGGAAGTGGACACGGAAAGAAATTTTAAAGTTGAACCAAGAAAAGGAGAGAAGACAAAAAGGTGAGAAGAAATCCAGATGCTCATGGTACCAAGGACCTCTAAGAGCCTTTGGAAAGTAAAAAACAGAACTAGTAAAAAGTCTGTAAAAGGGAGATAAATTAAAAGAAAGCTATGATGAGAGAGAGAAATACTATCGTAAGAGTCTGTCCACAAAACATCAGTTAGACTTTAGGCAGGTTTTAGAATCTCCAGCCTGTCCTTTCTCCTTTCCTCTTTCCCTGCACTAGCTTCAGGAGACATCTGTCTCATGCTGAATCTAGAGCAGAGGCTGCAAGCTACCAGCTACCTGCTCTTTGTTCCTTTTCTAACCCTCACAATGCTCCTGGGAAGTGAGCTGGACAAAGAGGATGTTCTGCACGTAATACACACAAACATAATACCATTTTACAGGGAAAGAAACTGAGACCCAGAAGTATACATGTCTTTCCCATCACTTTGCCAGTCCCTAGCAAAGTCACAAATTGAAGATAGGATGGATTAACTCTTCTTCTCATGAAACATGATCTCTACGCCCAAGACATGGAACTCACTCTTTTGAAGACAGTCACAGCATGAAAGCCTTCACTTTCCAAAAAAGGAAGAACAGAAACAATGCTGCCACCCAGGATGCAATTTTCATTAAATTAGGAGGATTTAAAGTTACAACTGTGCATTTCTTTGAAAGGTTACATGTGTAACAGCTATGCTGTGTGCTTCATTGTTCTGTCATGTACAAATCTTTCCGACCCGACGGACTGTATGGCCCGCCAGGCTCCTCTGTCCATGAGATTCTCCCAGCAAGCATACCAGAGTGGGTTGTCATGCTCTCCTCTAGAGGATCTTCCCAACCCAGGGATCGAACCCAGGTCTGCCGCATTGCAGGCGGATTCTTTACCATCTGAGCCACCAGGGAAGCCCAAGAATACTGGAGTGCGTAGCCTATCCTTCCCCAAGGGATCTTTCTGACCAAGGGATCGAATTGGGGTCTCCTGCATTCTGCAGGCAGATTCTTTACCAGCTGAGTTACTGTAATAGCAATGGGCCCTATCTACAGAAACAACTGTTGCTGTTTTAACAGTCCTTAACTCACGCATCTCTTACAGCTAATCACTTGACAGCTTTAAATGAATATTAACTGCAATGCATAATTAATAAATAGGATTACTTTCTCTTTGCACATCCAAACATACACAGCAATCTGCCAGCAATTAAGGAAATCCCATCATGCCATGAGGTGTTAAATCAAAGTTAAATAAGTGAAAACTTGAGACACATAATGGCAAACTTGGCCAAATATTACAAAGCACAGCCTGCGAAGTGCCACAGCAATGAGGCAGGAATACTATGTCTTCTGCCTCCGATTATTCACGTCTTGTCAAATAATAGGAAAGACCTGCTTGCAAACACATAGCCATTTCATTGCACTTCTCAAACCTTTTGAATAAAAATAGATCCCTGGTGCCACCCACCTTCTTTTAAAAAAAAAAAATAATCCACCCCCGAAACATTCATCTCTCTTCCAATCAGTGACTTCACATGAAAGGTTCATGGCGTGGTGTGCTCTAGCAGCCAGCAGTGTTTGCTATTTTGACTTTTCGCTTAAGAGTTCCATTATTCTGAACAATCCCAATACCTTTATTTAAACTACCCCCAACCAGCCTTAATAGCCTAATACTAGGTTCATCTTGACAGCCTCCCATAAGTATTCATCTCAAGGCCGGTCTGCAGCAGTATCCAAAAACAATCTACTGTGTCACATGGCAGGCTTTCAGAGAGCACGAAGGCAGCAGGTAGGCATGCTTCACTGAGGACTGTAAGGGTTGGCTCCTGAGCATATCATTGTTCTCTTCCTGTCAGAGCTGCTCATGGAACTTCAGGGGACCTCAAGCCCAATGGATTAGTATGTTCTTGTCAAAGGCTCAACAGGGAAGGGAATTTAGCAGGTGTTCCCACTAATCAAAGGGAATACCTTGGGATCATTTTACTTGGAAGGAAAGCTCTCGAACAAAGGCATGGGCTCCAGGGAACCTTTGGGGGCACTGAAAGTCTGCAGCCATTCTGCACAGCGGGCATGATGGGCTTGGGGCTCCCACAGAAACTGCAGTCACATGGAAAAGTCAGGACTGGTGCAGGTTCATAGCTAATCGATGGTTCTCAAATTACATACTGCCAGTGGGGTATGAAGGACTCGCACTGAGCCTAGGTCTTCAGTCCACTTACTAGGCATTAAGGCAAAGCTTCTAAGAGCATAGAGACGTTAAAGGTTTGAGATATGGGACAAGCATTGATATTAGAGAGGGTTTGGGGTGTTTTTTTTTCTTTTTGTTTTTTTGTTGTTGTTGTTGTTTTCCCCCCCCAAAGTTTGGTGTTCAAGCTACCTGTATCATAATTACCTGTGTTGTGGTGGTGGTTTAGTCACTAAGTCATGTCCAACTCTTGGAATCCCATGGACTGTAGCCCACCAGGCTCCTCCATCCAGGGAATACTCCAGGCAAGAATACTGGAGTGTGTTGCCATTTCCTTTTCCAGTGGATCTTCCCAGTCCAGGGATAGAACCCAGGTCTCCTGCATTGCAAGCAGTCTTCTGCATTACAGGAAGATTCTTTACTGACTGAGCCACCAGGGAAGCCCTATAATTACCTGTGGTATTTATTAAATATTCCAATTCATGGGCTCTTTTCCTTATGTTCTGAATCTAAATCTGGGGGGCTCTTGTCTGCATTTTATGCACTGAAAAAGAGAAGCAATAAATGGGGCTCCTTTGTGACCCCTTCTCTTGATGGTTCATCCCTTATCGTCAAAAAAAGAACATAAAAAAGATAATATATTGAACAGAAAAAAAGATAGAATATTGTTTTCACAATGTTAGAAAGTGTACTGTTTATAGGGTCAGTAAATCACAGAAATACAATATGACCAGGCTAAGCCAGCTCTGTTTAGAATTCAAATGCTTTGGCACATTATTTTTGAGGTTAAGTCTCTAATGAGTCATTTGGTTTTCACTAACCCAACAAGGCCCTTTTCATACAGAAAACTGCTCTTTAATATTATTAATATCACACTGTTTATACCCTGTGGCACAAACAGTCCCTGGGCTTAAAAATAGTTTAGACCATTCATGCGTATTATCGATCTCATGTTGAGGAGATTTCAGATAACAGGAAGGTAAAAACCCATTGGTTTTCCACACAAGCACACTCTCTCTCCTCTCTGAATCCACACTCCTTTTCCATTATTTCTCCCATTGGCTCAGTCAGTCGGCCAGCTAAAGCTCTGTGCCCATACTTTTAACTAGACATCATGCTGATATTTGAAGACAATCTCCTTTTCATCATTAGAAGAAAAACATTTAGAACATTGCTGTGGCCTGAGTGTTATGTCTCCCCAAAAGTCATACTTTGAAGCCCTAATCCCCAATATAATGGTATTAGGAGGTAGGGCCTTTGGGAGATAACTAGGTTTAGACCTAGTCATGCGGGTAGAGCCCCTATGGTGGGATTAATGCCCTATAAGAAGAAAAAGAGAGAGAATTCTCTCTCCTCATCCACACACCAGGCACACACAGAGGAAAGGCCACGTGAGCACACGGCAAGATGGCAGCCACCGTAAGCCAGAAGAGGCCCTCACCAGACACTGAATCTGCCAGCACTTTGGTCTTGGACTTCTCAGCCTCCAGAACTCTGAGAAATAAATGTACATTGTTTAAGTCATGCAATATATGGCATTTTGTTATAGTAGCCCCTAGCTGACTAACAGAAATCATTTGAACATAAACAAAATGATTGCTTTAACATAACAATTTAAAAAATTGAAACACTCAGCTGTAAGCCCTTTACCAGGCCTTATAGAAACACTCAGCTGGGCACGTCTAGCGCTTTCTCCAACACTAAGCCTCATGGAACCCACCAGCTGCTGGACAAATCCTAGAGGCAACAATTTAGTCTGTGGATGGGAACATGACCTAGTAGTGGCTAGCGGTCACTGAATATGTGTTGTATTTAAATTGTCTTCTTAAATGTAACTTCATAACCCAACACTCCCACCACAATAAGAAAAGTTCCTTATTACCACTAACATGATGTCATCACAAAATATTGCCAATGAATCATCAAATACACTAAAAAGAAAATGTGAAGATGATGGTGATAATGATAATGATGATGATGACTATGACACCTTCTCTTGGTGCTTATTCTTTTCAAATAATAGCTCTGTAGATGGGCAGTTATTTGAGAAGCAAAGCTCTCTTTGGAGATATGATGGACACGAGTTCTCTGTCCCTACCAGAACTTGATACAAATTAAAAGACCCCTTCATACTTGCAGCTTCTCCCCAAATCCTTGCCCAACTAACACAGATATGCAGCACCCATCCCCCTCCCAACTCTCATTCCAAAGGGTCTAAATATGCAGCCTCCATAAAAGCCTCACAAAGAAAATGTATCCCTATGTGTTGTTTAATATTTAAAATTATTGTTTCTCAGTCACTGCAGGAATCATTGCCTTTATGTTAGAGGCATCAGTAAAGAAATCAACAACTTTTAAAAAAATAAGCGGAAAGGAGTTTTCAAGATAACATATGGTTGAATGAAGTTCAGAAGACTTCCTGGCAATAAGAAAGTGAGTTCTCCCTCCCAGTACGGTGCATCTGTAATGGAACTGCAAATTCATGGGAGCTTTTGGCCTGCTTCTCAATCCCTGGCTGAGGCCATTCCTTCTATGGCTCTCATTCAAATCATTCTCCAGTCCATAGGAGAAGAACGCAATAGAGACATCAATAGAAAACCAAGAATTACTACTGAGATATGAACATCTCCTCTCCCTTCTTGCAAAAGGACAAGAGAAAAGTCAATGTATTCCACTGCTTTTGTTTATTAACAATGACTTTTTCTCTTTGGGTGCATAAGGAACAACAACAACAAAAAAAAAACTGCAGGAGACAACACTCATAAAAGAGAAATACCACCTGAGTGTTTCCCCCACTGATGAGTTAATAAAGTCTGACTCAATCCCAAAATGGCAACAGCCTCACAACTTTAACACAGAAGTTGTCTAATGAAACACATTCAAGCCAAGAAGAAGGTCTTCACAGGTGGCACCCAAGTGGTAAAGAATCCACCATGTCAATGCAGGAGATGCAAGTGACACGGGTTCAATCCCTGGGTCGAGAAGATGCCCTGGAGGAGGAAATGGCAACCCACTCCAGTATTCTTGCCTAAGAAATCCCATGGGCAGAGGAGCCTGGTGGGCTATGATCCAGGGGGTCCCAAAGAGTCAGACACGACTGAGTGATTGAGAACACACAAACCAAGAAGACATTTCCCTTTAATTGAAATAACGCACGAATAGCAGACCAGTATTTCAGATTGACTCAGCATGATTTGGGCTTATCTTTTGCAAAAAACAAGGCATTCTGGAGCCCTTTATAACCTTCCCATAACCAGTCACAGATGGCCGCAGTCATGAGTATAAAAGGAAGGTGCAGTGCCTCTAGATGGGGACAGCTATCCTTTCCCATGCAGCAGCTTAGAGTCCAACTGCATGACCCAATACAAGGCTAAAGGACTCCTTTATTCTTTTTATCTTTATTAGACTCATGTGTTTAATCAAGCTAACATCTGTGTATTATTTTAAAAGGTCAGATCGAACTATGAGGCTAAGAGGAAAAGAGAACAGCTTGTTACCCCACCCCTACCCACTTCTCAGTCCCATTCCCCACAAGTAACCACTCCCAACCCTTTTTAACTCTTTCCTACGATCATAACCTCCATATTTTATATTAACTTCTTCATTGCTATTTCTTGTTTCCTTTTTCTATGTGGACATTATTGACAACTTCCTACTATCAAAGATTAGAATTTAACAGACACATGACTTCCTCCCATTTCTCTACCCCCACCAGTATCTTTGTATAGTAATGTCACCCCTTTGATTAAAGCAATACAGTATTCACATTGTTATATTATCAACCCCAACTGCCTAGGTTCAAATTCTGCCTCCAACAGGCACTAGCTATGTAACCTTATGTATCACTTTCCATATTTGCAAAATAAAAATAGTATTAATACTCACTTCATGGGGTTGCTGTGAGGGTTAAATAAGTAAATATGTACAAACACTTAAAACAATGCCTATTACAAAACTGGTGCTCTCTAAATGCACAATCAGAATAGATTTTCTTTCTTGTCCATCCCCTTTCCTTTGTTTTTGCCTCATTTTCCATTTACTTAATTTTCTATGTAACTTTCACCAGTGTATTCTGAAAACTCCCACAAAACCAAATTTTCTCTCATTGGAGATATTACATTATGTAGTACTTGTCTGCTTTCCTTAAAAAATATCCCTCTTTAGCACTGAAATATACACATTACCATATGCAAAATACAGAGCCAGTGGGAGTTTGCTGTATGGGAACCCAAAGCCAGTGGTCTGTGACAACCTAGAGGGGTGGGAAGGGGAGAGAGTTGGGGAGTCCAGGAGGGAGGGGACACGTGTTATCTATGGCTGATTCATGTTGGTGTACAGCAAAAACCATCCGAATACGGAAAACTAATTATTGTACAATTAGAAATAATTTTTTAAAATTGAAATGGAAAAAATAATCCTTGGAGTGCTCTATCCTCCTGCTACAGTCTGCCCAAACTCTGAGGGCCCGATGCACCCTTTAAATCAGGCATAACCTTCTTCTTTTACTCTGTGTCTCTGGCACAATCCCATGTCCCAGGTCTTTCTTCCTCTTAATCTATATTTCTTTTTGTGGATCCCATCCCTCCCATATTGCTAAGACAAGGTATGCATGTGTGTGTGTGTTCAGATGCTCAGTCGTGTCCAACTCTGTGCAACCCCATGGACCGTAGCCCTCCAGACTCCTCTGTCTAGGGAATTCTCCAGGCAAGAATACTAGAGTGTGTTGCCGTTTCCTCCCCCAGGGGACCTTCCCAACCCAGGGATCAAACCTGTGCCTCTTTCGTCTCCTGCATTGGCAAGCAGATTCTTTACCACTGAGCCAACTGGGAAGTCCAAGACAAGGTATGTAGGAGGTAAACTCCTTCAGTCACGTAAGTTTAAAACTGTCTTCATTCTACCTTTACCTGTGCCTGAAGAACATGGACTTCTAAGTGGATATCATTTTCCCTCGAAATGTTGAAGGCAATGCTCCATCAGCTTCTAACTTGCAGCGTTTCTCTTAAAAAGCCTAGTGCCCCTCATAACTGATTTCTTTTTCTCTCTGATAGCTCATAAGATTTTCTGGGACTCCCCTGATGGTACAGTGGATGCGAGTCCACCTCCCTGTGGACAGGTTCAATCCCTGGCCTGGGAGATTTCCACATGGCGTGGAGCAACTGAAGTCCATACATCACAACGGCTTTGAGCCCATGTGCTCTAGGGCCTGCGAGCCACAACTTCTGATGCCCGTGCACCTAGAGCCGATGCTCTGCAACAAGAGAGCCACTGCAGTGAGAAGCCTGCACACCGCAACACAGAGTAGCCCCCACTTGTGGCGACTAAATAAAGCCTGTGTGCAACAACAAAGACCCAAGACAACCAAAAATAGTAAATAAATAAACTGGTTTTAGATTTTATAGATTTCTAAAATTTTAAATAGATTTCTAAAATCAATTTAAAAAAATAGATTTTCTGCTATTGCTGGTTTATGGTTTGCATCTCTAGTACTGGCTAGCCAGCAGACCCTTTATTCTGGAAATGCATACCCTTCGGGGAAATTTTCTTGTATTTTCTCTCTTCTGGTTTCCTTCCTTCCTTGTTCTTTTTAGAATCCCTATTAGCTGGATGTTGACCCCCTGGGTTTTCCTCCATTGCTCTCTTTATTCCCCATCTCTTGGTCTTTCTGTTCCACTTGCTAAGCCTTCCTCAACTGTACTTCCCAACACTTCGTTTTTATTCCCACTCTCATGTTTTAACTTTCCAATAACTTCTTTTGTTTTCTCAATATACCTCTCTTGTTAATAGCATACTGTTCTAGCTTAAGAAGTGCAACAGCAACTCTCATCTCTCTAGAAGTGCTATAATCAAGTTATTTTTGTTTTCTTCTGTTTCTTGTGTTCTCTATTTTTCTCCTTTTTTTTTCCCCTCCATTTTTCTTACCATTTTTCATTATGAGACTGTCCTCAACTATCCGGAGACTTGTGGCTCTCTGTTCTCATTTAAGACAGTCTCAAAAAAATGAATAAAAAGTTCTTGGAGAGTGGCTGGAACTCACAGTGGGTGACTGGCAGAGACCTGGAACGCTGGGAGATTTACAGATATCGGTATCCTTCTCCTTGCAGGTCAACTTCCTAATAGAAATATTCTCCCATCTCCTAAACTGCCTGTGCATGCACATGTCTCTGTTGGGTGGGAAGGCAGGGAATCTCACCCCCGATTTGTACTTAACTCAGAATTTGTCAAAGTGTTAGTGGTAGTCGTTCAGTCATGTCCGACTTTTTGCAACACCATGGATCACAGCCCACCAGGCTCAGCACTATTGACATTCTGGGTCAGATAGTCCTTTGCTGTGGTGACTGCCCTGAGTATTGTGGAATATTTAGCAGAAGCTACCCACTAGATGCCAGGAACAAACTCCTGCCAAGCTGTGACAACGGCAAGCATTGCCAAGTACCTGTTGACTTGTCCCACGGTCTGGGAGCTCCCCAGTTCACCCTCTCTAGGCAGTAAACTCCCATCCACGCAGAGCAGAGCAAGGGTACCTGCCTGGCCTCTCGCCTAGAGGGAGGGCTTCCATTTTCAGCTAAGCCTCCCATCAGCCCCACCTGCAGAGGAATCTAGTGCCACCATATCTGAGCCTGTCTGGGGTTTTGTGGTACAAATCAGCCCACTTATTGTTGGCTGTAGGTTTTAACCAAGCAGAAAAAAGAAACTAAAACCCAAGGCAGTTATTCATCCATCTGCTTTCCATACCTCAAAATTGTGTTGATCTCTTTTGTATTCAGTCATTTCCCTCCCCATTCTCTTTGTCCTTATTTGGAAATGCTATTTAATCCTTTTTCTGACATTTAGTGATGTTAAACATGAGGGAGAATCCAAAACAAATGCTGCATTTGGGTACCATGCTTAATCTGAAACCTCCCAATTCAGTTCTCAAATTCTGGTGAATGAAGAAAGCTAACAAATCTCAAAGGCAAGGAAAACATAACCTAAGCATCTCTCATCTCAGTGTACAAGAACCTACACATCTTTGATGTACATTTTATTAAAATACCAGAGTTTAGGATTAGAAAAAATACATTAAATCATGAATATTTTACTAAGATCAAGCCAGGACCAAATCTCACCCCAACTCAGGTCTGGTGAAGCCTGGGTTAATTTGAATTTGAACAAACCTCTAGAACAGAACCCTGTGACTACCAATAAATTTAATGCAAACATTTTCTCTTCCATGTTAATGCTTTCTACCTGGAGCAAGTATCTCAGAAAGACTCAGCTGGACCATTATCAGTCCTCAAAAGGCAAATGGCAAACTACTGAATTTGTATACTTCTTTCCATATCTATAATTTCCATCATTCTGGATCAAACCACCATTAATCTCTTATCTAGGCCCCAGTCTGGTCTCTCTGCCACTGTTCAATCCAGTCTGGTTAAATTCTCCATCAGAGTAATCTTTACAAAGAGCAAAAGGGATCATTTCACATGCCCCCAATCTCCACCCTTATCTTAAAACTCAGTGGCTTCTCATTGCTCTTGGAAGGAAGAGTGAAATCCTTAACATGCCTAACACAACCCCACATGGCTGGTCCTTGCTCATATCTCTAGCCTCATTTCTCAATTTGCTTCCTCTTGCTTCTTGTGGTCCAGCCACACTAACTAGCCTTTTTCCCATGGTCCTTCCACCACTGGCCTTCATCTGTACTATTCTTTCTTTCTGGAATGCTTGGAATTCCTGGAATGTTATTTACCCACATACCCCCTTCAACTAGGTGTCTCCTATTCATCCATCAAATTTCAACTCATCTGTGGAGTCAGTATCCCTATGACCAAGAGAGATTTTCTTATTGTATCTAAGACACATCATTCTTTTTCATCACAAATTTTTCTTATCTTTATGGGACTCTATGATTCACTGGACTGTAACTAGGAGAGAACTGTAACTAGGGACCGAGAGTACCTGACTCATTGCTCTATCCTCAAGCTTCAAAACTTGCCAGATATTTAGGAAACACACAAACTTACACACAAACACACAATCTGTTGCATAAATGAATGGCTTCATTAATTCCCATGAGTTAAAGAACTGTCCTAGGTACTCTAGGTACTCTTTAGTTTTTTAAGTGACTCTTTTTATTGTGATTGATAATTTTGGTTGAGTAGTAGGAAATGCATTTTAATCATGAAGGGGATGAGCAAATGAGTTGACGGAGTTGAGTCAGAGATTGTTAGCTGCCAAAATGTCAATTCTCTCCTATCTATATCCCTGAGTGACAAAGTACACAACTAAAAATACTTGCATTTCAGAGGAAGGAATACTTCCAAACCCATTCTATGAGGTCATCATCACTCTGATAACAAAACCAGACAAAGATACCACAAAGAAAGGAAAACCGTAATTTGAAAAGATGCATGTACCACAATGTTCACGGCAGCTTATTTACAGTAGCTAAGACAAGGAGGCAACCTAAACGTGTATCAACAGCTGAATGGATACAGAAGATGTTGTTGTTAGCTACTAAGCCATATCCTACTCTTAGTGACCCCATGGACTGCAGCACGCCAGGCTTCCCTGTCCTCCACTACTTCCCAGAGTTTGCTCAAGTTCATGTCCACTAAGTTGGTGATGCAATCCAACCATCTTATTCTCTGCCACCCTCGTCTTTTGCCTTCAATCTTTCCCAGCATCAGGGTCTTTTCCAGTGAGTCTGGTCATCGAATCAGGTGGTAAAAGTATCAGAGTTTCAGCTTTAGCATATATACACATATGTATATGTATGTATGTATATGCTATACACACACACACACACAATGAAATATGACTCAGCCATAATAAAGAATGGAATAATGCCATTTGCAGCAACATGGGTGGACCCAGATTTGCCAACTATGTGAAGCAAATCAGACAAAGATAAATATCATGTGATATCACTTATATGTGGAACCTAAAAAAAAAAAGGTACAAATGAACTTATTTGCAAAACAAAAACAAACTCACAGATATAGAAAACAAACTATGGTTACCAAAGGGCACATGTGGAGAGAAGGGACAAATTGGGAAACCGAGAGAAATATACACACACTGTACTGTGCCGTGCTTAGTTGTGACCGACTCTTCGTGATCCCATGGACTGGAGCCCACCAGGCTCCTCTGTCCATGGGATTCTCCAGGCAAGCATACTGGAGTGAGTTGCCATGCCCTCCTCTAGGGGATCTTCCCAACCCAGGGATCGAACCCAGGTCTCCTGCACTGCAGGTGGATTCTTTAGCATCTGAGCCACCAGGGAAGCCCAAGAATACTGGAGTGGGTAGTCTATACCTTCTCCAGGGAATCTTTCCAACCAGGAATCAAACCTGGTCTCCTGCATTGCAGGTGGATTTTTTACCAACTGAGCTACAAAGGAAGCCCTAATATATACACACTACTATATAATAAATAGATAACCATCAGAGACCTACTATATAGCACAGGGAAATGTACTCAATATCTTGTAATAACCTATAGGAGAGAAGAATCTGAAATATATATATATATATATATATATATACACACACATACATGTATACATACATATATGCTGTATACTTGAAAATAACAAAACATTGTAAATATTGTAAAAATTGTAAACTGCTTCAATAAATAAATAAATAAATTTAAGAATAAATAAACAAAAACACTTGTATTTCTCCAGCTTCCCTTACATTATAGATAAGTGTGGCTAGTGAGATTTACAAAACAAAACAGAAGGTAAAATTTTGCGTAAGAATACTTAAAAGGGCTGGCTCAAGTGGGAAGCATGGCCATTTGCCTTTTGCTTCTTTTCTCTACCTTTCTAACTAGAAGATGAATGTGATGGCTCCAGTTCCAGTAGACATCTTGGACTACAAGATTATCTTTTCCTTTCTTTCTTCCAGGTTTCTTGAGATATAATTGACTTATAGCACTGGGTAAGTTTTAGGGTTACAAAGTGATGATTTCTATATACATATATATTGTGAAATGACTCCCACAATAAAGATAGTTAACACTTCCATCACCTCATACATTTACCATTCTTAGTGTGTAATGTGAAGCTGTTTAAGGTCTACTCTCCTGGCAAACTTTCAAGTGTATGATACAGTATTGTTAACTAAATTCACCATGCAGTATTAGATCCTCAGAGTTTATATTCATCTCATAACTGGAAGCTTATACTATTTGACAACATTGAAATTAAAAGGCTCTTGCTCCTTGGAAGAAAAGCTATGACCAACCTAGACAGCACATTCAAATGCAGAGACATTACTTTGCCAACAAAGGTCCGTCTAGTCAAAGCTATAGTTTTTCCAGTAGTCATGTATGGATGTGAGAGTTGGACTATAAAGAAAACTGAGTGCCGAAGACTTGATGGCTTTTGAACTGTGGTGTTGGAGAAGACTCTTAAGAGTCCCTTGGACTGCAAGGAGATCAAATCAGTCCATCCTAAAGATCAGTCCTGAATATTCATTGGAAGGATTGATGCTGAAACGCCAATATTTTGGCCACCTGATGCAAAGAACTGACTCATTTGAAAAGACCCTGATGCTGGGAAAGATTGAAGGCAGGAGGAGAAGGTGATGACAGAGGATGAGATGGTTGGATGGCATCACCGACTCTATGGACACCAACCCGATGAGTCTGAGCAAGCTCTGGGAGTTGGTGATGGACGGGAAGCCTGGTGTGCTGCAGTCCATGGGGTTGCAAAAGAGTCAGACATGACTGAGCGACTGAACTGAACTGAAAGAAGGACAATGCCAAAGAATGTTCAAACTACTGCACAATTGCTCTCATTTCACATGCTAACAAGGTTATGCTCAAAATCCTTCAAGCTAGGCTTCAGCAGTACATGTACTGAGAACTTCCAGATGTACAGCTGGTTTAGAAAAAGCAGAGGAACCAGTGATCAAACTGCCAACATTCATTGAATCATGGAGAAAGCAAGGGAATTCCAGAAAAACATCTACTTTTGCATCATGAACTTCTAAAGCCTTTGACTGTGTGGACCACAACAAACTGTGGAAAATTCTTAAAGAGCTGGGAATACCAGACCACCTTATCTGTCTCCTAAAAAAACTGTATGGGAGTCAAGAAGCAATAGTTAGAACTGTACATGGCACAACAGACTGGTTCAAAATTGAGAAAGGAATACAACAGGGCTGTATGTTGTCACCTTGCTTATTTAACTTATATGCAGAGTACATCATGTGAAATGCCAGATTGTATGAATCACAAGCTGGAATCAAGATTGCTGGGAGAAATATCAACAACCTCAGATATGCAGATGACACCACCCTTATGGCAGAAAGCGAAGAGGAACTAAACAGTCTCTCTTGATGAGAGTTAAAGAGGAAGGTGAAAAAGTTGGCTTGAAACTCAACATTCAAAAACTAAGATCATGCCAACCAGTCCCGTCACTTGATGGCAAATAGAAGGGGAAAAACTGGAAGCAATGAAAATTTTCTTTTCTTGGGCTCCAAAATCACTGTGGACAGTGATTGTAGTCATGAAATTAAAAGACATCTGCTTCTTGGAAGGAAAGCTATGACAAACCTAGACAGTGTATTCAAAAGCATAAACATCACTTTGCCAGCAAAGATCCATACAGTCAAAGCTATGGTTTCTCCAGTAGTTCTTGCTGCAGAATCCATGGACAGAAGTACCTGGCGGGCTACCATCCATAGGGTCACACACAACTTAAACAACTGAGCATGCATGCACACAGCCACTGTGAAAAACAGTATGAAGGTTCCTCAAAAGATTAAAAAAAAAAATATATATATATATATATATATATATATAGTCTTTCTTGTGTATGTGTATAAATATATCACATCTTTTTTATTCATTCATCTGTTGACATTGGTTTCCATGTCTTGTTTATTGTAAATAATGCTTCATTGGATAAGAAAGTGCTGGTATCTTTTCAAAATAGTGATTTTATTTCCTCTAGATATATACCCATAAATAGAATTGCTGGATCATAGAATAGTTTTATTTTTAATCTTTTGAGGAATCTCCATACTGTTTTTCACAGTGGCCGTGTGCATGCATACTGAGTTGCTTAAGTCGTGAGTGACCCTATGGACTGTAGCCCACCAGGTTCCTCTGTCCATGGATTCTGCAGCAAGAATACTGGAGTGGGTTGCCATGTCATCCTCCAGGGGATCTTCCCGACCCAGGGATTTAACCCTCATCTCCTGTGTCTCCTGCATTGTGGGTGGATCCTTTACCCACTGAGCCACCTGGGAAACAGTGGCTGCACCAATTTACATCTCCACCAAGAGTGTATAAGAGTTCCCTCTTCTCCACACTCTCACCAGGACTTAACTATCTTGTGCCTTTTTGATGGTGATATCTCACTGTGGTTTTGATATGTATTCTCCTGATTAGTGATGTTGAGCATATTTTTATGTACCTATTGGTCATTTGTAAATCTTCTTTGAAAAAATGTCTACTCAGTCCCTTTGCCCATTTTTAATCAGATTATTTGAGTTTTTGCTGTTGAGCTTTATGAGTTCTATATATATTCTGAATATTATCTTCTTACCAGATACATAATTTGCAAATATTTTGTCCCATAAGAGCCCATGGGAAGAAAAAAATGTGCATTAATGATGGAAAAGAAAACTGGAACTGTCCTGAATTCCATGGACCAAGATGCAGTCACATCTTCCCTACACTATTTCCAGGTACTTTTTATAAGAAATAAATAATAAATCCTTATGCTTATGAGCCACTGAAGTCAGCTCTGTTCCTAGAAGCTAAACACAATTCCTGTCTGATGTGATATTTAATAAAAATCAACAAATTCTGCCCCCCAAGTACCTCACAGATTACTGAGGATAAGATAGATGGGCCCAGAGCCAGAAGGCTTTCCTGGTAGCTCAGACAGTAAAGAATCCACCTGCAATGAGGGAGACCTGGATTAGATCCCTGGGTTGGGAAGAACCCCCGGAGGAGGGCATGGCAACCCACTCCTGGAGATTCTTGCCTGGAGAATCCCCATGGACAGAGAAGCCTGGCAGGCTAAGTCCATGGGGTTGCAGGGAGTTGGACATGACTGAGCAACTAGGCACACAGAGCCAGAAGAAATCATCAGGGTTAATCAACTCCAACCTAGTCCCTAAGGCAGTTGTTTCTAAGTGAGCCAGGGCATCTGAATATTCATAAAGTTGCCAGTGATGGACCTTCCACCAGCCCCTTCATGATGAAAAGCAATTTCCTACTGCATTTCCAAAATAATCAATCAGACCCCCAAAAGAGTCACTTAAAATACAAAACTTGGACAATGCTCAGACTGGCCAGTAATTTCAGCACTGGGTGTGTGCTCAGTCATGCAGTCATGTCTGATTCTTTGCAACTCCATGGACTGTAGCCCTCCAGGCTCCTTTGTCCTCGAAATTTCCCAGGCAAGAATACTAGAGTGGGTTGCCATTTCCTACTCCAGGGGATCTTCCCGACCCAGAGATCTTCCCAATCCAGGGATCAAATCCATATCTCTTTAAAAGATTCTTTAACCACTCTGCAACCTGGGAATCCCAATCTCAACATTAGTCATGTAATTATTACAGTTCACCATTGAACAATAAATGGTTTTTGAACTGTACATGTCCATTTATTTGTGTTGTGTTTTTTTTTTCCAATCAGTCAGTCAGTTCAGTCACTCAGTTGTGTCCGAGTCTTTGCAACCCCCATGAACCGCAGCACGCCAGGTCTCCCTGTCCATCACCAACTCTCAGAGTCCACCCAAACCCATATCCATTGAGTCGGTGATGCCATCCAACCATCTCATCCTCTGTCATCCCCTTCTCCTCCTGCCCTCAATCTTTCCCAGCATCAGGGTCTTTTCAAATGAGTCAACTCTTTGCATCAGGTGGCCAAAGTATTGGAGTTTCAGCTTCAAAATCAGTCCTATACTACAGTACCACACAATCTGTGGTTGGTTTTATCTGCAGATGCAGAGCCTCTAAAAACAGAAGAATCCCCTCTATGGAGGGCCAACTGAAAGCTTTTGTGACTTTTGGAGAGCTGGCACCCCTAACCCCCAGCACAGTTTAAGAGTCAACTATACTTTCAGATTCTATGAAGAGAACAAAGAAATTTGCAAATTCATTCATATGAAGTCAGTTTGATTTTAAGAGTAAGTGAGAGAGGACATTAGTTGCACACTCAGTCTGTGCCAGGCACTGTGCTTTGTGTAAACCATCATACATGAACCTCAAAATAGCTCAGTATGATAGACAGTATACTCATTCTAAGTGGCTTACCCATTGCTTCTCTCAAACAAGTAGTAGGGCCAGGATTTAAATACATCTGTCTCCATATCCTGTACCATTTTCACTACCCCACTCTACCTTGTGCTTTGTGATTTTTAGCAAGATATAAATATTTGGTCTTTAACCCAGTTCCTGGCAAGGAGATCTTAAAGCCCTTGGGATTTCCTAAGCGATAAGCACAAAGAGGTATCCTTTGTTATGAAAGCCCCTAGATCACCTTACGGAGAAAGGAATGGCAACCCCCTCCTGTATTCTTGCTTGGAGAATGTCACGGACAGAGGAGTCTGGCAGGCTACAGTCCTTGGGGTCACAAAGAGTCGGACACGACTGAATGACTAACACTTTCACTTTTCTTTTAGGTCACCTTAGGATGGGAGCTGGTCCCCAGAAGAACTAACCGTGTGACTAGAGGGTTCGAATATTCAGTCCCACTGCAGACATCTGGGGAGAGAGAAGGGGCTGAAGATCGAGTTCAACTGCCAATGGCAGATTATCTACTCAATCACTCCTGTGGGATGAAGCCTCCACAGAACTCCTGAAGGACGCGGTTCAGAGAGCTTCTGAGTTGGTGAACACACGGAGATGCTGGGAAAGGGGCACCCACAGGGCACGAAAGCGCTGAACCCTCTCCACACGCCTCACCCTGTGCAGTTCTTCCAGCTAGTTGTTCCTGAGCCACACCCTTTTAAAACAAACCAGCAAGTGAAAAGTAACCTAGCGAGTAAAAAGTTTTTCAAAATTCTGTGAGCCTCTCTGGCAAATTAATTAAACCCAAGCAGGGGGGGCAGTCATGGACACCTCTATTCCCTACCTGATCAGTCAGAAGCTCAAGTGACAACCTGAATTTGCAATCTGGAGGGAGGGAAGGTCTTTTAGGACCAAACCTTTAACCTGTGGGGTCAGTCACTATCTCCAGGTAAATGGTGTCAGATTTTAAGTAATAATGATGGTGTGGGGAAAATAACACACATTGGAGGTGGTGTCAGAATTGGAGCCTTGAAGCGAGCTGTTACTACTACCTTGAGTGTGTGGTTGACTTCACCACGTCCTGTTCATGAACTAATGCTCTTCTTCAAAGGATTTATCAGTTCTTGTGGGTTGAACTGTGTCCTCCTCAAAAGATAGGAAGTCCTTACCCCCAGTACCTGTGAATGTGACCTTATTTGGAAATAGGGTCTTACAGATGTGATCAAGTTCAGATCAGATCATACTGAACAAGAGTGGGCCCTAATTCAATGACTGGTATCCTCAGAAGATGGAAATCTGGACACAGAGAAACACAGAGAAGAGAACATCGTATAAAGATGGAGACACAGATTGGAGTGATGTGTCCAAAAGGCAAGAATGTAAAGAACCACCAGCAGCAGCCACCAGAAGCTGGGAAAGGGCAAGGAAGAATTCTCCCCTAGAGCCTTCAGGGGCAGAACAGCCTTGCTGACATCTTGATTTCAGGCGTCTAACCTCCAGAAATGTAAAGAAACAGAATTCTGTTGTCTTAAGCCACCCTATTTATAGTGGCCTTTTACAGCAGCCTTAGGAAAGTAACAGCTTCCCAGGTGGCTCGAGTGCTAAAGAATCTGCCTGCCAATGCAGGAGCCACAAGACGCTCATGTTTGATCCCTGGGTCAGGAAGATCCACTGGAGTAGGAAAGATCCCCCTACTCCAGTATTCTCGTCTGGACAATCCCATGGACGGCAGAGCCTAGAGGGCTATAGTCCACGGGGTTGCAGAGGGTCGGACATGACTGAGCACACATGCAAACACATTAGGAAATTAAAAGTTAACCCTGTTAGCTTTTAAGGCTATTTTGGCCTTAGCTGTCACATGTTTGACTGAGTGTGAAGTTATGTCCACCACATACGATGTGGGGGTGATGAACTGGTCAGATGGAGCTGAGAACATGTCCAATACTTACTCCTGCCAAGTCTCAAGGCGCTGAGAAGGATGAGAGAGATGGCGGGTGACAGATGGAGTGAGGGAGGCAGAACCGGGTGTGGTAGGCGGCTTGGGCTCAAGAACTGAGCTGGACCAGTGAGATGTGAACAAATAACAAGTGTTGAGGGTGGTGATGCAGGAGCCCTCCTCATTACTGCATCCAGGGACCTGGAGGACCTCATTTTTTCCACTCACCCAGAATGGGGCCATGAAAGGTAAACCAATTTAGTCCTGTGTTTAGATTTTAAACATCTGTTAGGCTTGACCCAGCTACAACCCACTGAACAACAGCTGGCTCCAATTGTGTATCTTATACAATGCCAAAGACACCGTTAGTGGGTTCATTAAAGGGTCCAATTAGCTGAAGTAAATGCTTAGAATCATCAGGGAGATAATTACTCAAAATGTACACCCTGAGATGTATGAAATTTTTAATACAAACCCAAGCCAAGAAAATATTCTTGTAAAAAAAAAAAAACAAACTAATAGGAAATAATGGAACTGAAAGGAATGCATCTCAAACTTGCTTTTCATTATTAGGCTTGTTTCATGGTGGAAGCACCCATTTTAGACAGCTTCTAAGGAAAAAAATGAGCATTCCCAAGATGATAATATTAATACAATCGTTATCACCTTCTCTTAGACCAGTCACCTTTCAATGAAGTAAATAAATCTCGCTAAAGCTTCCCTCTTATTAGTCCCAGTTTGCCTGGAAATGTCCTGGATTTAACACTGAAAGGTCCCACATCCTAGAAACCCCTCAATCCTGGGCAAAGCGGCACAATCTGTCACCTCCCTCTAGTGAACCACAGTAATGCTCATGTGGGCAAGCACCTCAGGGCAGGAAATCTGCACAGACCTACACTGTATATTCAAAGAAGAATCTTATAAGGTGAAGAGGCCCAAGGGATGGGTCTGAAAGGAGGCTAATAGGCTGAAG
This sequence comes from Cervus canadensis, assembly GCF_019320065.1. Classification (NCBI taxonomy): domain Eukaryota; kingdom Metazoa; phylum Chordata; class Mammalia; order Artiodactyla; family Cervidae; genus Cervus; species Cervus canadensis. The sequence goes on along the minus strand of NC_057397.1, from coordinate 58,921,344 downwards.
ATCAAAGGCCACTTTCCACACACACCATATTATATATACCCAGTGACGTCTCACTGGCCACGCCCTGTGCTCACTCCTCACTAACCTAGCACTCAGCCACAGGCCCTCTTTTCCTTTCCTTCCTCACTCCCACGTCATCTCACTCAGCCCAGGACTTGAACTACACCTCTATGCCAACGACCTCGAAATCTCTCACTAGCTTTCCCATCTCCCCCAGGACCACACACCCAACTGGTGACTTGTCCCCGCTCGGAGTGTACCTGGCATGTAACTTAACATATATCAGTTTGCTAGGACTGCCTTAACAAAGCACCACAGACTGGGCAGCTTAAACCACAGACACTTCTTTTCTCACAAGTCTCGAAACTGGACGTCCAAGATCAAAGTGTAGGCAGAGTTTTTTTCTTTTAAGCCCTCTCTTCTAGGCTTGCAGATGGCCATCTTCTCCATAAGACTTCACATGTCTTCCCTCTATGCGCGTCTCTGTCCTATTCTCTCTTTATGAGGATGCCAGTATTGGATGAGGGCCCACCCCAATGCCCTCTTTTTAACTTAATTACTTCTTTAAAGACTCCCTCTCCAAACACAGTCACATTCTGCAGTACTGGGGGTTAGGACTTCCACATACGAATTTTGTGGGAACACAATTCAACACATAACTTTGGTCTACCAACCCACTCCCACAATACCTTCTCAAGATACCCCTAGGCTTCTCCAGCTCGGAATAAAAGATATCGCCACCCACCAAAGTGCTATAAAGAAAAACCAGGAGTCATTCCTGAGTCCCCTTCCTTCCCCAAGTCTCTCCTTATTTTAAGCCACTGCTACATTGCATGGGCTCTCTCTTTTCTTCACCTCCATTACAACTACAGCTCTTTTCAAGCCACCACTATATCTTGGTTACAGCAAAACCTAATGAGTCTTCCTGCTTTATCTCCTGCCCGCTACAGTCCATTCGATCAAAAGCAACCACTTTTAAAATGTAAAAAATATCCTATTTCCCTGCATAAAGCTCATCAACAGCTACCCATTGCCCTTATGAAATCTCCAGACTTTCCTGGCTGCCAAGCCCCCATGCACTTGGGCAACCTCAGCTTCAGCATGTCCCATTTGCCCTCCAGGTTGACTATCTGTTCCTTCCATACATCAAACTCATTCCCATCCTCAGGTTTCTGCACGAGCTCTTCCTTCATCCTGGAATGTTCTTTCTCTGTTATTCTCATGACATGTTCCTATTCGTTATTCATAATTAAGTTTAAATCCTATTTCCTCAAAGAGGTTTTCCCTGACCACCAAACAAAATGTAATCCCATCATCATTCCACTCTATGTGAGTGGTCACATAATTCTACTTTAATTCTACTTTAATTAGAACTGTACTTCTAATTCTCTTCAATTCTACTTCAATTCTATTTTCTTGAGGGTAAAACTCTTCCCTGTGTTTGACCCCTCCATATTCCTAGTGATTAGAAGAGTGGGGCACAGAGCAAGTGCTTTGGAAGTAGTTGCTCTCAATTGAAGCAAATTAGGTACATGTCCAAGGCAGGGGTCCTACCTTTCCTCCCAAATGATTTAGGGAAAAGATATACCAGACACAATGGACTGGTTCTCTGGTGACTTCTGACCTGAAAACACACATATAGCCAGAAGTCATGGAAGTGTAGGGATTTGAGAAGACTGGCAGTTCCCACTTAGCTTACCTAAGCTCCATAGTCTTAGCTTACCTGAGTCACAGCTTACCTGAGGCCCACAGCCTAAGACATTACAAAAAGGTAAGACTAAGAATTAGTAGCCAAAAAGGAACTACTAGCACAGGGGAAAAAAAATGGGTCCATTCACTGCATCTAACATTCATATAACATTGACTAGCCCTATTTCCCACATATTATTTCACTCACCTGCATAACAAGTCTGTGAGACAAGGTTCTTAAACACAACCAGCAGGCCCCAAACCAGTTCCAAGCCCAAGTGCAAGCTGATTTCATTACCTCTTGCTGTGGTATTGGGCCCTCTCTTGTACAGTATTACAAGATGTTTATTCTAGATCCCTTACTCCTAATAAGACTGACACACAGAGATGCCATTTCAACAGAAGTTGAGTCAGCTGTGAAGGCCAAGACAAGGACTTCTAGATGAGACTGGATACAGCTTATCTGTTAAAACTCACTCTCCGACAATAGTCAGTAGCCTCTCTTCAAAGTACTTCCTTTACTCCGAACTCAATACTCTGTAATGACCTATATGGAAAAAGAATCTAAAAAAGAGTAGATACATATAAAACTTCAAGTGTGAAAGTATTAGTTGTTCAGTCATGTCCATCTCTTTGTAACCCCATGGACTGTAGCCCCCCAGGGTCCTCTGTCCATGGGATTCTCCAGACAAGAATACGGGAGGGTTGCCATTTCCTTCTCCAGGGAATCTTTTAGACTGGGTTGCCTGCATTGCAGGCAGATTCTTTACCATCTGAACCACCAGGGAAGCCACAAATACATACATACATACATACATATATATATATATTCAATTCAGTTCAGTTCAGTCGTTCAGTCATGTCCGCCTCTTTGTGACCCCATGAATCGAAGCATGCCAGGCTTCCCTGTCCATCACCATAACTGATTCATTTTGCTGTACAGTTGAAAGTAACACAACATTGTAAATTAACAAACTTTAATAAAAATATTTTGTTTAAGTACCTGCTTTCTCTGGACTCTCACCAACTTATCCCTTTATTTTTACTACTGAAACTATAGTCCTCCTGCTCTCTGCTCCAACCGCATCTGTCTGATAATCCATGAAAGCGGAATCTGCGGTCCTGACAGGTACATAGATCATTATTTCCAAATTCAAAATTATGGCATAATAAGGCTTCACACTACCTCTCCCTTTTCTTTCCTTGGGTCACACCCTAGTCAACACAACTCAGAACGCAATGCAAAGGCAAGGCCATAGAACGAGGTGTGCACTGCATGATTTCAGAGGATGCTATTCATGTGATGTGAACGGTGCTTCTCACAGACACCTGCTGTACCCCCAGCAGAGGAATGTGGCGCAAGACAGTAAAATAAGTATAGTCTGTGCTTGGGGTATGAGTTGGAGGAGGGGGATGAATACAGCTAAGAAGATCTGCATTTAAATAAGGTCTGAAAAAGACTGAGAGTGAGAAAGAAGCCTGGGGTGACCTCTATTTGTCCTTCTGGAGCCTGATCCTCACGTACTAAACGAACTGGGCTCTCTTGTCCTCTGGCTTTTCCATGGGTTCAAGCAATGGGAACATGAGAGAGGTCAGGATGAGAGAGAGAACAGGGTACTTATCCTCCACATCTCTTCCTTACCAGGCCATCATTTGACAGTAGTACTTTCCTCCATGCACAGTCTTGGGCTCTTGTCAAGCCTCCCTCTCTTTCAGCCACTGTTCTCTCTAATTTCAGGAGCTATTCCTCTCATTATTCCTCTAAGTCTGAGGATTCTAACAGCTTCCAGCAGCTTCTGGCCATTTCCCAATTGTTTCCCTTAACCTGGTTGACACCCTATAAACAATTCTTTAATTAAACTTCATCAATCCATAATTGAGTTCTGTTAAGGTTTGGGTCAGCTAAAAGAAACAAAGAAGAACAGAACTGGTCCTTCCCCATAGAGAGATTTCAGGACACCTAAATGATGTCCTGGGCATCTTCATTCTTTTGACACCAGACCCTGTCCTTTCAACGAGAAATCCAACTCAACCACTTGTAATTTAACCAACCCTTCCCAAGCCCCTGATACAGTGATGACCGTGGGGTGCAGGTCTGGCCAATCACGGTGTTCATCTCCCCACCACTGTGATTGGTTCAGGGATGGCCATATGATCCAGGTCCAGCCAATCACTCATCACTCATCCACCTCAGTAACTGGCTCAGAAATGAGCACGTGACCCAAGGCCAATTTCACCCCTCTCTCATAACTCTGTCAGAGGTTCTGTAGAAGTTTTCTCTCTTTTATAGGATGGCTAACTGTGAGGGTGATGTATGCCTGGAGCTGCGGGCAGGCATCTTGGCTTCCATGTGGAGAGAGCATGCTGCATGCTGAGAATTAGATAAACATAGATGAAAGCAGAGATGAGAAGTAGGAAGTGTAAAAAATGCAAATTCCTCACATTCTTGAACATCATAAAGGGGTCTCAATTCCACTCCTGGAATTTTCAGTTATTTCAGCTATTTTGCCCAAACAATTTGAGTTAGGTATCTGTCATTTGGAAATAAAATAGTCCAGAGTAGTAAAAAATAGCCTCCATTACTAAATCCATGCTCACCAATAATCCAAGGCACTCAAGACTTACCATTGGAAAGTCAATTCCTTAGAATCATTACAAATAATATCTTTAGGGGGATAAAGTCGGGGCAGATGAAAAAGAACATTCCAAACTACAAGACACTTAGATAAGAATCTTGGATCTTAACTTTGAAGGGATTTCTGCTACATGCCTTAAAATTTAAATGTATTAGTTTTAAAACAAGTAAATAGGAAGAGACAAGTCCTTATAAAGAGACAACAGATCTATATTAAGACACAAAATTTGTCCTGAAATGTGATTTAATGGTTAAAGCCAATTAGAAATTTAAAATGTGCCCACACACATTGACTGGCATGTTTTCTTAAAATTGCAAGCACATTGAAAATAATAAAACAATTATAGCAAAATTTAGTAATTCAGATAAAAGTTTACTGTATTAGTTTAAAAGTCTAGGTTATAAAACACTTTTAAAGAAATGTAATCATAAAACTTTCAAGAAAACACGTAAGCAAACCAGGCTCTAAAACAAATTTTATGTAGTAGGAAAGTAACTATGAGGATCCAGCTTTAATGAAAAAGATTTGTGATTTTTATGTCAAATTTTTGTAAACTCATACTTTTCAAGTAAGTACCTGAAAACAATTTGTTTTCTTAAAGAGTTTAATGTTCTCTGTGCAACACTGGTTACGTCAAAAAGTTAAGTCCAGAACTGCATTAGACCAAAATGCTGAATAAATATCAGCAACTCAAATTCTGGCCCAGTGCCTACTTAAATAACTGAAATTCCAAGCTGACATCAAGATTTTGTTCACATAATAATAAAATGGAATTGCCATATGCCTATGTCAGATAATGACATTTAGGCTGATGTTGTCATTAACAAAGAGCATATCAGAAATAGTACTCTCTCAAAAAGAAGAGCAAAAACTTATTTTGACCTTTCCATTTAGCACTCAGTGGGGGAAAAAATTACATTTTTCCTAGCTTAATGAACCTGGAAATTCAGAAATAAAATCTAAATCATTTTTATATTTCTCACATATCAGCACCTACAAGAAAAATATCTCATTAGCATACACAGCACACCGAAGCAAGAAGAACAAGCTTCATTCAGATAAAGAAAACCAAATACATTGCAAATTTCTTCCCCCAACAGTTTTCACAGCTAAAATCAAGACTGAATAGATCACAAAATGTTAGCTCCTGATATTTTTTAAAGTGACATTAAATTTTGAAAATCCCACAGAAACCACTTTTTACAATTTTAAAGAACTTAAGTTATTTTCATGAGATAGCTCAAAGATTTTTCAATGCTTCTCAGAAAAGTTAGTTCATTCAACTGAACTGAAGTCAGTCCCTTGCCTTCGGGAGATGAGTGAAAGAGAGGAAACCTGGAGCTCTAAGAGCACAGAAGGGAAATGGTCAAGAAAATTGTCCAAAAAATGTAAATGTTTAAGGGACTGGTAGCTCAGATGGTAAAGAATCTGCCTGCAATGCAGAAGACCCAAGTTCAATCCCTGGATAGGGACAATCCCCTGGAGAAGGAAATAGCAACCCATTCCATGGACAGAGGAGCCTGACGGGCTACAGTCCATGGGGTCACAAACAGTCGAACATAACTTAGCGACTAACAGTTTCACTCTCAAGGGACTCAGACGTCTGAACACCCATGTTCATAGCAGCATTATTTCACCAAAAGATGGAAGCAATCCAACTGTCCACTGACAGATGACTGGATACACTGTGGTGTATACATACAACAGAATATTATTCAGCCTTTAGGAAGGAAATGTTGACATTTGCTACATGGATTAACCTTGAAGACATTGTCCTAAGTGAACTAAGTTGACCACAAAAGGGCAAATATTGTATGATCCCATTTATATGAAGTACCTACAGTAGTCAAATTCATTGAGACAGAAAGTAGAATGATAACTGTCGGGAACTGAGGGGAGGGGGAAATGAGAAGTTGCTGGTTAATGAATAACAGTTGGAAAAAATGAAAACATTCAGGAGATGGATGGTGACGATGGTGGCACAAAAATGTAAAGGTACTTAATATTTATACTCTTGAACGGTACACTTACAAATAATTAAAATGGTAAATGTTATGTTATGTATATGTGACCATTTAAAAAAGGAAATACACTTCCCTGGAGATCCAATAGTTAAGACTCCACTGCAGGGGGCACAGGTTCTATTCCCTGTCAGGGAACTAAGATCCCACAGGCCACAGCGCACCCCACCCCCCAAAAAAGAGCACACCTACAGAGCAAGCAGACCTGTGGGTGGGACAGCGCAGGGCAGGGTTTCCGAGAGCTTGGAGAGCAGAGCCTCGCATCAGGAGTGTGCCTGTGTGCTCTCTAAAGACGGCAGGCACTGCCCAGCTTGCTGACTGCGGCCATGCGCCATTTTAGAGGCAGATATGATGACATTGCAAGAGAAGTTTGAAGTCCACATTTTTATGAGACATATTCTACTTTCCTTTTTAAGCCGTCAACAAAATTTAAGTCCTAAAAATGCTACAGGTCAACTAAAGCATATCAGCGGGCCTCTAGGGTACATCTTTTGATTTAGAAAGTGAATTAACAGTATTGTCTTTAGATACAGACGCCACACTTGACGCAGGGGAGCAAGCCGAGTCCTGAGCAGCATCAGCTCCAGCAGAGGAAGGATTCCCAGTCTGTGCTGCTGGCCTATGCATTCAGGAGGGCCGGCACACAAGTACATCACAATCATAACCTTATTCTAGGAAGCTAATAACACATGGCAAAAGGATGTTTTATACGGGTTTTGTTTTCCTCTTGTGTATCTGAAATGGGGGACTTAAGAATTCTCGCACATATAAAAACCGGCTGTCCACTGATTGGACAGCTTAATAGATTCCCACATTAGTCTCAGACAAGAAATGAATCCTCCATTGACAAAAGGATAGAATAAAGATGTAAGCAGCCTTTATCCAAGTCACATGAAGGACAACTTTGCAGTATTAACACCCTTAATTCTTGCCAATAAGGCTGCAGGCAGCTGAATTTTAAAACAAAATTATCGTTTGAATTTTTCAGTCTCATGAATTTGGGGATACAGGGGTAACAATTTCAAAATGATACAATGTCCTAGAATAAACTAACATGAGTCATTATTAAATAAATGCACTCTGGAATAGAACTAATAGCCCTCACAACATATCCTCTGATCTTTGAAATAACCAGTTTTATTTTTCATTTGTGTTTATATCATTACCATTCTTTAGATGGGGCAAATAATATCTTTAGTATAAGAATGCAATTTGAATTCATTAGCTGTCAGGCAGTAATATTCAGTTCAATTTAACTAGTGTTTATTGAGCACCTTTTAAATGCTCAATGATGTGATGGGCATGGTGAACGATGAGAACTGTGTCCATTGACTTTCCCCACCATGAACACCCCACCCACACAACCTTGCTTGTGGGCCAACAAGGAAACAAACATGAGACAATCAGAGGGCAGGACAGAGTAGAGTTTACCTGTAGCTCATCTTGGTTTTCACATCAAAGAAAAATATGGTGCCATAAAATATCCTCAACCCTTGTTGAAGTCATCTTATTAGGGCATCAGTGTTACAGCCAGAAGAGAAACCAAGAGGGCATTCAGCCATGTTCTGCCTTCAGTAGGGAAAGATCTATCTTCATAGCACAGATAAGGCATGCGAGGCTCAGTTAAGGGATTTGTCCAAAAGCACACAGTACGTGGGACAAGGGACCAGAACCCAGACTCCTGCTTCCCCAGTGTGAGTCCTCCTGCCCCAGTCCACTGCCCATTGCATCACCAGCAAGGAGTACCCTTCATTAGCCCAGCAAGCACTTAATGGACGTCTTCCTTCCTCATGCTATGTTCTTGCCCAGTCCCACCAGATATTTGGGGTTCAGTCTGTCACATTGTTTAAAAGTTTAAAGGTTAAAGTAAGGGGGAGGAGAGAGAGCGGTGGGCAAGTTCTCTGCTTGCTGCTGGGCCTCACAATATCTGTACCTCCAAGGGGTCACTGCAGGTCCAAGGCCTGGTCTTCAGCTCTGCACATTCAGGAATTTGATTTTATCAGTTCCCTGAGGGGTGATGAGACTCTGGGGGACTGACTCAAGACATTGATTGATAAACCAGAAGGCCAATTTGCTCATGGACAATGAGAAACACTGTCGGGCGGGCCAGGATATGCTTCTAGGCTCCTTCAAAGCTCCTTTCGGGAAACCTCTTCCAAGAAAAGACTCCTTGAAAAACACAGACTCAGTAAAAGGGAGCTGGACTGAACTGGGGCTCCAGACAAACCACACTTCTGTTCACAAAATGCATGCCATGTCCTCCCTCCTCACACATTCCTTCAGACTGTGATTGTCACCTTTTTCCTCCACAAACACACCCCACCTCATTCTCTACTGGTCCAAATAATATTAATAACGAATATTAATAATTTACTGAATGCTTATCTCAAGCTAAGCATAGCTCAAAATAGTTTCACAAGCATCGTCTCATTTAATCTCTCCCCCAGTGTTGTCATTACCTATAACGACAATAGACACTGTCATTATTCTCCTTTTTAAAAAAGGAAAGCTCAGAAGGGTTAAACAGCTTGGCTATAGTCGCAGACCCAGCAAGCCAGCACAAGGATTCAATCGCAGGAAGTCAGAGCCCAGAGCCCATGCTTTGAAACCTGCAAGGCACTCCAGCTCCGTTGGTGCCCACTTCCCGTGGCACTATCTCCTATGGAGCCTTTAATGAGCCCCTGACGAGCTGGTTTCTCATCCTCCTCCAGGCCCCATAGCTCCTCTAGCTTCTGTTGCAAATATAACTACCATCCCTGCCTTCCTACTTGGGATTTAAGGCAAACAGACCCACCGTCATTTGCTCAGGGTGCTGCAACAGAACACCTCAGGCTGGGTGACTTCAACAACAGATACTGATTGTCTCACAGTTCCGGAGGCTGGAAGTCCAAGATCAAGATTTCAGCCAAGCTGGTTTCTGGTGAGGCATTCTTCTGCACCAGAGGAAGAATGGCTTATAAACGATCACCTTCTTTCGGTAGCCTTTTCTCCAAGTATACACACAGAAAGACAGAGCTGCAGAGCCCCACCCTTACTTAATCTTAATTATCTCCCTACGGGACCTATCTAAAATACCATCACAGTGGGGAAGAGGGCTTCAATATATGAATTTGTGGGGTGCACAATTCATCTAATCATGAATTATGCTGTAAAGCAAACCATGTTATTGGAAGTTTCAGTGAACATCTTTAAAGCTTCTATTTGCAACTAATAACATTCATTCCTGGTTTATACCAGGGGCTTGTCCATGGCAGAGACACAAGTAAATGCCACTTCCCTCACCAACACTGGAGAATTCATCTTCGAAGGGGCAGAGGGACAGTGTTGTGGGCTCAGGAGAGATCCAGTCTTCTCTCTATCACACATTACTGATGAGGAAAACCCTCAATTCAGAATGAATACTGCTCCAAAGACACTCCTGCAGAGTTGTTAGAGAAGCGGGCTGTGGAGTGGACTTGGGTTTTAATCACTAACAGGCTAGGTGACTTTGGGCAGTGAGTTACCTTCTCTGAGCAACAGATGACTCATTTTTGCTTTTCAGAGCAGTTTCATGCCTTCTTGCAGGGAAGGGATGGAGACTGATATAGTCAATACTGATGAGGCAACCAAAGACAGTAAAAAGGTGAGTGTGGAGCTTTCCACTGGATGAAAAGTAATGAAACTCCAATATGGAATTAGGCAGGTGGGGGTACAATTCATTCAAACTGTACTCAGTAGGGAATAGGGCTAATGTTAGATGTCAGTCACTATTTTAGAACAATAAGTATATATAGAGGTTCAGTTCAGTTGCTCAGTCATGTCCAACTCTTTGGGACCCTATGGACTGCAGCACACCAGGCCTCCCTCTTCATCAACAACTCCCGGAGTCCACCCAAACTCATGTCCATTGAGTCGGTGATGCCATCCAACCATCTCATCCTCTGTCGTCCCCTTCTCCTCCTGCCTTCAATCTTTCCCAGAATCAGGGTCTTTTCAAATGAGTCAGCTCTTCGCATCAGGTGGCCAAAGTATCGGAATTTCAGCTTCAACATCAGTCCTTCCAATGAACACCCAGGACTGATCTCCTTTAGGATGGACTGGTTGGATCTCCTTGCAGTCCAAGGGACTCTCAAGAGTCTTCTCCAACACCACAGTTCAAAAGCATCAATTCTTCAGTGCTCAGCTTTCTTTATAGTCCAACTCTCACACCCATACATGACCACTGAAAAAACCATAGCCTTGACTAGGTATAGAGGTAAGAGTAGTAATTTGTCCTATTTTGTGGGCATAGCATTTTTTCAATCATTCCTCCCACATTTGAGAAACTTCCTACCTTCTGAGGCCACATCTTTCCGAGAAGTCAGGAATGTGCATCCCCAGACTGCTTCGCACCTGGAGTATAGCCATGTGACCTGGGCTCCACCGCTCAGCAGCACCCATGCCAACATTCTCAGAAGAGAGAGAGCAGGGGTACAGAGGGAGGCACCATGTGGAATTCAGCATGGTGGGGATGGGTGGAGCATGGCAGAGAGATGCCCAGCTTGCACTGGCAACAGTGACGGGGTCCCACCACAAAGACTCACTTGGCGGTATGTGCAGAAGGACCTAGGCTCTGTGGTAGCCACACCAGGGTCTCCACTGGAGCTACCAGGGGTGTAATCTGCGTAGTGTTCCTGGCTACGTTGGCCTCCAAGTCTGACTCTGATCCTCCAAGAAATTCTGTGAGCTCTTCAATATTGTTTTACAAACTCACTTTCTGTGCAAACTAGCCAGAGTGGGCACTGATGTTTGCAATTGAAATTTCAAATCAGTATGAAACCAAATAATAGTTGCACCACTAAATGAAGGTCAAGAGAGAAGAAACACATTTTGGCATATGAGGGAACTTTTTTAACCCCACTAATATTAAAAAAAACAAAAACAAAAAACTTTTTTTTTGGCTGTGAGTCTTGTGTAATCTTAGTTTCCTGACCAAGGATTGAACCCATGGGCAGCAAAACTGTACTGCCATAGAATCCCTAAAATTTTAAATAAGTAAAATAAATTAAGGCAAACATCTGCAAAACTTTGATAGTCAAAAGCCGCTGATCATTTGTTCCCAAGGACATCTGGGACCATTGCAGCAGGTACAGTAAGCAAAGAGATATGGTGATTCTGTCAGCACAAAGTTATATCTGCACACACACACACGCACACACAAACTCAAGACTCGAAGTTGCATAGATTCAACTTGCATCTGCTAGCATGGAGACCTACTAATTTAACTTCCCCTGGCCTTGAAGTTCCTGATTTATGAGACAGTTAAAAACCAACCAATTATTTCCCAGTGGGTATTAAGATCATGGATATATAAACAGGACAATTTAATCATTACCTTGATAAACTGGGTCTTAGAGTTGAGCACTGCCAAAGGTTTACACAAAGCCTTTATGTAATTCGCCAAAGTCATTTCAATGCCACAACAGCTTAGACTTTAAATAGAGGGCACCCAACAAGAGCTCTTCAAGTCTTATCCCTCTGACTTGATCAAAAAGTGGAGACAAGGCCATCCTGTGATTGGTTTTCTCAAAAGATGTAAGTCTTAATAATAATTTTGGTTGATTTAATAGCATCATTTTTCAGGATTAATGACTAAGAAAACATAGGTGATCTAGGCCTTTCCAAACACTGGATTTCCTAGGTCTTTCGATTTGTCACATACAAATAAGATAAAGTCAGGGACCCAGACTGCTTACCCTAAGCCCCTAAATCTTGATTATGGATATCCAGATATTTATGATATACCTGAAAATCTTTCCAAGTGGTCATGGGTTATTTTTGTCTGAACAGCATCCACTCTCATTTCTTCAAGTACTAACATCCCACTTGTCTCTGGAGACTATACGCCCCATACTCAGTTTATATGTTTTAATAAAGGGGTGGTTTAACACCTCTCCACAAGTGGGCAATGACTCAGGCCTAACCTATCAGCCTGGCTGCCAGGTTTGGTTGAGAGACTGGCAATCCAGAGCAATGAGATTCAGATCTGAGAATTTTGCTGTAAATTTCGCTATAAAGAAAGAGACACTTTCCACTAGGGCGGCTCAGCTAATGGATAAGCCTGGAGCTTCCAATGGGGTCTTGAGGTCACGAAAGCACAACCTGCCTGAGGATGAAACCAATTCAGATGAATGCAGAGCCCCATGATGGCGAGAGATCCATTTCTGCTGTTATTGTTTCAGACCTGGGTCCAGCCAAGCTTCTGCCTACACAGTTATAAGAACCAACTAAATTTTTTATCTTTCTAAGTCCCTTGGAATTCAGTTTCTTTCATTCACAACCTGAAGAGTCTGAACAGATACAGATTCTTTTGACTTGAGACTTTACAAAGATAGCAAATGTGTTAAAGTATTTAAAAGCATTAAAGTATAAAATGAGCTTATACCAGATGTTAACTTCCTGCTCTGAACAACTTCCCAATCTTACCCACAATCGCCTGCTTGGGAAAATAGTGCTGGAGAAGTCTGTGCACAAAGCAACCCCAGTGGACCTGGAATGAACAGGCAACCCAAAGGCAGCTAATAATTTCCCCAGCCAGGTTGCAATGGCTATGTAGCCTGACTCAGTGAGCTAGACCCATAGGAAACTCTCAGTTATGAGTTTCAGCCAGAAGATTCTGAGCTTCCAGGATGCAGCTTTATGGGCTGGCCATTCAGGGACCATGAGGAAAACGAAGCAGTAGAAGAAGATAGGAGAGAAAAGGGGAGGGCCGAACTGAGCAGAGACCACATAACCTCTGAGAAAGGTCATGACTCCATTCCCAATTTTCCAGTCCTTTGTGTTGGCGCCCAGGAGACCCAGCTGTTCTTTGCTTCACAGGCTCAGAATCCTTTCAAGGGGCAGCGCAGTCCAGTGGTTAGAGAATAAGGTTCCCAAGTGACCACCTGGGTGTGAGTCTGGATTCCCACTGACCATCCACATGCTTAGGACACATTCTCTAAGCCTGCTCCTCCTCAGTAGAATGGGAATAACAACACTCTTCCCCCCGTGGTTGAGCAGAAGAGTGCGTGTGATAATACACTCAGGACAATATAATGATAGTCGTAGTCATTGTTACAATGAGTCCCTTATACTTGAACTCATTTGAGTGACATCTTATCCTTGACCATTGAGAGGGCCCAAACTAAAGCAACAATTTATTAAGTGATTAACTTAAATAGAAATACATATTTTTATGCAATACATACAGAACTGTCAGCACAAGGATAGAACTACAGGGGAGATCCTCCTTAATAGGACAACCCGAGCCACGGGTGGCACGTGAAAGGGGACACGCTGTCTCGGTCCTCATCCAGTCCTGTGCCCTTTTCCTCTTGGACTTCCTCTGCAGTGACACCTCAGGGCTAGTTTATTGCTTTGCGTGCCTGTGTGCTAAGGCGCTTCAGTTATATACAGTTCTGTGTGACCCTATGGACCATAGCCTGCCAGGCCCCTCTGTCCATGGGATTCTCCAGGCAAGAACACTGGAGTGGGTTGCCATGCCCTTCTCCAGGGGATCTTCCCGACCCAGGGATCGAACCTTTGTCTCTTATGTCTACTTGCATTGGTAGGTGGGTTCTTTACCACTAACGCCACCTGGGAAGCCCTTATTCCACGTACCAAGGCTGATATGCCAACTTCTCAGACTTCTCCGTCTGCAACTGCTCACAGTATAGCCTCCTCTTCTGTCGCATCTCTACACCTATTGCTTTGGCTCCTCTTTCTTGTTGAGCAGATGTCTGTGTGCAGTGTGTGGATGCTGAAGGACAGCATCTGTAGCCTGACCTGGCTTTCAGCTAAGCCAAATCCAGAACCTTCTCTCATTACTCAAACCACCGGCCTGTGATTATTTCCTGTTCTGAGTGGGCCCACCCCTTCTGAGGTTGGAAAAAAAGTCACCTAGAAGCTGGGGGAAGGGGGGTTTACTCTTTAACTGTCTTGTCCCTTCTGTGAAAATTACACAAGCAACAATACAGACTTTGTTCCTTTTCCAAATAAGTGCGTTTAATCATTCTGAACTGCTGATCTGTGCCTTTCAGCCTTTAAAAAAAAAAAAAGGATTTTGCTAAAGAAAGGTGATATAAATCATCTTTTTAAAAAACTCCCTATTTAGAAAAAATTTCTCTCTTTCCCCAGAAAAAAAGATTCACAGAAATACTCTTCATATCTGTTCCCCCAAATGCATTAAGAATGAGAAGCACACAGGAGTCCTGAGAAAGGTACAGAAGTTTTATCAGTATTTCTTTAGGGACAAAAAATAAGGGCCCTCACCAAAAACCCTGGTGTGTTTGGTTTTGTATTCTTTGCTAAAAGGTAATAATCAAGGAATTGAATCTATCTTTCCAAGGTCTTTCTCCCTGCCTTCTTTTGGTAGAATCAGGAATCAAGTTTTTCAGTACAATTGCTATTCTAAAGGAGAAGGCACTGGCAACCCACTCCAGTACTCTTGCCTGGAAAATCCCATGGATGGAGGAGCCTGGTAGGCTGTAGTCCATGGGGTCGCTTGGAGTCAGACACGACTGAGTGACTTCACTTTTCACTTTTCACTTTCATGCACTGGAGAAGGAAATGGCAACCCCCTCCAGTGTTCTTGCCTGGAGAATCCCAGGGACGGGGGAGCCTGGTGGGCTGCCGTCTATGGGGTCACACAGAGTCGGACACGACTGAAGTGACTTAGCAGCAGCAGCTATTCTAAAAATCAGAGGACTAATGAATTCTGACAGCTACAGAAGAGGGCTGGGGGAGAGAAGGGCTAACACACTCAAAGTTTCAAGCAAGGGGCCATTCCCATGCAGAAATAAGCCATATTTTTTACTTTAAAGCCAGTCCCTCAGCTTATAGGCTGATCATGTTCTAAGTTTCTCCCTAACCTGGAACACTTAGAATGTAGGAAGTAGTCTCCAAGAACAATGTTCTAAACCCTGCCTGAGGTCACCCTAAAAGAGCCATCCTAACCTCAGATTTCCTCAAGAATCACAGAGTTTTGTCCTGTGGACCTCGTATGGCCCAGAACAACTTGGACCCTCCTTTATGAAAAGGAATTCAGACCTCCAAATAAGACACAGGGCTACCATGCTTCCAACCCTATGGCAGTGGCATGGGTGCCAAGATGTCAGTGGTGGCCAGGGCCTGCCCTCCTGGCGTGAAGGGACTCACCCCACCCACGCTGACCAGACAAGGGAACCCAGAGGGGTAAGGGCTGGGGCAGGAGGGGTCCTTCCTGTCCCTCTGTCTGGTCCCCACTTGGCCACAGCTGAGAAGGCAAAAGCAGGAACTTGAGGCCAGCAAGTCGGACCCCAGGGCCACAGACTCGCAGGGATGGGGGAGGGAAGGAGAATTCTCTGAGGCCTCAGCTGGCTGCTTCCTCCAGCTTGGCCAGGACTGGCTGCGCTCTTAACTTTCATTTCCACTGTTGGTTGCTAAGTGCTATACATAATGCAAAAGTAAATAGTAACACAGTGCAGTTTGGGAGACACGAAAACACACATCAATCAGCCAAGAGAGAAGAAGGAAAAAAAACTCTCAAAGTTTTTAGGTTTATTTTTAGATCCTGGTTGACCACATGAATAACCTAAATGCCCAAAGGAAGAGAAGCTGGGACTGAAAAGTGTAACACAGATACTGCAAGACCTCCGGGTCCGTCTTAGCTCATAAAATATGCATCAGTCAAGTCCTCAGGCGTGTTAAGTACCTCACAGGAGTTCCCTGAATAAGATACAACATCCCATGCACTCTTCTCTCAAGACTTGCAAGATAAAAAAAACATCTTCCCCGGGGGTTTCCAGACAGTGGAGCAAGTATAGCACAAAATATTGATAGCCTTTAGTAGAGAATGCAGTTAAATGAAAGTAACTAAAACAGTATTAAAGAAATGAGTGTAAATCCATTGAGGATAGGAAAAGTGTGTTATTCACCTTGTATTTCTCATGACACTTGGCATTATCTTTTTTTATTAAAAGATTTGTTTGATGTGGACCATTTTAAAAGTCTTCATTGCTTCTGTTTGTTTTCTTTTTTTTTTAGTTTTTTGGCCGAGCTCCTTGACCAGGGTCTTAGCTCCCCGACCAAGGATCAAACCCACACCCCCTGCACTGGAAAGCGAAGTCTTAACCACTAGACCACCAGGGATGTCCCCTGGCATTGTGTCTTGGACAAAGCAACACACAATAAATATTTGCTGAAAAAAGTAATATTAATAATGGTTCTGGAAGAGCCTTCATGTCTAAGCAAAACTACCATTATATGACCTTCCTGAGATTCCCTATGTGGTAATCAAACTAGCCAAACACACCTCAAGTTTCAAAGATAAATGTATCACTTTAAAGCAGATTCAGAAGGAAGAGCAGAACAGCTAAGACTCATAAAAAAGAATGAACTATCAGACTGGAAAGCAGGAATAACCCTGAATGAGTCTTGAGATTCGTTTGACCGCTTCACATTTAAGATGAGATTTACGTTTGTGGCTCTACCATCTCTTGGCAAAGCAGTAGAGGTGGGGTGAGAACTCATCAGTGCAGAGGTGCTCAGACTACACCCATGAGCAGTATTGTGATGGTCAAGTTCCAAGGCAAAGATCTAGGACCTGAAGGGACCAGGTTATCCTCAGTGTAACTACCAGGCAAATGCAAAATCTTCTTTCCTTAGGAAAGACCCTTCTGATTATAATACCGTTGTTTTAAGTTGAAAAAGAAAATGCACAAATAAAAGACACTTGTTTTATGGAAAGTTAAAAAAGATAAACATATCATTCAATAAAGAGTGCTAGAACATCTTTTATCTTTTTAAATGTTCAAAATTTCAGCCTATTAAATCCACTGGAAATATATCCTAGGATATAACCTCACATCAAGTAAAAGTTACTGTACAGAAGGGACAATAGCAAAAAAAAAATTTAGATTTGTTATCAAATGAGCAATCACGGAATGCTTAAGTAACCGGTGGTATATCCAGGCAATGGAATAGTATATGACCAATTACATATTATCTGCAAAGAATACAAAATAAAATGTAAAATTTCTGGAAAAAGAATTCTCTTTCTTTCACTGTCAATACTTCACTTCTGACACCAATGGGTAAGGGTTTTTTCCACACTAAGCAATTCTCTAACTCTCTGGGCACCAACTGGGTGTCCTAGTCCTCAACTGTTGCTACTAATGATCCAGAGTTAATGCAGACCCCTTAGGGGAGGGGCTCAGCTCCACAAGACTGCTCTCCACTTCAAACACCAGCTCCAAGTCCTAGGATGTAACCTGTACTCCTGGCCAATCAGCCATAGATCAGGGGTTCCTAAGACCCCTCCTCAGGTTTAATAATTTGCTAGAAGAGCTCACAGAGCTCAAGAAAACAGTTTACTTATTAGAGTATCAAACTGTTAGAAAAACAAACAGCTCAGGAGCAGAAGAGATGCACACCCCGAGGCACAGGGGAAGGGGTGCAGCACTTCCAAGCTCTCTCCAAGCATGCCACCCTCCCAGCAGTTTGAGGTGTTTTGCAACCCGGGAGGTTGCAACTGGGAGCGAAGACCAAACATATATTTCTTATTATATCACAATATCACAGCTTGGAGTATACAGTTAAATTAAAAGTAATTTTTAAATTATATACAAACATGACTATGCAACTAAGAAAAATCTCTCCCCAAAATAATGAAATGTCCAAATATTAACTTTGCTTGCATTTGACTGTACGGATTATTATTTCTTCTTTCTAATTTTCTATAATCTTCACATTTTATTTCATGATAATGCCTTACTTTTATAATGACTGGGATCAGGGTATGAAGGAAACAGCACCCAAGCTCTGGGGAACATATTCTTTAAGTGCCTGGATTAGAAAACTACAAGGCACAGTCTTCCTGTTGCTTTCCCCAGAAACTTCAGAGGTCAGACTTGACTTCTGATTCTCACCACTTGCCTTTTCATCTCATATGGAAAAGGCTGTCATATCTTCCAAAGGGTGAGGTGATGGGAACTCAGCATCACAGACTTCCCACATCCCAATCTTTCCCTTCCGACAAGTCACAGAGCAAAATCCCATCAAAGAGCTCTTACTTTAAATATCCTATTAGAAATTTTAGGTCACAAGTCTAAAGAGAAGTGTGTGTGTATCTGTGTGTGTGGGTGTTTCTGTCTGTACATCTGCTTCCTCCCTCCTTCCCCAGTCTTCAAGGGCAGCAAGACAAACTCCAGGGCAATGATGCAGCAATCTGCCTCATTCGTCAACTCTGATAAATCTGCATAGTAAATGATAAATCTATGTATCAAAATAAAATAACAATGCAAAAGAGTGAGAACCAAAAGAACTCCAGCCAGGATGGCATTCCAATATTAAATTATTTTAAATAACAACAGAGTAAAGTCTATCCCAAAGGGTCACAAAGAGTCGGACAGGACTGAGCGACTGAACTGAACTGAAAGTTCATTCCACTTCTCAAACTTGCCATAAAATCCAAATTAATAATCTCAGATCCCTATTCGCAGTATTCCAGGCCCTAATACTGAATCAGGCTAAATATTTCCCTTCCAAGTGCATATAACAATCAGATAAGCATTCAAAATCCCTTACTACACAGATATATGTCATATATACATTACATAAATGATAAATTATGTGAATAACCCAAATATAAACTCTGCTGCCTTTGAATTATAGGTAATAATACTACAGTTATATTCCTAAAAGTGTGGGGGTAAATTAGGTTTTTAATTTCAATACTAGAAAAAACATACTCAGTGGTGCGTTCACCATTAAAGGAAATTCTCTGAAATGTTTATTAAAACAAAAATCATGTTAGCAAAGAATATAGGGACTTCCCTGGTGGTACAGTGGCTAAGACTCCAGGGTCCCAATGCAGGGGGCCCGGGTTCGATCCCTGGTGAGGGAACTAGATCCCACATGTCACGACTAAAAGATCCCCAGTGCCACAACTAAGACCCGGCACAGCCAAACAAACAAAGAAGTAATTTTTAGAAAAAGAATGTAATGATCTCCCTAATTTACCTCGTTGGTATATTTGAGTATTTTTAGCTTCTGGTCTGAAATGAAGGTGGTGCGCTTGCATCCTGGATATTGAGGAGCAGCCCACGTGTCCCTGTGAGAAGCTGCACCTCACGCTCACATGTGGCGCCCACCTACCCTTCTCAAGCTTCAGAGCAGCCCCAGGAAGCAGGTCCCAGCACTGTGCAGTTGCTACTAAGATACCAGCTCCAGGTATACGCTGGTAAGCGGCAATACTAAGACTGAAGCCTGGTTAATCCAGCTCCGGAGACAGGCTCTATCCCCTATGGAGCTACAGATCGCCTCCGTGTCCCACTTCTCTTCTACCAAAATATCCTTGGCCAAGCCTGGCTTGGACAACCTGTAGGAAAAATAACTGGTGTCAACTAACCAAGCAGATAATCAATACAGACTTTGCTGTTGCTGTTCCGTCGCTGAGTTGAGTCCAACACTTTGCCACCCCACGGACTTCAGCACACTAGGCTTCCCTGTCCTTCACCATCTCCCAGAGTTTGCTCAAACTCATGTCCATTGAGTCAATGATACCATCTAACCGATCATCAGTACAGACTCAGTAATGCTGAACGGAGAAGCTACTGAATTACTGTGTCAATTTTCAAAAAGTTAATCAACCCTCAAACTAGAACCAGAGGAAGGAAGCTATACATGGCCTTCCAATAATGGAAACAGAAAAAATAAACCAATTACATAGTCTGGTGGGAGGAAAAGAAGGGTATACAACAGCCTAAAAATAGGCTACTATTTAATAATGTTATCGCTACTTTAATAATAGCAGATTAGCACACATTCTCTTGAAAATGTCACCTAGGCAACCAGAAATACAAAGACAGAGATGTTCGGAAAAATATATGTATATGAATCTGTTTTGCCATCTTTTAAACGTAAATGATCACTATTTTTGTCCAAGAAGAAAAAAATTAGGAGACTAAATGGGGGGAGCAAAAGCAGGTACAGAAGAAAGTTCTGTAAGTAAGTGCCCAATATAAACTAGAATAATAAAGTATAAAAGCAGGTCTCTATTTGTATGAGAAGTCCTGACCTATGGTCTCAAATTTGGGTCAAGAATCTACTAGGAGTGTTAACTATGTATAAAATAGATAACTAATGTATAGCACAGGGAACTCTACTCCATGCTTTGTGGTGACCTATATGGGAAGATAATCCAAAAAAGAAGGGATGTATGTATACACGGAGCTGATTCACTTTGGCTGATTCATTTTGCTACACAGCAGAAACACAAACACTATAAAACAACTACCCTCCAATAAGAAATTTTTTAGAAAAGAATCTACTAGGAGTGTCAAACACATTCTTTCTATGTCATTGAAATCTCAAGTTTTTACTTCATAAATCAAAGGCAGACTTACACAAAAGAGGGTAGCCTGGCAAACTTCAAAACCCATTTGGAAGACCATCTTAAGGCTCACTTAACTAGGGGTATTACATGTCCCTGTTTGCCTGGATTACCTAGGACATCAGGGTTTGTGCCTGTTGTTTTGTTATGAACATTAAAAAAGCTGTCCTTGTTCACACTCAAAATGTCCTGGTGTGAACAATAAATTATATGGTCACTATATTTAGCCCAGACATATTTCTTGACTGTTTAATGAAGTGCTAGCTACTAAGTTGGAAACTTAGATTAGTACCAAGACAATTCTGGAAATAGAATCCCTGGCCTCCAAAACACTACCATTTCATTGAAATAGACAGAAATAACTCGAAACAACAGGGAACCAGTGGAACTTGATAATCATTGGTGTAGGGGAGGCTGTGGCACCTTGGTTCAGATCAGAGACAAGGTAGACAGGGCATCTCCTCAAGGGGACACTCCAGAGGACTACGGTAAAAGCCACCAGACCTCATGAGCACCCACTGCCGAGCAGGCACTGTGCCAAGCATGATGTCCACGTGACGTCACTGCACGCCCAGAACAACCCCAGAGGCGAAGAACTATCATTATGCTCATTTTGCAGATGAGATGACTCACCCAAAATGATGCCAGAGAATTCATACGCCTGCCTCCGGGCACACGTTCTCCACCACTGCGGTGTGGACACACTGTTTCCTGACTGCCCTGCTTTCCCAGGAGTCGATGCAGCAGTCACATGTTATCAGAGACATCAGCCACGCTTTCAGCTCCACAGGAGCGCAAGCCGTGGTCCAGCCCTGGCAGAGGGTTGCCAGCTCTGTTAGGGCCCAGAGGTCTCTGTGATTCCAGTAAGGATCCTAGGGAGGAGGCTAGTGAGAAGACAGCAGTGAGGGGTTCGAGAAAGCAGTGAACGCTAGGCTCGCAATAGCAGGGAGCATGACCACCCTAGGCCTGAGGGCCACAGGCAAGGAGTGAGTGGCTCAAGGCAACCAAAGAGGATGGTGATAGGAAGAGGCTGTCTGGATGGAGCCGTGGCCTTGGGCAACGGACCAGCCACCCTGCAGCGTGCAAGCCAGCAGGAGGGAACTCAGGAAATAACTTCTCTACCTCCCTCTCTTCTCCCGTTCCTGGCAGTGGCTGGACCCCTAGAGGCTGAATTACACTAGAAATCAGAAAACAAGGATGGACACTGATGCTGGTGATAGAGACCAGCCTCTCAGGGCACAGAGGCAGGTGGATACGGGAGGAGAGAGACGCAGAGGAGACTAGAGATGGCTAGCCTGCTCACTGTCCTTGTCCATACAGGAGCATCTGCCTCAACTGGCCTGGTCCCTCTTTGGGAGTCAAGAAGATGCCAATAAGTTGGAAGATGCCAGTCTAAGCATCTACGTGACTCCAGGCCAGCTTCATGGGCAGCTGACCTGTGCAGTCACACAAGCCCTATGCTCAGAAGAACCCTGGCTTGGTCTAAGGTTCACTGATACCATCTTGAAATTCTTTATAACTTTTTAAACAAGAGCCACCCATTTTCTTTTTGCACTGGGCCTCATAAATTGTGTATCCCATCTTGTGCAAGGCAAACCGTTTTCTTCAACTGCTGAGACTAAATTTTCTAAGTATCTCAGTACTTCAGGTACACTATTCAAAGCAAACAAATCCAAAACTAATATTAACTAGAGTAACAATGTTACAGCAGAATACATAACATAATAACGTGAAGGGACATTTTACCTTCTTTTCCTTTCCTCTTTCTCTTAACCGCAGCCAAAATTTGCTGCCCCCTGGAGAGAAACACCTCCCCATATTACAGCTGCCTCCCCATAGCACAGAGGGTCTGTTTGGTAAGTTTGGCTCTTACCCAATTAGAGTGATCAATACAGACAAACAAACAGGATAATTTACACCCTGAGGTGCGGACTCTCTTGATACAGTCCACTTGATGAGTTAGAGTTATCAAATTATCCAGGTAATGGCCAGAGTTACCCTTGACTTTACCCTGTGTGCCTGGCATACAGAGGCCCCAGTTTCGGGCTCAGTATTGAAAACACATGCATAAAAGGCTTGTTGATGGGCTGGCAGCATTTACAAATCACATTTCTAAGCCAATGCTTTCTAAAAAACTAAACCTTGAACCTTTACTGCTTCTGCTTCATGTTCCTGAAAGACACTAACATCTGAGCAATTACAATTTTAAAAGCATCCTGCAACCCCAGGTGAGAAGCCAAAACAGGCCCAGTGACTGATCTTCTCCCACTGACTTCCTCCAAGGCCACAGGACAAAGCAAACCACAGAAAACTTCCAGCAAAAGCAGGGATTGAACTGGGTTTTGATAGCCTTTTTCACTCATCCCTTCATTTCAGAAATAAGTGATGGCACAGATTCTAAGAATTTTGTTTGCTTTGTCATTTAAAGTTAAAATAAAATTTCAATAGATCAAATCAAAAGCATGTATAAGATCCAGGGGAAGGAACCAATAGGAACCAAATCTATGGGCATCAGGACAGAATCAGAGGATCATGAGTTACAGTGTACACTTGAACTCTGTTGTGGGATGAATGGTGGGCCCCTCGCTAAAGGTATGTCCACATCCTAGCCCCAGGAACAGGTGGATGTGATCTTATTTGTAAAAAGGGTCTTTGCAGATGTAATAAAGTTGAGGATCTTGAAATAAGATTATCTTGCAAAATGCAAATTAAAACCATAAAGAGATGGCACCTCACCACTGTTAGAATGGTCATCAACAAAAAGACAAGAGATCACAAACGCTGAGATGGATGTGAAGAAAACGAAGGGAACCACTGTATACTATTGGTAGGATTGTAAACTGGAACTCTGGCTATCTGATGAGAAGAGTCAACTCATTGGAAAAGATCCTGATGCTAGGAAATATTGAGGGCAGGGGAAGAAGGTGGTAAAAGAGGATGAGATGGTTAGATGGCATCACTGACTCAATGGACATGAATTTGAGAAACTCCAGGAGATAGTGAAGGACAGGGAAGCCTGGTATGCTGCAATTCATGAAGTCACAAAGAGTTGACATGACTTGGCACCTGACCAATAAACAACAACAGCAGCCACTATGGAAAACAGAATGAAAGATCTTCAAAAATTAAAAACAGAACTACCGTATGATCCAGCAATTTCATTTCTGGGAATAAATCCAAAGAAAATGAAACTACTAACTCGGAAAGGTATCTGCAACCCCATGTTCATAGCAACATTATTTACAATAGCCAAGACAAGGAAACAACCTATTCAACTGATAATGAATGGATAAAGAAGCTGTGGTATATATACACAACAGAATATTACTCAGCCATAAAAAAGGAGAAAAATCCTACCATTTGCAACAACATGGATGGACCTTGAAGGCATTATGCTAAATGAAATGTCAGACAAAGACAAATATTATATATTACTTACATGTGAAACCTAAAAACAAACAAATTTTTTAAAGCCCACAAAACTCATAGAAAAAGAGATCAGATTTGTGGTTTCCAGAGGCAGAGGGTGGGGGAAGAAGAAATTGGAGGAAGATGGTCAAAAGGTACAAACTTCCAGTTGTAAGATAAGTAGGGACAGGAAGTACAGTATGATACTGGGTGATGTATGGGAAAGATGTTAAAAGAAAATAAATCCTAAGAGTTCTCATCACAGGGGAAACATTTTTTTCTTTTCTTCTTTCTTTTAATTCTATCTATATGAGATGCTAGCTGAACCTTTCTGGTGATCATTTCACACTACGTGTAAACCCAACCACCCTGCTCTATGTATGTACACCTTAAACTTACAGTGACATATGTCAGCATTTTCCAGTAAAACTGGGGGAAACAAATTATCTAGAATTACTATCCAGGTGAGCCCTAAGTGCAGTGACAAGTGTCCTTATAAGGGACACATGGTGGAGAGGAGGGCAGCCAGGTGATCATGGAGGCAGAAGTAGAGGTGATGCAGCCTCAAACCGAGAAACGCCGAAAGCCACATGCTCTCCTCAGGGCCTCTGGAAAAAGTCTGGCACTGCTGATAACTTGATGTCAGACCTCTGGCCTCCAAAACGGTGAGAAAATGAAGTTCTATTATTTTAAGCCACCCAGTCTGTGGTAATTTGTTATAGAGGCCACAGGAAACTAATACAAGCCCTCAGCCACCTCTCTCACTGTGGCCTCAGCCTTGCAACCTCGGGGAATGGAAAATATGAGGCCTTGCAAAGCAGCCAGTTGTTTTCACAGTGAGCCTAGTTCTGGCCCCAGAATAGGTCTCTTCCCCAACACAGTACTTCACGTATTTGGAAACCATAATAATCAGGCTCCCACAGAGCTTTTTCTGGCTAGACAGCCCCTCAAGTCATGCCCCAGGAGAGACGGGCTCACCCCCACCCCACCCCACTCCCATCCCCTGAGCTAGACTCTGCCCTCTGCACCCACTCCAGCCAGAATAGCAGGGAGGGAACTACCACCTCCCTTATCCTCAACACTCTTTCTTCCAACAGGGCCGATATCTCATTAATGTTTAAGTAGTCAGGTTACACTGTCAACTCTTTTGAAGCCTTCAGTTAAAAGTAAAACAAAACAAAAAAAAGTAAAACAAAACAAACTTGTGTCTTTTTCACGTGTGTTTCAAGGACATATTGTCACCCCCAGCAACTGTACAGAAAACTAATCATATTTATTACTGAAACATAACCAATCAGCTATGAAACCTATCTACAAAATACAAGTTGTTATTT
This sequence comes from Cervus canadensis, assembly GCF_019320065.1. Classification (NCBI taxonomy): domain Eukaryota; kingdom Metazoa; phylum Chordata; class Mammalia; order Artiodactyla; family Cervidae; genus Cervus; species Cervus canadensis. The sequence continues at coordinate 58,895,888 of NC_057397.1, read as the reverse complement.
AGGAAAAGAAAGGGACGGGGGGAGTGATTTCTGAGCAGTCACTCTACATTTTGACAGTTGAGCAAATCAGATTATTATCAAAGAATCAAAACACACAGGCTTCTGAAAGCCTTAACACTCCAGAACCAACTGGATTTACAGAAGAAAAATATGTCCCTGGGTTGAAATCCCAGCTCTACAACTCACTAGCTACCGACCGAGGATAGTTCCCTCAGCCTCTTGATGCTCCCTGACCTGTAAAGGATAACCGTAAAGCTCCCTGGTGCTGGATTCTCTCTGTTTTGTCCCTCCAGATTCACCTTTCTCCCTTCTCCACTCTTCTCTTAGCTCTGAGAGGCTGATTGCTATGAAAAAGATAGTCCTCACATTTCCGGCCCTTTGGCTTCTGGACGGTTTGGCCAATCGAACACCAGCAGCGCGGAGAAAAGAGTGGCTGGGACTTACCTGGTGCCTTCTGGCCAGGCCACAGCTTGGCAGTTGCTGTATTCTGCTGAAGAGCAACTCCAGAAACTGCTTTCATGGCACCCTTTCAGGGCTGGGTAGTAAAGGCCTGCACACTTGTCTAGCCAGTCTAGGTGACTCCCCTTAACGTTACCCACAACTTTCCGAACACAGTGGTCCCCTCTTATCCATGGGGAGTACATTCCAAGATCCCAGTGGATGCCTAAAACCACAATAGTCCTGAACCCTATATATACGATTTTTCCTGTACGTACATAACTATTCAATTCAGTCATACATACATACATAGCTATGGTAAAGCTTAATTTATGCTATGCACAATAAGAGATTAATAAGAACAAATAAAATAGAACAGTTATAATAATATACTGTAATAAAGGTAATGTGAGTGTGATCTCTTCTTCCCCTCTCTCAAAATAGCTTATTATACAAATCGGATGCCTGTTCCATCTTAACTAAGCATTTATCACGCTCTGGTGCCATAACTTTTGCAGTGTGAGGTATGACAGCAAAAACATACACTAACATATGTAAAACAGACAGCCAGTGGGAATTTGCTCTGTGACTCAAGGACCTCAACCGGGGCTCTGTGACAACCTACAGGGGTGGGATGGGGTGGGAGGTGGGAAGGAGGCTTAAGAGGCAGTGGACATATGTATCCCTATGGCTGGTCTGGGTTGATGTACAGCAGAAACCAACACAATATTGCAATTATCCTTCAATTAAGAATAAATACATTTTTAAAAACTAGCATGAATTCCTTCTTCACAGTTTCATGGATAAAAGATTCATCTTACCATAAATCCCACCAACCTTAGCATAAGATTTATTTCTTTCCTTGTTAAGTCAAGAACCTTCACCTCTCACTTAAAGGAAGCACTTATAGCTTATCTTTGGCATATCCGAATTCCCAGCATCACTACTGTTGCACTTTAGGGCCATTATTAAGGAACATAAGGGTGACTTGAATACAAGCACTGAGATACCACAACAGTGGAACTTCTAAATGACTAATGAGCAGGATTCTCTGGACAAAGGAATTCGCTTCATCTTGGGCAGGGCTAGAGCAGGACAACATGAGATTTCTTCACAATACTCAGAACATCACCAATTCAATTGATTTGAATTGCTTATTTCCAGAATTTTCCACTTAATATATTCAGACCATGGTTGACCACCAGTAACTGAAACCTTAGAAAGCAAAACCGAGGTTCAGCAGGGACTACTACTATAGTCCCTTCATTGAGCTTTTTTCAGTTATAGCTTTTTTTTTTTTTGGCTGTGCTCTGTAGCTTGCAGGATCTTAGTTCCCCAGCCAGGGATCAAACCCATGACCCCTGCAGTGGAAGCGAAGAGTCTTAACCACTGGACCGCCAGGCCGCCAGGGAAGTCCCCAGTTATATGCCCTTTGGAGTGTGTCATCTGCTGCCCAGTAGGACTCTGGCTGATAAACCTTTTACAGGGTTTATGTTCATAGCAGCATCACTCAAAATAGCCAGAAGGTGGAAGTCACACAAGTGTCCCTTGAATGTGGTATATCCATACAATGGAATATTATTCAGCTTTAAAAAGAAAGGAAATTCTGACACATGCTACAATATGTGTGAATCCTGAAGACACGTTAAGTGAAAGAAGATAATCACAAAAGGACAAAGATTGTATGATTTCACTTATATGAGGCATCTGAAAGTAGTCAAATCCATAGAAACAGAAAGTAGAATGAAGGGTGCTGGCCAGGGACTAGTGGGAAGGCAGAAAGGAAAAGCTTTTGTATAACAGGTATGGAGTTTCAGTTTGGGAAAATGAAAAAGTTCTGGAGATGCATACTGGTGATGGTTGCACTTAATGCCACAAAACTGTACATTTTAAAATGGTTAAAAAATAAATAAAAAATAAAATAAAATGGTTAAAATGGTACACTTTATGTTCTGTCTTTTAACCATAATTTTTAAATGTATTTAAGAAATATTGCTCACCTATTGCACAAACTACACCGGGGATACACTAACTGGAAAATCACTGTCCCCATCAAGGGGGCTTAGCTCTTGTACTTCCCCCCACCATCCACATACCCCTTCTTCCAGCAATTTGTTCCCTAACTATGTCTTGCACTCTCAAGTTGGAATACAAATTCCTTCAAGACAGGGGACTAGCTCATATTCATCTGAATCCCTAGAACCTAACAAAAAGGTGCGCACAGAAAAACTCCTCAAAAATATTAATTGAATTGAATAAGTGAGTAAAAATCTAGCCAAAGATGTCTATGTTCTTTTCTTCCTGAGTCTTCTAGGCAGTCAGTACTTAACATTTCTTAACTTATCTACCTATATTTTCAGAAATGAAAAGAATAGAGCCTCATGCCAAACTCACTTTAAATTGTCACCAATAACGCTACTAAGTGCATCAATTATGGGTTTCAAATCAGAACTCCTTTGTTTGCCAGCCATGTATCCTCCGGCAAGTTACTGAATGCCCCTAAGCCTATATCCCTCATCAGTTAAGCGGGAATGCTGACACTACTATAAGTGAATGTCTATTGGTTTTCAATCCAAACTCTATGGGTCAATCTTCTGGAGACAATACAACAATGTTCTGCTGGAGAAACACCCTTGCTCCTACTTCTTAGCCTATGGCTCAGCAATGAAACCTGCAAACAAGCCCAAGCCCTAGACTGGTGTGGAACTCCAGCCACAAAAACAGGCATGGGACTCAAACAAAGCCAGTGGCCACAGTCGGCCATTGTGAGGAATGCTGGGATATTCAGTCAGTGATAGAGAGAGACGGATGGTGAGGACCAAACCTGGGTGTCATTACTGCCTAATCCTACACCCTGACAGACATCACTAATTGACCACAGCACTCTTTCTTACTGAGCCTGGACCCAGCCTTGGATTCCTCTTCAACCCAGCTCTCCAGGCAGCCACGATCAATCTATCAAAGATGACAGGCAAAATGAAGCCAACTCTCTTAGCTTGAGACTAGTGGCTGGCAGTTTTTCTGTAAAGAACTGTGTAAGTAACTATTTTAGGCGTGGTCTCCATTACATATTCTTCTTTGTGTTTTGATGTGTTGTGTTTTCAACAACCTTTCAAAACCTTTAAAAACCTTAAAAAGCATTTTTAGATCTTTCAGTTTACAAAACCCCTTGCTCTGGAGCCATGAAATCAGACTCTGGGGCTGTCCCAGAGATCCACACGCTGTCTTATCTCACTCTGCAGGGCTCCTGGGAGCTCAGTCAGGAGCGCTTGGAAATGCTGCCTCAGTCAGAAGGGCACCCATAGAACCCACTGAATTGTCTGAAAAGTACAGAGGAGTTTTGGTGGCAGGAGAGTTTCTGTTATCATACCAATCCCAGGGCAGGCTGACACCCACTCTCTAGGGGGAAGCTACACTCCCAGGAAGGGCTCCAAAGCCCATGCATATAGTGACCTTCATTCTGCCTTCAGGACCTAACTTCACTGCACACCTCTCAGACAGCCGAACCCCCATTCCTCACAGCCAATCTGAGGAAAGTAAGTAAAGAGGTCAAATGACTACATTTCTCCATTGTTAGTCTGACCCCTTAAAATTAAGGGAAAAAAATCTCTGAAATTGTTCCAAGACAATCTACCACATTTCCTCTGTCCAACCTTTGACTCCCCTGGGCAGCAAGATCAAACCAGTCAATCCTAAAGGAAATCAACCCTGAATATTCATTGGAAGGACTGATGCTGAAGCTGAAACTCCAATACTCTGGCACCTGATGTGAAGAGCCAACTCATTGTAAAAGACCCTGATGCTGGGAAAGATTGAAAGCAGGAGGAGAAGGGGACGACAGAGGATGAGATGGTTGGATGGCATCATCGACTCAATGGACATGAGTTTGAGCAACTCTGGGAGATAGTGAAGGACAGGGAAGGCTGACATACTGAAGTCCATGGGGTCGCAAAGAGTCAGACACGACTGAGCGATTGAACTTTGATTCCTTAATATTTTCCAAAGTTTTTTTTTTTTTAATTGCAGAGAAGTATATATAAAGATTGGTTTTGTCTTCCTATTATTTTCCATGCTTGCTTCTGGCTTTGTGCATGCCTGCTAACTCACTTCAGTCGTGTCCGACTCAGCAACCCCATGGACAGTAGCCCGCCAGGCTCCTCTGTCCATGGGATTCTCCAGGCAAGAAGACTGGAGTGGGTGGCCGTTCCCTTCTCCAGGGGATCTTCCTGACTCAGGGATCGTCTCTTCTGCTTCCTGCACTGGCAGGTGGATTCTTTACCACTAGCGCCACCTGGGAGGCTAGGAACTTTGGTTGACTGATGTTCATTTATTCATCCAACAATTACTTATATAATAACAATCCACTTGTCCAGGTACTTGCAGGAAGGGAAGATCTATGTAGATGATGCAGAGTGATAAGAGGGGTAAACATACAGTGCAACCGCAGCATGAAACAAGGGTAGCTCGGTCCGCTGGGGAGGAGGCGGTTACCCAGAGGTCTGCTGAGAAGGCAATGTCACTGCAGCTGAGCAGGGACGAATGCACAGGAGTTGACCAGACCAAAAAGATGGGAAAATGGCCGGTGTCGAGACTCAGTGACTTGAGTCAAGGCTACACACAGGAAGACTTGGGAGATGAAGCTGGCAAGGAGACAAGTGTACAGTCACGAAGGTCTTGGAGTCCAAACTCTACCCTGAAAACCACAGAAAACCTCTGAAGAAATGAAGCTGGACGACTGGCTTAGATTTTTGTTTTCAAAGCAAGTTTTCTTTTTTTAAAATTAATTTATTTAACTGGAGGCTAATCACTTTACAATTTTGTGGTGGTTTTTGCTATACATTGACATGAATCAGCCACAGGTGTACATGTGTCCCCCATCCCGAACCCCCCTCCCACCGCCCTCCCCATCCCATCCCTTTGGGTTGTCCTAGTGCACCGGCTTTGAGTGCCCTGTTTCATGCATTGAACTTGGACTGGTGATCTCTTTCACTTATGGTAATATATATGCTTCAATGCTATTCTTTCAAATCCTCCCACTCTTGCCTTCTCCCAGAGTTCAAAAGTCTGTTCTTTATACCTGTGTCTCTTTTGCTGTCTCGTGTATAGAGTCGTCCAAAGCAAGCTTTCTAGTTGCAATTTGGACAATCGACTGAAGCAAAAGTGTCCTGATTTGGAACAAGAAGCCCAGTATGAAGGCAACTGGAGCAATTCAGGCAAGAAGCGGTGAGGTTATAAACTAAATCAGTGACAATAAGAACTGACAGAAAGCGGCAGACATCAACAATGACAAATGTAATAAGAGTAATGAGTTCAAACTTTATACATCAACTATATACTTCAATATAATATATATGAAGTGAAGTGAAGTCGCTCAGTTGTGTCCGACTCTTTGTGACCCCATGGACTGTAGCCTACCGTGCTCCTCCATCCATGGGATTTTCCAGGCAACAGTACTGGAGTGGGTTGCCATTTCCTTCTCCAGAGGATCTTCCAGACCCAGGGATCGAACCCGGGTCTCCCGCATTGTAGGCAGACGCTTTACCGTCTGAGCCATATAATTTTTAAAAAATCATCTCATCCTCTGTCACCCCCTTCTCCTCCTGCCCTCAATCTTTCCCAGCATTAGGGTCTTTTCCAGTGAGTAGGCTCTTCACATCACATGGCCAAAGTATTGGAGCTTCAACTTTAGCATCAGTCCTTCCAATGAATATTCAGGGTTGATTTCCTTTAGGATTGACTGGTTTGATCTCCTTGAGTCCCGGGGACTCTCGAGAGTCTTCTCCAGCACCATAATTTGAAAGGATCAGTTCTTCAGTGCTCAGCCTTCTTTATGGTCCAACTCTCAAATTCATACTTGACTAGTGGAAAAACCATTGCTTTGACTATATGGACCTTTGTCGGCAAAGCAATGTCTCTGCTTTTTAATATGTGTCAACCTCATATCACAGATCAGGAAACACAGAGAGATTAACCGAGGAACCCACAGCCTGAGAACTATTCATGTCCCAACCAGAATTCATATCCAGCAGTCTGGCTGCAAAGTCCACACTCCTCACAGCCCACCCTCCTAAGCACATTTAAAGAGAGAGAATATTCAGGATGGGTGCTGAGTGACTGAAATGGGGAAGACTCCAAGGCAATCTCTAGAGGTCTGGCTTGGGTACCTTTGAATATTTGGATTTCAGCTTCTTAAGCCTCTTCTTCTAAAGAAAACCACATCCCCAAGTCTGTAATTAGCCCTCAGCTAGCCTGCCCTGGACATCCACACTCTCCCCATCCCCACACTATCCGTTTCTCTTTTGCTGTCGCCTTGCATACCACATCAGATCCTAGAACACCATTTCCCAGTTGGAGAGAAAAACCTCACAAGCCTTTCCAATCAAGTCTGAGAAACCAGGACAGCAAAGTCTGCTCTTGGCAATACAGAGGCTTAGGTCTATCATTTTCAAATCAGCCAGAACTGGGAAAACTTTGAGCAAGCCTGTGTGGTTTCCTTCTCCGCGGGTGAGACCTTGGCAGCCCTAGTTCTGTGTCTCGCACCAGTTGCCCGACGGAGCAGAAAAAGTATCATTATTTGGGTCCTGCACTCAACAACAGAAGCGCACTGGCCGGGCCTGCAGCCCCAGACAGACCCGCAGGAAGAAAGTGGCCCCGGCGGGGAGACCTTCAGACAGCCAAATAGCTTTCATTTCTCCAGGCATGAAAGTTAAAGCAAGCATCTGCAGCAAGAAACTTGTGCATTTCCTGCGGACAGGGAGACCTCCTGCCCCTCCCGGCTGATACAACCCACTTTGCACATCCTGCTTCTCTGGGAGCTAAAAATAAATTGGTATGCACTGAAAAACACTCAAACACATCTCCCCAGCACACCCCTTCCCGAGTCTCCGAGGGCAAGAGACACAAACCCTTCAGGTCCTGAGTCCGCAAGGCAGACCACTTCCTCATCTGGGTTCCCCGGCGTCTTCTGGTGGTTCCCAAAGCCCCCTCTCCAGGCGCCCACCCCTCGTACACGCCCACTGCGGCTGCGGAGGGCCGACTCTGAGCTCCCCCCGGAACCCGCAAGTGCCCGCGACCCCCACCTCTTCCCCCGACCCCCGGAAGGATGCTTCTGGTGTCCTGGGCCACCAGGCGCACGAACGCCCCCTTCCGACCCAGCGCGCCCCCATCCTGCCTGCCCTGCGCGCCTCTGCTCCCTGGGCAAAGTTGCTGTCTCCTTTCCTGCCACTCTCCTCGGGGTCTTTGGTTTAGTTTTATCTTCCCTCAGAGGCGTTGAGGGGAGGACAGGGGAACTGACAGAATGAGCTGCACCCGGGAAGAGCAGCGGGAACCGGGTGCCCAGGACCGCGCGCCCCTCGCGCCCACCCCTGCGCCCGCCGCGCCCCGAGAGCGTCGCCTCCCGCAGCGGCTGCTCTTGGCGCCCTCGCCCCCGCACACCCGCCGAGCTGCAACTCCGGCTCGGCTCCGGCTCCCGAGAAGCGGAGGGAAGGCGCTGCGACTCACCGCCTCGGCCGCTCCCGGCGTCTGTGTCGCCGCGGGTGAGGCGGTGGCGACGGCGGCAGCGCCTTCCCTCCGCCCGCCTCCCCCTGGACCGCGCCGCCGCCCGCCGCGCCCCCCTCCCCAGCCTCGCTCGCCGCCTCTCTTGTCTCGGCCGCCGACACCCCCTTCCCTCCACACACACACGCCCATACACACTGCGGCCCCCCAGGCAGCCTCTCCAGGGTGGGCGGCCGGCTGGGGTGCAGGGGGCCAAGCCGAGGCGCGCGTGGAGTTTGCAGGTGCAGTGGACACCCCGATTTTGCTTGGGTGCAGCCGCTAGACTTATGCCCGTTGTACTCCCTATTCCTAGCCTGCTGCCAAGCTTCTAGCCAGGCTTCTAGCCAGGCTACACTGATACTTTCCAAGGGACGCCATTTGTTTGCCTGTTTGGGCCGTGGGAAGGTCAGTTTCAACACAGAGCATCTTCTGGGCGTCGACTGGGAGACCCTCGGGTCTCCGCTACGCAGCAGTGAAGTTCAAGGGAGCCTTAGAAGGACAAACCCACAAGGTGGTGATGGGCCACCTTGCCTAACCAGTGTTTTTTCTCTACCAGAACTAAACAAAAAGCTGGAAAGAAGGACATCTAAGGGATCTCTTCCTCACCACGTTCCTCCCACCTCCTGTAGCCCACCAGAGAATGTCACCAAATCATCCATCTCCACTGGGGATGAGAAGCAGCAAATGTCTTATCAATTTATTCAACCAATATTTATCAAGTGACTGCCACCACAAATTCCTGTCTTGTGTTGACCACTCATGACCTCTCAAAAAGCCACCATAACTTCCTGTACTTGTCAACATTTCCAGAACCCACACAAGAGCAAGTCAAATTCATTGATTAAAAAGCTTGCTGATAAAAATAACAAAAGGCCCCATGCAAAGCTATAAAGGCACCATGACTTGCTCATACTTGTTCTGATTACAAAATCTTTTAATATGACTAGTAGTTAAAGAAATGACAGTTACATTTAGATTCAGACATCAGATCTGATTTGAAAATCAGGTAAAAGGTTCACCTGACCAAAACCAGGCTCTTAGTTCTGCCTTCCATTTCCACTCCTTCAGGCAAAGCTTAAGAAATAAAACATACCAGAGAAGCTGTTAAACCATTATTAGATACTACAGTTTGCTCTTGAATTCAATTAGCACATTAGCCCAATTGTTTCGCCTCCCTGGATACAGTTTGGAACCTAGAGAGTTGGATTTTTTTGTTTGTTTTCTAGTGGTAAGCCTGCCTACCCCAATAGATTCCAGTTTAACTGGGTTGCAATCTTGCTTGCCGACATTTTACAAGAATCCCAGGAGATTCATGCAGCCAGGATTGGAAAACCAGGAATTAGCCAATCATCCAGCTGAGCCTGAGGCAATAGAATGACAAAAAAGTTCTGATGCTGGGAAAGGTCTGCACAGGTGTTGCAAACTCAAATATCCCGAAGGGATTAAAAAGAAGTAACAAAGAAATGACTCAGGCTGGTGACACAGGGCCAAACAGGGAAGGACAACAAGCCCTAAAAAGGACAGTCTCATTTTTCCACGTGGAAAATACAGGTCCAGTGTGGCCATGGAACTGGGATTGCTTATTTTTTATTTTGTTTTGTTCCCTCCGCCCCCACCCCGCATGAAGAAGACAAAAACTCATATTTAATGTGAACTCTTCTAATTTTAAAATCTGGGCAACTGTAAAAAATTTTTTAATGCTCTGTACACTAAAAAAGAAGAAGAAGAGTTTGTAGGCCACAAAGTGTCCCTAGGCATCATTTTGTAACCTGTGGTCTGCACCACTGAGGTCATTGCCTACAGACTTCAGGAAGAACCGTGATGGGTAGAAGGTGGCAGTGGTTGGGGTGGGAGTGTCTCTGAGAATGATTTAAAAACCCACTTTATCTAGTTTAATTTTGTTTTAATAGTCTCTGCTTTTTAAAAAAATCTTTGTTAAAATATAACTCATATAGCATACAATTCACCCATTTAAAGTATACAATTTGATATTTGCAGTATATTCACAGAGCTGTACAATTATCACCACAATCAATTTTAGAACTGATTTTCATCCCCTTAAAAAGAAATATCATGCTTATTACACTCATTTTCTTTTTTTTCCCAACCACTAACCCCTGGCAACCACTAATCTTTCTCTATAAATTTGCCTATTACGGACACTTCATATAAATGAACTCTTCATACAATATGAAATCTTTTGTGACTGCTTTCTTTCACGTAAAGCATAATGTTGTCACGGTTCATCCATGTCAACAGTACTTCATTCCTCTTTATGAACAAATGATATCTTATGGTATAGATATATTGTTTCATCCTTTTTTTCAGTTGATGAACATTTAGGTTGTTGGCACCTTGGGGCTATTTTGAATAATGCTGCTGTGAACATTCATGCATAGGTTTTTGTGTGGATGTATGTTTTTTCCTCATGGGAGTCTATCTCGGAGTGGAAATGCTGAGTCACATGGTAATTCTAAGTTTAACATTTAGAGGAACCGCCACATGGTTTTCCAAAGCAGCTGTACCATTTAACAGTCTCACCAGCAGTATGTGAACATTCCAATTTCTCCACATTCTTGCCGACACTTGTTCTTTGCCATTTTTCAAGTTTATGCCATCCTAGTGGACGTGAAATGGCATCTCAGTGTGGTTCTGATCTGCATCTTCCTAACAGCTAGTGATGTTGCTCATCTTCTCGTGTTCTTATCCTCTTTGGAGAAATGTCTATTCAGATCCTTTATGCATTTTTTAAACTCGGTTGTCTTTTTTACTTATTATTTATTATGATTTATGATTCAGGCATAAGTGTTCTTCATTTCTTCTAGATGTAAGTCCCTTATCAGACAAATACTTCGCAAATATTTCCTCTCATTCTGTGGGTTATCTTTTCATTGTCTTGGTAGTGTCCTTTGAAGCACAAAAGCTTTTCATTTTGATGAAGCATATATTATCTATGTTTTCTTTCGTTGCTTGTACTTTGGGTGTTATATCTGTAAGGTATAGTTTGGGCTGAGGCAGAAAAGGAGAGACGATCTCAATGGAGGTAGGTTACCTTTATTCACGCAAGGAGGGGCGGCAGCCGGCCTGACGACCAGGCTGAGCGCAAGAGGGTTCAGGGAGGCTTCATATTTAAAGGGAGGTTTGTGGAAGCAATAAGGGAAATGTTAATCAGGCAGGACGTTTAGGGTAATCTTTAGTTGAGATGGCATTTGTAGTTGAACAGGGGATAGGAGGTTTGGGGCAGAGGGCAGCGATAAGTCCCAGGTAAATGCAACCAGCCCGGAGCATCAGGGCGGGACCTAAAGTTCAGTTTTGTTTCCCCCAAAGTTAGATGATTCAGCAAGGGCCTTTGAGACCATTGTTTTCTTTCCTAGGCCAAAGGACTCCTTCAGTATCTAAAAGGCTTTACCTAATTCAAGGGCACAAAGATTTATGCCTAAATATTGGGCCCTACTTTTTATAATGCTCTTTAATGGTGTGATATTAGAAACTGGGTACACTGGAACAACTGATCTTGAGCACATGGCCAGACTCTTTCACTTCCAGAGTTCTGATATGCTGAAACAACTCCTACCATGGCATTTGATCAATTTGGGGTACTGAATTGCAAGTTTTTGTCAAGGAAGCAACTGAATATGTAAATTTGGGGCTAGCTAGGTCAATGGTGGCATACATTCATTCATTCATCTACGCCACAAATATTTCCTAAAGCCTCCTAAAAAGGCTTTAAACTATTCTAGGTTCTCAGGACATAGCACTAAACAAAGCAGACAAGATTCATATTCTGGTGGGGCTTCTAGTTTAATGAGAGAAAAAAAACAGATGATAGATAAATAGATAGACAGAGGAGGCAATGGCAACCCACTCCAGTACTCTTGCCTGGAAAATCCCAGGGACAGGGGAGCCTGATGGGCTGCCGTCTATGGGGTCGCACAGAGTCGGACACGACTGAAGCGACTTAGCAGCAGTAGCATATAGATAAAACATACAAGATCCACATCAAGTGAGTGCTATGTCAAGAATCCACATAGAGTGATAAGCTGGAACAACTAGGGAGAGAGCCAAGCAGAAGAAACACAGTGTCAAAGCTCTAATTTGAGGGAAGAAATACACAGCTTATTCTGGGAATACAAAGAAAGCGAATGTGACTGAAGCTTATTAGGTGTCTTTGGCTGAACTGCCTAGAAAGTTGAGCCCAAGCAATCGGTTAGGTGACAAACCTATAGGAAAGTGAAATCTCAGGAAGGATGGAGAGAAAAGAGGAGTCAGGAAGACAGAGAGAGCACCTACAAAGAAATGAGTCGCACAGCTGGTGACTGTGCTAGAGGCTGCAGGAGGCACCGTGGGTTTGCAGGAGGCAGCATGGAGGCATTAGTGGATAGACTAAAGAAGGGGTCAGAAGGGAACGTGCTGATTCCTGGTCTGCAGAGAAGCAATGTGATGCGTCTGAAGCTTCAAGCATCTGTCAGGGTCAGGGGAAACAGTCCTGGTGTGGTAGGAAGAGAACATTCACTTGCAGGCTCCTTTCTCTTGTTGCTCGATGTTAACTGATCAGCCCTACTGGTTGCTTGTGAGTTTGGCCGCCAAATGGGTGGCTGGGTAGTTGTAGGGAAGTCCCAAGGTGGAAGGCGCAAGGCAAGTGGTGGGAGGTGAGACACTGTAGGGCCATACCCAAGAGCAACGTGAGAGATTCAGTCCGAGGTAGTGACAGAAGGTGCGGCCACCTGGCTCCACAGTCACAGGAACAGCACAAACCATCACTGGATTTGCTCTAGCAAATTGGTGTCTCATCATCCATTGAGCTGGTGCATAAAATGAGTTCTGCAGGCAAGGGGGGGGGAGAGTGAAAGACAGTGTGGCCAGAGCGGCAGAGCCAGGTCATGCATTGCTTTGCAAGTCAGGATAAAGAACATAAAATTTAGGCTACCTTGGAATTTATTCTAAGAAAAATACAAAGCCATGGAAGGCTCTTTTTAAATTGATTTTTTTAATTTATGTACAAAGTTCCCTTTGTAAATGGACCGTGCTACAAATTTTGATAAACCCATCACCACCATCAAGATTCTAAATGGTGCCTTCACTCCAAAAATGCTGCTGCTCCTTGTCTCCGTCAAGCCCTCCGCCTAACCCTAACCCAAACCCAAACCCGAACCCTAACCCCTGGAAACCATTGATGTGTTTTCTGCCTCACAGTTTGGTCTGTTCAAAACGTCACAGCAGAGGAATCATACACCTTTCAAGACTGGCTGCTTCCATTGAGTACAATGCATGTGAGATGTTTCAGTGTTGTTGAGTCCATCAGTGGTTTATCCCTTTTTATTATGTGACTATTCTATGAGTTATTTATCCACTCACAGTGGAAGGAAGCTTAGGTTATTTCCAGTTAAGGGCAATTATGAATCAAGCAACTGTAAATACTGGCCTGCAGGTTTTTGTGTGAATAGAAGTTATCATTTCACTTGGGCAAATACATCGGACTGGGTTTGCTGGGTCCCATAGTGAGTGCATGTTTCCCTACCTATAAAAGAAACTGGCAAATTGCTTTTGAAATTGTATTCTCAACAGCAATATATGAGTGTTTTGTTGTTCTGTAGTCATTCCAGAACTTGATATGGCTAAGTTTTTGTTGTTTTGTTTTGTTTTAAGCTATTTTAAATCATGTGTAGTAGTTTTAATTTCTATTTCCCTAATAATTACTGGTTTCAATCCTAAAAGAAATTAGTCCTGAATATTCATTGGAAGGACTGATGCTGAAGCTGAAGCTCCAATACTTTGGCCACCTGATGGGAAGAACTGACTCATTGGAAAAGACCCTGACACTAGCAAAGATTGAAGGCAGGGGGAGAAGAGGAGACTGCAGATGAGATGGTTGGATGGCATCACCAACTCAATGGACATGAGTTTGAGCAAGCTCCGGAAGTTGGTGATGGACAGGGGAGCCTAGCGTGCTGCAGTCCATGGGGTCACAAAGAGCCGGACATGACTGAATGACTGAATTGACTGAATCACTAATGATGTTGGGTATCTTTTCGTGTGCTTATTTGCCACCTACGTAATTCCACTGAGGTATCTTTTCAAAAAATTTTCTACTTCTTAATTGGTTCATTTGCTGGCTTATGATGAGTTTTAAGTATCCTTGCTATATACTGGATACAAACCCTTTGTCAGTTAGGTGATTTGCAAATATTTTTCTCCAAGCGGGCAGAGTATCTTTTCATTCTCTTACCATGATCCTTCACAGAGCAAAGTTTTCACTTTGATGTAGTCTGATTTATCCATTTTTTCCTTTATAGTATCACATCTAATAACTCTTTGCCTAATCCCAGGTCACAAAGTTTTTCTCCTAAAAGGTTTATAGTTTTAGATTTCATATTGAGGTTTATGATCCATTTCAGTTCATTTTTGTACAAAGTACAAGTATTGGTCAAGGTTCGTATTTTTGCTTATGGATATCCAATGCTGCTGCTGCTAAGTCGCTTCACTCATGTCCAACTCTGTGTGACCCCGTAGATGGCAGTCCACCAGGCTCCCCTATCCCTGGGATTCTCCAGGCAGGAATACTGGAGTGGGTTGCCATTTCCTGCTCCAATGCATGAAAGTGAAAAGTGAAAGTAAAGTCGCTCAGTTGTGTCTGACTCTTCTCGACCCCATGGACTGTAGCCTACCAGGCCCCTCCATCCATGGGATTTTCCAGGCAAGAGTACTGGAGTGGGTCGCCATGTCCTTCTCTGATGGATATCCAATAGTTCCAATACAATTTATTTAAAAGACTTCTTTCTCTTCGTTTCTTCACCTTGCACCTTTGCCAAAAATCAGTTAACCCTATATTTATTTCTGACTCACAATTCCATTCCAATGATCTATATGTTTATCCTTTTGCCACTATCACACTGTCTTGATTACTGAGGGTTTTTAATAAGTCTTGAAATCAGGTGATACAAGTCTTCCAACTTTGTTCTTTTTCAAAACTGTCTTAGCTTTCTTATTTATTTCTTTTGCCTTTGCACATACATGTTAGAATCATCTTGTCAATGTCTATAAAATCCCTACTTCTATTTTTATTGATTGCATTAAATCTATAGATCACTTTGAGGAAAATTAACATCTTAAAAGTGCTCAGTTTATAATCCAGAAAAATAATAAATGTCTCTATTTAAGTCTTCTTTTATTTCTTTATTGTTTTTTAACTTTGAACACAAGCATCCTGCACATTTTTTTTAGCCCCATAACTGTATTTTCCTGTGTGCTTTTGAACATGTAAATTTCAATATTTGTTTAAGGCTTTACATATAGAAATATGGCTGTTTTTTGTACATCAACTTTGTATCCTGTGACCTTGATAAACTCACTCACTAGTTCTAGGAATTTCTTTGTAGATTCTTGGAGTTTCCTATGAAGACAATCATGGCACTGGTAATAAAGGGAGAGTTTTACTTCTTCTTTTCCAATCTCTATGGCTTTTATTTCTTTTTCTTATCTTATTGTACTTGATAGAACTTCCAATTCCGTGTTGAATGGAAGTGGTGATAACAGACATCCTGCCTTGTTCATAACTTTAGGGAGAAAGTGTTGAGTCTAATTAGGAGAGTATTTTGGGTTATGTCCCAAGGAGGTCATAAATGGTGTATCCTCTCTGTATTCTAGAATCAGTATTCTTAAAAAAGAACTCCCCTCACACACACTCACTCCACAGGTGATTCTGATGTCCAGATGGATTTTGAGACCATCAGTCTGTAGACCACTAGTCTCTTTGCTCCCTTCTGGCTCTTAAATCTATGAGACCAGCTCTTTAATTCGACAACATGTACTTATTAGTGTTTCCTTTATGCCAGGTAGAGTTTTAGACCCTCTATACACAGAAATTAAAGATCAGTGTGTGCCCTCACTACCTTAAGTCTAGAGAAGATGCATGCATCAGCTTGTGTTACAGGATGGTGTAAATGCTCTGATGGAGGTATGTGCTTGCTCTTCCCACTCTCGATTTCCTAGATCTTGAAGAAGGAGTGAATGTCTGCCTACTGAGATCTGACATTATATCCATAGCCACCTAAAAGCCAGCTTTTTCTGGATTTTGCCTTCAGAGAAGTCTTTCTCTTATTTATGTAGCCTGAGAATTTGTATACTCCCCTTGAGATACTTTGAGCCTGTCATCTTAATTAGGACTTTAAAATCTTCCCCCAGATCTCATTTTTCCTCTTCAACAAGTTCTGTAAAAGGATCTTCTCTCTTTTAAGTGTCTCTGCCCTCATTTCCAATCAAGGTGATCACATCTTTATGCTCTGTATCTAGATCATGTTTTTAAACTCCGACACGAGCATTTAATAATATATCTTTATTTAATTATAGCTCATTCCCACTAGTTAGGGCTCCCGAAGTGGCACGGTGGTAAAGAATCTGCCTGTCAATGCAAGAGACACAAGAGATGCAGGTTCAATCCCTGGGTTAGGAAGATCCCCTGGAGGAGGAAATGGCAATCCACTCCACTCGTATTCTTGCTTGGAAAATCTCATGGACAGAGGAGCCTGGCAGGCTCCAGTCCACGGGGTCACAAAGAGTCAGACATGACTGAGCAACTGAGCACGCACGGACACATGCCCACTAGCTAAGGCTATGCTGACATACCTCACCAAAACCACAGTAGCATCTGGGAAGAAAGGATATACAAGTTTTTATTAAAATGGTTTATTCACTTCTGCCAACACAGTACTACTTCAATATTACTCTTTGTCTCCAAAGTACATATGTGAAAAAGTAGGCCAGTAATTTGGTAATAGTGGTAGCTGAATGATCAGTTACTTTCTAGATGTTCTCATTAATAATGACTTTCTAAAAAAAGTAATTTTCATCAATTAATGCATGTAGTAATAATATTTTTGTTTAATCTAAACGTGTTCCATAAAAGACAAACAGTAGGATGTCCCCAAAAGTTTGAAGAAACTGTTGTCGGAGAAAATGATGCAGTTGAGATAACTTTATCCATAACCTTTAGTGGAATTTTTGGTCAAAAATAAATAAATAAGTAAAATCACTTTTCACTCTCAGTTGTAACACATTTCAATCCAGTCTTTCACTGGGAAGCCTCTTCTGTCCCAGGCAGGAAGGAATTACAAAGATACATGAGCTAGTCCCGCTAGTGTCAGGGAATTCTATTTGATAAAGAGACACATGGACAGAGGGTGACATTGCAGTGTGGGGTGTGCTGTGGTCAGGAAGGACAGGTTTCTGTGGGAGCTGAAAGAGGGGTCTCTGATCCAGAGCCAAAGTGAGCACGCATAATGAAGGTCTAAAATGAAACTAGCTAATATTCACTGAGCATTTAGCATGTGCCAGGCACTCTTTTCAGCACATGGCACATATTAGTACAACTAATCCTCACCAAAAGCCCACAAGAAAGGGATTCCTATTACCCACCCCCCATCTAAAGAGCCTTTTTAAAAGGTTAATGGCTTGTCCACAGCTGCATAGCTCTGAAGATACTGGATTGGAATCCAGAATACAGTCATTAAGCATAATAATGGCCTTTCAAAGATGTCCATGTTCTAATCCTCAAGACCTACTAGTATAAATATGTTACCCTAGAGGGCAACGGGGAATATAAAGATACAGATGGAATTAAGATTACTAACCCATTGGCCTTAAGTAGAGAGATTATCCTAGATGATTCTGGTGGACCTGTATAACCACGAGGGTCCTTAGAAGTAGAGGAGGGGGGTCAGAAGGAGAGGCAGAGGGAAATCTGAGCTACGGAAATCAGTCAGACAGAGACGCAGCCCCACGGGCTTGTGAAGATGGAGGGAGGGATCCCGGAGGGGATGAATGTGGGTAGCCTCTCAAAGCAGGAAAAGGCAAGGAAACAGATTTTTCCCCAGAGCCTTCAGAAAGGAAAACAGCTCTGCCAACACCTTGATTTCAGCCCAGTTGAGTCCCACTCCAGACTGCCGAACTCCAAAACAGTAAGATAATACGTCTGTGCTGTTTTAAGCCACCAAGGCCGTGGTGATTTGTTACAGCAGCAATAGGAACCTATCACACGTGCCCGGGTCTTTCTCATTTAAGAGTGCAAGGCTTTGACTCCAGAACCCTCTTGCTGAATTTTAACTTAGAAGAATGTAAGCCAATATCTTTGCATGTGTAACTTGGCATATTTGCCCCTAAATCCCTTACCTCACTCTTATCCATTGTGAGAGGCAGCACCAACCTTCCCGCCCTCACGCACCTCCCAGAGACACACCCCCCTTTTCTTGTCCTTTCTCCCTGTCTCCTTGGCATTTCTCAGAGCATCTTTGATTCATCTTCAAACTACAAGGATTCATCGTGCACTGATTTTCTCCTAGAACTTTGCCCCAGATGCCGAAGAAGAACCATATGCAGAGAGCCATGCTCAGAGGGGAGCAATGTTTTCGTCAAACACCATGATTACAGTCAGCCAGGCTGGCCCTGCTGCACCCAGCATACCCAGACCTGCAACTTTCGTATAGGGTGGAGGACAACCTAAGAGTACCTAGTAAACTTGACAGGAGGCAGAGGTTTGCTGCATTCAGTTATACCTCAAAACATACCTGGTTTCCTTCAAGGCAAAAAAAAAAGAGAGAGACAAAAATAGCTTCCCTCCCTGCATGTCTAGGCTGCTGCCTTGCCTCCTCAAGAATGGCTGAAGAGGAGGGACGTCCCTGGTGGTCCAGTGGCTAAGACTCCACACTCCCAATGCAGGGGGCATGGGTTCGTTCCCTGTTCAAGAAACTAGATCCCACATGCTGCCCCTAAGAGCTCACATGCCGCAACTAAAGATCCTGCATGCCACAACAAAGGCCCAGTGCAGTCAAATAAATAAATATTTTAGAAAAAGAAAAAAACAGTGAGTAAAGAGGAGAAGCCAGCTCAGCAGCTTGCTACCCATTGTTGGCTTCAGAGAGCAAGTGAGATGGAGGCTTTCTCCAGCCTGCTTACTGGGGCATCAGTCATTTCATCATCTTTGCAGTTCCTCTCACAGCCTTCAACACGTTCTCTGGGTCTCTTGTCAAGTGGCAACCAGAATGAAGAGCAGGTCACCAGGAAGATGTTCTGACAGGCAGCTGCAGGCAGCAGGCACCAACCTGGAGGTCATAGCTGTGTGCTGGAGTCCCGAGAACTGGTCATTAAATAGGAAATGTGGCAAGCCAGTGGAATTATTTTTACAGCAGAAACAGACAAGGCTACAGATTCAGATTTCTCCCCTCCTCACCTCTGACCCCCTCCAAAGCTGGGTTATCACGACACCACTGGGTCATGGGCTGTATGCATTTTTGAGACGCTGTGTCTGTTTGCTTGTTTTTGAAACCAGCTCCACAGATTCATGCTATTCAGCTTGTAGGCCGTGAAGACAAAAAGACAAAGGGATTAAAAAAAAAAAAAACCCAAAGGAATCACCAAGAAAAATATAGCTTCCACACCACAGCCCTGCTCTTCAACAATTCCTTACATCTCCAAGACAGCGAGAAATCAAGTTACCAAATATCTACAACAGAATTAGGATAAAATCCTAGGATGCTACACTGGTCAGGCAGAAGCTCTCACTGGGGTTCAGGCAAAAATGAGGATATTTGGCTAAATCAGAGAAGTCTTCAAAAAAGAATTAGTTGGGGCTTTATTCTTTATTTTATCATTAATTACAGAGCACTTCCCATGGGCAAAATCCTGTTCTAGGGTCTATGGGGACACAAAGATGAATCTGGGTGAGGGCTCTCTCCTAGAAAAGCTTGTGACCTTGAGGGACCTCCGCGAAGGACCCCTGCGCATCCAGGTTCTCATCGGGGAGCTGTGCCAAGACCGTGTTCCTTGATCCCGGCTGCTCCCCCATCCTCAGTTTTTCTGCCCCTTGACACCCTGATCTGACCTGTTCCTTGGCTTCTGTTTTCTGTTTCTCAGGTATTTTTGAGTTCATGTCACAGACCCCAAGCCTCCCACGCCTCGCAGCTGGTGTGCCAGCCCCACACCATGCCCTAAGGCAGCCTCGAGTCACACCATTTGCAGACGCACAGACGTTGGGAGGTTGGGATTGACATGTACACACTACTGTTTACAAAATAGCTAACTAATGAGAACCGCCTGTATAGCACAGGGAACTCTACTCAATGCTCTGGGGTGACCAAATGGGAAGGAAATCCAAAAAAGAGGGGATATATGTATATGGATAGCTGATTCACTTTGCTGCATAGCAGAAATGGATACAACACTATAAAGTATAAAAACTATACTCCAAAAAAAAAAAAAAACACCACACAGAGGTACAGATACTCTTTATCACTTCATTCACTTTATTTCTTTTATGGCAGTTTTCATAATCTGTACTTCTGTCATTTATGTTTACTTTTTTACTGTCTGTTCTACCACCACCTGCTATTAGATAAGTTCTCTAAAGGGCAGGGACCTTATCTGTCCCATTCCTTCCCACCGTTATCTCTAATACCTATTGCCACACATGTGCATTCAACAGTAAACATTTAATTCATTCATTCTCTGGTGGCTCAGATAGTAAAGAATCTGCCTGCCATGTGGGAGAACTGGGTTCAATCCTTGGGTCGGGAAGATCCCCTGGAGAAGGAAATGGCAACCCACTCCAGTATCCTTGCCTGGAGAATCCCATGGACAGAGGAGCCTGGTGGGCTACAGTCCATGGGCTCGCAGACTCAGACACGACTGAGCGACTAACACTTTCACTTTCACTTCACAATACAAATATAAGTGAAGGGCAATGACTGGATTTCAGAATAGGGTGTGATTGTACCCAACCGGAAAGACATTACAGGTAAGAGGTAGGTTTTGAGCTGAACCTTGCAGAAGGAGTAGGACTGGGGAGGAAGAGGGTACAGAGTAACAGTGCACAGAGGTGAACACAAAGAGCAGAAACCAGCAGAGGGAGAGAGGAGGAGATTCCTCCAAAGAGACTGGACACATAACCATTGCCATCAGCTCAGCTATACATTCAAAACCTACGATTCTGGGAAGAGAAGCATTTGATAATTTTTCTTTTCTTAAGACGGTGATTTCAGCACTGAGCTCTACGGAATCCACTTCCTGCACAGCTTGGCTGCAAGTGGGGTGGAGGGAAGAATCTTTATTTGGACTTACCTTCCCCACCTCTCCCCTCCCCCAGTTCCCACGGCAGGCAACCAGCAGAGCTCTGCTTTAATCTATTGTATCTGTCTGTGCTTCTGTGTGGGGGCTTCCCAGGTGGTGCTAGCGATAAAGAACCTGACTGCCAATGCAGTGCTTTTATGTGAGGTTTGATTTGGGGGAAAGATCCCATCTTTCTTTATCTTCCTGTACAAGGAAATATTTCTTTATATATTTTCTGTTTCTTTTTTTTTCTTTTCAATTCTTATGAAAAAATACACCCTTCTCTTTTCTTCCTTCTTCGGTAAGATTTTTTTCAGAGGTTTAGATCCCTTACCATATACAGATTTTGCAGAGTAAAGATTCATTCTTTCAAGAAAACAACACTTGTGAAATAATAGATTCTTCCTTCTTTCCTATAGACCCTATGAGCCATACATAGATATATGTGCAAAGTATGTTTATTACTATGTTGAAAGACAGGACTATATCACAGATGTGTTTAAAGAAATGGAAATGGAGAAAATATATTTAAATATCTAGGTGGGAAAATTGCCTTCTGGGTACTGGGACAGCGTACTCAATTCTGAGGCTGTATTGAAATAACTGGAGTAGCTGTAAAATATTCTGAGCTGCATTCAAAAAGGTAATTATTAAAATTCAAAGTACTCTTATCAGCTCTGACACTTTTATGATGCATTCTGCCGCTGAAAGATTTGGGTCTTCTAGTAATTTATTTCAAATCAAAAGGAGAATCAATGCCCACCCCTCTTCTTACCCTGTGATTCAAATACCAATTTCTTCACAGATCACATCTTTTATTTCCATTTAAAAAGCACCCCTATACAAACCTTTAACTTCCACGGCCGGATCAAGAAATATGTCAATTTATCTTGACTGGTATTAAGAACTCTGACATCCAAAAAGATGCAGAAATATTCCTGTTGCTTAATCCTTACATGTATTAGAGGTTGAACGCCTGCTACAGTAAATTCCAGGGTCATTAAAATTGTATGATGACAAGACTCTTTCATCTAGGAGCTCATTTATTTCAAGAAATTCTAATAAACAAAATAACTTGGAGTT
Source organism: Cervus canadensis (assembly GCF_019320065.1). NCBI lineage: Eukaryota > Metazoa > Chordata > Mammalia > Artiodactyla > Cervidae > Cervus > Cervus canadensis. The sequence goes on along the minus strand of NC_057397.1, from coordinate 58,873,739 downwards.
CAGTTACAATGAGATTTGATCAATATTTTTAATATCTTGATGAAAAGTATGGGAGTAAAACTGACGACCTGACACAGAGAAACAAAATTTAGGATTAAAGATCATGATATTTCCAGGATTCTCTTGTCCTGTCAAGTGATACAATCTCTCCTGCTGGTGATGACATTCATAGTAGAATGCCTTAGTTTCTAATTCTAGTACATTATGAAGTGCAGCAGTGGATTCATGCCCATGAAATCCATACACACCACCACCCAAAAGCAGCTGGCTTAATAGAATGGTGGAGTGGCCTGCTGTAGACTCAGCCATAGCACCAGTTGGAAGACAATACTCTGAGTGAATAAGACAAGATGCAATTATACTTTGAGTTAACGACCAAGATAAAGTAATGTTTCCTCAATGAGCAACATATACAGGTCCAGGCAGCATAGAATGAAACGTTGGCATTTGCAACAATATGAATGGACTTGGAAGGTATTATGCTTGGTGAAATAAGTCGGACAGAGAAAGTCAAATATTGTATGATATCACTTATACCTGGAATCTAAAAAGACAACGAACTAGTGAACATAACAGAAGAGAAGCAGACTCAAAGATACAGAGAACAAACTAGTAGTTGCCAGTGGGGTGAGGGGAGGGCAGAGGGGCAAGCAGGGATACAGGATTAAGAAGTACAAACTACTATGTAAAATAAATAGTATTTATTTATAAATGTACTTATATGTATTTGTAATGTAAAAAATATATTTATTTATAAATTATATGTATAAATTTATTTATAAAATGTATTTATAAATGTACAAGGATATATTGTACAACAAGGGAATATAACCAATATTTTATAATAACTATAAGTGGAGAAAGTATAACCTTTAAACATTGTGAATCACCATGTTGTATACCTGAAATGTATATAAATCATATTATAAGTCAACTACACCTCATTAAAAATTATTTTTAAAAATTGATTCAACGACTTTGAAAGTCTTTATTTCTTCATTTTGGGGAAACAGCAGAATGTTTTGGGGTGTACAAAATTTACTGGATTTAGCTAGATGAAAACATGAAGAAGTTTTTCCTTATCGTATGGGAGTTTGAACATGTATAGAAAGGTGGTTATAAATGTTGAGTAGCCAAAAGAATGAACTGTATCAGTTATTAAACTATTGTCTCTCAATTCAACCCACTCTCTATATTTTACTGTTGGGAACTACAACAGTCCTGTCTCAGTAATTAACAAAACAGTAGGCAGAAATTTATCAAGAAAATAGATGTCCTAAAAATAATACTACTGACTTGACCTAACTGACCTACAACACTCTACCCAACCCAACAACAGCAGAATATATACTTTTCAAATGTATGGAACACTTAAACATAATATGGAACATTAAACATAATAAACCATAAAACAAGCTTTAGCAACTTTAAAAGAATTGAGAGCTTACAAAGTGTGTTCACTACTCATAACAGAATTAAACTAGAAATCAACAGCAGAATGATATCTGGAATACCCCCAGGTATTAAGAAATTAAGTCCCCAAATAATTGGAAATTAAATAATGCATTTCTGAATTACATATTATTTAAAGAGGAAGTTTCAAAGGAATTTAGAAGAATTTTGAGAGAGATGCGTTGGTATCTCTGACTATAATTGTGAATTTATCTAATTGTCCTCTCTGGTAATAGTCTTTGCTCTGAATTCTACTTTGTCTGATATTAACGTAAAGACTACTTTCCTTTGATTAGTAATAGCATGTTATTTTTTATTCCTTTATTTTTAACCTATTTGTATCTTTATATTTAAATTTAGTTCCTTGTAAGCAAAATATAGTTGGGTTTTGCCTTTTATCCAATCTGACAATAGCTGCCTTTTGATTACAGTGTTTGGGCCACTTATATTTAATGTGATTACAGATATCTTTGGGTTTAGAAATTTGGAAGCAGAAGTTATTCAGTCATCTTATCCCTATTCAGGAAGAGCCTAGCAGAAAATAAAACCAACACAGCAGAAATAAGAGCTATGGGATGGAGAGAAACCAGGTCCTGGTGACATTGCCTGAGTCACTGAATCTGGATGTCCCTGTGACTGCAGAAACCCTAAATTTTCAACAATTTCTATAAATTCCATTTTTACTTGGTTGAGTTTCCTATTCAAACTCAATGTCTACCTGAATGAGTCCTAACTGATATAAGAAGTTTTCTCTCTCTGGATAGGGATCATTTGAACATGTTTATAGGTTAAGAGGAGACTTGTTGAGTAGAAAATTATTTAGGAGAAAAATAACGTAAGAGAATAATCTACTTTCATTTATTAATTAAGCCAGGGTAATACGATGGTGTCTTACCTTTTATTTTTTGTTATATGTACATTCCTATTACCATCCAGAGAAAGGGCCTCTGAGGCAAAGTAAGAGCTCAACATTCAAAGAATGACTATAGGCTGTGGTCTACTTACTAAAGGCAAAAACGCCTTATAGAACTCTTTTTTAATTCCTAGAACTCCCTTATCCCTCATCTGTTTATATGGCTAGCTCCCACTTAGACTTCAAGAATAGGTTCAATGGTGTCAAACTCTGGAAGGGTGTTCCCTTGCTTTTTCTTTAACCCTATCCCACTTATAAGCTAAATTAAGGCCCTCTCTTTGATGCCCCATAATGTTTCCTGCATATGGGTTTCAGAGCCTTTTTAACCACCACATGGCCACTTGATTATCAGAACCATGAGGGCACCTTCCAACTGTGGCGAGGTCCAATAAGCCATAGGGAGACACAATAAACACAAGGAAATGAGAGTTGGGAAGGAACTAGGTAACTGCTACTCTCTCAGACACCCTCTCTTCAACTCTCTGTACGCTAATGAAAGAGTCTGCAATTTGCTGCTCTGAAATCATGAAAAGCATCAGAAGAGACTCACTTTTTCTTCATGCCTAGGGTCTGCTTTTATTAACATCCTTTTTGGTCTAGCTACATTTACCAAGTTTGGAGGCTGAAGGGAAAATAAATTGCATCTAATTTATAGGAAGTTAGAAGCTTTTTTGACTGCTTTCATCTGACTGCATGCAGTATTGCAGAAGCAGAGAAACAGGCACGTACATGCAATTATTTTTCTTCTAGGTTCCTATTAATTTAAGGGCAAAAAAAACCCTGCCACATTTCTGAGTTCTTACTTCCACCTGGTGTGCTGCTGAAAATCAGAACTGATTAAAGAAGGAAGGGGTCTGTGACTTTCTTTGTCTGTGGGTTGCTTTTGCAGCAAATCCCCTGCTGTTTTCACTGAAAAGAGATGGCACGAATTGCAAATCACCATGGCAGGATGGTGAGATGGGATACAGGTAAAAGCTTTTTCTGGACCACAACAGAATTTCACTCAGTAAGTGTGAAAATTGTCCATTTTAAAAAAAGCATTTTAGCTTCCTCCAGCTAGTTAATATGAACAACAAACAGAACAAACTGCCAACTCCATATTCAGTCGTTTCTTTCAGATTCTTTCCTTAGTCATTCAGTTTTAACCTCCACTGCCTTCAGCACAGAGTTTGAGAAACTGAGGGAAGATATTCAAAACAAGACAGAACATGACACAAGACGGCATGTGAAACTGGCTATGTGAATGATCAAAAATGAGTCATGATTCTGTCTGTTATGCTAAAGTATAGTCCTCAGAAATTGTTTGTTAAGATGGATGCTAAAAGCAGATACACCATGAATGCCATCTCTCTAATGCTCAGGCTCTCTAGGAAGATGGGCATGAGGCAAGAATTAAGTTATGGATGTTTTCTTTGAGAGATGCAAAGCCCAGGAGGTGAGGGTGAAAAAAAAAAAAAGTGGAATTAAGATAAAGATGTAGAGTGATGCTGAGTGATTCATTACCACACTGGCTAGTCCTTTACAATAAGTCGCAAAGAGATGTAGCTGGTCATTCAATAGGTTCATTGGCTGGCGCTACGGGACTTTTCTAGAAGGAGTGCAAAAAGGAGCTGTATCTCAGAAAATTCTATAGAGGGAGGAAAGGAAGTGGGATTTATCTGTTCATCTCACTTCCATTTCCCATTTCCTGTTAGTTACTTTCTAGCCTTCTGTACCCACAGATTGTGTCATCCAGCCCCCTAGTGGTCACTGGGAAAACCAGATTCCTGTAGAACAGCACTCTATCCAGATGTGGACTGAGGAATGACTTAGTGTAAATGAGCTCTATATGAGGAGTGTGTGGTCCACGAAATCTGGGCTTCAATCAGGGGAGCCCTGCAAAGGTTCTCACTACTTACCATTGAGATGTGCCCCTGACCAAGGCTGTATCAGGGGAAGTTCAGTTTAGAAAGCATGCCATTAATAAATACTAAAGGAACACTGATTAGAAATTTGGTATTCAGTGAGGCTCTGTGAGGGCTTCCCTGGTGGCTGAGACAGTGAAGACTCTGCCTACAGTGCAGGAGACCCAGGTTCTATCCCTGGGTCAGGATGATCCCCTGGAGAAAGGACTGGCTACCCACTCCAGTATTCTTACCCAGAGAATTCCATGGACAGAGGAGCCTGGAGGACTCCAGTTCATGGGGTTGCAAAGAGTTGGACACGACTAAGCAACTAACACACTTTCACTAGGCTCTGTGGAGGATACAAAGAAGCTTATAACTCAATCCTTGCCCTTAAAATATCCAAACATACATACAGATTCGAGTTCTGGCTCCTAAAGCCATTGGAATTTCCAGGGAATTTCCTGAAAAGAGGGAGCTGCACAGAGGAGGGGCCCCAGAAATATAAATAAATGTTCACCATACCTCCTTGGCCAAGGGTTGACAAATTAGTTGTCTATTTCTACATAACCCAAAAACTTAGCAGCTTAACACAACACATATCTATCATCTTGCAATTTCTGTGGCTCAGGAAACCATTCATGGACCCTCTCCTTCACAAATTCAGAACTTTCACAAATTAACTTACCTGTTTGTTGGGAGGATTCAGTCCCTTGAGAGCTGTTGGACCGAGAACCTCATTCTTGTCGGCTTTCAGTTCAGTCCAGTCGCTCAGTCGTGTCTGACTCTTTGTGACCCCATGGACTGCAGCACGCCAGGCCTCCCTGTCCATCACCAACTCCCAGAGCTTGCTCAAACTCATGGCCATTGAGTCAGTGATGCCATCCAATCATCTCATTCTCTGTCGTCCCCTTCTCCTCCTGCCTTCAATCTTTCCCAGCATCAGGGTCTTTTCCAGTGAGTCAGTTCTTCACATCAGCAACCAAAGTATTGGAGTTTCAGCTTCAACATCAGTCCTTCCAATGAACACCCAGGACTGATCTCCTTTAGGATGGACTGGTTGGATCTCCTTGCAGTCCAAGGGACTCTCAAGAGTCTTCTCCAACACCACAGTTCAAAAGCATCAATTTTTCAGCGCTCAACTTTCTTTATAGTCCAACTCTCACATCCATACATGACTACTGGAAAAACCATAGCTTTGACTAAACAGACCTTTGTTGGCAAAGTAATGTCTCTGCTTTTTAATATGCTGTCTAGGTTGGTCATAGCTTTTCTTCCAAGGAGCAAGAGTCTTTTAATTGCATGGCTGCAGTCACCATCTGCTGTGATTTTGGAGCCCCCAAAAATAAAGTCTGTCACTATTTCCATTGTTTCCCCATCTATTTGCCATGAAGTGATGGGACCGGATGCCATGATCTTAGTTTTCTGAATGTTGAGCTTTAAGCCAACTTTTTCACTCTCCTCTGTCACTTTCGTCAAGAGGCTCTTCAGTTCTTCACATTTTTCCATAAGTGTGGTATCATCTGCATATCTGAGGTTATTGATATTTTTCCCAGCAATCTTGATTCCAGCTTGTGCTTCATCCAGCCCAGTATTTTGTATGATGTACTCTACATATAAGTTAAATAAGCAGGGTGACAATATACAGCCTTGATGTACTGCTTTCCCAATTTGGAACCAGTCTGTTGTTCCATGTCCAGTTCTAACTGTTGCTTCTTGACCTGCATATAGATTTCTCAGGAGGCAGGTAAAGTGGTCTGGTATTTCCATCTCTTTCAGAATTTTCCACAGTTTGTTGTGATCCACACAGTCAAAGCCCTTGGCATAGTCAATAAAGCAGAAGTAGATGTTTTTCTGGAACTCTCTTGCTTTTTCTGATCCAACAGATGTTGGCAATTTGATCTCTGGTTCTTCTGCCTTTTCTAAATTCGGCTTGAATATCTGGAAGTTCTCAGTTCACATACTGTTAAAGACTGGCTTGGAGAATTTTGAGCATTACTTTGCTAGCGTGTGAGATGAGTGCAATTGTGTGGTAGTTTGAACATTCCTTGGCATTGCCTTTCTTTGGGATTGGAATAAAAAGTGACCTTTTCCAGTCCCGTGGCCACTGCTGAGTTTTCCAAATTTGCTGGCAACTTGAGTGCAGCACTTTCACAGCATCATCTTTTAGGATTTGTTCATAGTGATGCTTCCAAAGGCCCACTTGACTTCTCATTCCAGGGTATCTGACTCTAGGTGGGTGATCACACCATTGTGGTTATCTGGGTCATGAAGATCTTTTTTGTATAGTTCTTCTGTGTATTCTTGCCACCTCTTTTAATATCTTCTGCTTCTGTTAGGTCCATACCATTTCTGTCCTTTATTGTGCCCATCTTTGCACGAAATGTTCCCTTAGTATCTCTTAATTTTCTTGAAGAGATCTCTAGTCTTTCCCATTCTATCGTTTTCCTCTATTTCTTTGCACTGATCACTGAGGAAGGCTTTCTTATCTCTCCTTGCTATTCTTTGGAACTCTGAATTCAAATGGGTGTGTCTTTCCTTTTTTCCTGTGCTTTTAGCTTCTCTTCTTTTTGCAGCTCTTTATAAGGCCTCCTCACACAACCATTTTGCGTTCCTTTTTCTTGGGGATGGTCTCGATCACTGCCTCCTGTACAGAGTCTCGAACCTCCCAGAGGTTACCCTCAGTTTCTTTCCACATGGGCCTCTTTAATATGGCAGCTTGCTCATCAAAGCCAGCAAATCCGCTAGCATCTAGAAGTCATGACAAGCTACAATCTAACCACAGAAGTGATATGCCATCACTTTTGCTGTATTCTATTGGCCTAGTCAAGGCTATGGTTTTTCCAGTGGTCATGTATGGATGTGAGAGTTGGACTGTGAAGAAAGCTGAGCGCCAAAAAATTGATGCTTTTGAACTGTGGTGCTGGAGAAGACTCTTGAGAGTCCCTTGTACTACAAGGAGATTCAACCAGTCCATCCTAAAGGAAATCAGTCCTGGGTGTTCATTGGAAGGACTGATGGTGAAGCTGAAACTCCAGTACTTTGGTCACCTGATGGGAAGAGTTGACTCATTGAAAAAGACCCTGATGCTGGGAGGGATTGGGGGCAGGAGGAGAAGGGGACAACAGAGGATGAGATGGCTGGATGGCATCACCAACTCGATGGACATGAGTTTGAGCAAGCTCTGGGAGTTGGTGATGGACAGGGAGACCTGGCGTGCTGCGATTCATGGGGTCACAAAGAGTCGGACACGACTGAGCGACTGAACTGAACTGAACTGATTGGTTAGAAGCAAGCAACTAGTGCTAGCCCACACTCAAGGGGAGATGATTTTATAAAGGTGTGAATACTAGAAGGTGGGGGACCACTGAGGGCCATCTTAGAAGTCAGCCTACCGTATTTGGACTGCACATATGTGAGACAAAATCTATAAGGCCCTGCAGAGACTGAATATTAAAGGGCTGACAACTGGGAAATCTCGAATGGAGAGACATCACTGATAGCTAGAAAAGCCCCAAGTATTAGGATATTAAACAATACACTTAACAGCCCAAGAGAAAAAAAATCACAAGTAAAATTAGAAAATATTTTAAACAGAATGCTAATGAAAATACAACATACAAAAATTTTTTGGACCTAAAGATTGTCATACAGAGTGAAGTAAGTCAGAAAGAGAAAACCAAATATTGTATATTAATGTATATATGCAGAATCTAGAAAAATGGTGTGTGTGTGTGTGCATGCGTGCACTCAGTCACTTTAGTCTTTGTGACCCCATGGCCTGTAGCCTTCCAGGCTCCTCTGTCCATGAGATTTTCCCGGCATGAATACTAGAGTGGGTTGCCATGCCCTCCTTCAGAGGATCTTCCCAACCCAGGGACTGAACCTGTGTCTCCTGCATTGGCAGGTGGATTCTTTACCACTGAGCCTCCAGGGAAGCCTGAAAAATGGTATAGATGATTTTATTTGCAAAACAGAAATAGAGACACAGAGGTAGAGGACAAAGGTATGGACACCAAGCGGGGAAAGGGAGGTTGGGGTGGGGTGAACTGAGAGACTGGGATCGACATGTACATGTCAGCAGATGACTAATGAGAACCTACTCTGTAGCTCAGGGGACTCTGCTCCATGCTCTACGGTCACCTAAATGGAAGGAAATGAAAAAAGAGGGGACGTGTTTGTGTATGTATAACTGGTTCACTTTGCTGTATCCACTAGAAATTAACACAGCCTTGTAACGCTACTCTACTTCAATAAAAATTAATTTTAAAAAATAAATAAAATAAAACTCTGTTGGCTGAAACTAAAGCCTTAATTAAAAGAAATGTTATAACCTAAATGTTTATATGAAAGAATATGAAAGATTTAAAATCAGTGATGCAACTTGACACCTAAAGAAAATAGAAAAAGATCAACAAATTAAGCCTAAAATAAGTGGGAAGACAAATATGATAAAGATATAACAGAAGTCAATGAAATAGAAAGACAATAGAGAAAATTAATAAAATCAAATTTTGATTTTTTGAAGAGATCACAACGGATGAATCTCTAGCAAACCTAATCAAGAGAAAAATAGAGAAAACACAAATTACCAATATCAGAACTGGAAGAGTGACTAGCACTACAAAAAACCACAATATTGAAAATATAATAAGGGAATAATATAAATTGTATGCCAATAAATTCAATTAGAAATGAAATGGAGAAATTTCTTGAAAAACCTGAACTTATCAAGTGATGGAATTGGTACATGTAAGAAACTTTCTGGGCCCCTGTTTGCCACAAGATCTTATACAGCAGAGGGAAAGTTACAAGAAATGCTAAAGGAAATGCTTTGGAATAAAAGGAAATGACACCGTATGGTAACTCAGATCTACAGGAAAGAAGGAACACCAAAAATGGTAGTATATGGATCAATAGTAAAACTATGTATTTTTTTCTCTTAATCTGTATAAAAGCCATATTTGACTATTTAAAGCAAAAATTATAAAAGTATTGTTAGGTTTAAAATGTATATAGATATCACATCATTCCATTTACAATGAATGTCCAGAATAGGAAAATCTATAGAGATAAGAAGCAGGTGAGTGATTGCCAGAGGCTGAAGGAGAGGGGAAAGGAGAGAGGCTCTTGGGGGTTTCTTTTTGGAGTGATGGAATGTTCTGGAATCAAATAGTGGTGATGGTTGTACAACTTTTTGAATATAGTTTTTAAAACACTTAATTACATAGATTAAAGGGATAAATTTTGTGGTATGTGAACTGTATCTCAAAAAATGTATACAGATGTAATATATTTATGGTACAAAGAGCAAAAAGAGAGAAATGCAATTATATTATTGCAAGATTTCTACATTATGAAGTAATTCAATAGAAAGTCTAAGAAGATCGTGATAATTAAAAATGCACAGTGTAATTACCTAGAGCAACCGAAAATAAATAAACCAATAAACAAAAAGAGCGCAGGACAGTGGTCCATGAGAAAAGAAAAACTAACGACTGGGCCCTATACTTACCCCAGCTTTTTGCCTAGAGGCTTAGGGAAGATTCCTAGAGAAGAAAATGTCAACCCACCCCAGTATTCTTCCCTGGTAAACTGTAGACGGGGGAACCTGGCAGGCTACAATCTACGGGGTCACAAAAGAGTTGGACACAGCTTGGCAACTAAACAGCAGCAATTTCACAGTCACTGGTTCAGCTAGGGGAGTGAAACAGAACCTATGGCCTCAGTGAAGCAGATACGGAGTTGGAGTCTGGGGACACCAAGGCAGCTAGGAGTTGTGGGCCTGGGATCTGCCCTGGAGGGAGCAATGCAAGAAGACTTGGTGATTTGCTTATGGATCTGCTTGAGTCTTTGATGAGTGCTGGGTTTGGCATGCAGAGAATAGAATTTCACAGAGAGGCAAAGGATGACCAGAGAGTTGCAAATATAAAGTTCCCCCAATATAGCCAATATTTTGTAATAACTGCAAACAGAATATAATCTTTCAAAATTGTATGGTTAATTAATTTAATTTCCCAGAGTTCACATTCTAGTTGAAAGACAAGAGATCTGACCAGCCACAGTGTAAGGTCCTCAGTGAGCACCCAGAGAATCCTTAAATATGATCTCAAGTACAGTGTCTCGCTTGGTGGGTAAAACCTAGACATCCAGCAAAAGAATTAATGCCAGTGTAAACTGTTTCCACCTTAGGAAACTAGATCTTTCTTCTCTTCTAATATATGGGAACTCTCATCCATTGCTGGGGGGAGTGCAAAATGGTACAGCCACTTTAGAAGACAGTCTGGTGGTTTCTTATAAGATCAAATATATTCTTACCATACAGTCTGGCAAGCATAACCTTTGGTACTTACCCAAAGGAATGAAAACTTAGGTCTACACAAAAACCAACACATAGGTATTTATAGCAGCTTTATTCATAATGCCAAAACTTGGAAGCAACCAAGATGTCCCTCAGTAAGTGAATGGATAAATAAACTGTGGTACATCCAGGACAATAGAATATCAATCAACACTAAAAAGGAAATGCACTATCAAGCCATGAGAAGACATGGAAATGCCTTAATCATATTACTAAGCAAGAGAAGCCAATCTGAAAAGGCTACATATATACTAGCCATAGGGCATTCTGGAAAAGGCAAAACAATAGAAACAGTAACAAGATCAGTGGTTGCCAGGAGCTGGTGAGGATGGGAGAGATGAATAGGCAGAGAACAGAGATGACTCCACCCTTATGGCAGAAAGAAAAGAAGAATTAAAGAGCCTCTTGATGAAAGTGAAAGAGGAGAGTGAAAAAGTTGGCTCAAAACAACATTCAGAAAACTAATATCATGGCATCTGGTCCCAACACTTCATGGCAAAGAGATGGGGAGACAATGGAAATAGTGACAGACTTTATTTTTTGGGGCTCCAAAATCATTGCAGATGGTGATTGCAGCCATGAAATTAAAAGATGCTGACTCCTTGGACAAAAAGCTATGACCAACCTAGACCGCATGTTATAAAGCAAAGACATTACTTTGCCAACAAAGGTTCATCTAGTCAAAGCTATGGTTTTCCCAGTAGTCATGAATGGATGTGAGAGCTGGATTATAAAGAAAGCTGAGTGCTGAAGAACTGATGCTTTTGAACTGTGGTGTTGGAGAAGACTCTTGAGAGTCCTTTGGACTGCAAAGAGATCCAACCAGTCCATTCCAAAGGAAATCAGTCCTTAATATTCATTGGAATACTGATGCTGAAGTTGAAACTCCAATATTCTGGCCACCTGATGTGAAGAACTAACTCATTTGAAAAGACCCTGATGCTGGGAAAGATTGAAGGCAGGAGAAGGGGACAACAGAGGATGAGATGCTTGAATGGCATTACCGACTCAATGGATATGAGTTTGAACAGGCTCTGGGAGTTGGTGATGGACAGGAAAGCCTGGCGTACTGCAGTCCATGGGGTCACAAAGAGTCAGACATGACTGAATAACTGAACTGAACTGAACCGAGAGAAGTTTTAGAGCAGCGAAAATACCCCATGTGGTACTATAATGGTAGATACAGATCATCATACTTTTGTCCAAATTCATAAAATATACAGGGTCAAGTGTGAACCCTCATGTAATCTCTTGGTTTGGGGTAAATATGCTGTGTCAGTGTAGGTTCATCTATTATAACAAATGCATCACTCTGGTGGGGAACACTGATAATGGAGGAGACTTTGTGTATGTGCGGGGAGAGGGTTTATGAGAAATCTCCATACCTTCTGCTGGATTTTGCTGTGAATCTAAAACTGCTTTAAAAAATAAAATCTATTTTGTAAAAGTTCATTTATTCTCTAATCAACAATGATATTAAGAATTCGTCTCACAGATATACCTCTCTATGTACACAGACAAAAATTTCCAAGGAATTTTATTGTGATATTTGTATAGAAAGAGCCTGGAAACATTCTTAATATCTGTAAATATAAGACTGGTTAAATAGATTATGGTACATCCATACAAAAGAATATAAAGCAGTGATTTATAAAGAACAAGTCATTATGGAAAACATTATGGCAGTTCCTCAAAAATTAAGCATACATCTATCTAGCTCATAATCTATCGGTTCCATTTCTAGGAATATACCCAGAAGAATGGAAAAAGGGACTCAAGCAGATATTCATACACTTTGTTCATAGCAGCAATACTCACAGTGGCCAGAAAATGGAAGCAATCTAAGTGTCCATAGTGAGAAGAATGAATAAACAAAATGCAGGATATACATACAATGGGGTATTGCTGCTGCTGCTGCTGCTAAGTCGCTTCAGTCGTGTCCGACTCTGTGCGACCCCATAGATGGCAGCCCACCAAGGCTCCCCCATCCCTGGGATTCTCCAGGCAAGAACACTGGAGTGGGTTGCCATTTCCTTCTCCAATGCATGAAAGTGAAAAGTGAAAGTGAAGTTGCTTAGTCGTGTCCGACTCTTAGTGACCCCATGGACTGCAGCCCACCAGGCTCCTCCGTCCATGGGATTTTCCAGTACTGTACTGGAGTGGTTTGCCATTACCTTCTCCAACAAAGGAGTATTATTCAGCCTTAAAAAGGATATAAATTCTCATACATGCCATACCATAGAGGAACCTTGAAGACATTATGCTAAGTGAAGTAAGTCAGCCACAAAAGGACAAACACTACATGACTTCACTTATATGGAGAGTAAATTCTTAGAGATAGAGAATAGAATGATGATTGCCAAAAACTGGGAAAATGGGAATGTGGGCCAATCATTAATGCCCAATGGGTATGCGGGTTCTGTTGGGAAGATGAAAAATCTGGAGATGGACAGAGATGATGATTGCACAACAATGTCAATGTACTTAATGCCACTGAACTGTATGCTTAAAAACAGCTAAAATGTAAATTTTAGGCTATATATATTTTGTCACAGTTAAAAAAAAAAATACCCTAAACTGAAATCATTTGATGATGCAACAGAAACAAATAAAAACTTTAGTTCAGAAACTGAAAAAATGTCAGTTCTGTATATACTGATATGGAACAATGATGAGTATTTTAAATGAAAAAAAAAAGAGGGTAGAACAATGTGCATAACTTGCTATCATTAGTTTTAAAAGAAAAAAATATTCTTGTGTGTGTCTGTAAAAATGAGATATTTATAAATACAAGGTATAAACACCCATGTGACGCTATATGTTCAGAAGGAATCACAGATAACTGGTAGAATCAAGTTCCTGGGGTGGAGAATTGGTTGGTTGGTTGCTGGGATATCCAAAAAGTCATTTTAAAATGTATATCCTTTTCTACCCCCTTTGAGTATTGAACAGTGTGCACTTATTAACCAAACATTTTAAAAATATGTTTTTAATAAGAACTTGTGTCGACAAAGGTCCATAAAGTCAAAGTTATGGTTTTCCCAGTAGTCATGTATGGATGTGAGAGTTGGACTATAAAGAATGCTGAGCACTAAAGAACTGATACTTTTGAACTGTGGTATTGGTTGGAGAACTCTCTTAAGAGTCCCTTGGACTGCAAGGAGATCAAACCAGTCAACCCTAAAGGAAATCAGTCCTGAATATTCATTGGAAGGACTGATGCTGAAGCTGGAGGGCCAATACTTTGGCCACCTGATGTGAAGAGCTGACTCATTATAAAAGACCCTGCTGCAGGGAAAGATTGAAGGCAGGAGGAGAAGGGGATAACAGAGGATGAGATGGTTGGATGGCATCACCGACTCCATGGACATGAGTTTGAGCAAGCTCTGGGAGTTGGTGATGGACAGGGAGGCCTGGCATGCTACAGTTCACGGAGTCGCAAAGAGTCGGCCACGACTGAGCAACTGAACCAAACTGAACTGTGCTATGTCTTTGCAGGATGTATAGGATTTGATAAGTCAGAAAGGAAAGAGATCAGCCCAACAAATGAAATAAACTATATGGACAAAAAAGTAGAAATGGGAACTTGCATGTCATTTCTGTTCTTTGGTGTTGTTTTTTTTTTTTGCATGTCATTTCAGAAGCAAGACAGATAAATCATCCCAGTCCCCCTGAGCATGACTCTGGGCAGACACAATGGGATAATGATCCCACAGGTGGGATGACTGATCAGGACCGGACTGTAAAGGACTGGTGGATTGGACTTACTCTGGGAGGCAGAACAAAACCATGAGAAAGATTCTGGCAGGGAAATGACAAGATGAAAGGCAAGAATATTTTTGGAAGATAAATCCAGCCACAGTATGGGTTTAACCTCCAGGGCATGAGTGCACAACTGCCTAGGGTTTAGCAGGTTGAGAACAGCAGAAAACAATCAGAGTTATTATTATTTTCCACTAAGGGAAACATGAAGGTTGCAGAGCTCGGCAGGGAGGCCTGAGGCAGAGCCCCTGAGCTAGAGGAGGAGTAGGTAAGAACAGAGGCAGGAGGGGAAGTCCGAGGGGAAGACCCCAGAGGAAAGGAGGGTGGCTTTCTCATCCCAAGTCACTGCACTGGAAACCTGGCCATGCTTGCAATTCACCTGAGAACTTCTCTAAAAATACAGATCCTGGGACTTCCCTGGTGGTCCAGTGGGTGACACTCTGCACTCCCAATACAGGGGGCCCACATTCGATCCCAGGGAACTAGATCCCACAGGGTTCAACTAAGAGTTCACATGCCACAACTAAAAAAAAAAAAAAAAAGTCCCACGGCCGCCACATCTAAGACCCGGTATAATCAGATAAATAAATAAATAAAAGTATAGATTCCTGTTCCAATCCTAAATCTTCTTAATTGGAAGTGGAAAAGTGGGAGAGACAGTAAAAATGTATATATTTATGCTATCTCCACCACTACCCATCATCTGCCACCAAAAATATGAAAGGCTTGGGCTGGTCTCCCCATCTCCATCCCTGCTCACCTTCCCCCATTGTCTACAGTTTTCCACTGCATAATCCTTTAAAGTGATCCTTTAAAAACCAAAGTCAGGTGTTATCACTCATCTGCTCAAAGCTTTCCATGCCTTCCTATTTCACCCAATTTAAAATCCTAAATCCTTTCAGTGGCCTCCAATCCACAGCCAGCCTCCCACTCCTTGTTCTCATTTCCTAAGTCTCCCTCTATCCTAACTTGCTCCTCTTTACTCGCTGGCCTCACTGCTGTTTCTTGAAGAAGAAGAAGGGGGAAAAGTGTTCTCCAACCTCAGGATCTTTGCACGTCCTATTCTTTCTGCATGTTCATGCATGCTCAGCCACTTAGTCATGTCTGACTCTTTGCAACCCTATGAACTATATAGCCCGCCAGACTCTTCTGTCCATGGGATTTCCCAGGGAAGAATACTGGAGTGGGTTGTCATTTCCTCCTCCAGGGGATCTTCCTGACCCAGGGATCAAACCTATCTCCCGCATCTCCTGCATTATAGGCAAATTCTTTACCACTGAGCCACCAGGGAAGCCCCATTCTTTCTGCATAACGGTTCTTAGTTCATAAATCCCCCCTCCCAGATATCCATGTGCCTTCTCCTCTCCCTTCCTTAAGTCTTCTATTCATATGTCACCTTATCAGAGAAGTCTTCTGGAATCATTTGTCCAAAATAACATCCCATTCTGTCCATGACCCTCCCTCTGCTTTATGTCTCTTCGTAGCACTTATGATCATCTGACATATTATTTATTTATGTGTTTGTTTATCACTTGCCTCCCCACACTCAATGTAATCGCCACATGAGCCAAACTTTGTTTTGTTAACTGCTGCATTCCCATATCTAGGGTACATGTTAGAGACATAATAAATATTTTTGAATGGATAAAATTGTTTACACGCTCCCCCAAGTGAGTCTTATGCAGCCAGCCTGATGTGCAAGTACTGGTGTAGCTAATATAAGGTAAATTCTCAAATATTAAAATGAGGATTTGGTACAGCGTTTCTCTCAATTAGCACTGCTTTCACTGACATCTAGGGAACAGACACTAGCCAAGTCTAGTCTTTTAAAACTATGCCTCCCCTTCCTATAGAGTCGGGCATCAGCTTTGGGTGCATCACAGAGCAGAAATCTGCTCACGTTGTTCCCTGTCTGCTTCCCCAAGGCAGCCACATCCTCTGTTCTCATCTGTTGGAAATAAGACAGCGTCCCTGCAGCCCTGCTGAAGGCAGATGGGCCAGTTCATCACTGGAGCCACAGAGAGCTTGAAGAATTCAGAGCTTGCCGGGTGCTACTTACTTTGTGACATTTGTCTCTTTTGATTTCTAATTATCCAGTTTGATAGCCTTAGAACTTACATATCAGGAGTAACACAACAAGAATAAAATCACACTGAATATCAGTTAAAGGAACAACCAGATTAATAGTACTTTCTATGTAACTAGGGGCTTCCCAGGTGGCACTAGTGGTAAAGAATCTGCCTGCCAATGCAGGAGATGTAAGAGACGTGGGTTCGATCCCTGGGTTGGGAAGACCCCCTGGAGGAGGAAATGGCAACCCACTCCAGTATTCTTGCCTGAAAAATCCCATGGACAGAGGAGCCTGGCGGGCTATAGTCCATGGGTCACAGAGTCAGACATGATTGAGCATCTGAGCACACACAGCATGTAACTAGAGCCTTCCTGTTTCCAAAGGTTTCCACATGTCTTATTCCACCTTGAATCTTGCAACAGTCCTGTGATGGAGAAAGTACCAGCATCAAGGTCCCCATTTTGTAGATAAGGAAACTGGGGGTCATAAAAGTTGCTTGCCCTCCTCATTAAAAATAAGCCAAAGGACCCTGGGAATTCCCTGGCAGTCCAGTGGTTAGGACTCAGCTTTCACTGCTGAGGGCCTGGGTTCTGTCTTTGGTCAGGGAACTTAGAAACCACAAGCCATGCAGCAAAAATAAATAAATAAAAAGTAAGCCAAAGACCTTAACAAACACTTCATCAAAAATGATATATAGATGGCAAATAGCTGAGATCAGTGGTAAAGAATCCACCTGCCAATGCAGGAGATACAAGAGACTTGGGCTGGATCCCTGGCTCAGGAAGATCCCATAGAGAAGGAAATGGCAACTCACTCCAATATTCTTGCCTGGAAAATTCCATGGACAGAGGGGCCTGGTGGGCTATAGTCACTACCCTACAGGAATGAGTCCTAACCTGCTCTTTGGGGTTCGTTCTTGCAGCTTCACTTCACTCAGCCTATGCTGCATCCCCACCATGATGTCACCAGACTTCTCTATTCCTTTTTACATAGTGCTCTTTTCTGCATGAGATGCTCTTAACTGTCTTCTCCATCTGGCAGACTTGTACTCACGTGGACCAGGAGGTATAGTTTAGGTTGTGCTGTAGAAACAAGCAATAAACTCTGAATGACATAAAACTAAATTGACATCTCGGTGATATCACACTACATGCTGATGATGAGTCAGTTGGGGTTCGACTCTGATATCTCCTTACTCCAACACCGAGGCTTATAGAGCAGCCCCCATTTGGAGGGCTGTCAGTCGCTGCAGCAAAAAATAAAAAGTGATTTATTGCTCATTAATTTTTAAAGCTTCCATTCAGAACTAACACACATCAATTCCAATCATTTTCTTTGACCAAAGCTAGTTCAGGCATAGAGTTAGCACATAATGAATTTAATTAGGTTTGGGATGCACCAGGAGAGTGTGATGGAGGGAGACAGTCAAGGGAGGAGTGTTTGAAATGATGGACTTTGGCGTCTCACCTGGAAAAAGAAAAAGCTCATGATGAGATGTTTGACAGTGGTGGGGGTCAATGGACTGGAGACCTTCATAAGACTGAAGACGAATGGTCTTGGGAGGAACTTCATGTTTATAAGGAAGGACACATGTAACCAGGTTTGGCAGGGGGACACATATCAACCCACAACAACTATTTTTCTAGTATATACATATATATATTTAATTTTCCCCAATTAGAGTGTAAGCTGCACAGGAGCAGGGAGGGACTTTGTCTTATTCATCATTATCTCCGCAATGTCTAGAACAGAGCCCAGCACAGAGTAGCTGCTCAGTAAAAAGCTGATAGTGAATGAGAAAGCAAATAAATGAATGAGCAGTGGGTGTCTTCTACATCCATAGCACTCCTGAGAAAAGCTGATAAATGACCTTATCGCCCTGGCATGATAGATAGACTCCAGAGATGATATTATTAGTTCTCCCCTCCTTGTACATTTCTCCCGTAGGCTAGTAGAGTTTCTCTTTCCTTCTTTCAAGTCTAAGAACAACCTAGGACTGCTCTCATGAGCAGAACACAGTAGAACTACATTCTGGGACCACTCAGCCCAGGCCTTAAGACTAGAAGCTTCTATCCCTTACTCTTCAAATTCAGTTGTCATACGGTATAAATAAACCACATGAAAAAGCTACATGAAGGAGAACCGGGTCTTCTGACAGCTACAACTGACAGCCAGCACCAACTACCGGCCATATGAATGAACCTTCTTAGACATACCAGCCCAGTCTAGCCCAGTAACACCCCAGGGAAGAAAGCAACCTCTCAGCTAAGACCAATAAACCATCACTTTCACACACAAAAAGTATAATGGTGGTTGTCTTAAACCACTAAGTTTGGGCCGATGTGTTGATTTGTTACATAGTGATGGAAAACTGAAACAGAAATTGGCACCTAGTAATGGCTTCCCTGGTGGCTCAGAGGTTAAAGCGTCTGCCTGCAATGTGGGAGACCTGGGTTCGATCCCTGGGTCAGGAAGATCCCCTGGAGAAGGAAATGGCAACCCATTCCAGTATTCTTGCCTGGAGAATCCCATGGACAGAGGAGCCTGGTGGGCTACAAGTCCATGGGACTGCAAAGAGTTGGACACTACTGAGCGACTTTGTTTTTTCAATGCCGACAAAGGTCCATATAGTCAAAGCTATGGTTTTTCCAGTAGTCATGTGAGAATGGGATCATAAAGAAGGCTGAGCACCAAAGAATTGATGCTTTTGAACTGTGGTGTTGGAGAAGACTCTTGAGAGTCCCCTGGACTGCAAGGAGATCGAATCAGTGAATCCTGAAGGAAATCAATCCTGAATATTCATTGGGGGGACTGATGCTGAGGCTGAAGCTCCAATACTTTGGCCACCTGATGCGAAGAACTGACTCATTAGAAAAGACCTTGATGCTGGGAAAGATTGAAGGCGGGGGTAGAAGGGGACGACAGAGGACGAGAAGGGTTGGATGGCATCACCAACTCAATGGACATGAGTTTGAGCAAGCTCCGGAAGTTGGTGAAGGACAGGGAAGCCTGGTGCGCTGCAGTCCATGGGTTGCAGAGTTGGACATGCCTGAGCAACTGAACAACAACAACAATGAAATACTGCCCTAAGAAAAATGTGGAACATGTAGTACTGGTTTCGGTGGATAGAGGCCTGAAGACTTTTTTAAAAGGAGTATTAGTGAAGGCTGACGGAGCAGTGAGGAGATCACCAAGGATTGCTAGAGCGAGGGGGATGCCGTGTATATACCAAAAGAAATTTTATTGAAACTGTTGCCTGTGGTAACATCACAAATAGAAAGGATGCCTCATGAACTTGTGGAGCTGGCTAAGGAGATCTCCAGGCAAAATATAGGAAGTATCAATTGGCCTCTTAGCTTCCTATGCTATGATAAAATACAAGAAGAAAGGAATGAGAGAAATAAAGAGTCATTTGAGCAGAACTTAGAGGAAATATAAATGGTCCAGGGAAATCTCAGCAGCAAAATGAAATCAAAGAAATAGCCTTAAGGTAAAGATCAGATCTAGGATGCGGCCAGTAAAATACAGCTTCAGTGCAAAATTCAGATCAAAGGTGCAGCTCCAAGATCTCTTGCAAAGACCTTAGAAAAGATTTAAATTCTGACCAAGAGTCCCTTAGACCAGACAAAAATACTTCTAAAAATCTTAAGGGCATGACTTGTAGACCCCCAACAACAGAGCTTCTAAAAAGGTTGTTTTTCCTTAGCACCTCAAATCGACTTTGATGCCTTTGTATACCTAGTAAACTGGCAAAAATAAATAATAACATTAATGATCCAAAGTGGATGTGGCTTCAGGGAAACATAGTGTTGATAATGGGCTGTAAAACAGTTTCAATCTTTTTAAAAAGCAGTCTAGCAACAGGTAACAAAATGTTCATGTCATTTTTCCAAATAATTTATCTTTAGAAATATTGACCTAAGGAAATGACCCCTAAGAGATAATTTTAAAAGCCATTGGTCTAAACAATCCTTCACAGTCATATTATTTATAATAGAAAGAAACTGGAAACAGCCCAAATGGCCAAAAATAGAGATATGGATGAGCAAACTGTGGCATATTTACATGATGGATGGCTCTATAATCATTAAAAAGACAAGTTTATGGATTGTGTTGATTCAAGGTTATGTGGGCTTGAAATATTATTAATAACAAGCAAAGTACAAAATGGTAAGTGCAAAGCTATTTTAACTCCATAAAAATAAGTACTATTTTTAATAAAATATGGAAATGTACATGTAACAACTTAAGGTTTAGTTTTAAACTTAAAGTGCTTGATATCCTAGTTTGAAAGGGGAAAGAGCATATATTTGGTAATTACTAGGGAAAAAATTAAGGGAAGTTAAAATGTGTATATTTATGTATATGAGACGTGTTTACTATTTAAGAAACATTGAGAGGGATCTACATCATACTCAGTCCTTAGACATAGCAACAGAACTAGGGAAGAGTGAGATATGATCCCTGGGCTCATTAACACTCAATAAACAAACCCCACCCCCAAAAAAAGGTAGATTAAAGTATAGATGAATTTTGTTTGTTTAATTCTGAGGAAAATACCAAAGGGATTTTTTTGTTTCTGGCTGTGCCGCACAGCAGGCGGAATCTTAGTTCTCCCACCAGGGATTGAACCCACGCCCTCAGCAGTGAAAGCCTGGAGTCCTAATTACTAGACTGCCAAAAAGATTTTTTAATTGTAGTTTCAGAAATTCTAAGTTTTATAAATTTGCTAGAGTTCCATGAATATTTTGTATGGGGAGTTAGGCTTTAGGTAATTTTGTGAAATTATAGTTTTTAACTTTTTTATTTGAAAAAAGGTTGCTTTTTATTTTTATTCATTTATTTTGTTGGCCACCTGCCCCTCCACAAGGTTGCTTTTTAAATACTGTCTTTCTTTTGTGATGTTCTGTTAAAATACTTGAGAATTATGGTGAAAAAAAGCGAAGGAGAAAGTGAAAAAAAATCTCACCTAAAATCAATCCCAGCCCTGAGAAGTAATTATTGCTGACATTTTGTAAACATCATTTTAGCCAGGTTCATTGAGTCAGGGTTCAACCAGAGAAGCAGAACCAGTGGGAGATTTATTTTCACAGGTTTATTGAGAGGAGATTGTTTCACAATTGTGGGAGCTGATGAAACAAGTCTGAAATCGATAAGATAGGCCATCAAGAAGGACAGGATGCAGGTCTGGGGCACAGACAGAAACAATCGCACACAGGCAGAATCTGTGCTTCCTCAGGAAACCTCAGCTCTGCTATCATAGGCCTATCAGCCAAACCAGGCCCACCCAGATTATCTAGGAAAATATCCTTAAACGTAAAGCCAACTGATCGTAGATTTTTATCATGTCTGAAACATATCTTCACAGCAACACCTAGATTAGGGTCTTACTGAATAACTGAAAAGTTTAGCTTCGTCAAGTTGACAGTCCACCCCTTGTCAGCTTGGCACCTGTAGGGCTGCAGCTGCTGCTAAGTCGCTTCAGTCGCGTCCGACTCTATGCGACCCCATAGACGGCAGCCCACCAGGCTCCCCCGTCCCTGGGATTCTCCAGGCAAGAACACTGGAGTGGGTTGCCATTTCCTTCTCCAATGCAGGAAAGTGAAAAGTGAAAGTGAAGCTGCTCAGTCGTGTCCAACTCTTAGCGACCCCATGGACTGCAGCCCACCAGGCTCCTCCGTCCATGGGATTTTCCAGGCAGGAGTACTGGAGTGGGGTGCCATTGCCTTCTCCCTGGCACCTGTACACACCTCCTAAAACCATACTTAACCTGCAGATAAAGACAATAACAAGTCATCCTTCTGCTTAACATGCTGCAACTGCCATGTGTGCAACCAAAATCACACTAATCCTTTTCCTACTCTTCTCCTTTGGTAGTCTATAACTTGAATACTGTGATATAAATTTAACTTTTACTAATATAACTTATGTTTGATGATAAGGGGGTAGAGAGGGAAGAAAAAATATATTTGCTTAACATATATACAAACATATTCATAAAAATTAAGGAAGAAATACTTAAAATAAGTAGTCCTCATTCTTGCAACTGGTCACCCAATCACAGTCTTTATAACTACGTTCTTCAACTTCCCATCCCATATTCTCTTTGCCCTCAGCAAGCACCTGAACTGGACATGGTTCTTTACCTGGTGGGGTGACCCAGGCTCTTTCCTAAAGGGCCAGGCATTAGCAATCTAGCCTGAATGGGTTGTTTTAGTTTCCCATTGACCTTAATTACAGAAGTGGTAGTACAAAGAGATACCCTTAATTGATCTTCTGATTCCAGGCATAACCTTTCTCAACTCTGTCATGTAATGGATGCTCAATTTCTCCACGGTAATCAGGATCAATTATCCTTCTTTGCCTACTGATCTGGAGACATGGAACCCCAAAATGACCAGGTGACAGTCTCAACTTCCTGTTCAAGGGAATCATTGTGCCTCTTGGTAGAACTATACCTCCCTTTGGAATTTACATCTCTAGGCCAGCAAAGCCTAAAGACACAGGGATGAGAAGAAAAAAATCTGCTAGTGGACTACCAGCAACCCACATTTCTACCCTTTGATGGATTCATGAATCCTGGCTATTGGAGACATAATCTCATATATTGGACACTGCTTTAGAGCATAATCAGAAACTTAGAGGTCCTTTCCTAGCCCTACAAGGTATTGTCACCTACTGGGTACTGCAATTGAGTCTTCAAAAGTCATTCAACTATTTTATCAAGACAGCTGCTTCAGGAGAGTGGATACTGGCAGCAAAATGGTGGTGTTTAGTCTCCAAAGGCAAGGTGGACACTGTTACCATGATGGACAACGAGTCAAAGCAGTAATCAGGATAGTCTGACTCACAGAGACCTATGAGTTTGATTAGTCGATCGTGAGGTCACATGGAGCAGATCAGCGTTTGCCAGAGGCTTGGAGGGGAAGGGAGTTGTGGAGTGATTGCTAATGGGTGCAGGGTTTCTTTTGAGGGATGACAAAAATATTTCTGAAATTGGATAATGAAGATTATTCAAAACTACCTACAAAAATCCCTAAACTCTGCACTTTAAAAGGGTGAATTTTATGGAATGGGATGAATGATATGTGATCAAGTAAATAAATAATTTATAATATTTTTATTTATTTTACCTTTTTAAAAAAGATGTATCTAATATAGGCTCATTTTAGAAAGAAAGTACAAATAATACACAAAAGAAAATAAGATCACTTGAAAATTAAGATAAAAGGGCAGAAGAATGAAACATAATTTTAACTTTGAAGGGACTTGTATTTTGGTACTCTATATCTTAATACACAAGCTAAATGCAATATGATGCAAAAAGCACTATTAAAACTATGACCAGTATACTTCAGGGATTAAGTGTATCTGGATATTCTTTTCCCAAATGTGCACAGATGGCATAAATTGCTTGCTAGCTTCCCCACCTCCCACAACCATCCATTATAATTAATGGAAAAGAAGCTAACAGTTGGTCCTATCAGTGCAGATCCACCCTTTGGCAATGGCCCCTGCCTGAAGCTGGCTCTTAGAGTGGTTGCTAAACCAGTAGGTGATCTAGCAGAGAAGAGTGAGCCAAGAAATATGAATGAAACTAACTCTAGTCCAAGGACTTTGCTAAGGCATTTTTGCCTTTTGTCATTTTTGTTACTTCGTTTATGGTGTTCAGTGATCCCCACTGCTTGAGTTTGCTGCTGCTACCCAAGCTCTAGGGGAAGATCTGAGGACAAACTCTGCAGCTTGACAGGACCTCCTCCACCTTCCGAGGTATTCACAGCACATCATGGCCCACCTGGCAGCTCTCCTGATTGAAGGCGCTCTATCGAGGCCTGTGGAGTATCTGCCATTGTCCAGGATATCTGACAACACTGTTCACAGAAGGAGTCAAGTCAAACGTCCTGCTAGGTCACCTTAGGGACTACTATGGAGTCTTTTTCTAAAATGGCAATGAGATGTTCTGGAGCTTCAGAGACTTTCTCTCCAGAGAAGCTGAGAAGAGATTCTCTGTGATCACTTTTCTCTCTTCTCTCAATGTCCTCCCCTCTATTTCTTCAACTCCACAAAGTTCTCCCAGCAGCTACCACCATGTTGAATATGTGGGAGGCAGCCTGCAAGCAGTTCTCTATCAAGAACTTTGGGGTTGACTTATACACGCTGTTAATACTGTATGTGAAATAGCTAGCTAGTAGATAGCTACTAGACAGTCCAGGGTCTTTACTTGGCGCTCTGTGGTGACCTAAATGGGAAGTAAATCCAGAAAAGAGAGGAGGTATATATATAATGGGTTCACACATTGTAAAGCAAATATACTCCAATAAAAATCAATTAAAAAAAAAAAGAACTTGACTACTTAACTGTGCATTTTCAACAGAGGATGCCATGCTCATGATTTTGTTTTCTAATTCACCCTGCTTTCACTTTTGTAGTATGAGAATGTATCCCTTCCTCTGTTCCTTGAAACGTTTTTTTTGGTTCTGATGGGTCAGCTAAGTACAAGGAGAATTAATTGGCTTTTCATCATGCGAAACTGCATTACAAAAATTTTAATCAAGTATTATTTGTAGCAAGAAAGAAAAAAAGAGAGAAGTGGTATGGCATCTCTGGGAGGAGGCGAGAAGAGGCCAAACCTCCAGGGTTCAAAGCCCTATTTCCTAGTATTCACTTCCCACTCATTGCTTTAAATATCTATTCTTTTGTGTTTCTGCATCCTTGTAATCACTCCTTGTCAGTAGCTGTATTGCGAATTCACACCTTTAATTCCTAGTTCTGTGGCTAGATGAATTCATAGAACCTAAAAGATAAACCTGAATAAGGTTCTAAGAGGAAAGATGGGGATAAAAGGAAAGTGAGAGACAACGGCGTGGCTCTCCCGGAGGAAAGGAACCGACTTAGCACCACCCAAGGTCTAGGAGAGGGTTGAACGTTCAATGGGTGTGTGTGTTAGTCATTCAGTCATGTCCTACTCTTTGTGGCCCCATGGACTGTAGCCCACCAGGCTCCTCTGTCTGTGGAGTTCTCCAGGAAAGAATACTGGAGTGGGTTGCCATTTCCTCCTCCAGGGGATCTTCCTGATTCAGGGATCAAACTCAGGTCTCCCGCAGGCAGATTCTTTACTTTCTGAGTCACCAGGGAACTCGAATATCCCTAACAAAGTTAGCAAGTTAGGGTTCTTGTCGCGATGTCAGTTACATGCTGATCCCATAGAGCTGTCAAGGCATTACGTTCAGGGTAGGGATACAAGCGGTCAAATCAGACCTACTCTTAGTCGAAAGGGTCCGGCAATTGGTTTAGTTTGCATCAGATATCCCTGGGGCAGGCTTTCAAATGTTATATATACACACACACATACTCAAAGTGATTCTAGAATAGATCCTGGTACAGCAGGAAAGCAAGACTGTGGTTTGCAAATCTCCCTGAGTTACTCTGCTGTATGACCTCATCCACAACGCAGCCATTTCCCTGGCTTAACCTGCAAAGCCACAGGAAACTCTCTTTTGCTTCTCACCCACAAACACTGCTTCAGTCAACATACCATTTACCAGGCTAAGCACAACCACACTGGCTTAAGGAAAGACGAGGGGCGGCAGGCTCACTTTAGCAGGTGGTTCAGGTGCAACCTGATCTAAGACTCAAATAAGTCACCAGGACATGGTTCCCACGCTCTCCATGTCTGTCTCCACCTGCTTGACAGGTGGTCACAGACGGCTGCAGCAGCTCCAGCAACCACATCCTTCATTTTTCACTTCCAGTGAGAAGAGAGTAAGCCTTTTTCCCAGAATTCTTAGTGACTGTGTCATTGCATGTCATTGGCTCACTTCTGAACTGATCACTGTAACCAAGAGCATGTGATCTGCTAACTAGCCAATCAGAGCCCACCTCTCCACCTGGGCGTTGAAGTCAATGCCATCCAAACTACACAGCTGGGAAGGGAGAGGCAATTTCCTGTGAGAAATCCAGGATGATTTTGTCAGAAGGAGAGATGGATGCTAGGCATCAAGTGGCCACCACATTCCACTCCACCCTCCTCCACTCCGAGTGTCAAGCATCTCAGGGATCGCACAAAGCAATGTCAGATTGACCTCTTCTGGTTGTTCTGTATGATGTGCCATTCTTCTGACACATTATGTAAGGCTGGCAGAAGATAAACGCAAAGGAGACGTGCCCCCTGACCTCCAGCAGCTTACATTGCAGTCAACAAATACGTTTTTACTTTATAAACAAAAAGAGGAAAACAAAAAAACTGGTGCATCTAACTGGATATTCCCTTTCCTGGAGTTTAATTCTTAATGTCACAGCAAAATTCTGAAAGTTAAAAAAATATTTTAATGGGCTATTTTCTTCAAGCAGGCATTTAACCTCATTCATTTCAAACTGTCCCTCTAAGATTGCCCCCTGTTAAAATTATGTGAACTACTCCACAGGGCCTCCAGATGCCCTTACTTTCATTTGAGACCATCTCGTGATGGGAATCCCGTGGGCAGAGGAGACTGGTGGGCTACTGTCCATGGGGCCTACAGTCAGACACAACTGAAGTGGCTTAGCATGAGCACAGTGACAAGAGCAAAGAATTAGAGGCAGAAGACCTGGGTTCTACCCACTTCTTAGCCATCACTAGTGATGGGATGCTGGGCGAGTGGCTTTGTACCCTGACTAGGAAACAGTTTTTAAAACTTTATAACAATATGGAAATAAAGGGAATGTTGTTCCCTTTAACTAACAAAGCTATTCCAGTTTACTCTTAAAAGAGCTGCAAGGAGAAAGGACCTTCTACTTTCAGGAATATAGAGACCCATTAATATACAACTATGGAGCACCCCTAGGTGCAGGCCCAGTGCTGGGCTCTAAGATTAGAAAGACACAAAAGGTCCAGCTGCTGTGCTGGATGAACGCCCAGGTTGATCAGGGAGACAGATGGGTAATAAACAATTGCAATGCAATGTGTTGCATGCGAGATTGAAATCTACACAGGATACTATTTGAATTGAAAGGTAGGACATGAGTCTTGATGGTTGAGAATGAGCTTTTATGTGAACAAGGGACAGGAAAAGGGATGGCGTCAGCTAACCCTTTCTTGTTTCCTTTTCTTTTTAAAAAAATATTTATTTATTTTATTTGGCTGCACCGGGTCTTAGTTGTGGCATGCAAATTCTTAGTTGCAGCATCTGGGATCTAGTTTCCTGACCAGGGACCAAACCCATACCCCCTGCATTGGGAGCATGGAGTCTTAGCCACTGGACCGCCAGGGAAGTCCCCATGTAAGCCTTTCAAACAGAAGGAAAAGCAAGTAAGTGCGGGGGCTCATTGACGAAGGTGCAATGTGTATGCTCATACTGTTCGCCTCTCCAGAGCCACTGTCTACTCCTGTCTATCTTGCTCTGTGCCCCGAGACTGGCCTCTGCAGAATGTATCTTCAGGGCTCCTTTGCCTACTGGCTTCTAATTGAGTTGAGCCAAACAGGATACGCCAGGTGCAGGATGGAGGGAAGCAGGAGACAGTTTCCGCCTTTAGCCCCCAGCTCCCTCCCTGCCCAGCAGCAGCGAGGTCACAGCTCTAGGCCCGAGATGACCCAGCTCATCTAGGTCCTGGGAACAGCTCCCTCACATTGACCCCTCCAGCCCTAGAAGTGTAATGACCTTCCATTCTTGTTTCCCCTCGCCCTGTCCGCACCTTTGTAAATAGTCTAGTAAACTCTTCAATTACTGCTCTTGCGTGTCTCATCTATTTCCTGCCAGCACCCTGACTCATAAGTGTGTGGATTTGGTGGAAATTGTAGGACTGGAGCACAGCCCTGCATCTGCACGTGTGAGTGTGATGAGGACCCAGAGTTGGCAGGAGCTGGGTCTTTGGGGACCTTGGATTCTCTGTGTGGAGGGAGTGGAGATTTTATCTTGACAGTAATGGGAAGCCGTTTTCTGAATCATTAAATTACTTTTAGAAAAGTCATTTGTCATCATTATGGGTAATACACGCGCTATGCACAATTCAAAAGCAACCACTTGCCTGCTATTAGGCCTTAAGCGGGTCAGAGTATCTCATCTTAGTAGAGCTGGAGCATGGACCAGCAAGTGAGCACACAGCCAGAGCTGCCCATCAGGAAACAGGTTCTGTCAAAGGTGACCAATGCATCCTGAGCGGGAAGCATCAGGCAAACCAGAGCCGGAGGCTACAAGGAAATGGCAGAAGCAGAAGGCCCTGAGTCCCTCTACTTCAGTTCATGTTTATGGCAACATGGAGGAAGAGGGGAGCCTTGTTACCAGCTGAAAGGGGAGGGAAATAGGCTAGTCTTTGTTCTTGGATGGGTTGGCTGGCTCTATGGACTGAATTGTTCCCTCCCCCAAGTTTACATATCCAAGCCCCAATGTGATGGTATTTAGAGATGAAGCCTTGGAGGAGTAACTAGATTTGTTATTTTTGTTTAATTTATTTGGCTGCCTTGGGTCCTAGTCACGGTGTGAAGACTCTAGTTGTGGTGCATGGGCTCAGTTGCAGCACATGGGCTTGGTTGTTCCACAGCATGTGGGTGGGATCTTAGTTCCTCTCCCAGGGATTGAACCTGTATCCCCTGCACTGCAAGGCAGATTCTTAACTACTGGACCACCAGGGAATTCCCGGGAAGTAACTAGATTTAGATGAGATCATGAAGGGCTTCCTAGGTAGCGCTAGTGGTAGGTAAAGAACCCTCCTGCCAGTGCAGGAGATGTGAGAGACAAGGGTTCAATCCCTGGGTTGGAAAGATCCCCTGGAGGAGGGCAATGGCAACCCACTCCAGTAATTCTTGCCTAGAGAGTCCCATAGACAGAGGAGCCTAGTGAGCTACAGTCCATGGGGTCACAAAGAGTCAGACATGACTGAAGCGACTCAGCATGCATACATGCATGAAGTTAGGGCCCGCATGATGGGACTGGCGCCCTTATAAGAAGAGACACCAGATATTTTTACATCCTCTCTTTCTCTCCACCATGTGACAAAGCAAGAAAGCAATTATCTGCAAGCCAGAGAGCCTTCAACTGAACCCAACCATGCTGGCACCCTGGTCTCCGGCTTTCAGCCTCCAAAGCTGTGAAAAGTAAGTTTCTGTCATCTGAGCGACCCAGTTTGCGTATTTCGCTATGGCAAAACTGAGAGGATTAACACAGCTTGACATGTTGATGTGAGTCTGCTGCTGATTTATGACACTGCTTAGTAATAGCTTTGAAAGACCGGGAAGCCCTCTCATGGTGCAGCATTCCAAACAATGTACCCAGTTGCCCACTGTATGTGAACAGAGAAGAGATCTGGGGTGAGAACAGGTACAAATTCATCGGGAGTAGCCACAGCTTGACTGGTTGGTCAGGAAACTGGAAAGAGAACAATTAGAACAGCAGGGTCAGAAGAGCTCAGAAAGAGACATATGGGCTTGTGGGAATGGGAAAGTGTATCAAAGTAGCATATGCTGATACATGACAGAAACCATCCACAGTGGAAGAGGAACTAAACAATCAAACAGAATGATGGGCCAAAGGTCATCAGCCAGCCTCCAGCATCACCCATCCCAGCGCTGACACAAAGGACTCATGAATGACAGTCCTGCTGGCCAGGAGAGGTTACACCCAGAAGTGACTTCCACTCACCAGAGCTGAATGTCCAACCGGCCAGCAGCACAGCTAAAGCCCTTGAATAGAAACTCTCTCACAGAGAATGACCATTCGCCCCCCTGGAGAGAGGCAGCAAGTTTTATTGATGAACTATTTCAGACACAAGTTTGTCATTGCTTCCTGCAGAGCCGTGGCCCAGAAGCACCAGCCAAGGACTTGCCGAGGATTTGATCCACCAGAGCATTAAAATGCCATGTAATATTGCCTCAGGATGACGGACAGACCCTTCCGGAAAGAAGGTAGAGCAATGGGAACATGACTGTGGGTGGCACCCATCCGTCTTACCACGCTACACGCCACCAGAAGCTGTCAGCCTGAGCAGTAGAAGGGTCTCTTAAAGACACAGCTGAGGTGTCAATTTAGAGATAATAAACCAAGAAGGGTTGGATGCCATTCCCAATCAATGACCGCTGTATGAAGCCATGCCTCAGCTGGTAGGATTCCCGGGTTCAGAAGACCAAAGGATGAAATGGGGAGTAGTTCCACTTATCCCCACTCCCCGGAACACAAGACCAACCCGAATCCCATGAAAGTTGCCTTGAAGTGGGGCAAACTTACTGTAAGAAGCAAGTCAATAGGAACAGTGCAAGCCTTGGCTGCCATGGGGTCAATAGTGCCCTGCCCAGATCTCCTCTTGGGGGCCATTCCCCCAAGCACCTCTGCACTTATTCCCCCATCTGCTAATTCCAGCCACTGGCAACTCCCAGTTGTGGCCCTCACTGAACACTGCCTCCAGCCACAGGGCTGTGCCTTGCTCAAGGCTATGCCACTGCCCGGAAGGCAGCCCTCAGCCGTGACTGGGTGATGCAGCGTATGAAGGCCAGAGCCTTCGCCTCCATGTGAGACAGTTACGAAGGGCCTTCCAACCTCCAGGAATCCGCAAAGAAAGAGCTGAAGCCTCAGCCATAACCACGTTGCTGGTTAGCTTCTCACTCTAATCAGTCCTGCCTTCCTCATGCGCTTACCAGTATGTGTCCCAAGACACCCCGCCCCCCAAATCCTTTTGCATTCAACTTCTGTCTCAGAATCTGTTTCCAAGGGAACCCAATATAAGATCTGAAACTTCCACTCATTCTAACAAAGCAAACACAGTTACTTTAATTTTAGGTTAGTACTAGGTACAATTAGACTTTCATTTCAAAGTTAGGCAACTTTATTGCTTTTTTAAGGGGAAATGTTATGCGTAGTAACTATGTGAGATGGTCCTCTGTCCACAGAATTTTCCAGGCAAGAATTCTGGAGTGGGTTGCCATTCCCTTCTCCAGGGGATCTTCCCAACCCAGGGATCAAAACTGGCTCTTGCATAGTGACTAAAATTTTCACAGCCACCTGTACCTGCTCTTCCTTGACATCCTCAGTTCAGTTCAGTTCAGTTGCTCAGTCGTGTCCGACTCTTTGCAACCCCATGAATCGCAGTACGCCAGGCCTTCCTGTCTATCACAAACTCCCGGAGTTCACTCAAACTCATGCCCATGGAGTTGGCGATGCCATCCAGCCATCTCATCCTCTGTCGTCCCCTTCTCCTCCTGCCCCCAATCCCTCCCAGCATCAGGGTCTTTTCCAATGAGTCAACTCTTCGCATGAGGTGGCCAAAGTATTGGAGTTTCGGCTTCAGCATCAGTCCCTCCAATGAACACCCAGGACCTATCTCCTTCAGGATGGACTGGTTGGATCTCCCTGCAGTCCAAGGGACTCTCAAGAGTCTTCTCCAACACCACAGTTCAAAAGCATCAATTTTTCAGCACTCAGCTTTCTTCACAGTCCAACTCTCACATCCATACATGACCCACTGGAAAAACCATAGCCTTGACTAGATGGACCTTTGCTGGCAAAGTAATGTCTCTGCTTTTTAATATGCTATCTAGGTTGGTCATAACTTTCTTTCCAAGGAGTAAGTGTCTTTTAATTTCATGGCTGCAGTCACCATCTGCAGTAATTTTGCAGCCCAAAAAAATAAAGTCTGACACTGTTTCCACTGTTGCCCCATCTATTTCCTATGAGGTGATGGGACCAGATGCCATGATCATAGTTTTCTGAATGTTGAGCTTTAAGCCAACTTTTTCACTCTCCTCTTTCACTTTCATCAAGAGGCTTTTTAGTTCCTCTTCACTTTCTGCCATAAGGGTGGTGTCATCTGCATATCTTAGGTTATTGATATTTCTCCCAGCAATCTTGATCCCATCTTATGCTTCTTCCAGACCAACATTTCTCATGATGTACTCTGCAGATAAGTTAAATAGGCAGGGTGACAATATACAGCCTTGACGTACTCCTTTTCCTATTGGGAACCAATCTGTTGTCCCATGTCCAGTTCTAACTGTTTCTTCCTGACCTGCATACAGGTTTCTCAAGAGGCAGGTCAGGTGGTCTGATACTCCCATCTCCTTCAGATTTTTCCACAGTTTATTGTGATCCACACAGTCGAAGGCTTTGGCATAGTCAATAAAGCAGAAATAGATGTTTTTCTGGAACTCTCTTGCTTTTTTGATGATCCAGCAGATATTGGCAATTTGATCTCTGGTTCCTCTGCCTTTTCTAAACCCAGCTTGAACATCTGGAAGTTCATGGTTCATGTATTGCTGAAGCCTGGCTTGGAGAATTTTGAGCATTACTTTACTAGCGTGTGAGATGAGTGCAATTGTGCGGTAGTTTGAGCATTCTTTGGGATTGCCTTTCATCCTAGGCATCCATTAATGTTGTTCCAGCCATCTAATCAATGGCATTGCATTATGGCAGTCTACACTAAGAAATACAGGCATCCCAGAGACTAGCCTAAAGGGTTATCAGAAATATCCCAGCATGTAAAGGAATGCTTGGTTCCAGCCAGCAAGAGAGAAAAGAATGTTGAGAATTTGTATTCCATGTGGGTTTTATTACATTAAATTCAAAGTCTACTGTTTATCATCACTAGAAATTTATTTCGTGGCTGCCTCTTCCCTAGAGAGTTTTGCAGTGGCAAATGAGAGCGAGTATGTATCAGTGATGACAGGGGAGATTATACCAGGGCAGTAAACAGCTCTAAACACCTCAGTGGCTTACAACAAGGATTTGTTTCTCCCTTATTCTACTTATTGAGTGAGGGTCAGCTATTGTTTTGACCCAATTAATAGAACTTTGGGACTCAGGCTAATGGGGAGGTCTCACTGTGGCACTGAACCACACATGCTGGCTCTCACAGCCTCTGCTCAAAAGAGGCCCATGTGAGACAGGCCAAAGCAAATCTCATGGCCACTTCTGAGTTCAACAGGCCAGGGACATATAAACTTCCCATTGACAAAGATATCACACAGAGGAGCACCAAAATTATAGATAAACAGTAATATAGTCTACCACAATAAGGTGACTTCTTTTGCTCCTTAAAGACTGGTCCATATATTCAGAAATCCAACCAAAGTAGGCCCGTAACTATAATGATCTATATTCCTGTGATTTAAAGATGGCCAATACAGACATTTAATCTAAAGACACCACTTTTTTTTTTTTTGGATGTGTGGTAGATAACCTATGATTTTTCTCCTAAAAGAGCATTCTTTTATTGCCTTAACATGTGATAAACATATTTTTACTTCTAATCATCAGAAAATTTGAATCGCAAAATTTGAACTGTAAGGGGCCAAGTTAGTTAGATATACATATTTTTCCTGTAACATCTCCCTAATTCTTAAAAACATAAAGGGAGGGAGTAGAAAAGAGAAAAGGAGGGAGGGAGGAAAAGAGGAGAAAGAGGGAGAGGTCTAGCTAGAAAGTCAGCTTCATGTCTAACACCAGAAAGTCCTTTTTTGGCTTGGGAGTTCTTCAAGGAACCACCATGGACAGTTCCCATGGTGGGCTTTGGAGGCAGAGAAAGCAGCCGCTCTTTTAATTGTTGAGAGGTGCGCAGTCCTGGGGTAAACTTTCCAAGTAGGTTTACCAGGTTCAGAGCTAGGTGGTTTATCATCTTTCCAAGTAAGAGGACCATTTGAGTCATGGAAAGTCACCTATAGTATCTAAGAATCCAAATATACTTGGGATAAAAGCAGGGTATCTCCAAGTCATAAGGATTTTGACAGAGTTACAAACAATGCTATATCTTCAGGTATCAGAGAAATGCCTGAAAAGTGATCCAGACAAGGCAGAGGATAATAAAAAGGTCTTTGTCTGTGATCCTATCTTGGCTGTGTCCCTAGAATCAAGATGTGAGATTCAGTCCTGTTGCTTAGCTCAAAAATTAATACAAGATTGTGAAGTTACATGACTTCGTCTAGCAAAGTCTTTGGAGTCAAGCATACCTAAATCTGAATCCTATGTAGGACACTCATTATCCATGTGACCTTGAATAACCTAATTTCTCTGAGTCTTGGATTCCTCATCTGTAACATGAGGATAATAACAACTCTTATTCACAGAGTTGTGGTGAAGATTAAAGGAGATAGTACTTCTGGCACATGATAAACTCTTAATAAGGTATAGCTATAGTTGGACTGGGCTTCCCTGGTGGCTCAGAGGTTAAAGCGTCTGCCCCCAGTGCGGGACACCCAAGTTTGATCCCTGGGTCAGGAAGTTACCCTGGAGAAGGAAATGGCAACCCACTCCAGTATTCTTGCCTGGAGAATCCCATGGACAGAGGAGCCTGGTAGGCTACAATCCACGGGTCGCAAAGAGTCGGACACAACTGAGCAACTTCACTTCACTTCACTTCATGGTTGGACTATAAAGAATGCTGAGTGCTGAAGAATTGACGCTTTTGAACTATGGTGTTGGAGAAGACTCTTGAGAGTCCCTTGGACTGCAAGGAGATCCAACCAGTCCATCCTAAAGGAAATCAGTCCTGGGTGTTCATTGGAAGGACTGATGCCGAAGCTGAAATTCCAATACTTTGGCTACCTGATGCAAAGAGCTGACTCATTGGAAAAGACCCTGATGCTGGAAAAGATTGAGGGTAGGAGGAGAAGGGGATGACAGAGGATGAGATGGTTGGATGGCATCACCAACTCAATGGAAATGAGTTTGGGTAAACTCCGGGAGTTGGTGATGGACAGGGAGGCCTGGCGTGCTGCGATTCATGGGGTCGCAAAGAGTCGGACACGACTGAGTGACTGAACTGAACTGAATCATTATCGATCATCATCAACTTCATCACCATTGCGAAGAGCTAATCCACAGAAAGAGTTAGATAAGTATGGAGATAGCTCAATCATGAGACATTCCAAACACTGGGGAGGCAATCTTTGTTTTCACAAATACGTTCATACTGCAATTACAAATGCTAGACTTCTGCTTTCAAAAAACATTGTGATACTATGTGTCCATGAACAGATAAAGAAGATGTGGTACACACACACATACACACACCATGGAATACTGTTCAGCCACAAAAAAGAATGAAATAATGCCATTTGCAACAACATGGATGGACCTAGAGAGCGTCACACTGAGTGAAGTAAGTCAGAAAGACAAGTGTTATATGATATTGCTGTTGTGTAGAATCTTAAAAAAAATGATACAAATGAACTTATTTACAAAACAGAAACAGATCAATAGATACAGAAAACAGATTTATGATTACAAAAGGGGAAAAGGGAAGGGGAGGGATAAATTAGGAGTTTGAGATTAGCAGATACACACGACAGATATAAAACAGAAAACAGCAAGCTCCTGCTGGATAGCACGGAAATTATATTCAGCATCTTATAATAAACTACAATGGAAAAAGAATGTGAAAAAGAACATACCTGAATCACTATGCAGTACACCAGAAACTAGCACAATATTAGAAATCGACTAAGCACAACTTTCAAAATTCGTGATAAATCTTATCAATTAACTGGCTAATGATTGAATGCTCTGTTTAAAGGGGTTTAGGAAAATCTATGTATTACAATCTTAATTGTTTCTCCTATTAAATTTAGCATCAATTGCTGCACCACAAAAATGAGTGTCTTCATAATCAAACTATTTCCATTCTCATTAAGAAGTGTCTGAAATTTGTGATTTCATGAGCTGAAATGATTTCTTTGTCCTTGTTCAGAAAGAGAAAGCATCTGCTCACTAATAATAATGCAATGAAAAAAATTACCACAGAAATCAGTCATTTAGTATTTCCTCCTTGGATACACTTGCAAAACTTTTAAACTTTGCAGGGTTCCCTCAAGGGAAAAGACAGATTGAAATTCATCCAAAAAAAAAAAAAAAAAGTTACCTTCTAAATTTAATTGCTATTGAGCTATTTTATTTGCATATGCCAACAGTACTGGGTGAAGCACAATTTGTGGGATGGTGTTTTTCAGAAAGTCACAGTGAAGAAAAATTAATTGCAGAGCTCCGAAGTTCATTCACCCAAGCACACAGAAAATAACCACTAATAAGTGACTAACGGGACTTCTCTGGTGGTCCATTGGTTAAGAATCCACCTTGCAATGAAGGGGATGGGGGTTCAATCCCTGGTTGGGGAACTAAAATCCCACATGCCACACAGCTTGGCCAAAACAAGAAAAACGGTGACCTATATTAAAAATAAATAAATAAATTGGCTTTAAAAAAATGAGTGAGTAGGATTCATAGAAGTATGTGTATTTCCCTTCTTGAGATAGGAATGAGTTCTTCTTAGGTGCTTTGATAGTCAGGGGCGTATAATCAGGATATAGTCCACAAATAGACAGGTCATTTAGGCCTCAAAATGCCATTCTATGTCAGTTCTCTGTATGGCCATTTCACTAAGAGTTTAATATAATTTAAAACTTATTTCCTTACTTGAAAAATTGAAGACGCATCCCTCATTAGCTCCCCTCTCTTATCATAATACCCCAAGAGAGTATTACCTAAAAATGGACTGCTCATTAAAGAGAAAATACAGCTAGATAAAAAAAAAAATCTGAGGGCATATTCAAAGAAGAGCAAATTTTAGAAATTGTGATTTTAATTACTTGTAAATTTATCACTTTAAAAATATACAGCCAATACTGGCAAGAACATTGAGAAATAGTTTCCCTTATCCACTGTTGGTAAAACTGTAAGCTGCTTTAAAAAAAAAAAAAACAAAAACACTTTTTGAAAGGTCAGAGCTATGTCTCCACAACCAAGAGTCTAGAAATGTTACTAAAGGCAGATTCAGACCATGGGCTTGAGAGTGGGAAGCTGCTGGACAGCGCAGGGGGCTCAGCTCTGTGCTCTGTGATGACTAGAGGGCTGGGATGTGAGGGCAGGCAGGCTCCAGAGGGAGGAGGTATATGTGTTCCTAGAGCTGATTCACGGGCATCCCTGGCAGTTCCGCTGGGAAAGAATTCACCTGCAATGCAGGAGGTCCTCAGTTTGACTCCCCGGTCAGGAAGATCCCCTGGAGGCGGGCATGGCAACCCACTCCATGTTCATGCATATGGATGGGGGGAGGTAGGGGGGGAATCCCCATCGACAGAGGCATGGAGCCTGGTGGGCCATACAGTCATGGGGTGGCAAAGAGTCAGACGCAACTGAGCAAAGCACAGCACAGCTGATCCACACTATCACGCAGCAGAAAAACACGACATTGTAAAGCAACTACACTCCAATTAAAAAAAAAAGAAGTCATAAGATCTGGCTTTATTTTTTAGTTCTTACTCATCACCTGCTGTGTGGCTCTGGGCATATTTCTCAACTTCTCTGAACCTCAGAATCCTCCTTTATAAACATTGGCGTAATCTCATAAACTTCTTAAGGCTGTTGTGAAAATCAATTGAGATAATAACTGCAAAGTATTTGTTACAGAGAATATTCGTTTTCTACTGCTGCATGACAAATTACCACAAACGGTACAGCTTACAACAATACATTTCTCTTATCTCAATTTCTGTGGGTTGAGAGTCTAAGCAAGGTTTGCCTGGGTCCTCTGCAAGATTTTAACCAAGGTGTCAGTCAGATAATTCTCATCCAGAGTCTCAACTGGAGAAGAGTCTCTTGGCTTTTAAATGAAAGACTTCCATAGCTCTATGCCACATGACCTCCAAACACAGCCACTTACTCTTTCAAATCCAGCTAGGGAGAAAGTCTCTAGAATGAGTCACTTAGCAAGATGACACACACAACATAATAACATCCCATCACCATTATCATATCCTATTGGTTAGAAGTAAGTCACAGGCCCTGCTCATACTCAAGGTGAGGAAATTACACAAAGCCATAAATAAGTACCAGATTTAATACCAGGACAAACACCAGGACTGCAGATTATGGGTATTATCCTAGGGTCTAACCACCACGGAGAGCCTGGTAACAAATATCAGTTACATGTGGAGAAGCTCAGCACAGAATTGTCTGTGACTTTGAAAAATGGAAAACAAACAGCTAACATTTAAGAAAAGCAAGCTCAACGTGTCTGGAGCATACTGTGAACTGCCCTAGGACAGTGGAACTACCAAGCCAGAAGGGGCACATTAAAATTCTCCTAGCTCCCCCACTAATACTTTCAGACCACAAAACACATACTATTTTCTGAGAGTTGGCCTGGGTATAACAGTAGCACACTCATCCAGTAGTAATAGGAGAAGCAATAATAGTAATTTAAGTATAGCCTTCTTCACACACAGGCTATCCCCGTCTCCTCCTCTGCTTTTCACTGACATCAGAACTCTTTTTCCATCCCTTCATTTCTTGAGGACGATGTCAGCTGCCAAAGTTCTGCTCTGCAATTCGGTGCTGTTATTATCCTCGACTCCATCGAGATCTGAGCAAAATACCCATCCAATATCCTGGCTTTCACAGATCCTTCGATTCTCACCACTTCAACCATCTTATGGCTATGCTCTCCATTCTGACAGCATCTTGTAAATCCTACATTCCATCTCTTCCTCCCTAAGTATACTGGTTGATCCTTCCAGTTCCCTCAACTTCTCACTCCCATTTCACCAACCTCATCACTGAGGCTTCCAGACACTGGGTCTCTTCTTTACCTCCTACTGTGTTATATTCTGTCTCTAACTTTCCTAATCCAACCAGGTCCAGTGGCCCATTCCTTCAGATACTCTCTCAACGTTGACTTTCTTGTGTTATTTTATTTTTACTTTCATACTGTTATTATTAAAATATATGTGTACATACACTGGTTATTCTCCTTTCTTCCTCTTGCACTTCCAACTTCCAACCCCCAATCTTCTCCACTCTTAAAATATCCATGTGCCTGGATGGACCTGGAGGGTGTTTTGCTCAGTGAAGTAAGTCAGACAAAGAAAGAAAATTACTGTGATATCACTTATATGTGGAATATAAAAAATTAAACAAATGGATGTACCAAAACAGAATCAGACTCACCCACATAGAGAACAAACTAGTGGTTATCCATAGAGAGAGGCAAGGGATGAGGAGCAAGAGAGGGGTGGAAGATTAAGAGACACAAGTTACTATGTATAAAGTAGATAAGCTACAGGGATATATTGTACAGCACAATATATACATTTTTATATATTATATAATTACTATTTTATAATAACTGTAAATGAAGTACAATCTATAAAAATAATGAATCCCTGTGCTACTACATCTGAAATTAATATAATATTGTAAATCAACTGTACTTTAATAACAGATAGATAGATAGATATCCATGTGCCAAGAAACAGGAGGAGAGAGGCAGATGAAAGGGAGAAGAAGACAAAATACTAACTGAGCTCTCAGTAATGCCTGGCAGAGTTCTCAGTCTTTACATGTATTACCTTATTTAATCCTCACAGCAACCTTGCTTTTATCTCGTTTAACAAATGAGGGACAGAGGTTAAATAATAATCCCAGTATCACACCACCTAGGTGTCTGAGCTAAGATCTCAAGCCAGATGTTTGGCCCAAACTCCTTCTTCTTCCCACTATGCTATATTACTTACAATGAAGGGAGGAAAAAAGAACCACTGTATCCATAACCACTCATTTCTCAATCACAATGGAAGTCTAAAACCTTAAGGAGCAATAGATGCCCCAACTTTTTTGAAAGAGACTGACAAAGCTTTCAGATGGAGGGCTGGTGACACTGACTTTCCACGCAATACAGGCATGTCCAACCCAGGCTCAGCTCCACATCTGGTTTCCTTCGAAATGGCCATGCTAGCCCTAAGGTCACGTGTCCTCATTCAACAGCATCCCGGTACTTATCTATAGAATCCCCCTTACAGAGTAATACAAGTCACCTAGGAGGGCGAGGTTATTCATAGAATATTTTAAAATAACATGTCATTTCTTTAGCTATAAACGTCATTTCTATCAGTCGTAGCAGAATTTGGCTCTAAAACAGTGGTTCTGAAAAGAGAAGAAAGTTTATAAAGGGAAATAGCAAGATACAGTAAATTAAGCATCTGTTTGGTGGCAAGAGGGACAGTCCTCTTAACAATGCTCCATCTCAAAGGTATTTTTTCCTGCCAGAGATGATGGGATCAGCATGCTGAGCATGTAGCAGTAAAGAATAAATGGAGTTTGTCTTGCGTTTTGATTTTATTTTAACCACTACAGAAGGGAAGACAGAGGACTGGTATTTCACATACCAGAAATTAGAACATGGTTTTTAGAGTGTTAGAATAGGGAACTTAGCTTTTGGCAAGAACAGAATTTAAAACTCTCGGGAAGGTTTATTTTAAGTTCAATTATATCTGAATTGACTACCAAGCATAGTTAACCATTATTACCTCCTACACCAGTCGAGTTTTGTGACTTCTCATAATTATCTGAAACACGCTTCATGGTTCCTGAAGGGCACAAACATATGGTAAGTTTACAGAGCAGATGACTAAAAATCCGACATCAAGAGAGTCCTTACCCTAGAGGGCAAAGAACCTTACCACCTAGAGGAGTAAAACCAAGTTCATTCAAGATCTTGCCTCCATCTGTTCAAAGAGTAAATATTTAGCTCTTAAAGGTCAAAAATATACCGGCTCCTTTGGTTCTTCTTATCAGCAAACAGAAAAGAAAGTAACTTACAAGTGGTGCTAGAATAAGTAATTTGAGTGTCTCCTTCAGAGTTTTCCTATTAAAACTGATCTCTTTCTTAAAGGAAGACTCACATCCCTATTTCCTATTGAGTATTTTTCTTTCTCAAAGAGAGAACGCATATTGCTGTTTCTAGAGAAGATAAACCATACCAACAGACAAATGGGGAAAGGCAATTAGAATAAACTGTAGGTATGTGAGGAGCTTCCCAGGTGAGGCTAGTGGTAAAGAGCCCACCTGCCAGTGCAGATGTAAGAGACACAAATTGGGTCCCTGGGTCGGAAAGATCTCCTAGAGGAGGGCACGGCAACCCACTCCAGTATTCTTGCCTGGAAAATCCCATGGACAGAGGAGCCCATAGGGTCGCAGAGAGTCAAACACAACCGACTTAACATGCACGTCGGTATGGGACCTAAAGGGCAGGAACAAGAATACAGATTCCTGGTCATTAGGTCCGAGTGTCACCTGAGATTCTGCATGACTAACAAGCTCTCGGGTGACATCTACGCTGGTGGTCCAAAGACCACACTCAGAGTAGAAAAGGTATAGGTGGTATGAAGCCAGAGCTGGCTGAGAGGCTAAGCTGAACAAAGTGGGACAGCAGAGCCCAGCGTAGTCAGAAAGGTAAGCAGGACCAGAAGGAGCAGGGAAACCAGTACAGACATTAACCTCATGGCCATGTGACCAAGGCAGGCTCTACTAGAGCAGAAGACCCCATAGTCCCAAGACACTGACCCCTCGACCTTCAGGTGGCTGGAGCCCCAAGCCCCACCCTCTGCAGCCTCCACTGGGGCTCCATATCCATTCCAGTTTGTCGAAGCGGAAAGCAAAAAATATCATTTCCTTGGTGTTCCGAGATTGGTAAAAGGTTGGGAAACACTTCTTTAAAGGTCTGAAGGCTGAAG
The DNA here is from genome assembly GCF_019320065.1 of Cervus canadensis. NCBI lineage: Eukaryota > Metazoa > Chordata > Mammalia > Artiodactyla > Cervidae > Cervus > Cervus canadensis. The sequence goes on along the minus strand of NC_057397.1, from coordinate 58,831,838 downwards.
ATCTGGCTTTTATGAAGATGTGCCTAATAACAAGTCTTCAGAGGCCATGCAAAGGGCATGTGAGCAAAATCAAGCCCAGCAGGAGAAAGGCCAGGGAAAGTCAAGACTAGAGGAGCTGCATAGGAATGCGTTGCAGCATGGTGGCCTTAAGAGGTAAACATCAATGTGAAATTCTAGCAGTGAACACAGGCCAGGACCAGAATGACAGGGTTTGGAAAAGGTAGGTTAGAATCAAATTTGAGATTAGCCACTCATGGCTAGAAGAATTTGCCAAAATCTTTAGAAGGAATTGAAATTTAAGCAAAAAAATCTAAAACATATATTATATTTATTATCGACATGCGTAGAATACTTTTTTTAAAAGCAAACTGTGTATCATTAATCCGTAGCTATGTTTTTGTTCTCAGCTAATTCCTTTTATTGTTTCCAAAAACTGCATGTGTGCTCAGTCGTGTCCCACTCTTTGTGACCCCATGGACTTGTAGCCTGCCAAGTTCCTCCATCCAGGGAATTTTCCAGGCAAGAATACTGGAGTGGGTTGCCATTTCCTACTCCAGGGGGTCTCCTTTTCAGAGGGCTCAAACCCAGGTCTCTTGCATCTCCTCCATTAGCAGGCAGATTCTTTACCACCGTGCCACCTGGGAAGTCCATCCAAAGACTAGAGCATTAAAAAATGTCTCCAGGGCTCTCCTGGTGGTCCAGTGGTTAAGAGTCTACCAGCCAATGCAGGGGACACGGGTTTGAGTCCTGGTCCAGGAAGACGCCATATGCCATAGGGCAGCTAAGCCCAGACACCATGATTACTGAAGCCCACGGACCCTAGAGCCTATGCTCCACCACGAGAGAAGCCACTGCAATGAGAAGCCCAAGCAACCAAGAGAGTAGCCCCCACTCACAGCAACTAGAGAAAGCCCACGCCCAGCATTGAAGACCGAGAGCAACCAAAAATAAGTAAATAAACATTTTTAAACGTCTTCAGACATCATAAACCAGTCCTAGGTAGTGAACCCTGGGCAGATCCAGCCAAGTCTTAATCTTGATGTCTTGGGTGAGGACTCTAATTAGGTTAGCCATGTAGCCAGTATTTATAAGGGATCTCAGCATCTGGTTGCCAGAGCAAAGGAGCTAAGGGCCAGCACTTACATTCTCCTTTCAGACTTTTCCCTAAAGCGCTCTACCAAACTGAATCTCTATCCAGCCACCAGTTCCCGCAATAAAGATAGCAGCATTGAGCCATGGTATTTGTTATGCTTAGTGTGACAATTCTGTTCCCTAGAGAACCTCATCATCGCTCTCCCAGCAACATCAGTTGGGCTCTTTTCAGGGGTTCAAGTTTATCTTTCTTCATTGCCTTCCCCAAATCCTCCTTGATTGCTTCTAACTCTTCAACTTAAAGTCCTGCTACATGAATTAAACCTGTTTGCTATATTTTTTCCAATACAGACAACTGTTCAAACATGTAAGGTCAATTCATTCAATTCAATCCACTTAATATTTCAGTCTCTGCTTTCTGCCTCCTTTATATGCTGTTGCTGCTGTTTTAGTCACTAAGTCTCATCCGACATTTTGCATATGTTAAACAGGCACAAACTGAATTGCAATCAAAACTTTTTGTCACCTCATGGCGTTTTAAAAATTAATTTCATGAGTATACTATTTCCCTGCCCCTGGATGAAAATTTTCCTGTTCCTTGGATTATACCCTCTCCCAGTGGCTGTAAATTGTAAATCTAAATCAACCCAGTGATGTTCAGTCTAAGATATTAATTAAAACTTCTAACTTGATTTAGCATTAAATACACCAATACACCTCTTCCCCTCCCCCATCCCCAAGGTCAAACGGGTTTTCTTATGATTTTGTCTCAGGATTATCACTTAACAACTGTGCAAACGGAGTGCTGAACAATGCCCAGGGGGAGGGCCTCCATCCATATTCACGGTGTTTGGTGGTTTAGTCACTAAGTTGTGTCTGACTCTTGCAAACCCATGGACTGTAACCTGCCGGGCTCCTCTGTCCATGGGATTCTCCAGAAAAGAATACTGGAGTGGGTTGCCATTTCCTTCTTTCCCCTAATTTTCACAAAGAAGCTGTTGGGCAGGGGACTTAAGGCTCCTTCTCTGCCTCTCCCCATCCAGGGAGGAAGTGTGGTTAGGAAATTGTTTCTGGAAATTGGCTCCTCCCTCAGTTAGATTGGCGGCTGTTTAATGCTGGCTCTTTCTTTGGGGGGTCTTCTGAAGACTTGAGGAAGAGTCCCTCCTAGGAGACTATGACCATAATTCCACAAGCCAAGGGATCCGGCCTTCCTCTATCTGGCAGCTTTCATATATGCCCCATCCCTCCCCATCACCTGACTGCTTCTGCTTTCCTGGGGGGTCCACCCGACACATACCCTCACTGTTGGTGTGCCCTTCCTTCTAGCAAAAGCCATCCTGGGTAAAACTCAGGCAGATCCAAGATAGCTCTTTCTTCCTGGTGCATGGGAATTTCTGCAAGCTCACTCCAACACAACCACCTCAATTCTGAGCCAATGCACTTGCATCCTCTCGCTTATGAACATAGATCCCTCCCCTGTGTTCCTCAAGTGCAAAGAGAACAGGTCAAGCTTGCCAGGGGGTCCACTGGGAGTGCCCTTGCTAGACTTGAAATGGAAGTTCCTTCCCCTTTCCCTGCAGAGGAGTGGGGCTCACAACAGAATAGCATTTCTCTCTGAAGAAATCCATCCAAGGTGCCTCCTCATTCCACTCCAATCCCTATCTTTCATCTGACCAAGCTGCCTAAGCATCAAACAACAATTCTGCACAATTCCCTATCTAGATTCTGCCTGTGGGGGATTGAGCTTACATTCATTTGGGCATCTGAAGGCCACTGATTTGTGACCTTTTGAAATTAAGCCCCCATTACATCCATTTTAGAGTCATTCCACTTTTTCCTTCCCTTTCTAACAAAATCATTGAGATAACTTTCAGAGAAAGCCATGATCCTCCTTTTAATTACAATAGGAAAAACAGCAGCAGAATTCACTGGATAATGAAGCTTGTCCAGATCCCTACAGAACCTGCTGGGCAGCCAAACTGAAGGACAGCCTGAGATTCTCTCAGACACCAGCTCCATCAAAGGCAGGCTGTCCTCTGGTCCAGTATATGATGATGTGATTCTATCAGATCGATTATTGTCCCAGGGCTAAAGAACCAAGTGTTTTTTGTTTGTTTGTAGATTTTTTTGTGAAAGTATGATAACATACAGGAGACTTGGAAAACACAGAACAAAGTTACAGATAGTTCTACTATATATTACAATTATTTCAAGTAGATAAATTCTTTAAGTAGATAGATTTTTAGTTGGAGTTTTAATACCAAACTCTCAAAAATTAATAGAATGAATATACAGAAAAGTAGAAAGATATAGTAGGCCTGAAAACACTGTGAACCAATTCAACATAATTAAAATTTATATAATTTTCACACAGCAGTAGTATACAAATTATTCAAGTTTCCATGTCTTTTAAACTAGGAAACCCTGGAACATATCCAGGGACATAAAACAAGATACAAAAATTTAATGGTCTAAAGGTATTGAAATCATAAAGTCTGTCCTCTTATCACTGTGGAATTATGTTAGAAATCAGTATTGTTCCTGAAAAAAAAATCAATATCAAAAGATATTTGAAAATAACCCATATATTTTTTAGTGCAATGTGATATTTACCAAGAGAGGTTGTTGACTTAGCTGAAAGGCTTTGATCTAACTCAATAAAGTTAGAAGACTGATTGCAAAGGGTGATTGCAGAGAAGAAAGCATTTAAATGAGAAATTAATATCAAAATGAAAAATTAATATCATAGATACTTTAAAGACTCCATGTATTTGAAAATTAAATGTCCACTTTTAAATGATGGGTGTATCTAAGAGGCCATAATGAGGAAAATTAGAGAATATTTGTAACAGAATAAAGATGAAAAGAGAATTTACCAGAGAAGAAGCAAGCGTTAATACACTAAGTTGGAAACAAAACAAACACCCCGAGTGAGAGACATACTCCAAAGCATTTAGCTATAAGTTGAAAGCAAATTCTTATAATTACATTTTTATTTAATATTTTTAAAAGTCCCACTCAGACTCCCCCTTTTAACCACAGAAATATCTCCAAAAAGTATCTCTTCTCTGGTAGTGCAAACTTCAGCATCAAAGGGCTCCAAAGAGGCCATCTGTGCTCAGAACCCTATGATCAACCTTCCTGGGTGGATCTGAGTTTGCAGAGAATTCCCAACTGTTCTCAACTGCGAGGGGCCTGTGTAGGAAGGAAAGAGATCTCTGTGGCTACTGGAGTCATGGCTACGCTAGTGGACAGTGGCCTGGGAAAACTAAGGTCAGAGTCTTTGTGTTCTGCGTGCACTTAGATACCAGTTGTCCTGGTTTAGTCCAGACTGGAATCTGGAGTCTGAATTCTTGATGATCTCATGGGCTAGGGACTCTTTAGGTGTTTCTTGGCAAGGTTGGTAGACCTAGGGGCATTTGTGTGTGTGAGAGAGATAGAGAGAGAGAGAGACAGAGAGAGAATGTGTATAGCTACCCAATCCCCCAGACTATTTTTAAGCCTCTCTGAAGAAAAACTGGAGGCAGATGCTGGAGGAAGCGTTTTCACGAGGGAATTTGTAAGACGCTGTGCACACACAGTTCTGCTTTGGGACCTTGGTGATAAATAAGATGAAAAGTCTTAGATGGAACGATCTCCCCGCCTCTGCATTAAGATGACACCTTGACACGCTGGTGCTCTCACACGGGGCACCTCTGGAGTCTCTCGTGAATGGAGGACAGTGTCAGGGCGAGTCACGGACAGAGAGGAAACAGCAGCAGACGGCTGTGGCAGCCGTGCCTGGATCATGAGCCACAAGAGGTAGCCTTCTCCCACTTCTCAAAATATCTGCGTCTGAGGGCGTCACAGGAAAAAGTGAGGGCTAGAACAGGAAAAGTGGAAGGCTGACTTTAGTGGGGCTTTGCTTGTGTCCACAGGCTGACTCGGCCTTGATTTCCCGACAGCCAAGAAAAAGCGTTTACAAAATGGGGGCATTTACAACAGTTGAGCCTGGTTGCAACATGACTCACACTACATGGATTATTCTGGGATAAATCCCGACTAGAAATAAACCAGTACTAGAAATAAATCAAATATTCAAACCTTGGGGGTGCATAACAAATTACTTCCAGATTCTCTCTAAGCATGTGACTTCCTGGGTCCACCCTCAGAGAGTCTAAATAAGCAGATCTGAGCTGAGGCCCAAGAATCTTCTAGCCAGTCACCCAGGCACTTCCTGAGTCAGTGAATGAAGGCCCATGTTTGGACAAATATTGGCTTACAGCTGTACACCACCAGGCTTGCACACAGAGCCAAAAGTTGGGGACATTGTCACTTCCACGCTGAAAGTAAACCACACACCTCGATTGCCAGTGAGGCTCGCCAGCCAGGTCCTCTCCTCACACAAGTTACCTCTGGAAGCAGGAGTAACCTTTGAAGAAAATGGTGCTGCTGTGAGTCTCAGAGGTAACAGAAGTTCTGCCTGGCTGCCAGGTGAAGAACTGTCCTTTTTAAACAGCAACTTCTCATCAGAGGGCCTCGGCAACTCCCCACAGAGTTGCATTTTGATTAGAACGAGATCACGAGTAAAAGGATCCTGGAGCAAATGAAGTAAGCAGATAAGCCAGGTGCCATTGCTTTGCTCTGAGGGTTGGATGAAGAAAATGCAACTTTGGATTTTCCTGGCAGTCCAGAGGTTAAGACTTTGCACTTCCATTGCAGAGGGCGTGGGTTCAATCCCTGGTCAGAAGATACCACACGCTGCAAGGTGCGGACAAATAATAATAATAATATTTTTTTTAATTTAATTTAAAAAAAGAAAGAAAGAAAATGTAAGTTGCCCTACGGCAGGGAAGACAGAAAGGAGAGACACAAGGGAAGTTCTGGTGATGGGAACGTCTGTGTGATTGTTTCCATGAGTTTGTAAGAGAGAACTAAATGTTCAAGGTGCCGAGCCTCCAGGATTTCAGAGATGCAGAACCAAAATCCAGGGTCACAGGCAGGAGGAGGCTATCTAGAAAACAGTGTTACCAAAGTGAGGGGGCTGGTGTCTGCCTCAGCTTAGGGAGGAGCCATAGTGCATGAAGGGCCAGGAAGAGGGACTGAGGAGCAAGCCAGACAGAGGTCAGAAGCCTAGAGGTCGGAGCAGGGGCCGGGCAACAGCCCAACGGGCAGCCCCTGCCTAGATGCCAAGCTAAGTTAAGCTAATGTGCAGGGCATGCTAGGTGCAGCATGTCTGGCTATATCCCAGCTAACTTACTTCTTGCCATTATTTAGCTAATATTCCAACGTTCTCCAACAGGCATAAATTATTGATTTACCTCTATTCCATAGTCCGGTAATTCTCAAACTTGGATGTGCATCAGAGCAGCCGGAGAGCTTGTTAAATTTCAGATCCATGAGCCACAGCCCAGGTTTTGTGACTCAGTAAGCCAGGCCAGGCTAGAGAATTTGTGTCCTCACAAGTTCCCAGGTGATGCTGATGCTGCTCATCCAGCTACCATACTTTAAGAACCACTGATGGAGGGACTTCCCTGGTGATCCAGTGGTTAAGGCTCTGTGCTTCCGAGGTTGGGGCTGCAGGTTTGTATCCCTGGTTGGAGACCTAAGATCCCATGTGCTGCAGGGTCTGAGGCAAAAAAAAAAAAAAGGTAAATTTATTTTGTAAAGCAACTACACTTCAATGCAAATTAATAATTAAGAAAAGAACTACTGATTCAGTCCATCCTTCCCTCAAACAGATGAAAAGGGCAGGATGGTAGGAGAAAGAAAGAGGAGAAAAGAGCCTGAGAAGAGACAATATGTGACAATGTGAGAAGGGCAGTTTACTCCATGGATATTGTGATTTCAGTGTCTATGGAAAAAAGTTAATAAAAAGAAGTTTGTACCAGCTGATTGACGCAATAAATTTCACATGCAAAATTTACTGCACTGATTTGAGAGTAAATAGTTCTGTGAAAAATACTCAGACATCAACAGTCTTTTGCATTTTATTCTGAACAAGTTTAAACATTCATATCTATATCTAAAATTGTCAACTGCAAAAGAGACAGTTTTACCTCTTCCTTTCCAATTTGAATGCATTTTATTTCATTTTCGCCCAATTACTCTGGCTGGAACTTCCAGAATTATGATGAATAGCAGTGGTAAAACTGGGCATCCTTATCTTGTTCCTGAGTTTGGAACGAAGATTTCTATTGAGTATGAGGTTAACAGTAGGAAAATTCATAGCTGAGAAAGTTCAGAGGGTGAGGAAAGGCAAGAGGGCATGCAGGGTGGGGATTGCCTAAAATTTATTCATTTTACCCTTTGTGGGCCTGAGGCTGAAAGTTTTAAAGTCAACTTATCAAGCAAGATTTAAAGTTAAAACTGATTGCCTAGGTCTAGTTCCAGTTATTACTGCTCTAACTTGCAAGAACTGTGAAACCTTGAGCAAGGTTCTTAACTCTTTTGAACCTTAGTCTCCTTCTCCGTAAAATAAACCCGTGGGTGGCATGAGGTTATCCTGAAAGTAACACAGCTTTAAAGAAGGCCTAGCCTAACCACAGGGGAGTCAACCACCACTTTAAGCTATTTAACAGTTAAAACCCACCGCCACCAGCTAAGGCCCAAACTGAGACCTGACTCCTTTCCCACCTCAGCCCTCTTCCCTTTCTACACCCAGATCAGATCCAGGTTCCTTATTTTACTTCAGTGAACTGTTCACCTCATACTCTTATAACCTCAAATCAAAAGACATCCCCAGGATTTCCCTGGTGGTCCAGTGGTTAAGGCTCCATGTTTCCAATACAGAGGGCACTGGTTTAATCCTTGGTTGAGGAAAATAAGAGCCACATGCTGTGTGATGCAGCCAAAAGATTTTTTTAAGGCATCCCCACTTTACAGATAGGAAAACTGAGGTGCGGAGGAGTTTAACCCACTCATCCAACATCACATGGCTATTAAATGGTGGATCCAAGATCTTTCTCATCTGTCTGACCAAAGTGTTTCATCTTTCCACTTTTCTTTGTGACTCCCAACCCAGTAGTTTTCACCGCACCACACACTGGGAACCTTGATCTCTGCCGAGTGCACCTGCAATATCTCCACCTCAGCCTCTGCCTGACCTTTCACTCTCCCCTTGGGTATCCAGCCCCAAACCAGGAAGGGGGCATTCCTTACCTGCCTGCCCCTTCGCACTCAACACAAGCACACACTGCCACAGTCTCCTGCTAGGCCGTGTGTGAAAGGTGTGGGCTACAGGAGAGAATAAGCCCTGTAATTTATTCCTGTCACAGGAAACTTGAATATTAGTTAAATCACAACAGGGAACCAGCCATTCAGGGGTAATACAGTCAAACATTTCACTCAGTCCAAACATACCTGCGGAAGGGAAAATGATTCTGGCTGTCTTTGAAAGAATCCTTGAGTTCTTTGTATTCCAGGCACAAGCACCTTATGTACTATTTTCAGAACAAAGGTTCTGGTTTGAACATTAAGTGTCTCTGACATGGTCTCAGTTAGAGGCAGTAGCACAGAGATCCCATCCACTGTGACCTCCTCCTCAGGATGGAAAGGCGCTAGGCTTTAGCCCCCGAAATGAGAAGCAGGCAGGGTAGCCCAGTAGCAGAACCCAAGAGTGCCTTGCACACCCCTTCTGGCCTTGCTGCCATGAGGCATGGGGAGTTGGGGGGTGGCCGGGTGAAGCCACAAAGACGATAGCTGACTCCTCAGAGCTGCCTTGTATCCTCTGCCAAAAGGTGGAAAAGCTGGGCGGAGCCAGAACTGGGTGGGAATGAACATTTGTGAAGGATGCCAGAATTGCTGAGAAAGGGACCTGGGTGTCTTCACCTTTTTAAGTGTTTTGTAAAGAATGTAATCGGAGTGGGAGTATTGAGACCACGCTATGGGTAAGGAATGCAGGATAAGAGAAGAGGAATAATGATCTCATTTTGAAGTGTTTAAAAAAGCAAAGCTTTTTTCAATTAAGATACAGTTGTCATAAGTAATAGAAGCCATGGGCTTCCCTGGTGGCTCAGATGGTAAAGAATCCGCCTGCAATGCGGGACACCTGGGTTTGATCCCTGGGTTAGGAAGATCCCCTGGTGGAGGGCGTGGCAACTCACTCCAGTATTCCTGCCTGGAGAATCCCCATGGACAGAGGAACATGGCAGGCTACAGTCCATGGGGTCGCAAAGAGTCAGGCACAACCAAGTGACTAAGCACTCATAGAAGCCACGATTAAGAATAGCCCAGGTCATCTTGGTGCTCATTGTCTCATAGAACAGAAAATGGGAGGTAGGACATGGCCTAGACGTGTAACAGTATCTGCAAACTCGGGCATCATTTGCCTTTTACCTCTTCCATCACCAAAATCTTACACTTGCTGTTCTTCCACATGCTTGTTGCCTCATGGTCACAAGATCACTGCCACTGACCCAGGGATGCAATTCTTTGAAGGTAGGGCACAAAGAAGTATTTTTGGCTGAGCTTTTCTTTTCATAAGACTCACTCTCAGTGGAGAGGAAAACTTTCTCTATAAGACCCCAGAAGTTTTCCTTCATGTGTTTATTAGCCAAACTGGGTCACTTAGCCATGCCTAGCTACAAGGGAATCTGAGAAAGGAAGTACATGGCTTTTCAATTTCTGTCTTTGGAAATAGGCAAGGGTTGGGGATGGCTATGGAGTAGACAGCTAAGACTATCTGCCATAGGAATAAGAAGTATGGCTAAAATAAAAATAAAAATTCCTCTTCTAAGGCCAAAGAAAAGATTTTAGAACATATCTACAGTTTTAACAACAACAAAAAGAGGAAGTTTTGTATATAAACATCTCTATTATTTAAGGAAAAAAGACAGACCTATCTGTGTATGCATATTTCACTTCTATACAGTTTTTTTTAAAGCAGGACAGCTTCAGAATCCTGCATATCTTTGACCCAATTTGCCCCAGAGGAAAATAATAAATACGTATAAAGTTGTATATGGACATATCTATGGGTAAGAGTGTGGTGTGTGTGTATCTACAACAGCAAGAAGGTGGAACAACCAAGTACGTCCACTCTTTACTGCTCTGCCTGGACCTCCCCTTTTTGTATTCTCCTCCATGTGGTTTGCATCTTAACACGGGCAAGATGAAGCCACTCTTTCTAGCTCTACCTTCACCCTGTCCTCGGTGGGAGGGTTTGATCTGTGCCCTCCACGCTACATCCAGAAGCTCTGCCTCATCCCAGCACTTGAGTCAAAGTCAGTAGGTGTCTCCTCCTCACCCTAGGGTTGATTCCCTGCTAGGAGAACTTCAAAGAAACTGAAAAGAAACTTCAGTTGTGGCGCCACACAAGTTCTCCCAAAATACCAGTCCTTCCCCCACTGATGGGGCCTAGGCTCAAACTGAGGTCTCCACTGCAAATGAAAGCCAGTCTGAATCCCAGCTGGTGCAACAAGCAGCTTCACAGGCCAAGGAGAAGCAAATCTGGACCCTCAACCTCTCAATCCAGTTGAGGGAACAGCAGGGGAATATCTCCTGGGGCTGAGGTTTCTTCTTAGAGCCACGATATACCATGGCACTAAAGTTACTTGACTCTGCTGCTTGTAAAAATGAAATGGGAATTATTCATTGTGAAGGCTTGTGATTTGTTCATTAGCCTTAAAAGGGAATGTAAGTAAAAATAGCAGTGTGTGTGTGTGTTATCACTCAGTCGTGTCCGACTCTTAGTGACCCCATGAACTGTAGCCAACCAGGCTCCTCTGTCCGTGGGATTCTCCAGGCAAATACTGGAGTGGGTTGCCATTTCCTTCTACAGGGGATATTCCCAACCCAGGGATTGAACCCTGGTCTCCTGCCTTGCAGGCACTTTACTGACTGAGCCACTGGGGAAGCCCAAAAATAGCAGTAAGTGTTGCTAAACCCATATAGGTGATTAAGGTGAACTGAGTTTCACTTGCTTCTGATGTTGTAGGCAGAGTAAACCTATCTTATTTGCTAAGGAAACACACAAATATATTTCCCAACCAACTAAAATGCTAGATACTAAGACCATTTAGAAATTTATACTAATGAACAATCAGTCTGTGAGATGGAAATGAAACCTATGCAATGATGAAATTATTAAAGGCAGCATAGCTCAGCCTTGCAGGAACTATTGATGTTAAGGTCTCTCTCTAAGCTAATGAGAATGTTCCAGGCATAGAGTTAGAATTTTAGTGCTTGACAGAAGCTTTGAGATAATAGCATCAATTGTTGAGTGCTTACTATGTGCTGGGTGCTATTTTAAGTGTTCTGTATGCTTATGCAACAACACAAGAAGTCCACACTGTTTCTCTTCCCACTTTTACAGATAGTGACTTGCCAAAGTCCAGCCAGTAAATGGTCAAGCGTCAGGATTTGAGTCAAGTAGTTTAAAGCCTGTGGTCTCTCACGCCTCACAATAGCACAGTGTCCCACATTTTGAGGTACTTTCTGTGGGCTGCAAATGAGTTAACTGGGTCAAGACAGATTTAGGCCAGAGAGAGGATTGTACAATGGTGTCCGCCAGTGTCTATGTCCTCAGGGAGAACTGCAGTTTCCAGGAGCTCTCCAAGGTCAGCAGATATTCCACCAAATTCCACCAGGAGTGGAATTTCCAAGTGCAGAATCTTGAGCTCATGCACACAAGAGAAGCAAATACTGGGAGGCCCAGCACTCTGTGTTTTAATAAGCTTATAGCTGTGCCACCAATGTAGAGGGTTGTCAGTGCGGTCCTGCTCTTCACAGGGAGTAATAACACAATATTGGACACAGATTCACTCCCAAGTAATAGACCTAGAGCCTCAAAACTGGAATTTGTTAAGGAAAAAAAAAGAGGCTTCGTAGGATGAAGCATCATTCAATGGCCCCTAACTCTCAGGAAAGCTGCTTCCCATACCTGAATTGTGAAAATACCCCCATCCTGCCCCAAACGTAGGTATCACCCTCTTCAGACCAAAGTGGAGGAGAGTTTGGGGATCCAGGGCCAACGGAACACACGTGACCTTTTCAGGCGCAACAGACAAGAGCTAGTATGTTCCCTTCATCCCCAGATCCTTCCAGAATGGGCTGGAGGGTCAGTACCACCTTTCTGCCATTTCCAACCCTCCCCTCTCCACCATCCCCTCCTCCCAAACTGATGGAGAAGCAAACACCAAAGTCACAGGTGACTCTGTGACTAGTTCTGGGGCTCCTGATGCCTCACAAGAGGTGTGTGGTTTGTCAGTTGTGTTATAACTGCTTGGCATCTGTTTATAGAATGAGGTTTCTCCTCTTCTAGTGGCTCCCAAAATTTGCACAGGCCCCTCAACGTTCATCTCTACACAGTCAGCCAGGACTGAAATCCCCCGTGGGCTCCTGCTGGGAGCTTGCCCTTCTAAAGGGCCAGCGTGAATTTCTTGCATGTTTCTGGAGGCCATGCTCCGGCCAAGCAGCTGAAGCTGAACTGGAAATAGTATCTTCCTTTAAAATCCAACTCCTCAGCTCCTGGGTAAAGAAGCTGCCCCTGAGCTGAGAAACCAGTGGCTCAAGGGCTCCACCATGAGGAAGTCAGGAGATGTGACCCCAGGCAAATCCTCTCCTGGATCTTCCAGAGCAGGTACCACCCACAGGAAGCCAAGGGCTTCCAGCAGCAGTAGGAATAGAAATTTGGGTGAACTCAATGGGATTTAAAGCCATGACAGCTGGGTTGGAGTCCTACCTCTAACTTTTACTAGTTGTGTGGCCTTGGGCAAGTAACTTAACTTGTCTGAGCCTCAGGTCACTTAAAAACCACGGGTTTGGCTGAAAATTTCCTTCAGGTTTTTCGAATACCCCAAAGAACTTTTAGGCTAAACCAATATTACTGTGATACAGTAATTCTGCATAAAATCAGGGAACCAATGAAATGATTGGAATAATATGATTGCAAAAATCACCTTATAAATGCTAAGGTATGTACAAAGAATATTTTATTAAGAATCAAGTGTTCAAAATACAGTGAAGCACACATTTTTCCTCTTAGAACCTGGACACCATTGTTACTGGGGAGGCACCATCGAGAGTGTTCTTTGACCATTACTCACACACACTGGAGATGCTTTTTTCCTCTGATGTGTGAACATACCAACCTGGAGGAAAGAATAGACAGCATCTGTGGTTGTGAGAGGTGGCACATGGGGCAGAAAGCCCAGATGCACAAGTCACCTAAAAAGGTCACGTAAAGCAAGGACAGCCGTTTTTTTTTTTTATTACCAACTGATGATACAGGCCACGGATACCACATTCTTTTGAAACAACCGTGCTCTTCTGAGACTCACAACTCAGCTCAGCTCCTCTCTCCTCCTTGACACCTTGTCCTCCAGACAATACTTCCCTTTCACTGAAGACTCGAACCCCTGGCTCTCGGGGTCCACCCAAGGCACAAATTCCAGATTCTCAGCTCCTGGACTGAAACACACATGAACAACCAGGTTCTTTCCTGTCACTTTGCTTTGGTTTCCAGAACCATTTTCTGCTTTAACTATGGTCCTTTTGGTTGCAAATCAAGAAACCTGGGCTTCCCAGGTGGCACTAGTGATGAAGAATCTGCCTGTAATGCGGGAGACACAGGAGACACGGGTTCGATTCCTGGGCCCAGAAGATCCCGTGGAGGAGGAAATGGTAGAGCACTCCAGTGTTCTTGCCTGGAGAATCCCATGGACCATGGAGCCTGGTGGGCTACAGTCCAAAGGGTCACAAAGAGTTGCACAAAATGACTGAGAGGCTAAGCCCACACAAGAAACTTAACTTGAACTATCTCAGGCAAAATACAGACATTTATTACCTACACAACAAAAAGTTGCAGAGAATTGGGATAAGGTTGGACTTTGGCATTAGAGGAAGGACCTTTTCTCTAGCTTTGTTATTAGAATAGAAGTGACCTTTTTCCTTTAGTTTCAGTTAGAGAACCCCTTAGGTAAGGACCTGGCCCCACGTGGATCACATACATAATGCTGCGCCCAGACAGATGCAGATGAAGGAGCATTTGCAGCCCTGCGAGAACCACGTGGTGGGAACAGAAGCAAGACCTCCCAGGATTAAGTGGCTGTTATTCCCGGAAGGGAGAGCAGAAGAGATAGTCTCCTCAATCACTCTCTGCTTGTAATGAAGCAGAAATCGTGCATAGAAATTTGTATCCTGGATTCTACTGCCAACTTCTTAGTTCTAGATTCAGAATTCCTCTATTGTCAATTTTTTCTGCTGAGAATCTCTCTTAGGTGCCCATAGCCCAAAGAGAAAAAATACATGAGAGCGGCACCTCTTTGGGGAGCAAGGGTAGGAGCAGAGTGTGGGAACCGTGAAAAAGCAGTTGTGGAGAATGGAGAACAAGTTTACCAGGAAACTGTAGTATGATTGTCAGACAGTGCTGACGTAGGTGCTGTAAGCTGTATGTTTGGGTCCCACCAAAATTCATATTGAAACCTAGTCCCCAAACAAACAAAAAAGAAAAAATTAAAAAAAAAAAAGAAAAGAAACCTAATCACCAGTATGATGGTATTTGGGGGTGGGGCCTTTGGGAAGTGAGTGGATCATAAAGGCAGAGCCTTTATGAATGAGATTGTGGTTTAGTTGCTAAGTCATGTCTGACTTTTTTGTGACCCCATGGACTGTAACACACCAGGCTCCTCTGTCTATGGGATTTCCCAGGCAAGAATACTGGAGTGGGTTGCCATTTCCTTCGCCAGGGGATCTTCCCAGCCCAGGGATTGAACTCATGTCTCCTGCTTTGGCAGGCAGATTCTTTAATGAACCACATGAGGGAAGCCCATGAATGAGATTGGCGCCCTTGTAAAAGAGCCTTCAGAGAGCCCCTCCCTTCATGTGAGGGCACAGCCAGTAGACAGCTGTCTATAAACCAAGAAGCAAGGTTCACCAGACATTGAATCTGTTAGCATCTTGATCTCCGACTTCCTAACCTTGAGAACTGTGAAAAATAAATGTCTTGCTTAAGCCACCCACTCTACAGCAGTTTTTTGTACAGTGGCCCAGATGGACTAAGACAGTAGGTAATCACAAATGTAAAGTAGATCCAATTTGTCTTATATGACTTTTTCTCTACCAGTATTTGGCTGCCTGGGTACAAACGGGGAAAAACTGGATTGTTGTTTCATAACGGAATGCAGAATTGCTTTGAATTTTCTAGGTAAGGTAGAAAATGCAGATAAAGAACAGTTCAGGACACTGATAAGAATGTTACTACTAGTAATATGATATATTATAGAATCTCAGCTGGATACCAAGAGACAGGAAAAATGGCTCATGGATTGAGAGAAAGTAGATGAGAGACAGCTGAAGGGGGTGCACCCACTTGGGTCAAAGAGTGGTAGGAGGAATAGTTAAAGTAATACCAATATGTGTTTATCTGTATACACAAATAGAAAATATATACAGTCCTTCACTAGGATAACCCCTGCACTTATAAAGAAACATTCTTACTCAAAAGGACATACATGAAATGACAGAGACATGATACAATTTATTTCAACGTACTAAGGCAAAAAAATTAACAAAACAACTCATTTCTTTGGAAAAAATCAAATTGTATATATGCAGTGTTGGCTTGATTTCACTGTAATGTAAAATACATTAAAAATATTTGAGTATACCACATTCAATAAAGCTTTCTATGTACATAGTAGATACTTGCTTTGCTAAATGACCAGACATTTGGAAAAATCAAAACACAGTTGTAAAACAGAGTCAAATATATGTTAAGATTCTTGTAAACTTAGAAAAAGACTGAATTGTTATATTTTTACCTGTATAAAAAAAAACTCTTTATTCTTTCATTTTCACCTGTATTTTCTTTAATAGAATTAAGCCCCAAATTTGAAGGCTTAAATTCTTTCATCCTAATTCCTTGGGACTATCAGATTTTCCTTTGAACCTGTAGCTGTCTAAAAAAGGAGCAGACCATTTTTTTTTTGGAGCAGACCATTTAAACGAAGGAAAAATAAAGATATCCAGATTCCCAATCTGTGCCACTCATGTAGATTATGAAGAGTTCCTGAGTTGGCTACCCATTCACTCATCTTAGTTCAAAAACATAATAGCTGGTTACAGGATTAAACTGGCATTCTTGCAGCCCATCAGCTTTCTTAATCACTGAAAATTATTGACATGTGGCCCTTAGCTTAATCTGAATAACTGTAATTTAGGAATTCTATGACATGATGTTAGCATATTTAAAAGTAAAATGCAAAATTCTGAATATTAAAGAATTTATTTTTTAAATATAGAAGATGCTGTGTTTTCCATGAACAAATGAAAATCAAAATGGCAAAAGAAGCTGAAACATCTGAATGTTTCAAAATGAGTGAACTGAAAAATTTCATATATAAAAACATGACTGAGGTAAGCTTAAATTATAAGAATAATTGTTTATTTTATTTTCGTATGTAACTGAACAGCAAAACAGCCCTGTCTGAAAGCACTGGAGCAAACAGTCTTCCTGAGTCCTTTCAAGTCATGATTCTACATACTGCAATGAAACATTTTTAATAAATGCAATTTGTCATTGAATGACTAGTTTTTACATTCTTAAATAATAAACTTAACTTTAACTACTATAGCAATGATTTAAATACATGTGCTGTTAAAACAAAAAGTTATAAACATGTTCTGAATTATTTTATTTGCTTGTGAGATAATATTGAAAAGAGATTCTACAAGTTCTTGGCTCCGTAAGAACTAAGAACCAAAATACTAAACATAATAAATAAATATGAAACCTGGAAGCTCAGAAAAGAGGATAGAGTACTGAATATAATAAACCAGTGTATTTAAAAATCCAGTATTTCAGTATTAAAACTTCACCTCAATACAGTTAGATTTATTGCTATGATAAATAAGCTTCATATTAAGGCACCTGTCATTACCTATGAGAAAGATGTAGATTCAAAACAAAGGGAATATGCAATATAAAACTTTTTTCTTTTATTCTTATGTCACTACCGATATATTATCAACTTCAAATGTAAGTTTTTGTATTGGCAGTAGATGAACATCTTTGAATATATTACCTGAATATAGTTATAATGTTTATGATACAATAATTAATGTATGTGATATCTTAATTAAACTATGTGATACTTTAATGGGAAAATAGGCAAAATCAAGTCAAGATGGATAGCAAGGACTAAATATTAGAAACATAGTAAACTTCTAAGAAAAAAAACAATACATTGTAGTGACAGTGACTAGGGGCAGATCTTGGCCAAGCCATTGAATCTGACTGAGCCTCACCCTCTCTCTCTATAAAATGTCAATACTGCCCGCTCTGTCAAACTCATAAGGTTGTTTTGAGATCAAATGAGGTGATATAAAAACACTCAGCAAACTCTGAATCCTTGAACAATTATATGGTATTATGACAGGCCAAAATAGCTCAAGTTTCTGATATGCCCTCTAACATAAAGTCATGGCCTATTCCTTTTGCATCCACTTGAAAACTCCCTGTTTTAATGCATTAGGTAGTTGTGGACTGAATGGAGGAAAAAGTTATGCAAAGAAAAAATCTCTAATCCTTCTTAAGCAGAATTGTACACAGCAGTTTGCTGTGAGTGGGAAAACCCACTGCTTGCTTAGGCTCAGGCTACCTCTTGACACTTCCCTCCCACACAGGGAGCAGACTTCTCAGAGACCTTGTAGGCTGGCCTTTCCTCAGTCTCCCTAGGGACACCATCTGCTATCATGTGACAGGCATAGTTCCAGAAAAGAACTGAATCTCAATAACAGCATAAGAGAGTTTTAGGAGTATAAGAAATATAGCTGCGGTCAATCACAGGGACACTTCTCAGCTTGGCACAAAGTTGAAATGGCTCAATAATCCCCACCAGGTCCTCCCTTGCTTGGTCCAAAGCCCTTTTTCCATGTAGAAAATACTTCTGGGCCAGCTTTTTCCCAACTATGTTCTGAGGAACATTAGGTGAGATGTTAACAGGTGAAAAACAGATCTTTATTAAGTAGGTCTGGAATAAGCAGTGGGGTCTACATTGATGTACTGCAGAATTTCTCAGTGTTCGATGTATCGACTATACATTCCAGAGAGGAACGGAGCATGCAACATTTCCCAAACTCATTTGACCACAGAATCTTTTTTTTTCCTCCCCACAAAATATCTAGACAGGCTAACAGCTCTTATAATACTATTTGGGAAATAATATTCTAGCTAATCCACCCTGGTTTTAAACATTTCAGGGCAACATCTGGCTAAAATGATCCTTTTAATTTCTGAAGGAGCAGAATAATTTTGCTTATAAGGTCAACTATCATGATAACCTCAAGGATTCCACTCCATAAGTTTTCTCCCCAAAGCAGCTAAGAACCAAATTTCCTTAACTATAACGCTGAGAAATTCAAAGAAGTTATTCTCATGTTAATGAGAAGTACAATCTTTTTGAGGAAATATTTACATTCTTCTAAAACATTAAAAACACAAAGATCTAATTCTAGATCTTAGGACCTAGAATCACAGTTACTTTGAGGAGACAGAGAATTTTATCACATCACTGCAATTAACACTATTAATCACAATAATAATAACAGGAGAGGGAGAAGGGGGAGAGAAAGAGGAGGAGGCTGCAACAGCAGTATTGGCTGAGACTCTATGTTGCATCTCAATCCTCATACACACTCTGAATTTAGACCTGCTATCACATTCACTTTAGGGTTTACATTCATCTGAGGTTTAGACAGATTAACTGACTTTCCAAGGGTCACACAAAGTAGGACAGAATCTCAAATTCTATCTGACCCCCCACCCCATGCTCTTAACAACTACAGAATGCCATCTTATATTTTAGGGGTGAAACAAAAGCATCTGAAGGTCGTACTCTGAATGACAAACAGGAAAATTAAAGCATATTTCTATAAATTCAACTTAATTGATATTTGGTTTCAGATTTCCTTTTGAGCAAACTCCTAAGTCCTAAAGGAGATATTTTAGGTTTGTGTTTTGTTTTTAAGCAGAGAAAAATAGGCTGCCATTTACCAATGATAAGTTTAGATATGGGGAGGGTTTTAAAAATCTGCATCTAAGGTGAAGACATTATCTGTAGTTTCTGCCATAACTGCAAAACGCTGATACTCTGAAACTCGTTTCTCAAAGAAATTTGTTTTCCCCTCTAAGGAAATGTTTTCCATAAAATCAAAGGGATTTTCTGCTTGAAAAACCTGAAAAGAAGAGAAATATTGTTAGACATTCTGAAGAAGCAAATTGCATCACATAAGAAGAGCAACAGATAACTTGGGTCTCCCAACACCATGTATCATCATCTGGCGATCACATATTCCCTAGGGTCCTGGAGGCAGTCAAGACTGATACTTTTTTTTTATTTTTATTTTTTTTATTTTTATTAGTTGGAGGCTAATTACTTTACGGTATTGTAGTGGTTTTTGTCATACATTGACATGAATCAGCCATGGATTTACATGTATTCCCCGTCCCGATCCCCCCTCCCACCTCCCTCTCTACTGATCCCTCTGGGTCTTCCCAGTGCACCAGGCCGGAGCACTTAAGACTGATACATTTTAAGATGACTGATACATTTAAGATGACATCTAAGATCGCCTACTAGCCTCTTAAAGGAACTAAACTAGCAACTCTGGTATTCTCAGAAATTGAAAGAAAAAAAAAAAGATTATTGCAGGAAATAGAAGATTTAATACCAAACTAAAATGTTTTCACAGCTTGAGAACTCTAAAACACCAAAGATATTATTGGCATTTTTCACAGGTATTACTATTATGCGAAGAGCCAACTCATTAGAAAAGACCCTGAAGCTGGAAAAGAGTGAAGGTGGAAGGAGAAGGGGGCAACAGAGAATGAGGTGGTTGGATGGCATAACTGAATCAATGGACATGAGTTTAAGCAAACTTCAAGAGATAATGAAGGACGTGGAAGCCTGGCATGTGGCAGTTCGTGGGGTCCAAAGAGTTGGACACGACTTAGTGACCAAGCAACAACCACTAGGCTGGCACATCTACATGATACTACAAAATACTATGTTACCAACAATGTACTGTGGACCTAAATATGTTTCTCAATTCACAGGAGACATGTAATCTTCAAATTGCTGTTAAGGAACCATGACCAGGGAAGACAGACTAAATGCTATCTATTGTAACCTCAAACAAAAAACGGAACACATGTTGACAAGAAGCTTTTTCACCGCTTCTGAATTCAAGAAGCAGGCTTGGAGATACAGCTTGATGGAAACTGAGATATATTGATGATTCATGAGGAACAATAAAAGAGAATTCTTTAAATTTGGACTATTCAGGCAGTAATTATGAATACCACAGAAAAGAACATATTCAAATAACCCAATTAAAATGGGCAAAGGATCTGAATGGATAAATGCTCTAAAGAACATCTACAAAAGGTCAATAAGTATATGAAAAGATGCTCAAAATCATTATCCATTAGGGAGATGCAAATCAAGACCACAATAAGATATCATTTCACACCACATCACACTAGGATGGCTGTTGAGGCTTCCCTGAAGGCTCATATGGTAAAGAATCTGCCTGCAATGCATGAGACCCGGGTTCAATCCCTGAGCTGTGAAGATCCCCTAGAGAAGGAAATGGCAACCCACTCCAGTAATCTTGCCTGGGACATCTCATGGACAGAGGAGCCTGGCAGGTTATGGTCCATGGGTCGCAAAGAGTTGGACATGACTTAGCGACTAAGCACACAGGATGGCTGTAGGTGTGTAAAAGACAACTTATTGTGGTCATCATTTCATGATGTATGGAAGTAATATCATTATGCTGTATACCTTGAACTTAAACAACACTATATGTCAATTATATTTCAACAAAACTGGAAGGAAAAAAAAGATAATAAGTGTTAGTGAGGATGTGGAGAAATTGGAACCCTCATGTACTGCTGGTATTAATATAAAATAATGCAGTCTGGTAGTTCCTCTAATGATTAAAGATAGAGTCACTATATGACTCAACAGTTTCACTTCTAGTTATATATCAAGATAAATGAAAACACATTTTCCCACAAAAACTTATATAAGAATGTTAATAGCAGTGTTATTCATAATAGCCAAAAAATGCCACCCAAATGCCACCATCAACCAATAAATGGATAAACAAAATTAGGTATAATCATACAATGCAATATTATTTGGCCAAAATAAGGAAAAATATACTGATACATGCCTACATGAATGAAACTTTAAAACATTATATTGACTTTGTATATACCATATACCAGTATACGGTATGTACTATATATTGTATGATTCTATTTATATGAAGTGGGAATTATAGAACAGGCAGATCTAAAGAGATAAAAACTAGATTAGTAATGCCTAGGCTATGGTGGGGGCTTCTCTGGTGGCTCAAGGGTAAAGAGTCTGTCTGCAGGGCAGGAGACCGGGGTTCGATTCCTGGGTTGGGAAGATCCCCTGGAGGAGGGCATAACAACCCCCTCCAGTACCCTTGCCTGGAGAATCCCGTGGACAGAGGAGCCGGGCAGGCTGCAGTCCACAGGGTCACACAGAGTGGACACAACTGACACTGCAACTAAGCAGCAACAGCAGGGATATGCGGGGTGGAAGAAACAAAGGTAAGTGACTGACTGCTAACTGGGAATAGAATCTTTTTGTGGAGTGATAAAAATGCTCTCAAATAGATTGTAATAGTTGCACAACTCTGAAAATATACTAAAACCCACTGAATTGTACATTTATTAATAGGCATATTGCATATTCTGTAATTTATATCTTAATAAAGCTATGTGTATTTTTTTTTTCCAAAAAAAAAAGACATGCTGGGCATGGTTGATGTAGTGGAACTCTGTGAAACTGTCAGAAATAGTGTTAAAAGGCAGTAAAAATTCTGAATGTTCATTCATGGCAGAATACAGTGGAAAGTGCACTGCACAGTAGGCATAGATTCACTAGATTTTAAAACTGAGTATCTTCCAAATCATTCATGGCATGAACAGAGTGACTAAGACCAACCTAAATCAAGTAGCTTGATTTTGACACACAGAAGTACTTGAATATTTACTGACTAATCCAAAACTAAGTTGAAAACAACATTAATGTGGCTTCTATTTGGAATTTTGTATAAGTGACAACCACTTGCTGATTTAAATAATCTCTTATTTTACCGAAATGTGTTGGTCCCTCAGTTGTAGCCAGCTCTTTAAGACCCCATGGATGGTAGCCCAGCAGGCTCCTCTGTCCATGGAATTCTCAAGCAAGAATACTGGAGTGCGTTGCCATTCCCTTCTCCAGGGGATCTTCCCAACCCAGAGATTGACCCCAGGTCTCTCACATTACAGGCATATTCTTTACTGTCTGAGCCACCAGGGAAGCCCAAAAACTATCATTATAAGAATAATTCCTTTTCTAGCTCCTTGAGTTCAAAGTTTTTTAGCTCATGTATTTTAAATTGTTTTGCTTTCTTAATATATGCCTTCAATGATACAAATTTTCCTCTGAGGATCTGTTTGGTTGCATTCTACAAATTGTGATATACAGTAATCTTATTGTCATTTAGTTTATATTTTCATTTTTAATCTCATTTTAAAGGACATAGTTTTGACTTCTAAGTAGATGGAACTTTCTGGTAATCTTTTATTATTAATTCCTAATTTTATTGCATTAAAATCTAAGAGTCAGTATAATTTCCGCTTTTTGGAATTTACTGAGATAGTTTGAAGGCCTGTGGAGAGCTGAGATTTTGTGCTGTGTCCAAATTTTCTCCTTAGGAGGCATGTTTCATATACTTACAATTAGCAAATTTTCCAAGGAAAACTAGACCCACAGGTCTGTAATTTTCCAATAAGTAGAAGGTGGATGTGTGGGTGTAAAGATGGTGGTGGGTGGTGGGTTAAAACATAGTGAGTTTATTTTAAGGTTTAAGTAAGCAAATTTATTTTATTATGATAAACATGTAACTTAGAAACAAAAACAATTTCTTTTAATACACAATTTATAAATTTCAGAGGTCATATTAATGTAATTAAAATCTTTATTTATTATTTATCTCATTAATGATCAGCAAAGAGAGGATCTTGCAACTAAAACAATATAAATAGTGATATTTTATATTTATAGTTACCAAATTTATAGTTACCAAAAACCTTTGTCCCATCTGATTCTCATCACAATATTTGTATAGTTACCAGAAAATAAGTGCTTTATCAAGAGAGTTAATGATTACCCACAAGCATCATGGATTTTATAAGGCTTCTCAATAATTTAAACTTCCATTTCCATGAGAAATCAGAACCCAACATTTCTAAATAACAGTATAATATTAACACACAGTAAATTGTGATGAATGTTACAGTGACTACAACGTGACCATGTGGTGTTCACTTACTGTATGTCTGACGCTATTTTAAGTGCATTACGTGTGCCAGCTCATCAGCAATAATGTGTGCTCCGTGTGTCCTCAGTCGTGTCCGACTCTTTGAGACCCCATGGACTGTAGCCCACCGGGCTCCTCTGTCCACGGCATTCCCCAGGCAAGAATACTGGAGTGGGTTGCCCTTTCCTTCTCCAATAATCTGTGGTAATCTATCTTCATTTTACAGATGAGGAAACTGAGACAGTGGTTAAGCAATTTGCCTAAGGTCACATTGCTAGAAAGTGGTGGAATCAGGATTCAAACCCAGGTAGTCTGGCTGCAGCCTCCATCTCACGTGAAAAACACACATGAAAATTCAGGTACATTATCTCTGATAAACAAAATGACAGAAATAACTTAAAGACAACTGAATTCAAAGAGTCAAATTATGACAGCTAATGTCTTCCTAATAATGATTTCCTATTTAAAAGTATTAACCCTCAAATTACAACACAGACACATGGGGATTTACCTGAGGGTAAACATATATTGGCATGTTAAATCCAATTACTTAAAGATAGTCCTATTAAATAGATACCTACAATTAATACAAAATAATTTATTGAGATTATTAGTTCTATGATTTATCAGCCTCCTACTTCTGTTAATGAATTTCATTTTAAGTATCGTTTAAGGATTTTGCAAAATCAACTGGTTCAGGCAAAACAAGCCTGTCATGGACAATTTACAAAATAGACTAGTTTGGGGAAGAATGGATATATATATATGTGTGGCTGAGTCCCTTTGCTATTCACCTGAAACTATCACAATATTGTTAATCAGCTATACCCCAATACAAAGTAAAAGGTTTAAAGTTCAAAAAAAAAATAGACTAGTGTGTTACAAAAGCTTTCAGTGAAATATAGTATGTATTTTAGAGTCCTTACCTGACTATAACATTTTAGCTAGTAGTAATACGTTTGAAACACCTTACCTTTGAGAATCCAAGTTCTGTAAGCAATCTGTCAGCCACGAACTCAATATACTGTTTCATCAGAACACAATTCATTCCAATGAGGCCAACTGGCAAGGCTTCTGTTAAAAACTCCTGAGACATAAATAAAAACAGAATAAACTACAAAGAAAGAACAATAAATAGTATATATTTTCCAAATAAAAAGAGGGTTTTAGCTTTATTAATCTTCTAAATCACTGATTTTGTTCGAGGAAAGTACACTAGGATAAATTCTTTCAACATGGCAAACAATCCCCATTTGCTTAAAAGGTTTGGGGTGCTGCTATTCACACTATTTCACATTCTCAAGTAGCCAAAGTAAATTGAAACTATTATATTACTGGTATTTTTAAAGTAGCACTTTTAGGACCCAAATTTATATGCTTTCTCAACAGAAAGAAAGGAGATATTTTGTTCTGAAATATCTAGAAAAAGATTCACCTAAGATGATTGCTGTGGTGAACATGACTTAAAAGGGAGTTGGGAAAGAAAAAACAATTAACAGAGAAAATGAGAAAGAAATAGAAATGGATCTGAGCATTGGGAGATAAACTGAACTCCAATTTTATTGAAAGACAGTGAAGTCGCTCGGTTATGTCTGACTCTTTGCAACCCCATGGACTATATAGCCTGCCAGGCTCTTCTGTCCATGGAATCCTCCAGGCAAGAATACTGGAGTGGATTGCCATTCCCTTCTCCCAGGGATCTTCCCAACCCAGGGATTGAACCCAGGTCTCCTGGGTTCAATAGGACTATCACTGTAGGCAGATTCTTAATGACAGTGGTAAAGTGTTAATAGAGGAAAAATAAAAACACATTAACCATTTGGATTTAGTTCTAAAAGTGATTGAAGATACCAAAATCTGGGACTTCCCTGGTGGTCCAGTGCTTAAGAATCTGCCTTGCAATTCAGGGGCTGCAAGTTTGATCCCTGGGCGGGGAAGTAAGATCCCACATACCTTGGAGCTACTGAGCTCTCATGCACATGCTGCACTTAAGACCCAATGCAGCCAAACAATAAATAAAAAAGAGATTTAAAAAAAACCCAGAATCCATTTTATGACTTTTCTCTCTTCAAATATGAAAACTAATTTTTTTTAAGTTTAAAAACTTACTTATTTTTCAACAAGCTCTTTCAAATGATAAAAATACATTCTAAGTGAAGCATCCATGTCTTTCCAGTGAGAGATCTTTACATGCCCGTAAATCACATTTTACTATTCACTAATTCATTTATTTCTTCATTCTATGAACATAGGAGGCATGCTTAAAGCCAGATACCTTGCTAGTTTTTTAAGAATACAACCAACAAGGACCTACTGTATAGGGAAGGGAACTCTGTTCAGTGTTATGTGCAGCCTGGATGAGAGGGGAGTTATAGGGGAGAATGGATACATGGACATGTATGGCTGAGTCACTTTGCTGTGTACCTGAGGCTACCACAACATTGTTAAGCAGCTATGCTCCAATTTAAAATAAAAAGTTAAAAAAAAAAATACAAAACAAGAAACCATCACTGCCCTCTAGTAGCTAAAAATCTAAAAATCTAAAGCTAAGATAATTAGAATAGTTTGGTATGGCATGAAATTTGATATATAAGTGAAATTAAAAAATAGTCCTGAAACAAATTTTAGTATACATAAAATCTTAATGTATTATAAAGACTGGCTTATAAGCCAAATTTTAACTTGACATAATAATTGCAATACATCATCTATTGGTACTGCCAGGTTGACCATATAATATTTCTGATATCTATTTTGACCTACAAAATGGCAATTTCATATGAGTCAATCTAATGCAGTCAAACATCAAAGAGAGATGTGCTGCTTATATAAGTGTCCCTGCTTACCTGCTCAATTTCAACGGCATTAACAATGATCTCCCTAACCCTTTCTTCTGAAGGCTTATTTACTAAGTACTGAAACATCAGGCAAGCAAAGTCGCAGTGAAGCCCCTAAAACAGAAGAAAAATATCACTGTCAAAGAACATTTTATCAGTTATTTTCACACAGTGATCAGGCTTTATATAAGCTAGGAATGCAATACTGAACTTCTGGAAGATGGAAGAAGGATTAATAGGGCCAGGATCTTCTTGTCTCCAAATCTCATTAAAATGCCAATCATAATAACCTATAATGAAAAAATTTCAAGGCCAGCAAATCTCAGTTAATTAACATGAAAGAAGAACTAATGAACAACAATGAAACCAACAAATCTGCAATCAAAAGCATTTTGGAAAGGAAAACAAACTAAGAAGAATCAAAAATAAAATTAATTCATTTTTAACTTTTAAAAAATTAAGACAGATTGAAAAACAATTAAGTATTTAAAGAAAAAGTAAAACTCAGATTTCAAAAATACAACAGTTCTATTAAACAAGAATGGTTCAAGAAAAAAATAAATTCAGTGCAAGGAAAATGGAAACTGAAGAATTAAGGATACCATCTGAAGCTGTGTAAAGCAGAAATGACATTGCGGAAAACTCAAAGACAGAAGTAAACAAATTTGTGAAATACCTTGAGAGTAGAATTGTTGTGCAAATACATGAAACGTTATAGAATCTTAAATAATTGGAAAACAGTGCAAGGAGCCTCAACCTACAATAATTGGAATTTCAAAATACACTTGATCTTAGCCAAAAGGCCGAGAAGCAGGAATTTCAAAATACAGAACAGATGGTATAAAGCTGAAAACAACTGAAAAAAATTTCAAAAAGTCAAAACAAAAAAGAGAAGGAGGTCAGAGACATAGAAGGATGATGGAGTTCTAAACAAAATTAACAATTAGATACTGACAACAAGGCAGAGTCAATTAACATTTCTAAACTACACAGAAAAAGAAATAATTTTGTAAGCCAACAAGGGAGGAAAGGAAGGAAGGAATATGCGCTTTAGAGGATTAAACATCAGAGCTGTTTAGCTTTATCTAACAGAATCAACAAAAAACCAAAGACAATTGAAAGATGAGACTCAAATCAAAGGCTATATTCCAAGGATTATTTTCCTAGTTAAATTGTCATTCCCAAAAGAAATCATTAAAAAAAAAAAAAACAAGAAAAAGCCTCTTTAAATAACTAATCTTAGAAAATTTACTAGTAAAACATACCCCTCCCACTTGACTCAAGAGGATATTTCAAATTACCAAAGGCAGAATTTCAAATATACTGCTGAAAGGTGATAATGTAAATATTGATTAGAACCAATAGCTAGCTACCAATTACAGAGATGAGTATGAAAAAGGAAGGCACTTGTAATTGTTAAATCAATAAGAGAATAAAATTAATTTTGAGGTTTAAAGCGACTCCAATCAAAATCCCAGTGGGACTGTTTTTAAATTATAACATTAATCTGCAAGACTAAATGAGCAGAATCTTTTAGGAATACTTTAAAAGAAAAGTTATGAGATTTAGCCTACTAATTATTAAAACATAAAAGACTATAATAATGAAAATAGTTTGTTACCGCATGAAATTTGTCACACAGGTTAAAGAAAAAGCCCTGAAACAGATTTTAGTATACTTGAATCCTTAATATATAATAAAGAAGATATCAGAAGTCAATGGAGAAGGAAGGATTACTTAAGGAGAATTGGAAAAACTTCCCAATTGTGGTAGAAAAGACATGTTCATATATTGTTAGGTGGTGCTACAAAGTGTTATTGCATTTCTGGAAAGAAATCTACAAGTAAGTATGATGGCCTTTAAAATGTTATTGTTCAGCCGCCTAGTCATGCCTGACTCTTTGCAATCCCATGGACTGCAGCACGCCAGGCCTCCCTGTCCCTCACCATCTCCTGGAGTTTGCCCAAGTTCATGTCCATTGCATTGGTGATACCATCCAGCCATCTCAGCCTCTGTCACTCTTTTCTCCTTCTAACTTCAATCTTTCCCAGCATCAGGGTCTTTTCCAGTGAGTCAGCTCTTTGCATCAGTTGGCCCAAGTACTGGAGCTTCAGCTTCACCATCAGTCCTTCCAAAGAGTATTCAGGGTTGATTTCCTTTAGGATGGACTGGCTGGATCTTGCTGCCCAAGAACTCTCAAGAGTCTTCTCCAGCACCACAGAGCGAAAGCATAAATTCTTCGCCGCTCAGCCTTCTTTATGGTCCAGCTCTCACAGCCATACATGACTACTGGAAAGACCATAGCTTGACTCTATGGATCTTTGTTGGCAAACTTATATCTCTGCTTTTTAACACACTGTCTAGGTTTGTCATAGCTTTCCTGCCAAGAAGCAATCGTCTACTTATACTCTAGTAATTTTACTTCTAGGGAATGTAGCTTATGGCAAAATAAATAAACAAATTAAAAACCAGAAAACAATCTAAATTGCTAATTATAGAATAGTCAAATGATACATGCACTCATTAGGATATGTGTGTGAGTGTGTGTGCTCAGGTTCTCAGTAGTGTCTGACTCTGCGACTCTACGGACTGTAGCCCACCATGCTCCTCTGTCCATGGAATTGTCCAGGCAAGGACACTGGATCCAGTTGCCATTTCATACTCCAGAGGGTCTTTCTGGCCCAGGGATCAAACCAAGTCTCTTGTGTCTCCTGCATTGGCAGGCAGATTCTTTAGCACTGCGCCACTGGGGAAGCCCTCATTAGGATAAGTAATACCTAACAAAATTGTTTCCAAAAATTGCTTAATGTCACAGAAAAATGTTCATGATAAACTGCTAAGTGAAAAAAGATTATCTTAAATCCTAAAAATATGAAAAAGGCAGAATATCTCAAATTGTAGAAATATGCTGTGTGTTTATATTTACATAGGTTTAAATGTAGAAATGCAGAAAATAGTCTAGAAGGAAATATCAATACAATATGAAAGGTGTTTTGAGACTGAATGATTTCATTTTTTTAATTCTCTGTAATAATCATACATGACATTAATTAAAATTACTAGACATTTAAAGACATGAAACAACAAAATGTAATTACACAAAGCATTTTGTAGCACTTGAAAAGTACTTTCATATATACTATTTCATTGCATTTTAACAAAACCCTGTTAAAATGTATGGTTGAACAAACTGAGGCTCAGAGAAATTAAGTAACTTGACAAGGTCAATATGGAAATAAGCTAAGAAGCCAGGAGAAGTCAATCAACATAAGCAGAATGGCTATAACAGTCTAAACCCTGAGAAAAGATTAATGACAAGGTTTCTGCACTTGAGGAGCTTAGAGAGACAAGTACAATATACTTTATGGAACCTAAAATAGGGACAAATTCAGGTTTCAAAGGTATATGTAGAAGAAAGAGTGGTCAGTTTTCCTTAATTGGATCAGGAAAGTTTTAAGTGGCAACTTGTGAGAAGGTAATCAAGAGTTGGGAAAAAAAAAAGGGGGGGGGGGGGGGGTAGTAAAGATGGAAAGAGTGTTGCAGACAGAGAGAGACAAGACTTAGTTACTGACTGAATGTGGCTAAAAAAATAAAAAAAGAAGGAAGCTAAAATGACTCCCGGATTTCAAATTTGGATGATTGGATAGAAGATAGCTTCGCTCAATGACATAGAGAAAACAGGAAGAACATAATTTGGGAGAAAATGATGAGTTTGATTTCCTGAAATACCAGGCTTGAGATATCTGTGGAGCCTTCCAGGAGAAAATATCTAAACATGCACTTGAATATATGGGTTTGGAGCTCAGGAAAGAATAACCGGGCTAAAGATAAAGTTTTAGTTTTTATAAGCACCCAAGTGGCAGCTGATTCCATGGGAATAAGTAAGATCAACCAGGAGGCCTTGGAGAGGGAAGGAGAAAGGCCAAGGTGGGATCCAAGGAGTACCCTGATGCATAAAGATGCACAGAGGCTGAGGAGGAATTCTAAGAGAGCTAGGAGGAAAACACAGACCTAAAATCCAAGGAAGAAATGACTTCTTATTTTAATTGCCAGGATATTTGTGTCACCATAAGCATTTTCAAGGGAAAGAAAACTAAATGAACACCAGCTAGGAATACAAATAGAACTAAAAGAACACTTCACTCCTTACTTCATCTCTGCTGATGAGCTCATTGGAAAAAGTGAGTCCGGGCATGAGTCCTCTTTTCTTTAGCCAGAATATAGCAGCAAAAGATCCCGAGAAGAAAATTCCTTCTACAGCAGCAAAGGCTACCACCCTTTCCCCTAGGGGAGAAAAAATTAGCTTCACTTTCTGAAATATTAATATATACTGCAGACATGTTCAAGCTTACCAATATATATGTTTGTACATATATATATTTTTAACAACCATATCATAACTGTTTTGCCAAGAAATAAAATCAACAATGTAGTGCCACAGCCAAGTCTTCGTGGAGGAAATTTGCTACTTCAACCTACTAGAGCAGAAAAGCCCGTATACTTCAGGTGCTATGTCCAACACTGGACTCCTGCAGGTCTTGAAATCTGGAAAGCCTTCCACACTCAAAAAAAAAAAAGGGTGATTTATCTGTTCTACACATGCCTATGGGTATGGGTGCAGGTACATGTTTTTGAATGCAGTATGTATATACATGTATGTTTGCATACTATGCTCTGTTGACCCCTTTGAAAACAAAAATAGCTCTTTCAACTAGTGAGTTGCTTGTTTTAGGATGGAGCTTTATCATTTATTTACATAGATCACTATATTTTCATCTTACTGTTAATAAGAATGGATAGTTAAAATTGAGACATTTTTAGTCAACATAAATGTGATCTCACGTGAATATTTATCTGTAAGGGAACAAGACTATAATTTTACACATCTGTGACTAAGAGGAACATTGTCATTTTAACTATTCTATGCATTCACATGAATGCTACAGAAAGAAAATCATAACAGAAATAATTAGAGAAGGCTATTCTTTTTGGAGAGGATTATAGGATGATAAGGGGTAAATGTTACAAATTTTCTTTTCTTTTTTTGTTTTTTTAACAAATTTTCACGAATAGATGTGAACCACAAAGAGACTTTCAAAATGCTTCTTATAAAACCTATAATGAATTGCAAAGGCATCATGATTTGTCTTAGAGATAGGGAAGTAGTATGTGTTTTTAAGATACAGCTAACCTCTATGATGCAATGCATTAAGATTGTGTGACAAACTTTTTTTGATGTTTGAAATGTAATTTCATTACATATATTAAAGTTGAATCTGTATATTTAATGTTTTAAAATTCTTTAAAGATATGTTTAAAGTAAGCAGTATACTTTTTTAAAAACTAAGCAGATTACCATAGGATGACTGCTGCTCTCCCGTATTTTCTCTCTTTCTAGGTTACTTCTCTGGTAGTGTCAGGAAAGACATGCTTCCTGAGAGGCACGCCATCATTTTCCATCATTTCCTATACACACAAATCTTTTCACTGCATATTGAACACTTATGTTTCCCTTTGTTTTTCTTTAAAGTCAGTTTCTCACCATGTACCTCTCAATCAATTTTGAGATAATTCAGTTCAGTTCAGTTCAGTTGCTCAGTCGTGTCTGACTCTTTGTGATCCCATGAATCGCAGCACACCAGGCCTCCCTGTCCATCACCAACTTCCAGAGTTTACTCAAACTCATGTCCATTGAGTCAGTGATGCCATCCAGCCATCTCATCCTCTGTCATCCCCTTCTCCTCTTGCCCCCAATCCCTCCCAGCATCAGGGTCTTTTCCAGAGTCAACTCTTCGCATGAGGTGGCCAAAGTATTGGAGTTTCAGCTTGAGATAATTAGCTGGGTATAAAATGAAAATCACTCTCTGGTGAGAACCAGGAATCGGCAGAATTTTTCCAAAATTCTCCAGATGATTTTTACGCACATTGAAAACCACTGCGTTTCTCATTATCAACATGAACTGAAGGCAATGCCACATACATGTTTCTTCCCTGATATACTATGTACTTGTCCACAGCTTACACTGAATCACTGGTTCTTGATGTGTTATCCAGGAATCCCTGGAGATCCACAGACCAGGAGGTCTATGAGGTGAAAACAATTTTCATAGTGATGCTAAGGCATTATTTATCATTATTACTATCATTCTCTCATTAGTATAGAGTGGTGTTTTCCAGAGGCTACACGACATATCACAACAGTCTGAAAAACCTCGTAAAATTCTCCTCCCTTTTGTAACTACATATCTGAAGGAGGCTAGATTTTCTTTATATACTTCAACCAAAACAACAGTCTGCAGCAAATTGAATGCAGAAGCAGATATAATCCAGCCATCCTCCTATAAAGCAAACATTAAAAAGATTTGCAAAAATAAAAAACTAGGTTATTCTCACTGATTTTTTCAAAATACAGTGTTTCTTTTCATAAATATACATTATTTATTTTAAAAGATAATGGTTGTTACTGTTAATTTAATATGCATTAATAAGTAAATATTTTGAAAGTTTCTTGGTTTTAATTTCTAATATGTAAATGTCAGTAGATACAACCATATAAATAAAAGCACTTTGGAGTCCTCAATAATTTTTAAGAGTGCAAAGGAGTACAAACTGAAAATTTTGAGACCTCCTTCTGCACATAATGAATAAAACCAGGAAGTAAAGACAATCAATTGTGAAACAGATAAGAATAAGAAAGGTACTTAGGGCTACTTATATTAAATATCTGAATATTTTAATTAAATGTAATAAATATTTATTGAGCAACTACTGTATATGAGACAATGGTAACTGCTTCCTTAAAAAATGTTATTGAATCTCAATTCATCCTACAGGGTGTCTGCATTTAACTTATTTGAAAAATAAGCCTGCTATTGCAAACTGTTCTTGCCTTAATTGAGTGCACTAATCTATATATTTGTTCCCTGAAAAATATTAGGATTCTGACTTGCTTTATTTTAGGGAAAAAATAAACATTACTCAAAGTCTTCCTCTAATATTCTTGTCCAAGTCTATGTGACTGATTCTTTGATTCTTCTTTTTTTAAATTAATTATTTTAATTGGCGAATAATTATTTTACAATATTGTGATGGTTTTTGCCATACATCAACATGAATTGGCCACAGGTATACATGTGTCCCCCCTCATCCTGAACACCCCTCCCTTCCCTCCCCACCCTATCCCTCTGGGTTGTCCCAGATATTCATCTTTACCTGAAGTTATGCACTGACCTTTTACTCTTTCAACTTTTAACTTAGTAAACAGAATAGATAACAGATTTAGAATATTTTTTCACCAGCTTCTAATTAATTCTTAGGAATAGTGATATTACACCATGTAAAATAGTATTGTATAACCTAAGCAAATTTGATCAAATATAAATTAAAGTTACATACCAAAAGTAGATTTTCTATCTGCTATCCATCTCAAGGCCCAATCTGCTTTTTTCTTAACATATGGCATTGTTTCAATTGCATTAAATAAAAATTCTCTGTAAAAACAGAAGAATTAATGGCAAAGTTATTCACTTGGGTTTTTTCATTTGTTTGTTTTTATTTTTGGCTGCACTACGAGACTTGTAGGATCTTAGTTCCCCAACCAGGGATCAAAGCCTGAGCCCACAGCAATGAAAGTTCCAAGTGTTAACCACTGGACCACCAGGAAATTCCCAATTAACTTGTTTTTAATCATACTATATTTGATTCTATGCAATTTATGGTATGCATAGAATCTGGAGTTTCTCTGTATTTTGGCAAGTCCATAAACTATAGAAGTCAAAATAAAACTCAAATTAGTGGTTTGAATCTGGTCTGATACAAAATTGGCTAAATTAGAAAATTTAATTTCTAAACAGAATGTGCTGATGAACAGTTTTCTAAGTTATAATTTCCAAACATTTATTGGTCCTATGCAGGTTTTTTTTTAACCCAACACATTACTAAGTAATAGAAAATAGTGTATTCCTAAACTTCCATATTTGAATAATCTTTCCCTATATTTAGTTTCCTAATATTAACATAACCAAGTGATAGATAAAGCTTTGTAAATAAAATCTCAGCAGCAATACCTTTTCTTGGGATCTCTGATGTAAGTGTCTATTAGCAAACTGTACATCTCTGAGTGAACATTCTCGATGAGAATTTGAAAGCCATAGAAACAGCGAGCCTCCGGAACCTGTACTTCCTGACTAAAGCGCTCCACCTAAAAAACAAGGAAAATAAATATACCCAATTCTATGGGCTCTCATTAAACACTGCAAATCAGAATCTGAACACCAGAATAACATAAGAATCATCTGTCATGCCACAAACAGGTCAGAGAGACCTTATGAATTATTCTAAGTGGTATTGTTTAATCCATCAACCCTCCACAATTAGTTGCATACTGTATTCTTAAGCAATTAAATAAATTAACCTGTTAGTTGGAAACACTACCTATAAAGCCAAATAAATTTTAGAACATCTATCAAAAACAGTAATTTTGCTTTGTAGAACTGAGCTTGAGTAGATCTATTGAAGCCCCTACCAGTTGATAATGAAAGTTTGCATCTTCCCATACTTTTTAATAAGAAAACATGCCGTCTAACCAACCGTAATACAGTGGGGAGCCAGGCCCAGTGTTCTATTACTGAGCTCTGGAAAGGTTATTAAGGTGCAAATTCTTTATTAGGATTACTATCTAAGAGTAAACGCAAACTCATGCTTATGCCTTATAAGCAGTCTTTATTGGTACAATATGCTTGGTTTCATGATATTTGTTGGGGGTGGGGTCAAATACAAATGAAAACTTGTCTTTGACACTTCATCAGAAAAAGATTTTTCAAGAGTTAAGCTTCATCTAGTTCATTTCTTAGACATTTTTCAGGTTCAGTCTGATTATCTCACTGCCATCACTAACTGCTGAATGAGAACAAAAGTAGAAACAAAAATCTCACCAAATTTTCATTCACAATTCCATCACTGGCTGCAAAAAAGGCTAAGATGTGAGAAATAAAATACTTCTCTTCTGATTTAAGCTTGTTCCAGTGAGGAAGATCCTTTGATAAATCAACCTGAAATAAAAAGATTTTCAAAAAATTTAACTTATATTCTTCTCAAAGTATGGAAAACTGACTTCTGTCTCAATGTTCAGTGGGACATCTTTGCAGTAAAATGTGAAAAATGAAAAAATGTTATCGTTCTTGCTGTAGACTGAGTGTGTCCCCTCAAAATCCATGTTGAAACTTAATCCTCAATGTGATGCTACCTGGAGGTGGAGACTTTAGGAAGTGATTTGTTGTTGTGTAGTCACTAAGTCATGTCTGATTCTTTGCAACCCCATGGACTGTAGCCCACCAAGATCCTCTGTCCATGGTATTTTCCAGGCAAGAATACTGGAGTGGGTTGCCATTTTGTTCTCCAGGGGATCCTCCTGACCCAGGGATCGAACCCACATCTCCTGCATTGGCAAACAGATTCTTTACTGCTGAGCCATCAGGAAACCCTGGGAAGTGATTAGATCACCCTCATGAATGGTATTAGTGCTCTTATACAAGAGACCTCAAAGAACTCCTTTGCCCCTTCTGCCATGTGAGGACATAGTAAGAAGACAGCTGTCTATGAACCAGGCAGCAAGTCCTCACCAGATATCAAAACTGCAGGCACCTTGATCTTAGAATCTGCAGCCTCCAGAACTGTGAGAAATAAATTTCTGTTGTTTGCAAGCCACACACTCTATGATATTATTATATCATATCAGCTCAAACTAAGACAATTACAAAGGAACACAACAAAATCAAAACATTATGAAGAATTCTATCTTTTAGTTAATTGAGAAGCTTGCCAGGATGTCCTTTCAAAACAGTAACCTAATCTATTCTCACCACAAAAAAGAAATGATAACTATGTGATGGGATACAGGTGTTAGCTAACACTATGGTGGTAATCATTTTGTAGTACATAAGCGAGGAAGCAACGGTTAGAACTGGACATGGAACAACAGACTGGTTCCAAATAGGAAAAAGAGTACGTCAAGGCTGTAAATTGTTACCCTGTTTATTTAACTTATATGCAGAGTACATCATGAGAAATGCTGGGCTGGAGGAAGCACAAGCTGGAATCAAGATTGCCGGGAGAAATATCAATAACCTCAGATATGCATAAGACACCACCCTTATGGGAAGAACTAAAGAGCCTCTTGATGAAAGTGAAAGAGGACACTGAAAAAATTGGCTTAAAGCTCAACATTCAGAAAACTAAGATTATGGCATCCGGTCCCATCACTTCATGGCAAATAGCTGGGGAAACAGTGGAAACAGTGGCTGACTTTATTTTGGGGGGCTCCAAAATCACTGCAGATGGTGATTGCAGCCATGAATTTAGAAGATGCTTACTCCTTGGAAGGAAAGTTATGACCAACCTAGACAGCATATTAAAAAGCAGAGATATTACTTTGCCAACAAAGGTCCATCTAGTCAAGGCTATGGTTTTTCCAGTGGTCATGTATGGATGTGAGAGTTGGACTATAAAGAAAGCTGAGCACTGAAGAACTGATGCTTTTGAACTGTGGTGTTGGAGAAGACTCTTAAGAGTCCCTTGAACTACAAGGAGATCCAACCAGTCCATCCATAAGGAGATCAGTCCTGGGTGTTCATTGGAAGGACTGATGCTGAAGTTGAAACTCCAATACTTTGGCCACCTCATGCGAAAAGTTGACTCATTGGAAAAGACCCTGATGCTGGGAGGGATTGGGGGCAGGAGGAGAAGGGGACAACAGAGGATGAGATGGCTGGATGGTATCACTGACTTGATTATCATGAGTTTGGGTGGACTCTGGGAGTTGGTGATGGACAGGGAGGCCTGGTGTGCTGCAATTCATGGGGTTGCAAAGAGTCGGACATGACTGAGTTACTGAACTGAACTGAAGTGTATTAAAGCAATATGTTGTATACTTTATAATTACACAACGTTATATCTCAATTATAGCAATAAAGTTTGGAGAAAAACTGAAGTCTGGAAGAAATGAATGAAGGGGCAAAATGGAGAGGGTAGAAACTGGTCAAGAAGGAACCGAGGTGAATATACTAATGATTTTCAGCAGCCAGGGCTTTAACACTTTATACAGTATTTACCGTTGTGTTAGACAGATAACTAGACACCTGTTAAGCAGTTGTAGTTGCTACTTTACTGCTAGCTACTTTTATACCCAGAAGTAGGGTCAGACAGGTAATAATCTGGGTTTTAAAACAATTTATAGGTACAGCTTTCTGTACCTATAGAAATATTTTGAAAAATGTTTATTGGAACTAGTCCTTGGAATTAATAGTAATGTACTCTAGAGTTTGGTAGAATCTACAGTTTTAAAATTGTCTCTAAATGTACCTTGTAGATTTTGTCTCTGGAAGATCTCTTACAAATGTTTCATAATAATCTCACAAACATTTGAAATGTGTAATTGTCTTTTGCTCTTTATTTATTTATTCTAAAAAGCCCTAATCTCTTTGACCATTCCAAAAAAGACTAAAGTTTCATCTTTTCAATCATTTGTGTTCCTTTCCAAAATCCTTCTCCCATTACTTTATGTTTTAAATGTTTACTGAACACCAACTACATGGCAGACACTGTGCTCAATGTTGGGGATACAATGGAGCCGAGAGGAAATATTTGCATACATCTTTTAAAATATGCAAGCTAAAAGTCAGGTCCTATTCTATAACGTTAAGAGCTCACTCACGTTAAGCTGACATCTTTCTGGGTTTTGTGTATTATACTCCTGACACTAAATTTTAATATTACAATATGCTCACTCTTAAATATTAAACTTATCTTCAACAGGTATTTTCCATTCCTAAAAGGTAAATTTTTTGCCCAGCTTTATTCATTTGAATAAACTCTCAATTTCACAATCTAAAGATTGATTGCAAACTACTGGTTAACAGAACTGCCTAGGTAGCTTTAAAAAAAAAAATAACAAACACCAGAACTTTGTCTTCTGAATCAAGTCTTCAATGATCAGTCATATTTAAGAATAAAGGTAAATTGCTGGTAAAACAATGAAATCTAAAGATGATTAAACTGTAACTTACATAATTTGTTTAAATGGAACTAAATACATGGAACTAAAAATGTGTTTGACTTCCCAATTAATTATGTATTTGAATCTTTCTATCAGCTGTCTGTAAAAAATGTGCATGCATGCGTGTGTCGCTCAGTTATGTCTGTCTCTTTGCAACCCCTTGGACTGTAGCCCATCAGACTCCTCTGTCCATGGGATTTTCCAGGCAAGAATACTGGAGTGGGTTGTCATTTTCTCCTCCAAGGGATCTTCCTGACCCAGGAATCAAATCCACGTTTCCTGCATTGACAGTTGGATTCTTTACCACTGAGCCACCTGGGAAGTGGTACATACAGCCACCTGTGTATTTTAGTTTTTAAAAAGTAGTATTTTTAAGTCATGGTGCAACACATAGTACACTTCTTAAAAGATGCAACAAATTTCTTGATGAAATTTAGTAACACAAGTATCACAAGTACTTTTTTAACATGGTGAATGAAAAAGCCACCTGTGCACCCTATTTATTCTCTTTACAACATCTAACAAAAAGCTTTCTAAAAACCATAGTTAGGGACAGTCAGGTGTGCCTAACACTATGGCTTGATTTGAAAATACTGGGTTTTTGGTTTGGTTATTTTTTTTTTTTGCTCTACAGGCTAACTACAATATAACAAAGATGTTAATAATGTTAACAAATATAAAATAACAAAAGTGGGTGGGTGGATAAAATTAGTGTAACAGAAGCTTCAAAAATGGGTGCCTTCTGATATCTAGTATAAATCTCCTCCATTCTGTATAAACTAGTAGCTTACATTTATTTGGTTCTCACTACATGCCAACTAACATTCTACACATCTAATGAATCCACACAACCACCCAATGAACTAGGCACTATCAGCCCGGTTTACTAAGAGGATTCAGAGCAGCTTCCCAGTGGCACAGCTAGTACGTGGAAGACCCAGGATTTGCACCTCAGCTCGCTGCAGCATCTACATTCTTAACAGTGTATATAAAGAATCAATTTCTCAACAACAACAAAAAAAGGTAAATAAACAGATCGACAGACCCAAATATATCTACACAAATAGTTATATCTGTCGGCAGTATACAGGCAAACACGCACACCCAGAGAACAGAGTGACATACAGGTAACATCCATCATATTCAAAGATGAAGTCAAGGATTATTTGCAGACTATGGAGCAACTGCTTGCGTGACCAACTGTCCTTACCAAACCAGCGAGCATTTTCTAATTTGCTGTGTTCAATTCATTGCCCAGGCGGAAATTGCCACACTAAGAGAAAACATTCCACAGCTGTCCTGTCTGCTGGGGCAGTTGTGCCAGGTTTCATGTGGCTGAGGGCAGAGCCAGGCAGGGAGGAGCATGGTGAATTCCGGCCAGCAGTTCAGAAGTTGAGTACATTGCCTGGGCAAATTCCTTGTGTGGCAGCTCTTTCAGCATCATCAGCTATAGCAGCAAATGTATTTATTTATTCATTTATTCCACTGACTGTAAGTAAAAACTAGTCTTATTTGGTCACAGCAAATCAAAAGTCTGCTCAAAAATGGAAAATGGGACTTGCCTGGGGGTACAGTGCATGAGAATCTGTCTGCCCATGCAGGGGACAAGGGTTCGATCCCAGGTCTGGGAAGATCCCACAAGCTGCAGGGCAACTAAGTCAGGGCAGCCCAACTACTGAGCCCACGTGCTGCTACTACTGAAGCCCATGTGCCTAGAGCTTGTGCTCCACAATGAGAGAAGCCAGCACAACGCGAAGCATGCGTACCGCCACAAAGAGTAGCCCCCGCTCACCGCAACTAACGAAAGTTCGTGTGCAGCAACAAGGATTCAGCTCAACCAAAAATAAAAAACACACACACAAAAAAGGAAAATGTTTGAAAACATATTAGAGGTAAACTGAGATGACTGAGATGACATTTTTGCAGAAGAAAACATGTTTATAGGTAGAAGTCGAAACACAAAACATTGGAGAACCCTGTATTCCGTCTCAGGGATTTCAGACATTATCATATACAAATGATCTTATCCAGGGTACCTTACAATGTAAGTTCAAAAATGTTAATGTCCCATAATAGAAAATGTGAACACTGCCCTAGAGAACATGTTTGCTGGTGACGGCGATGCTACTTACCTCTTCTGCTGTCCAGAAGGATGCCTGTGCCTGTTTATACATTTTCCAAATGTCAGGGTACTGGATTGGAAAGATGACAAATCGACGAGAACTCTTTCTTAGGAGTGGCTCTTCATCTGACTTTGCTTCATTTTCATTGGCATCTGAAGATAACCTCTTTGAAAAATAAAGTACAAACACCCATTTTATGTAGAGATTCCCCTTTATTCACATCTAACACACGTCTGGGAGAGTTAGGGAGACAGCACAGTTTGGGAGCCAGTCTCCCCAGCTCGAATCCTTACTGTGATCTGGTAGCTGGCCAATGGTGTTTGCTTAGGTGTGTGGCTATAGAATGTTCCTTAACTTCTCTGAGTCTCAGTTTCCTCATCAGTAAAATAACACCTACCTTAGAGATTAATTTTGATGATAAAAATGCTTTAAACAGAGCCTGGTGCATAATAATCACTCAAAATGTTATTGCTGTTATTGTTACTCTGAGGATAAGTATAAAAAACTAGACCCATAAATGTCACGGGGGGCAAATTTCTAAAATTGTGGACAAAATGTCTCTTCAGTGCCTCTCATCGAGACAGAATGCTGGCACGAATAGGCTACTATTATAAGCTGCTTTTTAATTTTAAAGTTTTCTTGTCTAATCTTAACTGAAATATTATCATACTCATTTGAAAACTCTTTACCAACAACTTAGCAGTCGTTGTCTGAACCTTCCCATGTACCAATTGGTTTTTGCTATTTACACGCTAACATTCCTGTACTGTATATGGTCTCACTGGGACCGTCTCAAAACTCTGTGGGATAAAGAAACACATACCTAAATGCATATTGCTTGGAACGAGGATAGCACTCTAAAAGGGGACAATGCCGTATACATACATATACATACATATATACACACACACACACACACATATATATATATTTTAATAGTCATCAAGAATGGAGACCTTTTTTTTTATATATATTGTGGTATTTCCAGAGTACTGTGTTAAGTAAACATTAGTTTCCCCAGTGGCTCAGCAGTAAAAAATCCACCTGCAATGCAGGAGCTGCAGGGGGCAGGTTCAGCCTCTGGGTCTGGAAGATCCCCTGGAGGAGGGCATGGCCACACACTCCAGTATTCTTGCCGGGAGAATCCCATGGACAGATGACCCTATGGGCCACAGTCCACAGGGTTGCAAACAGTCAGACACAACTGAAGCAACTCAGCACCCGTGCACAAGTAAGTGAATGGACTGTTAATTTCTCTTTATCCTGTGCTCCGATTACTGGATACCTTTAGATTTTAAAAAATTTAACATAAAACCACAATATATCAGTGAAATAATCTAAAACCATTCAAGTCAAGCCTCCTCTGAGTACCCTCACATACCCCTCCCCTCAGCACACCAAAGGCCTTGATTATATGCCTAAGATAGCACATAGCTCACTGAAATTTAATTCTCTGTCTACAGTTTCCTCTAGACTCCGCTTCTTAACAGTAAAAACCAGCTTTACACTTGTGGAATCCTTAGAGCTTAGCATACAGTCTGGCCTTTACTCAATATTCATTCCACAAACATTTAGGTAAATTTCTAAAATGAAAGTGGTCAAGTTTTTTTGTTTATTTGTGCCACCATTGAGGACCTTGCTCAAAATTGTAACTTGTACTCAACTTCTGCAATCAAGATTGCCGGGAGAAGTATCAATAACCTCAGATATGCAGATGACACCACCCTTATGGCAGAAAGTGAATAAGAACTAAACAGCCTCTTGATGAAAGTGAAAGAGGACACTGAAAAAGTTGGCTTAAAGCTCAACATTCAGAAAACTAAGATCATGGCATCTGGTCCCATCACTTCATGGCAAATAGATGAGGAAACAGTGGAAACAGTGGCTGACTTTATTTTGGGGGGCTCCAAAATCACTGCAGATGGTGATTGCAGCCATGAAATTAAAAGACTCTTGCTCCTTGGAAGGAAAGTTATGACCAACCTAGACAGCATATTAAAAACAGAGACGTTACTTTGCCAACAAAGATCCATCTAGTCAAGGCTATGGTTTTTCCAGTGGTCATGTATGGATGTGAGTGTTGGACTATAAAGAAAGCTGAGCACCGAAGAATTGGTGCTTTTGAACTGTGGTGTTGGAGAAGACTCTTGAGAATCCTTTGGACTGCAAGGAAATCCAACCAGTCCATCCTAAAGGAGATCAGTCCTGAATGTTCATTGGAAGGACTGATGTTGAGGCTAAAATTCCAATACTTTGGTCACCTGATGTGAAGAGCTGACTCATTGGAAAAGACCCTGATAGTGGGAAAGATTGAAGGCAGGAGGAGAAGGGAATGACAGAGGATGAGATGGCTGGATGGCATCACCGACTCAATGGACATGAGATTGGGTGGACTCTGGGAGTTGGTGATGGACAGGGAGGCCTGGCGTGCTGCGGTCCACGGGGTCAAAAAGAGTCAGACATGACTGAGCGACTGAACTGAACTGAACTGAGGACTTTGCAATCTCAAAAAAGCTTTAAGATTC
This sequence comes from Cervus canadensis, assembly GCF_019320065.1. Classification (NCBI taxonomy): domain Eukaryota; kingdom Metazoa; phylum Chordata; class Mammalia; order Artiodactyla; family Cervidae; genus Cervus; species Cervus canadensis. The sequence goes on along the minus strand of NC_057397.1, from coordinate 58,788,883 downwards.
TGAGACACTGCAGTTTCAGGCTCTATAACAGGAGGACACATAAGAGCATGTCCTCTAGGTCCGGCACTGAGGCTGCTTTTGAACTGACACCACACAGATGCTTTATATGCATTTAATCTGCTTCATCTGTACAACAAGTTAGTCAAATTGTAATAGTATTCCGATTTTACAGATGGGAAAACTAAATCTTGAAGTAGGTAAATAACACACCCAGGATTCCACAACTGGTAAGTGGCAGAAATAAGATTAGAACTGAGATAGGTTGAAATTCAAAGCCTTGCCTTAAACTACATCTCTGTACGTGTGGATGGCAGCTAGATTAGGGCCAGTGTGACGTGAAAGTGTTATTCCCTCAGTTGTGTCTGACTCTTTACAACCCCATGTTCTGTATGGAGCCTGCCAGGCTCCTCTGTCCATGGAATTCTCCAGGCAAGAATACTGGAGTGGGTAGTCGTTCTCTTCTCCAGGGGGTCTTCCTGACTCAGGGATCGAACTCAGGTCTCCTGCACTGCAGGCAGATTCTTTACCATTTAAAAACCAGAATTCAAAACAGTGAGGTAAACTAAAGTTATAAAGAGTGCATGTATGCTCACTCAGTTATGTCCATCTCTTTGGGACCCCATGGACTGCTGCTCGCCAGACTCCTCCATCCATGGGATTTTCCAGGCAAGAATACTGGAGTGGGTTGCCATTTCCTCCTCCAGGGGATCTTCCCCACCCAGGGATTGAACCCGCATCTCCTGCATTTCCTGCACTGGCAGGTGGATTCTTTACCACTGAGGCACCTAGGAAGCCCCTAAAAAGAGTGTAAACTACAACTAACCCTTGTTCAACACAGGTTTGAATACACAGGTCCACTTATCTGTGGATTTTTTCCAATAAAAACAATACTATTCCATCTGCAGTTGATTGAATCAGTGGCTGCAGAACAGTGGATATAGAATGCCAGCTGAAAAGTTATATGGGGATTTTCAGCTGCCAAGAGTCAGGCTCCTAAGCCCCCTGTTATTCAAGGACCAATTGTACTATCTCCTGCTAAACAAAGTTAATTTAACAAATGGTACTGATGTAACTAAACCACTCAATCTTAAAGGAGATCAACCCTGAATATTCATTGGAAGGACTGATGTTGAAGCTCCAATACTTTGGCCACCTGATGCGAAGAACCGACACATTGGAAAAGATTCTGATGCTGGCAAAGATAGAGGGCAGGAACAGAAGGGGACAACAGAGGATGAGACGGTTGGATGGCATCACCGACTCAGTGGACATGAGTTTGAGCAAACTCCTGGAGATGGTGAAGGACACAGAAGCCTGGCGTGCTGCAGTCCATGGGGTTGCAAAGAGTTGGACACGACTCAGCAACTGAACAACAACTGATGTAACTAGTGAAATGACAGGAGGAGGAGATCATCAAATATGACTGTAGGAAAAAGTAAAAATAAAAATGAGTTCATTAGAAATAAAGTTGAAAGAACCAAAGTGATTTGCTGCTGCTGCTGCTAAGTCGCTTCAGTCGTGACCGACCCTATGTGACCCCATAGACAGCAGCTCACCAGGCTTCCCCGTCCCTGGGATTCTCCAGGCAAGAACACTGGAGTGGGTTGCCACTGCCTTCTCCAATGCATGAAAGTGAAAAGTGAAAGTGAAGTCGCTCAGTCGTGTCCAGCTCTTCGCGACCTCATGGACTGCAGCCCACCAGGCTCCTCCATCCATGGGATTTTCCAGGCATGAGTACTGGAGTGGGCGCCATTGCCTTCTCCGCAAAGTGATTTGACGCTGGTGTAAACCAGCCAAACTGATGAGGCTTAAAGCAGTGGTTTTTAACTGGTCCAAGTTTCAAAATCTCAGAGAAAACTTTCTCAGAATGCACTCGCCTTCCCCTTTACCAGATTAAAACCACCATGTATAATGAGATCATGAAGTGTGTTGCTGAGGAGGATGTATTTCACAGGTGAATGATAAGACAGTAAAGATGAGATTAAAAATCAATGTTTTGGAAACTGCTACCTCTACATCAGAACATGAAGTAAACCAAATGACCATATTTCACTCCACACTGTTCATTATAGTACAAAATTGTGTTCACTTACAATAAGCACTTAGTATTATTATTCATGCTTTCAGGCAAGTCATTTAATCTGATCATAATCACCTGTAAATTAAAGACTAACATTTGCCATACTTGTTTAAAAGGAATGTTACAAAGATCAGAGGAGATAATATAAATAAAAATACTTTGCATACTCTCAAGTGTTACGAACTTTTAAAATTGTTTTGTGTTACTATTAACTGTTGGGATGTTTCTGGCCTTAGAAAGGTGGTCTTCCATAATTCATGAAGTAATTAGAAAATTGCTGGAAAGGCTTAAAAAGTGAGCTATTCAAATCCCAATTTAAAAGGTTGAGGTCTTCAGTCAACAAATATTTCAAACTTATCTTGGCCCACATTGTTCTTCCTTGAGTTCTTTTGGACTACACTTGCTTTTATCACACTATGCAGCATTTTGATATGATTTTGCATTTTTCTTTTTGTTATGTATTTTGTCTTGGGGGTACAGGTCTATATGCAGAGCTGAAATTCTTTACTTTTACTCTATTTGCTGTGCGCACCACACTGACAATCGGGAATGACATCACAAGCAGCAAGCCTTTGGCAGCAAGCACCCTTGCTCTGAATGGAGTTTGAAAATGCTGATAATTGATCAACATCTGGATCTGCAAAAACTGCTGATGACGACAACTATCTTTAAACGACTTCCAAGTGAAAGTCACATTTGAATACATATATTCTTCCTGTTCCATCATGGTAATATGTGGATTGTTAAGAAGCTGAATTAGGGGGCTATTGGAAAGATCCTGCCATGTGAAGAGAGGGGCTTTAACGAATACAGACCTTTGAACTGGGCTACAGATGATAATATTGCTTATTTTCCTGATGATGAAAATCCACACACATTTTAAAATACTGTCAGGAGGATCATATATCCCCAAATTCTAGGCTCTCCAGGGCATTCTCTGTGGATGTGGGCTAAGAACTCATATTTTAGAAGTAAAGAACAATATGGAAAAAGTCATGATGGCATGTGCCATTTTTAAGAACTGGAAGTAACTTTCTAAATCTGGACTTATGGTATGTGGGGGACAATGGAAGAAAATAAAACCAGAAAGAAGGCAGAAAACACTTCACAATTTTTCCAAGTGTGCTCTGAAGAACTGTGTGGTCTCTCTAATGTCAGAAAGTGCTCAGCACCTGGAGAATAACTGAATAAATCAGACAAAAACTCTTGCTTCTCACCTTACATGTTTAACAAGAATTTAATATGAATAAACACCCCCACCAACCCAAGTCATTAACAACAGTAAGAAGTTACAAACACAAAAGCCTTTAAAAAATCAATTTGATCAATAAAGAAGATATGGGGTTCAGTTTCAAGACGTCAAGAAGGCAGCTGAAAATATAACACTATGGTAGGTAGAGCACTCTCTCTACTCCTCTCTCATGGCGTGAAGATCCTATTAGTAGTCGGCAAGAGGATGGATGTGATTATCCAGGGAGAAGCTACAAGGCAGCAGCACAGCTGAGAATGCAGACTAGAGAATGCAGGTATTTCTCTTGACAGAAAGAGAAAGGGCAGGTGGAGAAAGAGGCAGCTGGGATTAAAAGTGACAGAAATGGACAGAAAGCAAAGGCAGAGGTGACCTGACTTGGCTAAAGCAAAGGACCAAGATGAGATGAAGAGGAATTCCCTAAAGTATCCACATTGTGGGTATCAATGGGACTAAGGCGTTAGGAATTTTCTGGGTCAAAGATTTTCAAACATCTGCGGGAGCTAGGAGGCTCAGATTTCAACTCTTCCCATTTACCGCCCCCCCACCCCCCCAGGTGCTGGCATTCATTGTGGAGCACAGTTTAAAATCATTCCTATGGAGAGTCATGGGAAGTTTCTGAGTAGGAATTAACACAAACAAGGGTACCATGAGAAAGAGAAACTGAATATCCACATGTAGGCTGAATTAGAAAAGAATCTTAGATTTTGGTAGCAATGACAGTGTCCATTTCAGAGGTTGAAATGACAGCCTGAATTAAGATGTAGTAGTTAACATGAAAAAGCTGCTTTGCCAGTCGAAGGAGCTGGGCAGTTTGGTGCGGGAATTAAGACCCTTTGGGGAGTATTTATTTGAGGGAAGTGACATGGAGGCATAGGTTTATTGGTAGATTAATTTGGCAGTGGTAAACAGGATTGGACAGGTGGTAAGACCGAAAGTAGAGAGACAACTAATTTGTTGTAACCGCACAAGTGCTGAAGTGAGGAAAACGTGAAAGTTTCTCATAGGCATTCCTTGGTAACTTTCCACTGTCTTTTTCAGAATGGTGCTTCCTGATTCTGGTCACCTGGTCCCAAGAAGTGCCAGGACATGCAAGGGCAGTCATCTGGGTCAAGACTCCCTAGCTAGCATTCACCCTGCACTGATCTAGACTGGCATTCTACACAGCCCCTTCTTCCTAACCACCTCCAGTTACACGACTTTCACTAGCTTGCCTTCACCTCTCTCCTCCTCCTCGGGTGAAGTAGAGTGTTTGAATGCTGTCAGAGTTATACACTATTCGTAGATGTTTTCATTCTCATTTTCCCATTCCCACCGAATCTGACAAAACAGGTGGAATACTGGTCCAGGAGCGAGAACTTAGTTTTAAACCTAGATCTTGGTTTTAAGCTTGAGTTGTGTGGTCCTGGGCATATCATTTCAAAAACAGGGGCTATCAGTTAGATTAATGATAGTTAATTTGGGGAAACTATCAAAATTTTGGACCCCCTTCCTCTGGAAATTCACAGCTGCGCATATAAAACCTACAAACTTCAGGAGATTCATAAGCCCCCTTCAAGCTCATATATAAACTCTTCAAGACAGTGTTCTTAAAATATGTGTACCATGATCCAGTGGTTAAGACTGTGCTTCCACTGCAGGGGGCACGTGTTTGACCCCTGGTAGGAGTAGTTTCACATGTAGCTTGGCGTACCCGAAAAAAAACAAAACAAAACAAAACTGTGTACCAGGATCATCTGAAGCGCTTGTTAAAAATGCAGTCCCAAACCCATCCCAAGAGACTTCGATTCACTATATCTGGGGCGTAGACCCAGATATTTACATTTCTTACAACGTTTTCCAGGTGATTCTGATGCAGGTGGCCCAAGCTGCACCAATATGTCTATAGAAATAAAGTACTTAAGGCATCCTTGCATCTCAAGTTAAAAACTGTGAAACAGGTGCTCATTGAACTTCATTCTAGATCTAAAGTTCTGCCTCTGTCTTTGTGGGTCTGTACTGAGATATGGATAATAAATAAAAATTAACTTCCAGGTCTTAAGTCTGAACTGTTGGAGCTACCACCACAAACAAAAATATCTGAATTGTCCCATTACAGTAGGACAATGTGTTTGTTTCAAAAGAGGAAGAGAAAGTTTGAGGGCTATTTACAATTTGTTAGTTACTAAATGTTTACAAAGTCAAAATAAAGTAAAATCCCAAATCTGGAAGCTACACCTTTCTGAAGAAATGTAAGAACCTCTGTGAATCTGAGAGCTGAATCTCTGGGAGCTGAAACTCTATTAAAAATAATCAAAGATACCACACACAGCAACAGGTTTAGAAGTATCTACAAAATAACAGGGTAAGAAAATTATAGCACAACAATTTTAACTACCCTACAGCTCTATAGCATAATGAATCCCAGTGTGTTTACTGTTGTTATGTACCTCTACTAATATAGAAGGGCTTCCCTAGAAGCTCTGATGGTAAAGAACCTGCCCACAATGCAAGAGACCCAGGTTCCATCCCTGGGTCAGGAAGATCCCTTGGAGAAGGGAATGGCTACCCTCCTGTGTTCTTGTCTGGAGAATCCCATGGACAGAGGAGCCTGATGGGCTACAGACAGTCCTTGGGGTTGCAAAGAGGCAGACACTACTGAGCGACTAAAACTTTCCCTAATATAGAAGCCGAGAAGATGAACACGTTAAGGTAGGTTTTATTAAGCACCCACAACTTCCGTGATACTTTGCATAAAGCACATTACTTAATTCTTTGTGAAGGAAGTATCATTTCCACTGTAGAAATGAAGAAAGTGGTACCCCCAAAGATTCATAGCTCGTTTAGCGGAGTCTGAGGAAAACTGGTCTCCTAACCTGATCGTTGCCATTGTTATGAGGACTTCCCGAAGCCTTTCTACTGATCAGTTCACCCCATCCACCTGTGTCAGTTTCTACACGCATCCTTCCAAGTCCTATTAACCACCCCAGAGATGGAATGCATTTCTCCAGTAGGGCCACCAGTCCTCGGCCCTAGCCTCAACCTCCCCTGCCAGGGCTCCAGAACAGGGAAGGATGGAAGAGGGTGCGCCCTGCCGGGATCTGAAGTCTCAGGGTATTGCCCTCGGGTCGCCCCGAAACAGAACAGAGCAGAAACCCGGCTCCCTCCTCACCCCTACGCGGGGACGGCCTTCTGGGCGCTCGAAAAGACGAAACGAGGCTGCGGCGAGAGCTCGAGGCCCGGCCTACCCCGGGTCTCAGGAGGCAACGAGTAAAATCTACCACACAGGTCCTGCACTTTGCAGGTCCCCGCCGCAGCTCGCAACCCAGAGGCCAGGCGTGACAGCGGGGCGGGAGAGGAAGCGACAGCGCTGTTTACCTCCTCTGGCTGGGGCCTGGCCGCTTCCGGCCTTTCCGGGTCTCCCATCGCGCAGACTCCGCCAGAGCTACTGGAGCAGGGGAAACCGAGAGCCTCGGGCCACTGCAACTGGGACAGAACCAGGTGGCCGGCGGGTGCTCTGAGTAGGCCCCGCCCCCTGGTGCAGGGACCGCTCCTACTCCGGCCGGCCCCGCCCCGCTCTACGGCGCCGGCCGACCCCCGCTTTCTCGCCTGCCCATTGAGGACCTGTCCCCGATCGGGCCTGGCCCCGCCTCCACACACACGCTGGGGCGCGCCCACTCCGACTGCCCCGCCCCACTCCACTGCGCCGGCCCCACCTCCCGCCGCAGCCGGAGTAACGTACTCGCCAAATTTCGCCACCGCGCGGGCACCGCCTTCCGCCGTAAAGGTCTCCCCTTGAGCCTGCCAACCCGCGCCCACTGCACCTCGGGCCCCACCTCCTCCACTAGGTCCCGCCTACTGCGCCTTGGGCCCCGCCTACTGAACCTCTGGGGCCACGCCCATTGCACCTGGAGCCCCGCCTCCTCCACTAGGTCCCGCCTCTCCAACTGGCCCCGCCTCCCCTCCCGGCCCGCTGCCTTCGGCCCCTCCGGCGTTTCGGTCTTCTAGCCTCTCAGTGCTGGAGGTGCCCGGACCTCTTACGATCGAGACTGTCCAGCTAGTTCTCGCCGTGCGTCAGGAACACGGTTTATGTCGCGCTAACTCGGCCTAAATTAAAAGACGCTTGCTCCTTGGAAGAAAAGTTATGACCAACGTAGACAGCATATTAAAAAGCAGAGGCATTGCTTTGCCTACAAAGGTCCGTCTAGTCAAAGCTATGGTTTTTCCAGTAGTCATGTATAGATGTGAGAGTTGGACTATAAAGAAAGCTGAGCACCGAAGAATTGATGCTTTTGAACTGTGGTGTTGGAGAAGACTGGAGAGTTCCTTGGACTGCAAAAAGATCAAACCAGTCCATCCTAAAGGAAATCAGTCCTGAATAGTCATTGGAAGGACTGATGCTGATGCTGAAACTCCAGTACTTTGGCCACTGATGTAAAGTACTGACTCATTGGAAAAGACCCTGATGCTGGGAAAGATTGAAGGCAGGAGGAGAAGGGGACCACAGAAGATGAGGTGGTTGGATGGCATCACCGACTGGATGGACATGAGATTGAGCAAGCTCTGGGGGTTGGTGAAGGACAGGGAAGCCTGGCGTGCTGCAGCCCATGGGGTCGCAAAGAGTCGGACACGACTGAGCGACTGAACTGAACTGAACTGAACTCGGCCTATCCTGAGAGGTGGCCGGGTGGCTGTCGGACCGCACATTGGAGGAGCTAAAGAGGAGAGAGCGCTCTTCCAGTGTGGAGCGGTGGCAGAGGGAAGCCACGCCCTGGGTGGGAAAGGGGGGCGTCCCCGTGACACCGCGAGAGAGGAGAGAAAGCTGCCCAGCTTTGCTCTGAAGCTCCCGAGAAGGACAGGTCGGGGAAAGTGTGCGGGAGGAGGCGGGGGGCGTGCGGAGGAGGAGGGGGAGAATAACGGAGGAGGGCGTCTGAAGGCCCTGTTGGACCTCGATCACCAAACTAAGCCTGTAGTGACACTTGACGAGCTCTTAGCAAGTGCCGGGCGCCGCGCGCGCTCTGTGAGCCGAGCCGCGGGTGCCCGGACGCCTCAGCGCCCTGCACAGTGACGCCCCCGCCCTCGGCCGGCCCACCAGGAGCTCCGGCTTGGGGTGAACGACTGAGGTTACCCGGCCCGAAGTAGAAGGCGCCCGGGGTCCCTGCGAAACGCTCTTTTCCAGGCCCAGAGTCGAGGAGTGGACGGAGGGACAGACGCTGGGCAGCCCATGGGCCTGTTTCTCAGGGGAACTGTCTACAGGTAACTGCCCACAGAACGAAAAAATAGTGGGGTTCAAAAACAAGAACTGAGGCGAGAGAGATTTGCTTAAGTCGTTTGAAGCTGAAATGTTGAGGGAACCCTTGTCTGGCCTTGACAACAGGCACCTGTTTTGTGATTAGTTGCGGGAAGTGGGGTTCAAACAGGGTAGATAACTGAGCTTTGAAAATGATGAAGGTTTGTTCTCAATCCTGCCCTAGAGTGGGGGATGAGCGCTAGCCGTTCTTACTTAGACAACTACTAGGGGCCACGTGCTGAATAAACAAATTTCCCATAGGTTAACTTTAAATAATAGTTAAATAAGTTCTGTGAAGAAACTGAGTCTTAAAGAAGCTAGAAAATTTATCACAGGCCATGTGGAACTAAACAGAGCAAAGTTTCTACCATTTAAGTCATCAGACAGTATGTCTCCTGTTTGTCAAACATCTTATGTGTATTGAACGTGCAAAAGTGAAGGAGTCTAGTGAAAAAGAATGTGGATTCTGGAGCCATGTCATCTGGGCATGAATTCTAGCTCCCTGCTTTATTAGCCGTGCTGCCTTGGACAAGTTACTTACCCTCTCTGAGTCAGTATCCTCAGCTCCTTCCATGTAAGACTGTTGCGTGGATTTACTAATACATTACATGCAAAGAAACTACTGGGGCAGAAAATTACAATGGTAGTTTCCAAGTACACTACTCATCAGACTATGCTAGAAGTCATAGAACAGAAAGGCTCAACTGAGTTGCTTGAATCACATGGTTTATTAAATTAATTGAAAATATACATTAAGGGGAAAGAGATGGAGAAGCTAACCTATGTAAGACGGGATTCAGAAAGGGAAGGAAGTGGAAGGATCATTCAGGTTAATCATTAATACTCATGTATCTTGTCTTTGCTGCATCAGCCTTCCCAGCTGGTGGAATAATTACAAAAGCCAGAATTGAGGATGGGCATGGGGGTCTCCGCAGTAGAGCCAACATACCCTTGCTCTTTTGGAAGGATGCAGAAGCTAGTAGGCCTGGTGGTTATTTTGGGGATCTCAGTTGTCAGTTTTCTGGATCCAGCCAGCCGGGGGTCTAGTGCTGTTGATCAGCATGTGGTTAACTTCCTCCACCTGGTTGGGATTTTACTGTCTGCAGAATAACTGCAGGGTTTGGGGCTTCCCAGGTGCACAAGTGGTAAAGAACCTGCCTGCCAGTGCAGGAGAAATAAGAGACGTGTTTTTGATCCCTGGGTCAGGGATGATCCCCTGGAGCAGGGCATGGCAACCCACTCTTACCTGGAGAATCTCATGGACAAAGCAGCCTGGCGGGTTACAGTCCAGGGGGTCGCAAAGAGTCAGACACTAATGAAGCAACTTAACCCATGGCTCAGCATATTAACTACAGCCCTTGAGAACAATTAAAGGTCCTCGACTTTATTTTATAGTCAAATTATTATTTTTTCTTGTTTGCCTACTTTCCTTTGTTTCTGCATTTTCTTACTTCTCTTATTAAATCTGCTCTTTGAAACACAGGGAAGGCCTAGGAGGCTAAAGTTTTTCTACCAACAAGAGTCAAGGGTCACAGGAGTTCTGTCCTTTAGAAGGCCCTGCAGGGTCCTGCTTGGTTTCAGAAGAATTGCTGGATCATATGGTAGATCTATTTTTAAGTTTTGGAGGAATCTCCATACTGTTTTCCACAGTAGTTGTATCAATTTACAATCTCACCAACAGCACACAGGGGTTCTCTTTTCTCTACATCCTTGCCAACATTTGTTATCTCCTGTCTTTTTGGTGGGCTTTCCTTGTGGCTCAGACAGTAAAGAAGCTGCTTGCAATGCAGGAGACCCAGGTTCAATCCCTGGGTTGGGAAGATCCCCTGAAGAAGGGAATGGCTACCCACTCCAGAATTTTTGCCTGGAGAATCCCATGGACAGAGGAGCCTGACAGGTTATATATAGTACATGGGGTTGCAAATAGTTGGGCATGACTGAGCTTTTTGATGCTAGCTATTTTAACAGGTCTGAGTTGATATATCATTGTGGTTTTGCCTTACATTTCCCTAAGGATTAGTGATGTTGAGCATCTTTTCATGTACCTTTGGCCACTTCTATATCTTCTTTGGTAAACTGTCTATTCAGGTCCTTTGCCCAACTAAAAATTGGTTTGTTGGCTGTTTTGCTGCTATTTGTTTTACTTACTTTGGGTATTAACCCCTTATTAGATATATGGCTTGCAGATATTTTCACATTCTATGGGTTATCTTTTCATTTTGTTGATCACTTCTTTGGCTATGCAGAAACTTTTTAGTTTGATGTTGTCCCACTTTTAATTTTTTTGCTTGTAATTTAGGTGTCATATCTGAAAAATCATTGCCAAGATCTGTATCAGGGATTTAAGGGATTTTTTCCTATGATTTCTTCTAGGAGTTTGATTGCTTCAGATCTCATATTTAAATATTTAATCCATTTTGAGTTAGTTTTTGTGAGTGGTGTAATATTCTAGTTTCACTCTTTTACATGTGAATATCCAATTTTCCCAGCACCATTTATTGAAAAGACTTTTTCTCCAGTATTCTTTCCTCCCTCAGATATTAGTTGACTGTATATGCATGGGTTTATTTCTGGAATTTTAATTATGTTCCATTGGAGTGACTGACTTTTAACAAAGAGAATACATGGCTTTTAAGTCTAGTTCATAAAGAATATGAACAGCTTTTGCCTGTTTTTTTCTACCTTTTGGAAAGTTTGCCTTAGAACTTAGGTACCATCCTACAGGAATCCAAAAACTAGACTACAAAGAAAGATGACATGGAGAAGCCAATGTAGGAAGGACCTGAGGCACCCAATCAATAGGTACTATCAACTTCTTGATGTGTGAATGAACAAACTATTAGAGGATTCCAGCTAGCAGCCATCAAGTCTTCCTTCCACTTGAAACCCTGGACATCAGAGACAAGCCATCATGATGGTGTCCTGCAGAGATTCCTAACACAGAGTCTGTAAGCACAGTGAATGATTGTTTTATACCGCTAACCTTAAAGATAATTGGTTGTGCAAACACAGTAACTGGAATAGCCTCCAATCTACCTACAGAGATTTGTGTGGTGTGACTGAAGGCAGCTTAGCCTCTGGTGCACAAAGTGTGTGACTTCATGCTACTACTGGCTTACAGTGTACCCGCAGAGACCCTCATTTCTCCAACCTGAATGGTGTTAAATTCTTTGAAAATTTTAGTATATATATTGTTTTTATTATAATGAAATTATGTACAAACATAAGACAAGTTAGAGACTATTTCATTATTCTATGACTGTGGTATCGTGATTTATAATAAGCAATACATATTTGGTCTTTTATCTCTGTTTCTGGCACTGAGCTCCTCAAATCCTCAGAATTTCCGAAGTAATAATAAAATGGTGACTTTTTGGACCACTCATTAGGATAGATTCTGGTTGCCAGGGGCACCAAGCAACTTTTCCTCAAACTCCCCGTGGATTGGCTGTTGGCTGGTTTAGTCGCTAAGTCGTCTCCAACTCTTGTGGACCCCGTGGATTGTAGCCCACCAGGCTCCTCTGACCATGGGATTCTCCAGGCAACAATACTGGAGTGGACTGCAATTTCCTCCTCCCTCCAGGGGATCTTCCCAATCCAGGAATCGAACCCAGGTCTCCTGCATTGCAGGCAGATTCTTTACTGACTGAGCTATGAGGGAGGCCCTATGGGCCGGAGGTTGAATCAATCACCAGTGGTCAGTGATTTAGTCAATTATGCCTGTGTGACGAGGCCTTCATAAAAACCCGGGAAGACTGGATTCAGACGGCCTGGTGCCTGGTGAACACACAGAGTTGCAGAGAGAGGGCATGGAAGCTCCACACCCTTTCTCAGGCTTTGCCCAGTGTTTATCTTCCACCCAGCTGTTCCTGAGTTATACCCTTTTATGTTATCTAGTAAGTAAAATGTTAATTTTGAGTTCTGTGAGCCACTTCAGCAGATTCATCAAACCCAAGGAAGTGGTCATAGGAGCCCCTGATTTATAGCTATTCAGAAGTACAGGTAACTATTCACTATTCGGGCTTGCAATTGGTTTCAGCAGTGGAAGCTGGGTCTTTACCTTGAAATTGGATGCTATCTCTAGGCAGATAAGTGTCAGAACTGAGTTGAATTATAGGATCCCCTGGAGAAGGGAAAGGCTACCCACTCCAGAATTCTGGCCTGGAGAATTCCACAGACTGTATGGTCAGTCCATGGGGTCGCAGAGTCAGACCATGCCTGAGCAACTTTCACTTTCACCTGGTGTCAGCACATTGCTTGGTAGTTTGGGGGAACCCCTCTGCATATATACACACCTACATATTGAAAATGGGTGCTCAGGACCTTTAATGACCATGACCAACTCACTTAATTATAATCATACATTCCAAAAAATTGTGGACCTGATGTTTGGGAATGCAATCTCCAGAAGGGCTGGAGACATCTGACTTCAGCACTTACCAGCTCTGTAACCTTGAGCAAATTATTTAATCTGTGCCAAATTTCCTCTCGGTGAGGATGGTAATAGTGCCATAGAATAAAATGATATAAAAGAACGCATTTGATACACTGCCTAGCACACAGTAAATACTCAATAAAAGAGAACTTTCATGTTTGCAAACAATCCAGTGATTTTTAATTTTATGAGGTAATGTAAGATTCTTTGCTTATATTTAATTCATGGTATTTTGATATGACTAAGTCACATTTTAAATACATTTCTGTATTAATCAAACGATGTTTAGGGAAGAATTAATCTCTATGTTAATGCCTATCTTTAGGTTAATGTTAACAGTGAAATTTTTTTTACCCAGGCACAAGAGGAAGAACCTAATCCAGGAGTAGATGATTAATAAAAGTACTTTTCCATAAGAAGGAAAGGTTTGGCTCTGGGGAATTTACCAACAGGGAACTTTATATTCATGAATAGAAGGAATGCTCTGGACAGTGTTTCAGAATCATCTGGGATGCTGTTAAGAATAACGATTTCTTATGAGTTATTAAGTCGAAATGTGATTGAGAGGATGAGGAAAGCTTAGGAATCTGCATTAACAGGCATGAGACAATCACACCTTCAGAAGCATAAGAACTACTACCTCAAGGGAAGATCTCAGTTTTAGACCTAGACATTGGACTACCTCTAAATAGACAAAAATACTATCTTTAGGAGATAAATTTATCTTTAGGGGCAAGTACTAAATATAAATAGTGAAATTACACTATTTAAAAATCTTCTTAAGTATTCCCCAGGAAGCCATTTATAGGGCACAATCTTGATATTCAGGTAATTCAGGGGGAAAAAAAAAGTAGCAAAACTTTGAAAACCTTGAGTAAAGTTCATTCTTGGTCTTCACTTCCTAAATTTGTTTTCAAGTTCATTAGATTTAATCACTAAACAAGACCAAAAGAGAACTTTATTTTATATGACTTTATTTTACATTTAGAACCATTTTATGCTTTACTTAAAAAAAAAAAAAAAAACCAACAACAAAAAAAACTCACTCTGCTTTTAATATTCCTAAAAGCATTTTAACCAAAATCTTGATTTAGGAAGACTTAAGACATTGTGCATTATTTTAAATACTTTCATTCTTTCAATAACTATTAAAAATAAGTTCACAATTAGGTTTTCAAATGTCCTAATCATATCTAGTTTGTTCTCATTTAATATTTTATCAATTCCATCATGTGCATACAGAAGTTTTTCAGACACACTGATGAAAATCAGTTCTTAATCTAATTACTATTTCATTTATTCGGAAATAGCATTTAGACATAAAAACCAATGTCTCATTTTGTAAAATAACCTTTGGTTAATTTACACATCTAATACATCATATTAAGTTTTAAGTAGTACAATGAGTTTCACCACTGTTGCTTTAGTTTTTAATATTTTTGTGTCAGCAGGGCTGAAAATAATGTGGTTCAGTCTTCTGAAGGAAGTTTGTTTATATATATATATATACACATATATATATATATACACACATGTATAATAAAGCACAGTGCCTCTGAATGTGAAAAACATCCCAAAGGCCAGGAGTCCTACAAAGGAACGACAAATAAGGAAAGACTCCAGAGACTCTCTCCTCATTTTCAAGATGAAAAGTGACTGGTCTAAGTCACATTATTGAAGACATGGTGAAGAAAAGTGTTCCTTATTATGCCACTGAATAAAGCTACTAAAACCACAAGAATTTAGAGATAATGATCCTAAGCTACATAGTTAATGGATCATCAAAAAAGAACTTCAGTTATTAAACATAACTGGATTGACTTCTGATGCCAAGTAAGGCTCATTTTACTTCCCCCATTTGTATAAAAGAAAACGTGGCCTGGCCAGTGCCATTCAGGATTCTCTGCTAACTGTAAAATGTGGACCAATTTCCTTCTGTTTCTTATAGTCCGTGTGTACATTCAGTTTTTTAAAACAAAATTTTTATGCACATAACCGTGTCGAATACTGTATTGCCCTTAGTTTAAAAAATGTACAACTACATAAATAAAAACTATTGTTTCTTCAGTATTACTTGACATTTCTTCTGTAATTTATTTAAAAAAGTAAATGTAACAAGATACTTAAAAAAGGCTAGATACAAAAGTAGTTAAGCTGCTCACGAACATTTAAAATTTTCCAAAATGTATCTTCAATAATCATGATCTTATAAAACATTTTACAGTTATCAGAAAGTGCCCAGGCTGAATTTACATAACTGAAATGCCTTAGTACAAATGTCTAGTTAGAACTGAAGTGCAGTATACCTGACTGACTGCTCATTGAAATAGGGATACAAAGAAAAAAGTTGATTGTGATAAAGTACTGTGCATTGGCCCCCATCATATGTACAAAAAAGTGCCCTCAAATGAACAAATTACATGCAAAATATTAGTGATATCATTTAATATCCTAGAGCTCAATGCAGTCAAACTGCAATAAAAGTGGTTTTTATAGGTAAAAGTGATTTCATTTCTTAAGATCTGAATGTTCAGAACTTTTTTACAAGTTCCATATACGATACACAACCGCAGCCAACCACAAATTAAACACCATAAAAAAAGTTAAAATGAAACACAGAACATACTTAATTTTTTATTTTGAAATTCCCTATTCCCTCTATACAAGAACCTTTGCTGAAACACTTTCCACAAAGGCAGCAGTGAATTTTCAGAACGTTTTACATTTTTTCCCCTCAGCAAAAAGATAAATCACAGTGTAAATTATGTTGTTCTGCTGTCATCTTTGGCTGGGGTTAGACCCAGAAGTTGTTGACTAGCAAACCATTATAGTCAAATGTTGCTAGTGCTCCTCAGGCCTTTAAGCTACAAACTCAGCAAGGAATGTTTGCATTCATCTCTTTAAGGTAAAGGTACCACAGGGTATGCGACAGCATCAACTTCCATAAACTCTTATAGACAAATGGGAAAAATCTACAAAATTAGCGAGTAATATTACACAGCAATACACACATTTTATACTCTACACAAAACCAAAATTCTTGGTCTTAATGGCGAGTAGCAATTTCTGTTTGAGAATCTGTTTAGAGGAATAGAGTGGGACGTAAAGTCGAGAAATGCAAGTATTTGCAGTAGGAAGGTGTTGGTCATCTGGTGGTCTTATTGTGATGGAGGGCATAGGCTGAAATCCTTCTTCACTGGCTGGTAATGAAGGGCTTGATGTCCAAAAGTAAACCTAAACATGAGTATAATAATTACACGTTTGGCTTTTAAGAGATTAACATTCAACCCTTAATTCTGGCAATTATACATACAGCCCCATTCTTGTGTTAAAACCTACAAAGGGGTATCATTTAGAACTGTCTTTTAAATTTCTTATATTGAAAAGGAAAGTTTCAGGGTTGGAAGAGAAAAAAGTGTCAGCTATGTAGAAAAGTGACTATGTTTCAATGCCTCAGCTTCTCATTTGTAACATGAGGCTACCTGACCAAATGCTGTCTAAGAGCCCTTCCTGTTGCTAAATTTCGCAGAGCGTCTCTTAGTGGGAATAAGGCACAAGGTCTCTGAAAAAGGTTCAAACTTCACAGAGGCTATCAAAAAGTTATTCTGCATTTTATCTACTAGCAAAACCACCCAATATTTTTTAGTGGTGCACTGTGATATACAATAATTTTGTAATAGTAATTAAGTGTCAGACAGCATCTACTGTACACCAAAATCCATGCAATAAGCCATGCTAACATTGAGTTTTAAAACACATCTCATTTGTGTAATATAGTATAAATTATTTTTTCTTTAAATAAAACCAAAGATATACTTTCCTGAAATATTTTTATTAATACATACCTTTCTTCATTGATAGTAGACAGTGACTATCTCTTAAGGTAAAGCTTTTAAAATCTTGCATTTATAGTACACAACTAAACAGACAAATAAAAGGGCTTCCCAGGTGGCGCTAGTGGAAAGAACCAGCCTGCCAATGCAGGGGAGGTTAAGAGTTGTGGGTTCCATCCCTAGGTTGGGAAGATCCCCTGGAGGAGGACATGGAAACCTACTTCAGTATTCTTGCCTGGAGAGTCCCAGGTACAGAGGAACCTGGTGGGCTACAGTCCATAGGGTCACAAAGAGTTGGACATGACTGAAGCGACTTAACACATACAAACAAATATATTCATTATCTCAGAGTGACTAGGAACCCTAAACTAGTTCCTGAAGCATAGTTATGTGAGAAATCTCATCTAGAATTCTACAGGAGGAAGCAGGGAAAAACGAAACTCTTCAAGTGTCAGCGTCTCCAAAATCTTCAAAGAATTTATAAAAGGGCTAGAAGGTACTGTAGACATAAACCTGGCCCAACCTACTCATTTTACAGGTAAAAAACAAACAATGTAAAGTGTTTCTCCAAGGATAAATGTGGTTACCCAGAGCCAGATTACTACACTGCTGGAAAAAGTGTAGAAGTTGGAAAAAGATAAAGACATAACAGAGGACTTCTCAAAACTTTTACTAGTGAACTATGACTTTCCAAGAGGGAAATACACTATGTATGTAGTTTTATTCCATACATAACCCTAGGGCTAGTAATTCAAGGGAGAAGAGTTTAGGAAACCGTTATATTCCTATGTCCCTAAGACACATATGGAAAAGCCTAACAATATGTGAAGATAACCTCCCAAAAGAGGAAGAGGAGGAGGTAAAGGACACCGTGATATACTGCTAAGCCCAAAGAATACAGGAGTTTAAAGAGTGAAGCTCACAATTAAAGCTGCTGCTGGACATTTTGAGGCCCCCACAGAGGGAGATATTCTCTCTCTTTTGTAAAAGACTGAATAGTTAGCAAATTTCTCTTCTAGGAGATGGCAGAAATGCAGTGGGATTTTAACTTGGCTGACTAGACAGGACATATTTATTGGTTTTGCTCTGAATCCAGACTGACTACAGGAACCCTAATAAGCAACTCAGGTACTCCTAAAACCAACAGGTACAGATACAGTATCTGCACTGGTAGGGACTTCAGGATTGGTCTACAAGTTTATGAAAGTTAAAATACATGGAATTATAAGGAACGAACCTAGGGAGAAGCCTAGGAAACTACCAGATGGCCAAGCCAAGAACAAAAAAAAACCTGACAGCTAGGACTGCTGGACAACCTGTCTTGCTACAGTAGGGAAATACTGGAAGGCGCCTGGGGCCATGTGAAGATGAAGGAATGCTAAACGCACGGCCCCCTCCCCACAAAAAGTAAGTTACTAACTACCTTTCAAGGTAAATCGGAAACTGCAAGCTCTGTGCTTTCCTGCCCAACTATTTCCCCCTCTCAAATAAAATTGGGGGATATATCTAGAAATTGTATCATTTTTTATACATTATAAACCTCTATGTATACATTATATACATTATACACAGAGGTTTGGAATACTGTGGTTTAGAGGTTTAGAATACTGAGAACTAAGGCTGGTTCAACAGGGGCAAATGTCATAGGGAACTATGAGGAATATGAATAGAGATTTTCTGAATAAGGAGTGTCCCTCAAATTTCTACAAGAAAGTCTACAGGGGACTACCTTTTAAGGCTAATGGACAGGTTGATTTGGATATAATCACAGTTGGACATAAACGCTACAGACTTGATAGACTTCAATATGATCAAAGTTTATACTGTCTTAATTTATGATTTATTGTCTTAATTTATTAACTTAATAAGTAATAAGATTAAAATCATAGACCATTCCCTTCTCCAAGGGATCTTGGCAACCTAGGGATCGAACCTGGGTCTCCAGCATTGCAGGCAGATTCTTTACCATCTGAGCCACCAGGGAAGTCCTAATACTTTAAAGATTAAAATCAGAGACCTAGTGCCACAATTAAGTTACTCTATTCATAGTATACAGAGCAATTACGATTCTGTTAAAAAATTTTGCAAACACTTGCAGCTAGTCAAAAAGATTAAGGATGGACGAAAGAGGCCACTAACATACATTAGCACTCACTATAGGGGGAAAAACATGTCTCAACACTAAGGTGGTATTGTATATTCTGGGACTAAGGATAGCATTTTAATAGCTAAGATGTATTTTACTCTGTTTATAGTTTTACTCATACTTCAGATGTCCTACTGTAGAATAGAAAAACAAAATTGCCTTTTATTTCTGGTCTTCAATTTCCTTAGCCAAAATTAAAATCATTACCAATTTAAAACAAAAGGCTGTCTTTCATACAGAGTATTTAAGGTTTTTACATATTCTTCTACAAATTTTATGAAAACACTTACAAGATCTTGTCGTTCTGTCATGCTCATCTTCTCTACAATTGACCAGAACCACCGCTTGAACTGCAAGAGCTTCTCAGCATTTTCTCCTACAAATAAATATAAATTCAATAAATATTCTGTATCAGTTGTATTTTTAGAATACTACTTATAAAATTAAAATGTGAATGGGTGGGGGTCCTAATCCTAATACAGGAAATTAAGACCATTTGTAAAATGTGAAACCTCTATAGTTCGTTAGTCTATCCCAATGACCAAGACAAGCAAAACGAACCACAGCCTCAAAAATCACATGACTTTAATTCCACCACTAAGTCATGATTTTTCTCATGATGTTAAACCAGTGCGTCTCAAAGTTTAATGAGTTTACAAGTCACTTGGGAGATCCTTTTAAAATGCAGATTCTCATCCACTAGGTATGGGGGAAGAAAGGGGAAAGAAACCAGAGAGTCTGCATTTCTAAAAAGCTTCCAGATGATGCTGATGTTGTTGATTTGAGGATCATACTTGGAGGGTCTTTAGATAATTTTTTGCCTTCTAGGTTTTTAGTTTATATCAATAAATAAACCAAATTATTATGTCACGAATATTAAAAACTATATTATTATTTAGCACAAAAACTATTATGCAGTGATCTGCATGTTACCAAGCATGAAGGAAAAACAAGGAAATTTACCCAAATTTAACTTACTATAATTTGGCTGAAGCTGTTTGCAAAATATAAATAATAAAAGGGAAAAAACTGGTACCTTCATGTATGGAATTAATCTTGGACTAGAGATATAGTCTACTCATTAATTTCTTGGAAGTTCCAGCATTTTGTTGTATGTGTTAGTCACTCAGTTTTGTCTGACTCTTTGCAACCCCAGAGACTATAACCCACCAGGTGCCTCTGGTCCATGGAATTCTCCAGGCAAGAATAATGGACAGGGTTGCCATTCCCTTCTCCAAAAGATCTTCCCAAGCCAGAGATCACACCCTGGTTTCCTGCACTGCAGGCGAATTCTTTACTGTCTGAGCCACCAGGGAAGCCCATTTTATTGTACAGTCACAGCTAAAAAGTCTACCCCTAGAATATGGGACTTTGAAAAGAAAAAGTTGCAACAAATCAAGCACTGATGACAAATGTTATTCTAGGATTATCACTACTTCTTGTTACTCTTTCTAGATTCTTCATGTGGTTGTGTGTTGTATGTCTTTCTAAGTGTGCTCTGGGTTCAGTTCTGAACTTCTAAAAAGTGAAGTTCTGTATTTTTGAGTTTCTTATTAACAAATTCAAAAGAGAGGCAGAAGGGGAAAAAGGCTACATCATGCAATCAAATTCTTTAGAGAGCTTAAGAAACATGAATTGGGAAAGACCAACAGAATTGTCATAAGGATTATTTTTTTCTAAATAAATAAAAACCCTTTTAACACAGTTGTTCACCACAAGGAATTTTTACTATTTCATACTAAACCATACATTCTTTAAAATGTAGAAAAATAAAGCAATAAAAGAATTAGGAATAACCTAATAATAAGCTATCACAGTTGAAACATACCTTAAAATATATAAAAACCCGAGTAATAAACAGCATTTCCTAAGTCCCTATAAATAGGTTAAGAACCAGAAACCCAGAAAACTGACTGACCAAATTATCTGTATAGTTTATTTCTCATGTAAACATTTAATAAATTTCATACCTGATTCATCATTGAAAGACGTGAAACTGATCAGCATCTGCACGTTAACCTCACCACAGCCATTTACCAAAAGCCTAAAGTCTTCTGCTGTTAAATCTTCTAATGAATTTTTTGGAAGCACATCCAGTAGACCTTTCCTCATTGCCTAGAGGATTTCAAAAATTGCTTATTTATTACGATCAGTACTTTACTTTCTACATAGCAGTTATTATCATTAAAGCCCAATGTCTAATTTTAACAGCCTAAGAATACTAAATAATACTAAAAAATGAAGTTCTGTATTTTGAGTTTATTAACAAATTCAAAAAACAGGAAGAAGAGAAAAAGGGCTATAGGTTCAACAGTAAAGGAGTATTATTTTATCTCAGGAGTTAAATAGTTTTTAAAATTATGTTAGTAACAAACAGGATGGTCATTAAGAAACAATCTGTCAATCATGCTATCCTGTCAATATCCTAAGAAAAGTATGATGATAACAAAAAACCAATATCCTCGACACAAACTTACTGAGAAATGCCAAGAACTGTTCTAAGCACCTTACGTATGTTAATTAACGTTAATCCCATCCTCATTTTCAGAGGGAACAAACGCACACGGTACTTAAGTAGTTTGCTAATGTTACACAGCTAGAGCAGGCTGCAGGCATGATTTGAATCCGGACAGTAGAATTCCAGAGCCCACACAATTATTCCCAGCACAGGGATCAAAACCACTTCATAAACATTCTTCCCCAGGAGGAGAAACAGTTAACATAGTCGGCCTGATGTTGCTCTTTAGAAGAGTCTGATGGGAGGATGGTCCTTGACAGGCATCTGGAAACTTGGCTTTTGGAATGTTCCCTACATTATTACTAACTGATGTGGCAGTAAGTCCTGCTGTAACAGCTTGCCTAGACTATCTGTGAAAAAGGTGATTTATGATGAACATGTGTTTTTCCTCTGGGAGTCTGACAGGACTCTGATATTTCCTCTGCTAGTAGGACTGGCCTCCAGGAAAAAAGCTGGGCCCTGACTCTTAAGTAGGCTTCCCTAAACACAAACACTGCATAGGCATTGCTGTAAATCACTGCTGGAGGAAGAACGTATTTTTTTGTGACAACTCATACCCCCCGAAAGAGAATTTTGAAGCTTGTACCTGGATTCCTCCAGACTCTGTCTGATATAATTCTCCCCTTGTGAGAGTCCTTTTGTTATAATAAACCATACCAATAACTGCCTCGGAGTCCAAGGGGTCCACCTAGTATGTCACCAGAGGCATGGATGGCTGCAGGACTCCAAAACAGTAATCATCTGAGTCCCATAAAGCATCCTTTCCAAATTTTTACTCACCAGATCTACGTTCTGATGATTACATGGTTCTTCCAAGTAGTTTTACCCAAAAGAAAGGAGATGGTCTGGACTCGGGTATAATTTATACTGTATGTAAACTCATTTTGGTTTAAAAATTTTGACCCTTCATAAGCAAGCTGAATGCACTGTAAGCTAGTTTAAAACACAGAAGATACAAATAGCCTCATCAGATCAAGTGATATTTTTTGGAAAAAACTTACGTGTAATGGCTGTTCTGCAACTACCAACATTCTATGTTCAGCATATTTCCGCACATACTCATAAACATTCTGAGGAGTGACTGGTATATTTACACCATTAGGAATAAGTTCAACCTGTGGGAAATTTAGCAGTGCCATTTAAATCCAGTTTTGACAAAGCAGGAGTAAGTTAGCAGTTCATAAAACAATTTCCTAAAGTTTTAAAATCTAAAGAGACAATCCTGTATTTGACAACTAAGAGATGCAGACATTCTAGGCCTAAGTAACTATAAACTCTTCAACCTCTCAATCTGTCTAACTCTCCATCCATTCATCTTTCTCTCCATCTCTTACTGTGTCTTTGCGTGTGTATGTGTGGGTGTCTCTTTCTCTTTCTTGGTCCCGACCTATCTAAATTGTTTTTCTGTGTTTCAAGCACAACAGACTAACCAAATTCATTTGTTTTACCTGTCCTCCACCTTCTTCTTTACAAAGGTCAATTGCAAATGCCAAATCCATTGCTGAGAAAACAGCATCAGCATCTGAACTCTGAGAAGCAAGAATAAGTTGCCGCAAACTCTCGTACATCACAGGGTCAAAAAAAGCAAAATCATGCCAATTGACCTAAAAATGAATTATGAAAGAAACATCTTAATTGGATTCAGTAGTTAAGTTGAAATCTATGATAAAAATTTTATCTAATTTGAAGATACATGATACACCGATAAAGAATAATCTCCCACTAATATAAATGGTCTAAAGAGGTAAAATTTTAATAAGTCTTTGGCTCTGATAATACATTTAATTTTCAAAGTATGAAAAGTATATATTTTTAAAAAATTTAAAGCCAGGAGTGTAACAGCTTTAAGTTCTAAATTGATCTGCAGGAACCAGCACTAATTATTAAAATGTGATTATGCTGAGCAGCTGATCCTAAATACACATTCTGTAATTCCAGATGATAAATCTAATGCTCAAAGGAATTCAGTAACTTGCTGAAGGTCATATCATTGGGTTATAATTTGAGTCTGTTTGATTCCATGACCTTTTCCATAAACCTTGTTAAAGGCTCAACATTTCTATGCTGCTAGCTTTTAAGTTCAGTTCTTTCTCTGTACAAGAGCATTTTACCTGGAACACATTAAGATGTCAATAGAGTTAGCATTTAAAAAAAAGGAAAAAATATATATCATAGTATGATACGCTGTAATAGAAAACAATATTCACTAGTGGGTTTGAGAAAATTATTAGCAGACCACAACTTTAACAATGCTAACTCATATCAGATGTGTGGTATGCATCTGTAGACCATACAGTATTTTGCTGTTTATAGTGTATTATAATTAGCATTATGCATTAATTTAAAGAACGTGTTTTTCTCCTACCTTCCCCATCATAAAGGAATGTACAAGCTGTCAAATTATCAAACTACAATCAAACTACCAAAACACAAAAGAAAATAAGCTAATTCTGTCACCAAGAGATAATTATCAAGCATTGCTGAGCGAGATGTTCTTAACCTTCTTTTCTCCCTTCTACCAACATACATCTTACATACAGTTTTGAAGCTAGGAGTGCTCGTTTCAATACAGTGCTATTTCTATTGCCATTACTTGCTAGAACAGATAATAATAAAACTTACTGAGCACTTACTATGTGCCAGGCACTATATTACTGTCTTTACCATTGTATTAATGAGGAATAAATTCCAAAGATTTGTCTGCAACGGGATCCAGGTCTGTCAATCCCTCTAAACTCACCTCTGTGTCACTCATTCTCCTATGCTGTCTCCTCCATGTATTGAGATTTTTCCCCATGTCATTAAATACTTGAAAACGACTTTATAATGACTAGAATGCCTTAAAATTTAATATTAAGTTAATGCCGTAACTATATATTTTATAAAAAATTTTGCAACTGTAAAAAGCAGTTAGATTCACTAAAATCACTTACTTTCCTACCAAGCAACACTTTAATCACATGTCTATTCAATGTGATAGGACACAGTTCATTCTGTAATAGACACAGTCCAAGAATCCTAAAAATAAAAACAAGCAAATAGTAATTAAATTAAAAAAATTCTAGACTACATAACACCATAAATAATATACACACTTAAATAATTTTATAGTAGAACATATATACATTTTACAGACTAATGTATTTTAGAAAAATCTCATAAACTGAAATTTTTTAAAAAATTCAAATCTAAGATTAGAGTGACTTTACCTGCCAATATTCCTGAAACAATTCAATCTTGCTTCTGTGTTTTTGCCAGGCCTTGGAGTATAAAATCCTCTTTTTCCAGGTTGGTAAAACAAAGGGGCATTGTCATCACCATCATCTGTATCATCTAAATCCATATCTACTACACTTCGACTAGAACCATGACGCTTTCGGTTTTCCTAATAACAAAGTATCAGAGATCAAGTCCCAAGATTTCATTTATATTTTAGTATATGTGTATACAAGAGAATGATTATTATTTAAAAATACCATCATAGCCCTCTTTAAAATTAGTAATAATCCAGGTACCTCCTCCAAAAAAAATTAACAGTAATATTTTTAACATTACCTAAGACTGATATTTAACAAAGCATACAAACTGGTTCTCTTAAATCACTTAAATGTAAAGTTCCATAGGTAAAGCAAGTTTCATATTTAAACATAAATAAACTTTAATTCATTCTTTCAGAATTGTGATATACAAAGCTTGTGCCTATTAACTTCTCTGTCCATTTAAGTAAAATCACTCAGTGAAACTCTGGTAGCTTCTTTTATCTTGATTCCTTAAATTTATTTTCCCTTGATAGAAGTCTGGACTGACAATTTTAAAAGCACTTTAAGGATGATGCTCCAACTGTCTTCTAGCCTTCACAGTTTCTGATGAGAAATCCACTGCCTTGCACATTACTGTTTATATGTAAGGCACTATTATTTTCTTATTAGTTTTACAGCTGCTTGATTATACCTAGTCACAGTTTTCTCTCAGTTTATCTTGTTTAGGGTTCACTGATCTCCTTGAATTTGCAAATAAATATGTTGTGCACCAAATTTGGGAAGGTTTCAGCTACTATTTCTTCAAATATTTCCTGTAGCAATCTCATTCTCCTCTTCTGGGCACTCCAATGACATTGTTTAACATGGTCCAACAGGTCTCCGAAAACTGTTATTTGAGATCTTTTCTTTCTCTTCTTCAAAATGGATAGTTTCTATCTTCAAATTGATACTTTCCTATATCATCTTCGTTCTACTATTGACCTATTCAGTGAACTTTTTAATTTTAATAAATACTTTCTATAATTTTCCCTTGGTTCTCTTTTTCTATTCCTCTGTTGCGAATCTTTACTTTTCCATTCATTTGCTTATCTTATAGAACATGAGAGAAAGTTTTTCCATGAGATGAGATAAAGATAATTTCCATGAGATAAAGATAATTCCAACAAGTGGGATAATCTCAAGGTTAGCATCACTTAGTTCTTTTCCCAGGAGAATTGGTGAGTCTCTGCTGGTTCTTTGTATGTTGAATAATTTTGGAGTGTATCCTGGACATTTTTTTACCAAGTTATAGAACTCTGGGTCTTGTTGAAATGATATGGAGAATGCTAAATTTTTTGGCTTTGGTAGTTAACAACCTGGTTAGGTTCAGCCTGGAAGTATCCTCTGTGTGCAGTGGTCCCAGTGTTGCTCAGTCGTGTCTGCCTCTTCGTAACTCCATGGACTCCGGCAATCCAGACCCCTCTGTCCTCCACTATCTTGTGAAGTTTGCTCAGATTCATGTCCACTGAGTCAGTGATGTCATCCAACCATCTCATCCTCTTGTTGCCCCCCTTCTCCTCCTGCCCTCAATCTTTCCCAGCATTGGGGTCTTTTCCAATGAGTTGGCATCAGGTGGCCAAAGTATTGGAGCTTCAGTAACAGTCCTTCCAATGAGTAGTCAGTGGTTCCATTACCAAAAGCCTTTTAATTCTACTATGGGTCTGTTCTGCATATGCACCATGTGGGATAGTCTGGTAGTATAGTTTATTTCTTAAAGCATGTGCTATCTTCCAGTTAAGATGGAGTAATGGGGATCAGCTTTACTCTCCTGCCTGAAATAATGCCCCAACAGTTGTTTTTCAAGTTTTGACTTCCCTCCAATCTGTGTGCTACTGTTTACTTTTCAGAATGCTCAAGCAGTTCCTTTCTTAAGTTTTTCTAGAGTTTTAAGTTGTTATCAGTGAAAGAGATATGATTATATCCTGGCTGGCACAGAAGTTCTCACATAGCCTACAAATTGAAATACAGCATGCACTTAACAGACATGAAAGAATACTAGAGTGGGTAGCCATTCCCTTCTCCAGGGGATCTTCCTGATGCAGGGATTGAACCTGGGTCTCCCACATTGCAGGTGGATTCTTTACCATCTAAGCTACCAGGGAAGCCCACAAAACATCCCTTACCTGTACTTTTTCTGAAGAGTCTAATAATCCGAGATCCAGTATACTATCGGCTCCATTTTCCCTAAAAACAAACAATACCTTTCATATTGCAGATAACTGAAATTTCTAGAATTTAGTGTAGAGAAAACCATATACATTTAAATTTTTAAGACTTTATCAATATATTTAAGTTTTGAAGTAAGTAAGTATCTAGGACACTTTACTAGTCATAATGCAGTTCTAGGAGCAGAAATGGCAATAACATACACGAAAATACTACATGTATGATCCAAGACAATGAACTAAAGGCTACCCGATTTAAGACAAAATAAATGCAGTCTTCATAGAGGGACTGAAACTTGATCTCAGGGAAAACACTGTAAAAGAACAGGAAGAAGTTCAGAAGGCAACCACAATAGAATCAAATGCGCCAGTGTATGTAACCATTCTAGAAAACTCACAAATTCCTGTTCAATCCATAAAGGCAGGTGAAGGCAGTCAATATTATATATTCTTGTATTTAACAGGAAATACTACTAAAATAGCAACCCTTACATGTATTTACAAATGTCTCCCCCCCCCGCCCCCCACAAAAATGCACATTATTTGCAACTTTTTATGTAATGGGCTAAGCTATATTAGTGTTGCTGTATCCAGAAGCGAGGAAGAGGAATGAAAATGTAGTACATAAAAGTCAAGAAATGAAAAACAGTTAACAGCAAAGAGAAGAGACTTCTGGCAAGTCTTTGGCTTGGACCATTCAAAGGTTCTGAGATTGGTAAACAGCTAGAATAAGTTAAATGGCTGTTTACTTCAGGGTTTAGCTAACCCACTTATCCATCTCTAGGACCATGTCTAATCTTGAAGTTCCTCATTCAATATCGTAACTAGGAGGGAAAAAAAAAACACCACATTTTCATTTAAAATGACACTTCAAAGCCTCAAACTGGTTATTAGAGTAGCCCCAAGATAGAAGGGCACAGACTAAAGGTGGCATATCTTCTTGTCACTTTAACCTGTCACTTGGGGAAAAGACAGGTAAGTAATTTAACTGTTCGATATTTTTAAGTTTTATATTAAAAACAAATATATTGCACAATAAAAGCAAACATTTGCATGATTTCCAAGATAAATCAGGATGCCTAGAAGAAATTTCTCATTTACTACAAAGACTCAGGGATTACACCCAATTCCTTGAGGTATCTGGCCTTTGCCATTAGAGGTATTCAGGTGGAGAATGAGCTGTACTTCTTATAAGTTAATTTCTAAATAAGGTTCATAAAATTTATCTTCAAACCTAAAAGCGACTGCTAAAATTCAGCCCTTCTAGTAAACTTGGCTGTCTCACTCAGATTTTTAAGCCATCTCCTAAAATTAAAACCATTCAAGTCTTGCACTATTTAATACAGATTAGATATGCTAACACCTATATCCTAAAAATAAAGTAGCTAATGTTAAAACGTCTTCCCAAATGTGCATATTACCGTCCATGTGCAATAATGAGTTCCATGGCTTCATCTACTCTTGCTCTCAGAGAATCTTCACTTGCTAGAAGCAGCAGCAGCTGAGCTGGGGATAACTCCAACAGCATGCCAGTGATTTTACTTGCAAATGCCTGTAAGTGACAAACAAATGTTACTTGCCTCTACTCTCTGAAACCTGTCTAAATTAGCAATGTTTTATCAAGGGGGGAAAAAAAAAGAAAAAGAAAATATAAGAAACTTGGATAACAAACTGAAAAACTTCCAAAATATTTTCTAACTGGAATCTATGAAGAAGAGAAAGGGAGGAGACATTAATTTTCTTAACCTGATAAGCGACATCTATGAAAAAGGCCACAGCTAACATGATACTTGATGACGAGAATTGTAATATTTCTTCCCATTTGACATTATACTGCAAGTTCCAATTAGTTTAAGAAGGCAAGTAAAGAAAATAAAAGTAATCCAGATTGGGAAGAAAAAGTAAAACTTCTTTTTTATAGACAACAGATTCTCCATGTAGAAAACAATGACACAATCTACAAAGAAGTCACCAGAACTAACACCACATGAGTTTATGAGATTAGAAGCTTAACTATAGAAAACTTTGGTAGGGAGTAAGTAGTCTATGCATTAGCAGTCTTATTAAAGCTAGTTTAATATTTATTTGTTGACAAGTCTTTTAAAAAGACTTTTGATATTCATGAGTAAACATAAAAATACTCAAGGTCCATTTTTTCCCCTTCTTCATCAGAGGCCTGGAAACATTTTTTTCATTTAGTGTAGGAAAAAAGAGAGGGAAGATATGAAGGAAGGAGAAGCAGAAAGAAAAAAGATGCCCATATTTAAGGCTAAGGATTTACTGAAATATAATTGATTTATTGTTTTATTTTTCTTTTGCTCTAGTATGTAAAGGTAGTTATGCATAAAGACAAAAAAGAAAACTAGGTTATATGTTTCATATAATATGAAAGAAACCCCTGACAGAACATTCAAAATAAAACCTTCCTGTCTTATTTATCAAGCGAAGTACACTATTTGCAACATGTTCCAGCTAAAAGCTGATAACAAAGTTGGCTTTAAAAAGCAACAATAACTTGTACAAATAAATACAATGCACAGACAATTGCTTAGCACAAAAGGAAATTATTAGGTAGAATGCTAACCTGGCATATGTAGTAAAATAAACATCAAGCTATATACAATTATTCTCTAGTAAGTGTTGCTTCTTTCCCTCCTAAGCTTCCTCTTTTTGGCAATCCTCAAATCATATGGCTTTCCAGTAGCTGACAACTTCTTAAGATACCAGCCTTAATTCAAAACCCAAAATGGCACAGCCAGTTAAGAGGTAGCTAAGCACGCCATACGTACTGGTTGCATTGCTTGTACACGGGGGTAAAGTCTCTCTCCGAGCGCCTGACGATGTGCCGGCAGAGGGTCAGGATCATCACTAGGATTTCCTTCAGAGGCTGGTCTGAAGGGCCTAGTGTCGATGGAAAGCTGTCTTCTAAAATCCCTGAAAGATGAACAAAGCTATGATGACTTCATTTCCCTTGTCTGCAAAATGGAAAATATCACTGCAACAAAGTGGGAAACCAGAGCATATAGTTAGCTCCAGTTATAGTACCAGAGTGGAAGAATGCCTAAAAAGAACGATGGTTGGAAAATAAAATTTATCTAGATTTTGTCACTTGAAAATCTGTAAGTCTGCAATGCATGTATTAATTTGATTTTAAGGGAACAGGACTTTAAAATACCAGAAGTCAAGAGACCACCCATATTTCCCAGAAATTTTAAGTCAAAAGTGAAATGCCACTCATTCTAACATGTGAAAAACTGAAAGTTTTAAATAACACAATTGCCACAATTTGAGATTTTAAAACAAACTTAGGAACTTGGGTGATAAATAAAGTCAAAACAATTTCAACTGCCCCTGGCTTTTTAAAGCAGAGCATATTAGTTAACAGTTGGTTAGACTATTTTAGTTACAACGCATCACTTATCCAATTATTAATTTTCATTTTCTAAAAGTTTATAATTGAGACTCTTATTTTCAGGCCTACCTCCAATTCATCCAAAATGATGGTACTCAATAAAAGACACAAAACCATCTCACCTATCCCGGTCTCTCCGAGAACCCGCTCGCAAGCCGCTACTCCTCCTCATTTCCCTTTCTCTCTCTCTTTCCCGATCCCTCTCTCCTCTGTTCCTTAATCTCTGCATTAAACCTGGAAAAAAGTGAAATACACTTTGTTTAGACGAATGTAAATGCAACTACTTTAAATGTTAAAGTCAATGTGAGGAAATGAGACGACCACAGTAAGAACATGACAACTGAAGATCATTTTCCTTAGCATCTGTGTTAGTGCCTTTCTGTTATTCTCCCTATGGTTTTGAGTGTTGGGAGTGATTCTGTAGAATGAATTTATCTCCTTGTCATGTCAGAGTTGTGAAACAAAATGTACCAACCAGGACTATGTTAGTTTCAACATAAACAATGCTGAGATTTCTTATATATTTGAGTATCTTCTCTATTCTTAATTTTTGGCATTAAAAGCATTAAAGACACTCAGCTATTACTCTTTTTAAAACCTTAAGCATAAACCAAGATATGGTTTCCTAACGACTGTGCAGAAAAATTATTTCTGAAATGTCATGACTTCCTAGGTTTCCTCATTCATATTTGACAACTTTTTAAAAAACTGTAAGACTACAGAAAGTCAAATGGTTAAACTAATAATGAAAGGCTGGGGTACACCCCCCATCTTTTCATCCTCAATTCTTTCCAGAGCTCATTCAGCTTCTATGGGGCAGTTTACAGAACCGTAGTAAGATACAGCTATAGCCTAGGTATTAATAAAACACAGGATTCTGTTAGTTAACTCCTTCTCCCTCAATTAGTGTATCCATTCACCTATGAGACTGACGATTTCCTTACATGAACCCCGAGTTTCAACCTTTTGTAGTTTTCACATTTTAAAATACACTATCATAATCTTGAAAATCATGTGAGAATCCTAACCCCAAAGTGGTGATCACTGAGGAGGTAGAACTTGCACCAGGATGTTAACATAGAAAACCTTATTACAAAAAAAAAAAAAAAAAAAAAGTCTTGTTAAACAGTGAAGTTAGTGACATAGCCAATTTACCTTTGGTCACAAAATCCATCTCATGGAGACTGGCAGAAACTCTGCAAATCATACTTTAAAAAGCACTGTTCTAGATAACAGCATTTTCTTCTCAGTATGTGTACTTATTGGGAAATCCTGCAGTTTGCTCTTTGAATTTTTATATTACGTTAAACCTCCCATTTCCCAAACATTAAAACTGAGATGAAAAACTCAATCGTACAATCAAAACCATTTATGAAAATGAATGTGGCAGTAAAAGAAGTCAACTGGTAAACTGTCGATTAGAGTAGTTTAAACAAGGTTAAGTAATTGATATAGAATAAAATAGTATAAAAGTATAAATATAAAGTTCTCCAACTAAACACACATATAAACATGATCATCACTGTTTCAATCATACAAGCAAAGAATTTTTATGAGCTTGTTACCTCTAGAGTACTTACTTGTATGAGTGCCTTTGTTGGCATTTTGAATACAATCTAAATTTGGCAGTTTTTCATTTGACAAAAAAGCTTGTGCAATGGCGGTATAAAAGCTTCGTGCTACACCACTGCCCTCTCCTGGTTCATCCTTAAATGTAACTTTTACTCTGTGTACAGCCATAGGTGTAGTAGCACATCTTCGACCAAAGTGATTGTTAAGTTGCCTCATGGTCTGCTGAATAAGAAGATCTCTATCCCGATCAACCTATTGAAACGCAACAAAAAGCAGTAAATTCAGTGCTGAAACCACCTTGCAATTTTTCTATGTAAAATCTGAAAATCTAATTTTTGCTTTTCCTTGACAGTTGAAATAGCTATGAAGTATCTGGGTTCTCACAAGCTTGTACATTCCAAGTAGGACTCTAAATCACACAAGAGTATCTTACATTAAATCAGGATAATGGAATTTAACTCAATTAGAACATTTTCTTAAAAGATCCACCAGAACACAGCCATTCATCCAGTTTGGGGATATAGCAAGATAAATTGCAAAGAGATCAAGTGTGAAATTTTTTAAATCCTTAAAAAAAAGATAGGATATTCCTTTGCTATAGAATACCATAGCAAAGTAAAAGCAAAAAAAAAAAAAAAAAAATGATAAACTGGGAAAAATATTTGCACCTTCTATTACCAACAAAGATTCATGAATAGTGTATATGTATCACTTAGTGTTTCTAAAAAAATTGAGGAAAAAACAATAGGAAAAATGGGCAAAATATGTCAACATACATAATAGTTCCCAGAAAAAGAACCAGCCATGGTACATGAAATCTATGAAAGAACGTTTAACTTTGCTCAAAATAAGAGAAATACAAATTAAAATTATACTGCCTATTAGATTGGCAAAAATCTAAAAATCTGACTACAAGCTGCAGGCAGGACTTTGGAGAATCAGGTACTCTTGTATTGATGCAGAAAGTACAAAAATATACAGACATTATGTAGGAGTATTTGCCAATATTTGACAAAATTATATATACGCATGCCCTCTAACCCATATCTATGATTCTATCTCAAAGACACACTAGCCAAATAGAGAAACACACATAAAGCAGTTCATCACACCACTGTTTGTAACAGCAAAAGACTGGAAACAAACCCAAATGTCTATCAACAGGACACTGGTTGAAAAAAACCTGATAAAGCCATAAACTGTGGTACTAAGACTATTAGGTAGTTAGAAAACAGAGAGCGGAACAGAATATTTCTCTCTCTATAGCCACGGTTTTCTCTCTAGGATATACTGTTAACTGGAAAAATCAAGATGGAGTAAAATGTGTAACATTTTACTTGGGGTGTGATGCTTTGGGGTGGGGAGTGAGGGACAGAGATGAACACATATACATGATTATATTTTTTGAAGGTTGGAGGGAAATAAGTTGCGGGGTCGGGGGGCGGGGATCAAAAAACAAACAAAAAATTCCAAAAGGGGGTAGGGAGAACCTAAAGTAAAGAGATAGGAATGTAAACTAGATTTCTCTGAATATAAACTTCTTCTACAGAGTTCACCTTGCAACTGTAGATAGTTTACATTATGAAACAAAATAAAATTTTTTTAAAAAAAGGAGAGCAATCCTTAAAAAATGAAGGCAAAATGACCCAAAAGGCCTTAACTGTGTGGAGATAAGATGGTAGGTACTAAAACCACACAGAAGAAATTATCTCAAGTGACTTTAAAACAATGTAATTTGGCTACAAATCTCCAATTGGAAATGCTCTAAGAACAAAAGCTGCAAATAAATCTTTTTTTTTTTTTTTTTTTGCAAATAAATCTTAACTCTATTTTCAATAATCATTTTGTTAGTAGTAGTGTTGACATTATGATTCTAAGACTGCTATATGCATGCTGTGGGATAAAAGCAAATGAGTAATTTTAGTGGTGTTGCTGGAGAGCTGGATATTATTCAGTTCAGAAGAGAGGAAGTAAAGACTGAAGGTGAAAACAAAACTTGTATTTCTAAATCTTGAATATGAAATGGGAGTATCAGTGTGAACACATGGTATAATTTTCTTATTTTTTTAAAGAAGCATTTCCTAGTTCTATTCACTAAAAGGCCTGGAAACAATGACCAAGCCTATAGGCAGTGAACAACTTAAAGTCCAGATTATAACCTCAAAATACAATTTCCTGTTAAAAGGATCCAAGGCTTCTTGAAGAAATGGCTGATTTAAAGACTGACAGAAAGTAACAGAAAATGAGACACATCAAGTAGTAGGGAAGTGATCAGAGACTGGATGGACCCTCACTGAAGTGAGAGTCTCACTTTCCTAGCTACAGAAAACACTGTTTGAGCATGAATGAAATGAAGCACATCAACAGTTTAAATCTGTGTATTCACAACGATACTTAAACAAACCCACTGCTCATCATTACATGTTAATGGGAAACCAACTGCCAGAGATACCCACTTCTCTAAATTTGGTGACTACCATTCATTTTCTTTAAATTTTTAATTACATACTGTGTATCCACTATTTTTGTTTTCAAACTTTATATAAATACTACATGTATAGTATTGTATAGTATACTATATGTATAGTATAAGAAACTCTAAATACCTTTACCTCTAGTGATAAATCTCTTGACTGCTGATTTCTCAGTTTTTCCATTTCTCTACGGAATTTTGATTCTTTTACCTCAAAACCACCCAATTCAGTTAGGATCTTTAAAAAGAAAAGAAAAAAAAAAAACACAAAATGAAAAAAAAACCATAAATGCATGACAGAACTATTCTCTGAATATATACTTATCAGGTAGAATAGAATGTAAGGTGCTCAAAATACATACTGATCCAGGTTCTGCTCCAACATCTTCCATGAACACCCGGCCAAACAGTTCTAAAGAAAGGCGCCAACGTCCTAGCAGCATATCATGGGAAATTACCATTCCCATGAAGCTACACTGTGGCCTGTGAGAAATTTAAGGGGAGAGGAGGAGCAATTTAGCCAACTCTTAAAAACTTCCTGGTTTTTGGTCAATAACAGTAACTTACTTGGTCTTTTAATATGCTGAGATCTTAATTTATAACCCCATACTCTCTAATGGAGAATTTTCCTGTAACTACTTGTTCCTTGCAGAACTTCTCATTTTTACTCTATTATTCCTTCTGTCCTTTATGTAAGGGTACATCCCCAGGAGGCAGCCTCCTTCATCTTTAATTTTACCTCCTCTCCTTAAAGTCCAGTGTCCATCTCCACTGGGTGATTCCCAGACCCCTGTTTAGTTCAAACTTTCACAATGGACCAGAATTTCATTGCGTGAAATATATCCACTTCGATCACACTTAACTCATGCTCAAAATTAGTAAAACTGAGTATGACCTCTTCACTACAATGACACTGCCTCCTAATTTCCTTCAAAAGTACCGCCTATTTTCCTGTTGCACAGACTTCAACAAATTTTATTCTTCCCTCGGTTCCTCCAGAGTGATCAAGCCCTTCATGAGTTTCTTTTCTTACCCCATGGTTTCCTTTTCATCCCCAAAGACAATATTCCACTTCAGTCCCTTTGTCACCATTAGCCAGAATGAATAATAGCTTCTCTCTCTACCTCTAATTCTTCTCTCCTTCAGTCTATCTGCTTCTAACACTTTCTCACCAACTCAGTCCAAATCATACTGTCTCTAGGAAGCTGGGGCCACCTCAGTCCACAATTCTTGTTTTTTATGGTTGTAGATTACTGTACTGTGTATATATGATGTACATAGTTTCCTAAACTAGCTTAACTCCTCCTAAGCAAAAAAAAAAAAAAAAGGAAATCTGACATTACATAACCAAAAACCAAAGAGCATAAGACAGTTACTAAACAAATCATTAGGTGATGAGCTGTACCGAGTCACACTATATACTATGGCAAATTTTTACTGGGAAAGCAAAGAACCTACCTCTTGCAAGAGGATTACTAAATGTGAACTTGGCAAAGGCGTGAAACCAAGCAAATGTGTAGATCACAAATCTAGAAACTCTTTTTTTCACATGCCATCCTCTCCCCCCAACCACCACATCTAAGCTCCGGCTAACAAGTATGTAACTGGCAATCTGATGTGGATATATACTTTAACTCAGCACTGAACATTAAAAACAGAGTCACAATTTCTCCAATAAACAGAGAAAATCAGAACGCCAATCAGTGACAAAACAGTCACAACCCCCTCCCCCCAAATTCAGAAATCTCTTAATATTTTAAATATCTGATTATAAACTAGGAAAACAAAAATAATAACATTCCATCCTATTATTTATATACAAATGAAATAGATTATAAATTTCCTAAATAAAAATTCTTATAAAAATTATAGTAGCCATAAAGGAACAGCACAGAAAAACTACCTTCATTTAACAAATACCTGAAAGATGTAAGAGGTGGCCCTTCACTTTCAGTCAGTCCTATTTCTGCCAGTAAACTGCTTTTCAACTGTGCCGCGAGGTCATGAGCAGATGGGCCTGGCTTTGAACTCTCGGCTTCCTCTGGCACCACATTCTGTTCTTCTCCTTCCTTTTTTTGACGATTTTGCATGTTCATTACATTTTTCAAATTGGCAGCGTAAGACATTTTAGTTGGAAGAACCTATGAATTTTTACATTTAAATGTTAGATATTAAGAATAAATTGACTATAATTTCCTTTTCAACTTACTAATATTCAACAGAAATCACATGGAAGTTCAATAATCCCTTTCTGGTACTTCTAGTTAGGAAGATGCAACCTATTTCTTGTCTGATTCCCACAGCTGAGCACCAATTCCATGCATTTACCACACCACAGCAGCCTTAGAGAACTTTAAAAGGCATCTTTGTAATATTTATGGTTACTTAAGCATCTTATGTACATCAAATCCTCCCCTGTCACTTAGATAATGATGAAAATTCCATTCAAGTACATGTCTTCTATATGCCTGCTCTTAAACATGTTATTACTTTTCCACTGGAGAAACAGGACAGTGTAATTTCAGGCTCAAACTAGATCTGTCACTTCACTCATTGTCTAACAATAGACATCCCCACATGAAATTCTTGTAACCTTTCTATGCCTTACCCATAAAATCATGACAATAATGTTTTCTACCCAACATAGTTATAAAGATTAATTGAGACAGTGCCCAGGAGACAGAATTTTTCAACAAATATTAGGTATCATTCTTAATATTACTTTATTCCCATTCTAGGTTCAAAAAGAAAAGTTACAAGTTAATATATATGCTCATATGTGCAAAAATTTAAATATTCAGTAGCATTACAACAATCAACCCTGAAATAGGCAAAGCACATAATGAAACTACCATTTTACAGGTGCATTAGCCTTACATACAGCAAGTCTCAAAGTAGACTAATGATATTGTTGAATTCATAAGAATTTCTGATACTTCTATTATTTGGATAACTACAATATTCTGAATTAACGCATTTCCAAAAAACTGAATGCCTGGATAAGTGTTCAGCTTACAAGTATCATATTGCAATTGATTTTTACTATCTTACCTCAAGGCAGTTTCTATCCACTGTAACCTCCATTAAGCATTTCCCACTGCTGGCAGATGAAGAATAAAGACCCTGACTTGGGCGGCCAAAAAGATCCTCCTTTCTAGCATTTGGCTGGAATTTTAACAAAAATACAACAGTTACACTGAACACTTAAATAAGTTCAACTGAAAAGAAACCTTAAGGCTAGTTCATTTAAATCACCTGCAACAGATGTGGCTGATCAGCCAAGGGGATGGCTTCAGCCAGAGGCACTTCAAATGGATTTGGGGGTATACACCCAAGGAACGTCATGGAGTCTGAGCGTCGGAAAAATGGATGGCTTTGGCCAGTTTCTGCGGGAAGAGAGTCATCATCCTTATCATTCAAAGTAGCACCTAAACATGAAGAGATAAAATGTGGTTGTTTTAGAAAATTAACTATTGGGGAAGGATAAAAGATTCCTCGTCTGCTCAATCCAAAAATCCTATTATCTCTTGATAAAATTTTAATGTCACTCAAAAACAACAGTCTAAAATTATGTTAATATTTTAAAGTGGTAATTCAAAATACTGGTTTTAAATGGTTACAATGATAAAATTTATGCGTATTTCAATATAATAAAAACTTGCAAAAAATACGAGCAGTAACAAATACTGTTCTATTTTGCATTGAGTGGACACTAGCCACATCTACCTCTTATCTCCCTGGAGATTCAGACCTGAATATAGCCAATTTCCTGAGCGTATTCAGGATCTGGTGCACTGATGACTCCAAAAGGAGGAGAAAATAAGGAGCTAAAATTTAAGCATTTGCTTACTTCTAAGTTCTGCTTCCTCTATAAGCAGATAAAAAGAGAAATGTCTGGGCAACTCAAGTAACCCAACAGGAAATCAGCCCACCAACACCGACTCCCATTAAAGGAATAAAACTTTTGTCAGTGCTTACAGTATGCTGTGAAAATAGCAGTGAGCTATGGCTGGGTTCTCAAAAACTAGAAATTAAATGCATTAATTGTTAAGTTCCAATGAAATTTATGAGTTCCATTTTCTTGACACACTCTATTTTGCAGCAATATTAACAAAAGTTCTGCTAAAATTCTATTTAAATGTATGTATTACCAACACACATAAAAGTAAACATAAAAGATGCAAAGGAGAGATACAAAATCAAAACAAAAAATATCAATTACTAAAAAGTTCATTAATTCTTATTTATGAAGTAAGTAATGCAAGAATGTATAAGGAAAAATGGACAGAAAATGCAAGAAACGGGACATAGAGAAGAAAAGAGAAATTCCCACCCAGACAGAAAATAATGAAGTTAAAAAGCTTGAAGGGGAAATACTGAGGCAGCCATTTCTTGAAGTAGGTTAGCAGATTTTCTGTACACTAACTTTGATTGGTGTCATCATCATTTTCATGTTCTGAATCTTCATTATCAATACCAAGTTCCAAGAGTTCTCGCGTCCTTAAAAAGATAAGTGAGTCATTTTACATGAAGTATTTCATGCTCTATGAACAGGAGCAAAGGTGATATAAAAACACTGAAGAGGTCAGTTTAGTACCTAACCAATTTTGATTACTGCGATAGAAGTTTCAGATCCTGGGGATGGAAGACTGATCAGCCAAATGTACTACAATTACAAAATAGGCTCAAAAGAAGCAAAAGGCTAATCGCATCAGGAAATAGTGAGTCCTTACACAAACTCAGAAACATGATAAACAAATCAGGACAAACTATCTCAAACATAAAGCCTAACTGGATTCTTAGATTTCATAATTTAAGTGAGGAGTGGCTACAGAGAAAGGCTGGATAGACTCAAGCCAACCTGCCCACATGAAATATTCCTGTACTATTTCTCCCTACTCCAAAAATCAGTGTACTAATAAAGATCACACTGATCAAGTATTTCTTATATTAATTTCATGGCAGGTATGAATACCTTTTGCGTTCCAGCTGAGGTGTGTCCAATGTTGTCTGCTGATTCATCGCTTTAATCCAATATATAAGTGCTTGAAAAACATATGCCACATGCTTCAGTGAGCAAACATCCAAAACTGGAAGAACATCGGAATGCTCATCATTATGAGACCTCATTAAAGACAGAGCGTAATTGAGGAAGTCGCCTCGAGCAGACATCATTCCCTGACGGGCACTAAGCAATGTGGCACGTCTACAGGGATTAAAAAAAAAAAAAAATACAGAATGTTTACAAAAAGAACACAAATGTGAAATTTACCACTGTTATAAACATGCAAAATTAGGAACTGGGACTATTCATAAATAAAAGCTAATTAAGCCTGGGCTCTACTTTAGAAATAGAATCACTGAGTATTATTTACAGTACTGTACATTTATGAAGGAAAGAAATTCCCATGTCCTTTGGATTGCCAGAAGGTACTTCTTCCCTAGAGACAATGGTTCTCAAACTTGTGTCCACCAAAATCACTTGGAAGGGTTGTGAAAACAGCTTGCTGGAACCAGCCCTATAGTGTCAGAAGAATGGGGTGGAACCCAAAATCTGTATTTCTAACAAGCTCTTAGGTGATCCTGATACTGCTCTTCTGGGAACCACACTTTGAGAATCACTGCCTAAAATGACACCAAAAGCAAAAGAAAATGAAGAGCAATAGACTTTACCCAAATTAAAAAACATGTCCTTCAAAGAACACCACAAGAAAGTGAAAAGACAACCCACAGAACAGGACATAGTTTCTGCACATCCTGTATCTGATAAGGAACTTGTATCCAGAATATATAAACTCATAAAATTGAATAACAGCTTGGATTATAGCTTGTTTTGTTTCAACTACACAACAATTTAAAAGAAGTAACGCAAGGCATGTATTTCCTCCTTTACAACAGAGTGGGGTCTCATATAATGGCAATCAAAAAGCTCTCAATTTCTAGGATAAAAGGTTCCTGTCAAAACAGACAAAGAATTTCATACCGTCTGCCTTCAAGGGTTCGTAAACTAGCCTCTTCTCGTGCGGTCATCCTTTCTCTTCGAGCTGAGTTCTGAGAAGCGTGGAGAGGGTGATTGGGATGTCCTGGATCACCAGCAGATGCTAATGCAGAACCATAACGTAATTGAGCTTCAGTAGAATCCATAATACTGACCATCCAGTTCCAAGTGGGAATAAGCTTTTCTTCTACATAGTTCTACAAAGACCAAACTAAAACAGTTAAAACTACCCAGATAAAGTTAAATTTGATAGAGTAATATGATATAGACATTTAAGTACTTGTAACATTCACTCCATCATACTGGAATTTTCGTTAACAGATGGCCAAAAAATATATTTGAATGAGTAATTTTTCAGTGGTTTCATACCTGTAAATTTACTGCATCTTGGTAAGTCAACTTCACAGCTGCTGGAATCTGAGAGTAAACTAGGTGATTATACTTAGGAATAAGGCCCATCAAGTCCGAGATCTGTCTGATGACAATGCTATAGGCCCTGGCTAAACTGCTTGCAGACGTTAAGTAGCTGCTGGCATTGCTAGCTTCCAAAGCAGCTGCTGCAGCGGCAGCACTCGTGCTGATGGTACCGCTCCGGCGTAGGTTGGAAGGATCGATGTAAATCAGACCCGCTGAACTTGCTATCAGGAAAGAAAAGACAACCACAATAAGTTAATGTCACTTGCTAACAGTGTTTCTCTAACACTGTACATGTCTGAAGTAAAAGGTCAATTACATTAGTGAATGTGGTAAATGAGCATTTCCTTTAAGCCACTCTAATTTGGGGTGGGGAATGATGAAGGTAAGAATTATTAATACTGTAATGTTCTCAACTAGGGCAATTCTGCCACTGCCTCCCTATGTAGACACGGGCAGTGCTGTAGACATTTTTGGTTGTCACAACTGGGGGGAGTGCGCTCCTGGCATCTAATGAATGCAGGTCAAGGATGCTTCTAAACACCCTACAGGGCATGATTATAAATTAATTATTCAACTCAAGGTAGCAATGGTGCAGAGACTGAGAAACCCTGCTATAAGCAATAAGTAAATAATTCTGTATTTGAACTCAGCAAAACAAAGAAAAACTATTATGAAATTATTTAATCTGTTCTTTAGAGGAAAATGTGTAATTTTTAAACCTATTTAAGCACTCTCAGGAACACCAAGTTTACAGACTTGCCTGCTGGTGTGGATGTGCTAGAAGGCGCTGTGCTAGCTGCCCGCTGGTGCTGGGTGTTGCGGACAGCCCACTGCATGGACCGAGGAGCTTGGGCAGCACCGTTGGCATGTGAGCTATTTGTGGTTCTCTCCAACGGCTCATCAAGCATAAATGTCTCTTGTTCTATGTCGTCACTCTGACTACTGCTGCTATCAGAATCACTTGAGTCATTTGATTGCGAGTCATCTTCAGAAAAGAAGGCAGGAACACTGCTCGCACCTAAATTTTTAATTTTTAAACCAAAATCACTGTGAGTTTGTTGGTATTTAAAATTACAGTGTACCCCTCATTTAGGAAAATATATTAAACAGAATGCCAATATTTCACAAAACCCATCATTGAAATACTCTGGAACTCTTCAATGAACCTTAAAATTAATTCATTATTTAAAAACCAGAGAAGTGAACCAGAAAAAAAGAGAGTCAATGAAATAATAATCTTCTTCACTAATATCTCTAGAGAAACAAAGTTTTTAAAAAAAGGGTTAGCCACCCTTGGGACTATCATACGGAGCACAGTTTAACCAATTCTTCACACACAACCTTAGTATAAGCAAGAAAACTGCTAGAAGGTAACATACCTGCTTCTGAGCCAGCAGTTGCTGCAGTGACAACACTTCTACGCCCACTAGCATTATCTTGGTTGCTATGGTTACTTTCACTGTCACTTTCTGTTTCAGCTGCTGCTAACAAGTCCAGCTCCATGTCACTCCCTAGCAAATATATTTAAACAACAAGAAAATAAGGTACAAACTCACTATTGATCAAGACAGGCTGATAATACAGAATACTGTAAGGGTGGGGAGGGAGGGGAGCGGGGCAGAGAGAACTGCTAAGTACTAAAGTATGCATAACTGCTCACTTAACAGAAGAACGACCAGGTAAATCATGGTACTCAATGAACACAGACACAAAATTTGGCCTGCATAGCCTTCGGTAAAAAATATTAGGCAGCAGGACTTCAACAAGTAGATAGAGCTCGGGGTTAGGGCCACTGCTCCATTTTCATCAATTTTACATATTGGGATTCCAAGAGCGGAAGAAGGCTAATAAACATGTGTATCCTTTGTATTTCATTGTATATACACACACGTCATAACATACTAAATTATAAATTTTCAACATGTGTGGTTTATTGCATGTCAATTAAACCTCAATAAAGCTGATCCCCAGAAGTCTATTCTATGGCTATTAAGAAGAATGATGACTATGGAGCAAAAAGGCCTAAGTGAAAAAACAAAGTAAAAAATTTACACAGAATATGAAAGACACACATGGGAATGGGGGGTACAGGGGAGGACTGAGAGTAAAAACACACGCTGTTAGCATCTGGGTGGGATTATCGGTTGTTTTCCCTTTCTCCAATTTTCAAATGTTATGTTGGTTATGATTATTTTGATTTTCAAAAGCCTTTTAAGAAAACAGAAAGTGTAAACCAAAAGGTAAATGGACAGATGATAAATTATTTTATACATGTAAACATATAAAAGTCTATACATTGGGTTGGCCAAAAAGCTTGCTTGGGTTTTCATAAGATGTGGAAAAGCCCAAGTGACCTTTTTGGCCAATCCAGTATTTTCATTTATGTGTGTAAAATTCTGACAGATACTACAGAATCCCCTGGCAGAGGTAAGCTGAACATTTCACTATACATCAAGCACTACTTCCTCTGTATTAATCTCTCTTCAAAGGCACCCGGTTTTCTCATACTGGGTAATTTTGCCAATAACCTGCATACCGTCTTCATCATGCTCATCGTGCTGTCCCTCTGCCTCAGCATTTTCTTCCCCATGTTCTTCCTGTTCGTCATGGTGATCCTCTTCTCCAGCCACACCCTCCACCACCTCAACCTAAATCCAGATCTTATTTGTAGACAATCAAAGTACATAATAAACCCACATCTCTACCAGTATTCCCCCACAGCATTTAGTAACTAAAATACAAAGATCACTAACTATAGGGAACTGTAACACTAAGCAGTTTTGAAATTTTTCATTTGCTAGTGAAAATTTGGTATCAAAAATTATGCCAACATACCCCAAAGTTTATGATTACTATCCATACACAGAACCTTAAAACTAGAAATATAAAAACTGTGTGGGGAGTATATGTTTTTTAAACTTCAGCAATTATAAAATTTATATAATAAATATGCAGCAGCCTCTCTACCTTCAAATACATTGCACAAAACTACTAAAACTTTCTTAACATTGAGAATTCTTAACATTGAGAGTATCTTTTCTGTGAACCCTTAAGTAGAGTT
Source organism: Cervus canadensis (assembly GCF_019320065.1). Taxonomy (NCBI): domain Eukaryota; kingdom Metazoa; phylum Chordata; class Mammalia; order Artiodactyla; family Cervidae; genus Cervus; species Cervus canadensis. Next base: position 58,744,956 of record NC_057397.1, on the reverse strand, counting down.
ACGTTTATTTCTAAGTTCTTATTAGCCAGTAAAACAAGGATTATTAACATATTTTAATATATATAACTACAAATGAGAACCTATAACGGAAGTCTAAAAGGTAGAAGCATATACATGTAACAGTGGTAAGCTACCGTTAATAAAACTTCTAGTGACTACTTTCCCCTTCCCTCCCAAATAAAAGCCTCGCATGTACCACAGTTAAAACAATTAAAACCACCTCTTCCACGTCTGCTGAAACAATATCATCCTGCTCTTCATCTCGGCCGCGAACAGGCTGTGACTGGCTGATGCGCCTCTGCTGTGGGTTGCGGATGATGTAGGATGACTGAGACTGACTGGAGCTGTAAGGAAGCGGCTGATGAGCTCGCTGCGGGCACCGCCCTGACAGACAGCGCAGAACTCTCAGTGGTACTCAACGTGGTTCACAACCTGCTATTCCCAATCTGACCGAATGTTTCTTGGAAACCAGCAATAATTAATCTGACCGAATGTTTCTTGGAAACCAGCAATAATTAATCTATGGTATATCAGAAAATGTGTAGCCCCAAAGAAATCATCTTACCTGAGATTTAACTTATAAATCTCAGAATGGTTTTTATTTTTAGTAAGACATTTCAAATCTGTGTTAATGCACATACTTTTTTGAGTTCTCCCCACTGAAATATTTCTACAGAGACAATGTTTCCTTTTCCATCTCTAAACCTTTCAACTTCCAAGGTTCTGGTACCAGCATTCACCCACTAAGGAGAGCTCCTTATTTACAAGTAACCTACGCTTTAAGAGATTTGACTAACATGACCTACTTTGCATCAGCTTATTAACCATTGACTTGCTGATGAGTGTGGGGAAAAAAATAAGTTCAGAAGTACAATTATAAAACAAATCATAAAAAAAGATGGGGTGGCAAAATACTGGGTTGGCCAGAAAGTTCGAATTTCTTAAAAATGTGAGTCATAAACAGGCAAGAATGGACAGATGTCTCCATTATAAAAGATGCTTAAGGTGTCTCTTATACACCTTAGAAACTTTGCAACTCAAAAGTGTGGCCTTGAGAGCAGCAGTATTGGCACGGTCCTATCTGCGAGTTCACAAGAAATACAGACTCTCAGGCCCCACCCAAACCTCCAGAATCAGCCTTTGCATTTTAATAAGACACCCAAGAGTTCTGCATGCATGTTAAAATTTGAGAAGCATTGTGATAAAAGACCCCAGAACATTTTAGTTGCTAAACATTCTGACTCAGCTAACTTAGAGCCTAGTTAGGTAAACTACTAAACAAATTGAAAAATTAGATTTAAGATTAATGTTGTACACTAGAATTGAATTGTTTTAGTCTTATCCTATATAACAAGGATCCCCAAACTCCAGAATCGAATGCAGGATGACTGAGGTGGAGTTGATGTAATAATAACAGAAATAAAGTGCACAATAAACGTAAAGTGCTTGAATCATCCTCACTCCAGTCCACGGAAAAACTGTTTACCACAAAATCGGTCCCTGGTGACACAAAGGCTGGGGACCACTACTATATAATATGAGTGCACAAAATAGTTTAAAATTCCACCATTCTGTTGTTATTTAGATTATATAATAACCTTCCCCCCTTGCCCAAGGCTTTGGACACAGAGAAATGTTAAGAAGTCTTTTCATTCTTCAGCTTGGCCTTCTAGCAGGCTATATTTAAAGGTAAGAAAAAAAACAGAAGTAATGAGGCACAGAAGCCTAAAGTAAACTTTCTTACCAGATTACTTTTTTGGTATAATAAAAAGTGCCTTTCTGAACAAACAAACCAAATCGCCCTCCCCATTATATGTCTATTACTTTAGATGTACAGACATATAGTTTTTAAAGGGCTTTTCACATGTTCCAAACAAGATAGTATCTTTACCATTTGTTAAACAAATGATCCTGTACACAACCAGAGTGCCTATGCCTCAGGTTTAGCTTAGTTTTAATAACATCTGTGACGTTTGCAGAGAAATAATCAGAATGTGTTACCAGAAATTTACCTGCTAGACTGATCAGATGATGGCCGTGGTGGCAGAGGTTCCACAGAAAATAATTCCTCGCTGCCCTGCATGGCATCTATGCTGGTACTTGCCAGAGTAAAAGGGGCAGTTGGACGAGCAATACCCATTCTGACAGGAACAATCAGTGACTCTGCTACATTGCACAGTTCTTCTACTGCGTAAGGCAGCAGTGCTTGGAATACACGCTTACATTTTCCTATTGGCTGTGGAATAAAGTTGCTAGAGCAAAAATGGAAATATAGAAATCTTTTGAATCCTTTCATATACATAATTTTATCATTATCACAAAAAATGTGTGTAAAAAATATAAAAGCCAAAATCAAAAAGAATGCCTTACTTTTTCTTTTTAGATGAAGCCATTTCCACACTGAGAATGACAAAAACTCTTGCAACTGATCGCAAAAACCTCATTGTCACAGCAATAGCTTCTTCTCTTCGTCCCGGCGTGTATTTGTTCTGGAGTTCTTTCACTAGTGTACCTAGCAGAGTATCTAAAAGCTTTAAAACCAGTAGTCACGCTGTTAATGTTGAGACATCTTGTAAGATGTAGGCATTCATAAATAAAAAGTTCTAACATGTTTTCAATATTAACATTTCACGATAAAAATATAAAAATATATTGAATCAACACAATGTCAGTGATTTAACTTTGTGCCACATGCCCACTACTATGCTTGACTTACAGTGGGTCTCAAATGTCTGATTTCTAGTTTCCAGCCTTAAACTCCTATGTGTAACAACTAATATTTAGAAGACCAATACCTAATATGTCCAATCAAAGAAAGAATATATATCACTCAATATATAGGATACTTAACAAAATATGAAAGCAGACTCAGATGTTTAATGAATTCATAATCCCACCCGTCTCATTTAACCATTATTATTACTTTCTAGCCTCATTTCTATACATGGTCTATCATAAAATTACTAATTAAAGAGAGCAGCCAACTTCACATTGTTTTCCCTGTTGTTTTTTAAATGGTACTTAAAATAACCTTTATTTTTAAGTCGCTGCATTGTATTTCAGTAAGTGGTTGGACTATAATTGGATGTAATATTCCTCTATTATTGGATCTATAAAGTATACCTAGCTTTTAATTTTATATTGTTTTATGACACAGTGTTTCTCTTTCTCATATTACAGATAACTTCTTTAGGACAATTTCTAAGGGCAATGTTAGTTTTATGGCTCCTGATATTGCCAAGTTGTTTTCCAAAGGAGTACCAAAAGAAGGGTCACCTCATCAGTATACAACTATGTTCTTTTTGCCATAACCTCTCCAGCAGTGGGTTTAACAGTTTATATTCTTTTCTAAATTCACAGCAAAAGGAGATACTTTTTAAAAATCTGCACTGAGTTATTACTAATTTAGAACCCTGCTTCACACATTTTTATACTGTATTTTTAATACACTCTAGGATTTGTATTTAGAATGAAAAAAAGGAGCTCTCATTGATTAATTTAAAACGAGAAACTTAAATCACCTCCAAAAATCCACCCCCCTTAATGTAGTATTTAATTAGCACTTACTGGTGCATGGGAGCTTGAATCAGTAAAATTATGGGAAACTACGTAACACATACCCTTTCCATGTGCTTGTAAACAACCATTCAGAGGACTTACCAGGATGTCTGCGGTACACTTGACGATAAGGCAGTGAGTGAAACAGTCCAACCGAATCGTGCCGCTCTGCTGATTGAGGTACACTTGCTCCTCTGGCAAAAGATGGCCTATCCTGCTGCTGGCACTGAGACTTGAGGGAAAGAGAAGGCACTGTAACTACCTACACTAGCACAGGAAACAAGTCTAAAAAACTTTCAATGGATACATACGGGTCTTTATTCTCCTGTGATCCAAACATAATCATAGATTTCAAAGCATTCCAGTCCTGCAGAACACGCTCCAAAGCAAGCTGGGCAAATCTTGGTGGCTCTAAATCATGATCAGGCATATCCGAATCTACAAAGAAAAGAAGAAAAGTGGCTAAGGCAGAAATACACATACAGATTTTCCTAGGTGTCGTAAGTGTCAAAGCAACTCACCTTCAGGGCTGGCTGTCTTCCGGTTACGATCCTCCCTGATTCGAGGAGGTCTGTACTGGCAGTGCTCTACCGTCTGCCTCGCAACCGTCTGCACTAAAAAGAGTAAGAGGTGCTCTCCTCTGCAAGACAGAACACTGTTATGAGGAGGCTACTCACCTATGCTGTGCTTTCACAACGTAATTTATGTCCTAAAAATCCCACGACTTGCCTGCTATTTGGCAGAGTGACCAAATTAGTAGCAGTGAGCAGGCGATAAAGTAGATCAAGACGAGCAGATTTCTGTCCAGCAATAAGAGTTTTACATTTACATTTCTCCCAACAATCACAATAGGCTGTTGGTGATGTCCGTTTGAGTCTAGAAAGAATTCATACACAAGTACAAACACAGAAATTTTTTAAAAATACAAAGGTCTATATTGATATTACAGAGGCCTAACTCATTGAAACTCAAGAGAAACCTTGTTAACTTTCAAATGCAGAGTGTAACTGTTAATACAGCAAGGATTACTTCAGTGGTATAAAGTCTGTAAAGCAATACGTAAGAAGAGGTATCTTAACTGTTTTGCCCACCACCACGTAGCATCTAGCACAGTGACGGCACTTGTTAGTAAGCAATCAATAAATAAGTAGATTATCACTTTGAGATATTAAAATAAGATGAACATACCATCCAGAATTCTTTTAATAACAATTATAAAAGTATCAGTACAGTATCTATAAAAAATTTCCACTTGTCCCACATACTTATTGAAAGCACAACGGATGGTTTTTACAAACCAGTTCTCTATTAACTATTACATCTATAGCACAGCCATAGGTGATGTCCCTATTGAGACCTTGAGGCACTGCAAATGTTAGTGCTGGGTTATTTTATGCTTCTTAGGTCGATGAATGTGAAAACTAACAAACTAGCCATAGCAACTCTATTGCTAGATGAAGGTTATTACACTTAGCTTAAGAAATAAACAAGGCACAGGCTAAACCATGACTCCCTTAATGCCTTCAGTGATTTCCAGCTAACAGACCGCACTACAGGGGACCTGAGACTTTGGTTGGAGAATACAGACAAAAACATTCTGTATATATATGTTTCTTAAAAGACTGATTCTAGTTACAATGTATGATCACGTATTTCTTGCATATCAGGCTATTTTTAATATGGCAGTATGAATCTAAGTAGTTTACAGCATTAAGAAACTAAAATCGCACTCACTTGCAATCATGACCTTTATGACAAACCCTTGCACATTCCGTACAACAACAGAGCGACTCCAACAAGCCACAAGTACGACACTCAAAAATATCCTAAAATTAAAAGGATATACTTTTTAAAAGAATGATATGTATATCTCAAAAGGATTATTTCTGGTATTTTCTAAATTCAATCACAACAACAGTACAGCAAAATTAATGTGCTCTGGAAACAGTCACACATGGATATACAAATGGGAATCAAAATTACCAGAAGAGCGAAAATGATTTATATCATCTAAAAAAAGTAGTATAATTAAACAATAGACTTCCAATTCCAAAGCTAAGAGCTATAACTTCAGTGATGGTCAAGGGGAAGAAAAGAAAATCTGAAGATAGCACAAATATAGGTAAATGTAAAATACCTGGTTAATGTGCTCTGCTCCAGTCCATGTAAAACTGCAGGTATCATTACAACATAAGACATATAAAGGAGAGTCATCAGGGTTGGTACCTGATGGGCAAACCATGCCCATAAATACATCTTCCTCTTTTTCACTTGAGGATACTTCAGCTAAGATTAAAAACACAGTAGTTCATACATTAAGAAAGAACTTAAGCACTACTCTCCTCCAATGGAAAAGTTCTAACATTTACACAGTATAAACCAGAAACTACTACATATTAATAAAATAAAATGACATACAAAGTTAACATTGCAAAGAAATCCAGTCAATTCTGGTGCAAAGTAAAGCAAAGTATAATTACATCATAACCAAACAAGATAATAATACAAATACATCAAACACCAGCCATCTAAGTGCTCAACTCTACCTTACGCAGTTAAGATTCAAGTTCTAGCTCTATTTAACAGATTACAGATAATCACATAAATTATTCATAGCCACTATTTTTCAAAAGATAACTACTGAATCTTTTAAAGGCTGGATGGAAAGAACTGATATTCCTTAACGCTTTCTATTAGGTGGTAAATCCCAGTCAGAAAGAACAATAAGACATCTGGTCTGTTCTTTCCATAAAATTTTATCACCAATACCAATTAACAGGCTGACAGAATATATGCTTGAAAAAAAGTACATGAGTTTTATACATATACACAAAAGAATTACCTTGATAGTTTCTAATCAATTATAGAAGAGAATCTAGTCAAATTAAAAAGTAAGCAACTCATTTAGAACTTGAAATAAATTACCTTTTGCAATTTTCTGGGCTGTTTCTAAGATGGTAATTGCAGCAGGATAAGCTCGGCCACTTACAGCAGACATAAATGGGGTCATACCTCTTGCATCCCTAAAATAAGAAAAATTATATATAAAAATAGTATCAATTATTTTCCTTCCTGATATTACAAAAGAAATATATGTTCAGGATGAAACAAAAAACTAGTCATGTTTTAGTAGATAATGTCAATGCTCAAAGAAAATCATTGGTGGTATTTTCTGGTCTCATATTATCTCATTTAAGAAAGTCACTTCTGTGGAATCTCTGTGTCTCTAAACCATGCTTTCCTTTCTTGGCTTTACTGACTTTAAAGAATACAGCAAAGGTTCTGGAGTAAACTAATACTTTCTAGATGTGGGCATAGTAACAGGCTCTATCTCATACAATTTTGAGGAAGTATAAAAGAATTATTACTTCAATTCAACAGACTGCCTAGCAAAAAACATGTATTCAGTAAGTGTTAACTATTATTATTACTAAGAATTTCTACTTTAAAATGTACTTTGAATATTCTTCACTGAATTTCTATTCCCTTCTAGACCCTTGCATTTCCCAAAAGTCAGTTTCTCAGCCATTTGTACCTCCCTCTCTTCCATTATAGAAACTACCACTTCTCTGACAATAATACAGTTCCAACATCTACATTTGCTTATTTGATAAGCCTATTTAAGATTTCCCAGTGATACTTTACATTCAACATATCTAAAACTCAAATAATCTTTCTCTTCAAAACTGCTCTCTACCTAACTTATCTATGTCACTTAACAGTATCACTGTTCCAAGTAACTTCAGACAAAAAATGTGGATTCTTCACCAAGTCTTTTACCTAAACCATGTTTTAATGCATCTTTCTTTTCCATTTTCAACAACTCTTTAGTTCAGTTTATTGCAACACACATATTAAAGGCTATAATAGACATATAAAACATACTTGACTCTTTCTACTCTTGCCTATTTTAATCTCTTTTATACCACCATCTCATTACTATTCTTATAATCCCACTTTGATAATATTACAGTCTAACAAAGGCAGTTATTCAGAGCACTGAAGCCCAAAGAACAGAGACCAAAGTGGCGATTTTGACCTATTTTTTCTGATTCACTCGCAATTGTTCTAATTCTTCACTCTGAACTGGATGAATTATGATTTCTTAAAATACTCATACTTCTCCATGTTGTTGCTCCTTCTCCCTATTTCTCATGGTTCTACTCAAACGTAATCTTCATAAGGCTGCTTTCTGTATAGTGAACACATTTCTCCCTCCTGTTACTCCAAAGTATACTTATGTGTCCCTTTAGCCAGACTCAACCAAGGAAAAAGCTCAGATAAGTAAAATCAGAATTAAAAGAGAAGTTACATCAAACAAGTAACAAAGCAAGTAACAAAGCATCATAAGAGATTTACTATCAACTATACACCAATAAAATAGACAACTTAGAAGAAATGGATAAACCGAGAGACATACAATCTCCCAAGACTGAATCAGAAAAAAATTAGAAAATATGAACACAACGATTATCAAGAATGAAACTAAAAATGAATGAAACTGATGGGACTTCCCTGGTCTAGTGGCTAAAACTCTAGAAAAAATATCAGCAAGACAAATCCAGCAATACACTAAAAGGATTATATACGATGATGACGTGGTGCGGGAGTGGGGGGCACGGAGAATTTATCTTAGGACGCAAGTACTGTTCAATATCCACAAATCAGTCAACATAATACACTATATTAACAAATTATAAAACGGTATGATCATCTCAGTAGAAACAGAGAAGGACTGAGACAAAATCTAACATATGATAAAACTCTCTAGAAAGTGGATATAGAGGGGATGTATCTCAATATAATAAAGGTCATATACTGACAGGCCCACAGCTAACATCATAATAAAAGGTGAAAAGTTGAAAGTATGTCCTCTCAGATCAAACAAGGATACCCACTCTCACCACTTTTACTCAACAAGTTATTTTAAGTCCTAGCCACAGCAGTTACACAAGAAAAAGAAAAAAAAAGTATCCAAATCAGAAAGAAGTAAAATTATCACTATTTGTAGATGATATATACATACAGAAAATTCTGAAGACGCCACCAAAAAGCAATTAGAACAAATAAATGAATTAAATTGCAGAAAACTAAAGTAATATGCAGAAATCTGCTGCATTTTATACACTAACCACAAACTATCAGAAAAAGAAATTAAGAAAACAGTCCCACTTATGATCACATCAAAAGTAACAAACTACTTAGGAATACATCTAACCAAGGAGGCAGAAGACCTATACTTGGAAAACAGTAAGACACTGATGAAAGAAATTTAAGATGACACAAATGGAAAAATTAACCTTGCTCATGGATTGGAAGAATATTACTGAAATAACCATACAATTCAAAGCAATCTACCAATTCAAAGCAATCTACCGATTTAATGCAATCTCTATCAAAATAAACATGAAATTTTTCATAAAATAATAAAACAAAACCACGAAAGACCCCAAACAGTCAAAGCAATCTTGAGGTGGAAAAAAAAAAACCCACAAAGCTGGATGCATTATGTCCCCTGATTTCAAACAGTACTAACAAAGCTACAGTAATCAAATGGTATGGTACTGGCACAAAAACAGACACATTCTGTCAACTGAACAGAATAGAGGGCCCAGAAATGAACCCACACTTACATGGTCAATTAATCCACGACAAAAGAGGAAAGAACATACAAAAGACAGTCTTTTCAATAAACAGTACTGAGAAAACTGGACAGCTAACAGCAAAAGAATCAAACTGGCCTACTTTCTCAGAACATACAATAAACTCAAAAAGGATTAAAAACTTAAATGTATGACCTGAACTCATAAAACTCCTAAAAGAAAAAAGAAAATAAAAGCAATATGCTCTTTGACATTGGTCTTCTTTTTTTTTTTTTTTTTTGGCTCTGTCTCTTCAGGAAGGGAAACAAAAGCACAATCAAATAAGACTACATCAAACTAAAAAGCTCTTGCATACCAAAGAAAATCATCAACAAAAGGAAAAGGCTGCCTACTGAACGGGAGAAGACGTGTGCACATGGCATATCCAATAAGGGGTTAATATCCAAACTATGATACAACATCAAAAAAACCAATCTGGTTAAAAACTAGGCAGGAGACCTGAACAGACATTATTCCAAAGGAGATATACAACAGATGTCCAAGAGACCCATGAAAAGATGTTCAATATCACTAGACATCAGGGAAATGCAAATCAAAACCAAACCATATTAAGATATTACCTCACACCTGTCAGAATTGCTATTTCCAAAAAGACAACCAATAATAAGTGCTGGCAAGGATGTGGAGAAAAGGGAAGCCTTGTGCAGAACAGACTCACAAATACAGAAAACAAACTGGTGGTTGCCAGAGGGGAGGGGGTTAGAGGAATGAATGAAACAGGTGAGGGAGACTGAGGTACAAACTTTCAGTTACAAAATAAACAAGTCATGAGGATCTAATGTACAGCATAGGGAACTATAATCAATTATAGTGTGATAACTTTTTGTAGTGAGAAATGGTAACTAAACTTATGATCATTCTGTAATGTGAAAAAAATATGAAATCAGTATGTTGTATACCTGAAACAAATATAATTTTAGGTCAATTCTACTTCACTAAGGAAAAAAAAAAAACAAAACTGAGTCACCTCCATGGTAAATAATATACCACATAGGAAATTGTGTTAGCAACTCTAGAAAATTCTCCTATATTTGTAGTATAAAAAAAGCAAAAAAGGGCCAGTCTGATAAATCTCTATACTTCTCACCTAAATATCAGGCAAAAGAACACCACCTCTCCTAATACCAGCTTATTAATACATCAGTTTATTAATCTGGTGTTTTCCAGATATACATTTTCTTAGATAAAGAAGGAAAAAGTCAACCATTGTGAGGGTACTAAAATAAAGGACTAGCAAAACAGAAATTAATTGTAGAAATACAAGATGGATTAATAACAAAGAGAAAGGGAATAAGAACATAACAATAACTTTTCAGACAACAGCATGAGAAAATCATACAAAGATAATATACTTAAAAATGACATAAATGCAACAAAATGACAAGTGAAATAAAAGCAGAAAGATATGTGTGTGTGTGTATATATATATATAAAATTTTTATCTATGCCTCAAACACAAATTAGTAAGATGCTTCTGTAGTAATAACTATATTTACAATCCAAAGACTTATTTTACTAATGGGGCAGCCTTCATTAATCATAATTTCATAAATGTGGTCATTTTCATCCTAAGAATAGTAAGGCTTAAACAGGAAAACTCCCTTGCCCTCCAACATAAAAAAAACTCAAAACATCTTCTTGTACTTAAGTAGGAAAGAAAGGTGCCATAAGGGTCATAACTGGGAATTTCAGTTCTGTAATAAAGACACAGACCAGGTCTGGAATTCCAGCTATGCCACTCACTAGGTTTTGGGATCCTGCACAAGTTAATTACCTCTAAGCCCATTGCTGCAAATTATCTACTCCAGACAGTTATATCTAGAATAAGAGAATTAATGCAAGTAGAATTTGGTACAGATTAATAACTATTATATAACTATTATGAGTCTGTAAAGGAAGATAAACAATCATACTAAAAGTAGAGATGTAACCTATTAATGGTCAATGAGCATTTACAACAGAATATTTATCAAGAAAGTCATACTTCTAGTGTAAAGCTTGGGGAAGAATCTGTATAATTTTTAAAGTTCTCCAGGTGACAGTGATATAACTAACTTATGGATTCAACATTTGTGGGTAACTATACCGTGATCTTTTTAACAAACAAATACACACTCTGATCAAGCTAACATATAAAGATACACCCTATATTCATTTAGTTTATCTGTATTATATTCAGAAGGCTTTTTTTCACTAAAGGGAAGTTAGTAACAGAGAATACAATGCTAGATTGTGATAAATTACCTTAAATTCAATGAAGATAATTGTTGTTCCATATACTGCAAGAAGACTGACCTAACAGTAAAAGGAGTTAAGCTAAATCTTTATATCAAAAGTATATTAAACTTCTTACTTGGCAGAGAGCAGTTCTCGAAGATAGGGCTGCAGAACAACACTATCACATAACAATTTTAATATAAAATGAGCATTGGCCTTTCGATCCTTGGATTCTACTACAGCCGGCTCTGTGGAAGGACCTGTAATTAAGCACATCCATTTGGTAACAAAACAAAAGTATACAAAATAAGAGTGAAAGACTATTCTAGAATAACATACCAAGGATCTTTCAAATAAACCACCAGAAAAACATTCTGGTATTAGTAACAAGTTAGTAACTTCATGACAGAAAATTAAACACATTAACACGTTTTACAAATCTCAACTGATGAAATGCATGCACATACACACCATAACTTCACTGACATATGGAAGGTAAGTCAGAGAATTAGACATATTTTAAGCCAAGAAAAGTCTCCTTGAGATAAAGTGTAGATCTCTAGAAATCTATATACAAAGTGTGTATTTTATCTTCCAAATACACAGGTGGATAAAATAGTAGAGATTCTCACCTGGAATGGTGGAGGTGCTTGGTCCTTGACCGGTGCCAGTCGCTGCTGTGGTAAGAGATCCCACAGCAGGGGCCAGGATAAAATCAATGTCACCATCTTTCAGTAAACAGAACAGCAGGATGTACATCATTATAGGAAACATATCCCTACCATGTTCATTTAACTGGCCTTAAGGCTTTTCTCTGCAAGCCAAAGGTCAAATCGGACAGAGGTTTAAGTGGAAACTTTTTTCCCAAACTATAAGAGGATCAACCCACTAGACAAATTATTGACTTAATATAATACTAATTGGTTTATCAGTATAGAAATATGTATTTCAGTAGAAGAGGGCTATCTAACAAGACTTTCTAGAATTTTAAGTTTTAACTTACAAACACCTTAAACCAAATCTTCATAGACTAGTTATAATACTCATTATGCCAATTTTTAACTATTTTAGATTTCTAAATACCCCACTGAAATGTCTTTCATGACGTTATCTTTTTGTTTAACACTAAACAAAATAACATGTCTTACCAGGATCCATTGCAGGAGGGTCAGGAACCCAACTAGGGGGAGCTATGGGGGGTGAAACTGGATCTTGGTGGTCACTGGATGAAGCTCCAGCTTCATGTCTACCCAAACCAGCTGCTCTCAATGAACGTCTCATCATTTCCCGTAATCTCAAACTAGAAGAACATGGACAAAACCAGAGCTCACTACTATGTCTAAATGTAACAATAAGGTGCACAGAACTTCTCATCTGAGATCAAAGTTTGTTCTACAAGCAAATACTCCAGGCAGGAAAGTGACACAAATGCCCATTCTGGAATCACGAAATAAGTCAGCAGGGATAGAAATTCAACTGGGGGATCCCAGAACCGAGTTCAGCGCTTAAAACCACTGTATTAAGCTCCCACACAAACTTAAGCACAGGGAACAAAAGTTGCAGTGAAGTAAAATTAGAAATAATCTTTTATACAGTTAAGATAAACAAACAGCTGAACATTAAAACAAAAAAAATTCTGTCCCCTGTTTATCACCAGTAAGAATTAAGTTTAATATAGACATTAACAAAACATATGTATTAGCACAAAACCAATATTGTTAGCCCACTAAATCCCTTTTCTGTGATCTCAAAAGCAAGTGAACTAATATCCACACAGTAAGTAGTTTTCAAACAAAGACCAATTTAGATTTATTTTTTTATACAAAAAAGTTTTTTTAACAATACAACTTTGTCCCAAGGAAATTAAAGAATAAAATCGGAGCTTATAAAATACGTTATTAGACTATTTTCTGGGCATGGATATGTTTTTCTTTCTGCTATACAGAAAAAAATATGGCACAGGTGTGCACATCACTAAAAAATAATCACAAACACAAGACTTCATTAGGGGAACTAGTGAACTACCTGGACAAAAATCTGTACCTCTGAATAAAAGCTTACAAAGGCTACAAAATTAATACATTAAGAACTAGCAGCAATTGAGAGAGCGCATAAGGCAAATCCCTTCACTCGGCCACGATTTTAGAGCTTTTAAATGAATAAAAAGTAAGAATTCAGTTTTAAGGGCCAGGCCACACATCAGGGACTTCTTTCTCCTAGGCAGATTTAATCCCAAAGACATGACATTTCTGATGTGAAAAACCTAACATCTTACCACGTACACATTTTATGTCTGCAAATAAGTAATTCAGAGTAATTTGTATTAATGCTTGAATTTAATCCGAGGGTAAATGTGTTTCTCCAGACCAATACACTTTCAGTTTCATAAAGAAAAAAAATTTTTAAAGCATTTACCAAAATTTCTTTTAGAAGCTACCTTCAGGAACATACCTACTTTAAAAGGCTTGTGTATGATAATATATCTTTCATTAGAGTAACTTTTTTGGAAGATTCTCCAAAGTAAATTTTAATGTCTAAAAAATATGTTAGTCATTATAGTATGCACTATTAAAAAATAGCTACAGTTAATTCTTTTATGGTAACATGTTTTCTCTCTCCCAATTTAGAAATCTGAGTCCAAGAGCTCTTATAATACGGAGGGGAGCAGGGAACAGTGACTTATTTCAGTCAAGTTCACTTCCCTGTCCAAGACATCACCCACAGAGCATGGCAGTGCTACCAAAAGAGCACATGCCCGGGTGACTGTTCACACTATGATGCTCTGACACAATTTTAATTAAGCTCAACACAGACATTCAGTATCCTAATGTGTCTTACTCAAAACACAGAGAGAGAGAGTCAGCAATAATTGGGAAGCAGTGCAAATCACCTGAAAATAAATGCATGTTTTGGGCTTATCAAGAAGAATGCTTACACCAGGGTCACAAACGCAATGCCTACTGGGCCTAGAAAGTAACATAAATTGAGGAAAGGACAGTTAGGTGTAAGAAGTAGGGGGTCATGGCAAACTAGAAGTGTGCATGCTCATCTAAAGGCATTCAAATGTTAAAGAAAAAAAAAATTTTTAACATTGCACAGGCCAAACAAAACATATGGGCTATTTTCCAATCTCTAGCTTAGAGCAGATTAAGAATAAGTATGAAGATAAATTGAGACCATAGTCTCATGTTGAACTTGCAAACTCCCAACTCTGTTGTTGTGATGTAGTCAATTCAATATTAAATGAGGGGTCATTCCTTGTCATTTAAAAAAATTGTCCTTAACCTCTTTTCTTCATTAGGTCTTGGGAATATTTTTAAATACAATGCCCAGCTCCTCTTACAGATTCTTTCAAAACAAAAAAAACAAAAAACAAAAAAAAAAGAAAATTATTCTTCAAGATGTTGTACACAATTCATGAAGATTCACCTGTATCCTCAGTGGCTGAGGACAATACTGAGGAGATACCACCTTGGCTGCTAAGATTCAGAGTTTTGACATTTCTTCGTATAGGCTTGCCTGGAGTCATCGTATTTTCTGACAATATGGAAGAATTCAAGGATGATGTAATTTCCTCTTTGTAAGCACGTTATATCCATGCTACAGAAGCCTTAGAATCCAGTCATGTTCAAACATACCACTGTGACAAAAAAGCGAAGGTCATGTGTCTTCCAGATTAATAATCTCTAGAGTACATACACCTGCAATCAGATGCATCAATCAAGCCTTCCACTAAATCTGCCCTTTGAACTCAGGCACTATTCAGTCACATAACAAAACTTCTCAGTCAAATCATCATCTGAAGGCATTTAACAGTACTCCATTCAATATTGAAACTGCATCGGTTTTGAGCTTACAGCTCATGAATCCCAGCCTGCATACTCATCAAGGGGCATCGCCTAGAAAATCCATTGTAGGCTAGAGGAGGGTTTCACTTCAATGAAGCAGAGTCTGTGGACTTCCTACTGCCCGGCGTGGATAATAAGACTCCTGTGCTTTCATCTGTTCAACCGGCAGCCCTGAGTTTGAACTGGTTAAGAGCACTGCAGTGAAATCTTCGGCAAATGCCTCAAAGGAGCTTACTCTGCAAATTATTTCTGTGAGCAACACATCACCCACTCTTGAAGCTCCTTTTAGTCTTTGCCTTCAAAATAATCCTTACATGAAAAAAAGATGGCAGCACTGGTATTGGACCAACCATATCAGAGTCCAACTTGATTTCAACCTGTATTTTCCCTGAGGAAATGAAATACCTGAAATAATTCAGACACTAATTTCTTCATGAAGAATTTAAGTCGCTTTCCATTTTAGACCAAACACTTTGTCTGCCTAGTGCAGTCCTGAATAAATAAGCTGGTGATAATTTCCGTTTTGCATAGTCTATATAATGTTTCTGTACGGTTTTAAATTATAATTTGGTCATCCATAAATAGTTTTTGACAAATCTCACCTCAGAATGTTTTTGAACCTGGGAAGCTCTCAGGTTGGAACCAATTTTAGAAGAATCATTTTTAAAAGGGAGAGTTGAATATAGAACAGCAAATAGGCAAAGAGAGTCTTCATTTTAAGTTGACTTTACAACATGAGCACAGTAAGCAGTGCTTCGACATTAATGATTTGTGAAGCATCCAAGAATTCTGGGTCTCATGTCTAATATAAATGTGCTTTTTCTCTTCAGGAAAAACAAGAAACTCCTATATCCTGAATTCTTTATAGTCTTCATCTATTCAAACATCTAGTAATTTTTAATGTGTTGTAAGTTTTGTCCATCCCAGAACTCTGAAAGCCTGAAATTTTTAAATACTGAACATTCATAATATACACCAGCTTTTCTTTTCTTCCCAGATCATTAGTACATCTGAGAGACTGAACTAAGTAAACAATCTGAAAATAAAAGATTGAGGTTCTTTCAATTATCATATTATTTGTTCTCCAACTAAAGAAAATAACTTCCTAGGAAAAAAGAATGATGAAAAATTTAAAACACATTCAAAGAATCAAGTTTAAACTACTTGTCTAAATTACCTCAAATTTTTGAAAGATCCTAGGTCCTACTGTTCTATACCTAAATACGAGATACTGTCAAATATTTTTCCCAGACTGATACTGAAAGGAACAAAAAACAAAACAAAAGGACCCACCAATTCATGCATATGAGAGATAACAGATACATTTCTTTCTGTACTTGGATTACATTTCCATCAACTGAACCTCCCTGGTAAAAATCACATTACCTTCGGCTACTTGATGATCCAGCCCGATTACCTGGGCCATTACTTGAAACAACTGATATTGCATTTGCAATGGCCTCAACAGCAGAAAGTCTTTCTGCAAATGTGTTTCTTTCAGAGCGCTCTGCTTCTGAAACATAATAGAAAAAATTAGGATCACTTTAAACTTCAAAAATTAACTAAGAGATTAAGTATGTACAAGCCATTAAATGCTAACTTCTGTTTCAGTGTTCTAATTCACACACTAGGGATAACAGTTTTAATTTTGCCTCCTCAGAGGAATAAACACTTAAGCTAGATTGAACTATGACTTTTAACATGAATTATTTCCTTATTCTGCCTTACTTTTCAACCCCGAAAGATAAAAAGTATTATTCACAAGTAGGCTGAAATGTAGCTCACACTACCAAGGAAGAAAAGGCTGACATATCAGTACCTCAGTCTTAGTTTATACACTACTTATCCTTTAGTCAGACAATGATAATGAATAAAATATCAGAAACTTGCAAACCACTATTCAAAGATTTAGCTACCAGAATGTCATCAGGAGAATTCAAAATAAGGAAAACCATTATGAATTACACAATTGCACTTCAGGTTTTCAGCTTCCTCCCTTTAATCAGCCAATTAAAAACCTTATGGTAAAAAGAAAAGTTTATTTACTTTTCCAAAAACATCTAATAATTCACTATTTTCTCCTCTACATTCTAAAAATTGGGATAAAAGTTGCCTCCATATAATTTGACTTAACTTGCCAAGTAAGTCCCATGGTAATAAAAGTCACCTACAATTATAAAACTAGTAAAGCTCTTAAGGATTCTACATACATAGTTTGTATTAAACAAAAAGAGAATTTAAGACAACAGAAACACACTGATGAAAAATTTACTTACTCATGTTATCTACTCATCCTATCAAAAGAACAGGCCTTTTTACCTTTTGAGAATGTTACCTTCTGAAACTCCAAGATTTTACAAAGTCAAGTGATAATACATAGACAAATTCTTTACAGTGATTTTCCTTTCTTCCAGTAATTTTTGTATTTTCAAAATTGCCCAAAATTCCTTTTAAAGATCATGCTATAGTTCTTAATCTCACCCTCTTCTTCTTTAGTTTCCTTATTGCTGGTTGGAAAGCAAACGGACACACAAGCATGCAGAATATTTCGATTTCCATCACATCTGTGGCTGATGAACGTCTGCAGCACCTGTAAGTTCTGCTCTAAAACCACCGCCTGCTCAAGATTCATAAGATACTGCCGACAGGCCTCGTAGTCACAGCGCAGGATGTGCTGCATCAGGGTTTGTTTCTGTGCTCAGACAAATTAGGAAAAAAACGTCAACGCATTTGCATACCACAATACATGTGTCAAAAATTTCACGTGGCCGACACAATAATAAAATCAGCTCTGCGGGAAGTAGAGACAATTTAAGGTGACCTGGCAAAAGAAGCTGAACTTAACTTAAAGATATCCTTAAGCAGAGACAACAATTGACAGTAATGAAGAGTGATCTACAAAGGATCAATAAATATCTTCAGCTTCTGCAACTAACTCAACTCAGTAACTGCAGCAGGAAATTAGTCAGATACACAATGTGCAAATGATGAATGGGAGGGGCTGGACTGGACCTACACATCATAGTTTGTGTGCGTGCTGTTGCTTCAGTCAGGTATGATTCTGTGCGACTCTATGGACTGTAGCCCGCCAGGCTCCTCTGTCCATGGGATTCTCCAGGCAAGAATTACGGGAGTGCGTTGCCGTTTTTCTCTTCGAGGGCCTCTTCCCAACCCAGGGACTGAACTCGTATCTCTTAAGACTCCTGCATTGGCAGGTGAGTTCTTGACCACTAGCGCCACCTGGGAAGTCCCACTAGTTTACAGAACCCTTATTTACGTCATATACAACTAGCAAACTAGAACCCTATTGATACTGTTGGCCGATTAAGCACAGGGTATACATTTCACTCCAAGCTTATTCTCACCCTCCTGTGCTCGCTAAGGTTACATCACACTATGAAAGCGAAAACCTTTACCTCCCCAGAAATCACGACAGACGCACTTTCCCAAAGGTGACAGCTAAATACACACTTCATTGTCAAAGACAAGGTAGTAATGATAAACTGTTTATGGATCATACCATTTTCTGAGAAACAGCATGCTAGGGACCGAGTATTTGCTCCCTCCCAATTCATGCTGAAGCCTAATAATCCCCAAGATAATGGTATCTGGGGGTAGTGCCTTTGGACAGTGATTAGGTCATGAGGGTGGAGCCTTCATGAAGGTGATCACTGATCTTAAAGGGACCTGAAGAGACCAGAGATCCCCCCCTCGCACTGACTGTGTGAGAACACACGGCCATCCATGAACCAGGAAAGAACACATCAGACCCCAAATCTGCCCGTGCTTTGATCTTGAACTTTACACCTTCCTGAACTATGAAAAGCAAATTTCAGCTGTTTAAGTCACTCTGACCTTAGCAGCCTAAACAAACTAAGATACAGCATTAATATATCAAGGAGCTGAAATGCATTTTTTTCAGAATGTAAACTATAGTTATAGGACACTTAATGGACTGAATGTGAAGCATTAGTTAAGGAAAACAAGAAAATTTGTTTAACTAAAATTAGGAACTGGAGGAAAGCAGGTGGGAAAAAAATATATGGAAATACAAAGGAAAGAAAAGAGATGCTTTTGAACTTGCCACTTCTTTACAAACTACCAAAAAAGCTGTTTTCAGTATGTGACACATGTGAGACAGGCCATTTGGACTGTGGAACTAACTATGGCTCTGAAGTGACCCCATAAATTACAAACTCCAGTTCAAGAACATGAGGTGGGCCACACAGGACTAATTTTGTCAAAATCTAGTGGCAGATATGCATTATAATCAATACATTGAGAGAATATGTCAAAATCTCTCCGAAGAATAAAAAGCACAGTACATTTTGAAATAACTAAAATTAAGATATTTTGCTGCACATGGCTGTGATATTGAATGTTTTCAAACAAATCAGTCGTCTGGTTAGAAGCAGCTACTCTAGAGGAGCTCTCATCTCCAACCTGCTAGACCACACAGGGGCCATTATGCTGACAGTATCAATATCACACTTACTATGTCTGAGCAAGACAGTTTATACTGCATCACTATATGCTGTCACTTATTCTTATAACAAAAGGCAGCATGTGTGCATGCTCAGTCCTGTCTGACTCTTTTATGAATCCATGGACTATAACCTGCCAGGCTCCTCTGTCCATGGGATTTTCCAGGCAAGAATACTGGCGTGGGATGCCATTTCCTCCTCCATTTCCCTCTCAACTCGGGGATAAAACCCAAGTCTCCTGTGTTTCCTGCACTGGCACGTGGGTTCTTTACCTGAGTTACCTGGGAAGTCCAACAAAAGGCAGAGAGTTTGGCAAAAATTTCTTGCATGTCTACTGTGCATCTAGTCCTGGTAAATGAGCTACAAAGATAAATGATGACATACTTCATCCCTACCCCTAGGATGATGGCATGTTTTATCTTTACCATTAAGATGCTGACAAAGTCCAGGGTTCATAGAATTATTAGGCCTACAGAAGCACTTGATATAGTATAAAATGAATGGAGGAAGCTGGCTGAAAAAAAAAAGGTAACATAAACCACGTAATAAATGGTGACTAACACTGAATGCAGAGCAACAAATTTTAAACATCCTCTGCAATGAACTGGAGAGACCATGCATAGCCCCCTAAAAGGAACAGAATAATGTTTTGTGATGGCCCAATGTTACCAGGTCTTCTAACTTTTAAAGAGCAACTAAAAATCTGAATTTTAAATATAAATCCTGTGACTTGGAATGCTGGCAACAAATCAAGAATTTTTAAATGATGTGAAGGCTCACTGGCCTACAGCATCACATGATATACTTGAACAATACATCCCACTTGACACATGCTCTTGGCTTAGCTTCCAAGACAACACTCATTCTAGTTTTCCTCCAAGTCCTTCTCAGTCCCTTTATACAGATTCCTCTTTACCTCTTGGCATTTCAATGCTGAGACTATTCCAGTGGTTCAGTCCTTAGGTTTGTCCTTCTCCAAGTCTTTAGTAATCTCACGCAGTTTAATTCCTTTAAATATCACAGATATCCTGACGGCTCCTAAGTACACTTCTCTAGTTTGGTCCTCTCTCTCCTGGTCTTCCAACTTTCACGCCCAACTCTCTCTTCACTAACTCCTCTTAGATACCTAATACGAATCTTAGAGACTTCTGTGGTGGTCCAGTGGATAAGAATCTGCACATTCCATCCTGATTGGGAAACTAAGATTCCACATACTGTGGGGCAACTAAGCCCGAGCTCCACAACTAGAGAAAGCTTGTGTGCCACAACAAAGACCCAGTGCAGTCAAAAACAAAAGAACCTTAAACAAACTTGATGTTACCCTCCTGAACCTGCTTCATTCATCCTTAGTGTCCTCATCTCGATAAATGGCAACATCATTCTTTAAAACCATTCTCCCTCTTACTTCCTCTAAATGACACCCTGTAATTAGCCATAAGTAAATCCTGTTGGATCTACTTTAAAACATTTCTAGGATATCTAGAGTCTAGTCACTCATCATTCCACTTCCTGGGCCAAGCACCTTCCACCTAACTAGGCTCCTTACTTCCAACCTATCCCCCTTGTATTCTCAGCGTGTCAGCAGTGATATTTTGCAAATGTTAGGCAAATCAGGTCAATCTCTGCTCAAATTGCTCCAATAACTTCCATCAGTGTTGCCTCCACATCTAACAAAAACATCTCAACCACAGTGTGTTCAAAACTAAACTCATCTTCTCACCTTATAACCCATTTGTTTATCCTATTTCTCATCTCCCCATCAAAATCACCTAAATCAAAGCTTTAATAACCCCTTCCTTTCATTTACTGCTGCCATCCTGTCAGAGCTTTAAAGCTTCCACTTCCTTAAGATCTCTTAAGTCCATCCCCTCCTCATTTCCAAGGGTTCAAGTTCACTTTGTTTCTCACATGAATAATGACATAGCTTTTTTATCTGGTCTCTAAACTTCTGCTACTTCTCCATCCACTGCTCATCTTCTTTTTAAAAAAAAAAAAAAAAGAAGAAATACAGCAGCTTAAAACCCTCTCCTCCTAGCTTTCAGGGAAAGTTCAGGTCCCGTAGATTAACACACAAGGCACCCCAATCCCTTTCCCTGCCCTATCAGTTGCCACTCATAGATCCATATGAGCCCTATCTTCTAGTTTTAAATAATCAAAAGAATGTATAAGTTCTCCCAACATATTACTAAGATTCACAAAGGCTGCTCTTCATGCCTGGGATAACACCTCCTACCTTTATCCTGTGTCTAGGAAACACCTACCTGACTATTTAAGTATATGTCCGGGCAACACCTCCTCAGAGAAGCCTCTACCGTCACAGTCTAACTTAACCCCTCCCTTTTGTGCTTCTACACCTTTGCCCATGCCTTACCCAACACTTGTATCACACTGTAACCAATGGTATATTCCTCTCTCTTGTCCTAATACACTCTTAGCTCCTACAGGGAAGGGGCGACAAATAATCTATTTAAAACTGTTTCCCTAGACTCCAGCAGGGTCTTCTCAATTGAAATGCCAAGTAGTTTAAAAAACCAGATTACCTCTACAGCCATGATAATAATAGCAGCTTTCTTTTTGATTGTTGAATTGGCAGGAAGATTTATTAAAGAATGTACACCCATTCCAAGACTACTAATAGGTGGAAGATCAAGCCAATCGGGATCCCTTATTCCTCCCATGCAATCTTTGGCCATTGGGTAGATAGTACCATTTCCATCTCGAAGAATAATAGGAGACTCCTATAACAGAGAGGAAAATAATAAAGTTTGGCTCCCAATCAAATACATGTCTGACTTTTACAAGAGGTGTGTTTATTTTCAAATTACATTTTACATATGCTTATAACAGTGACCAAACAGAAACTTATTAAAAATGTGCTGAATATTCTAAATTCTTCAACAGTTTAATAACAAGCAAACTAGAACCAAACTCAGCTTCACAAAAAAGCTGATGTTGTCATATACATTTTCAAAAGCAAAAATAAGCCTCTATACCTGTCCAGCAGTGAAAATGGCTACATTCCTCTCGTTCTGACCAAGGAAAGCAATGCTGCTTGTAGGGAAATTATTCTCCTGTTCGGCTTTTCCTGTGGCAAGATCAAAGATACAGTACCGTACCCAATTTCCAGTCTTCAAAACAGCATGCACACCTTCAGAAATACAGATGTTTAAAAAAAAATTATTACACATCTTTAGTAAATGGCAAGTACCCACCAAATTATATATCTCCAGTCACATTTCAAATACAGACACATTTCATTCCACACTATTACACTTTATCCTATCCCCACTTACTGCACAAGCACTGACAGAATAGATAGTGCGCCAGCTGGAAAAGTTACAAAATCTTTACCTTTGGAATCCACATTCACTGCTAATATTTCTGTCTTCTCAGGTATACAAAGCTTCTTAGGAGTCCTTTGGAAGCAGTCGGGAACTTTTGGTGTTCCACCAGTTTTGACAACCTGCGTGACACAAAAACGAATTTTACTCTCAAATCTGTAATGCTCAGGGTCCTAACATTCAACTGCTGAGTGGGTGACTCCTCCATACTTACCTGCAGTTCATCAATTCTAAGTAACCTACAATCCTGCAGGAGAGAAGAAGGGTCAGCATCTGAACCAGAGCTGCTCTGACAGTTGGTATTGCTGGATGTTCCTGGAAATTTTACAGCAACATAGGCTCCATCCACTTTTAGCACCTAGAATACAGGTAGATATGATAAAAATGTTAACACTAACTCATATGAAATCAATATGCAACTTATATTCATTGAGAAAATTTAACACTGAAGGCATTAAATTCCTTATATTTCTTCAATGATCATCAAGTTATAAAATTAATCTGAACACACTCACCAAATTTATTGCTGATGTCTAAATCCAAGACATATTTTCTGTAGGAAAACTGACCCACACAGCCAGTGATTAGTGTGTGGATGTTTAGCAATCAAGTATAATCCACAAATTCCTTCTACCCTCCCTCGTTATTAGAACCCCACTGTGCAAAAGAACTTCTGTGATGACGGTCTAACACTCTACACCCATGCTGTCCAACATGACAGCCATTAGCCAGAAGTGGCTACTGAGCACATGGAGCTGATGTGGCTGGAAACTGACTTTTTAAATTTTACTGATTTTAGTAAGTCTAATTTGCTACATATATCTGGCCAATAGCTACCATAATGGACAAAGTAAGAGCGAGCAATGCACAAAAAGCTGAGCACAGCACCTGAATTCAGAATACCTGAGTCCCACTTCTGTTACTTACTACTTTTAAGCCAGTGGGATCTTCTTAGGGGAAAAAAAAGGTTCCCATAAACTAGAGTTCTATTTGAAAAACCAAATGGAATAGTACATGAGAAAAGCCTTTGTAAATGGCAGGACATAAGTTATCGGTCCTTTAAGTATAAAGGAAAGACCATCACATTTAAGAAAGTAAAAAGCCATCAGGAAAAGATTTACATTGCAGATATTCTATAGCTATCATCCCATTTTGTATTAAGAATGTGTGAAGACAAAGATGAAGTTAATAACATTCCAGCTGATGAACTCTATCCACTTGGTTTCTCCGAGACCAAGACCCTCTCTAGGAAGAACACAAGAGAAAGTGGAAGCTTAAAGATAGTAGTAAGATTTATAAATGTTATGAAAGATCAACTCCATAAAAACGCTGTATTATCAGTCCCAAAGAATAGACTGTACCAAAAAATGTTATCTATATTCAATTTTTCTGTAAATCTAAAATTATTTCAAAATAATGTTTTTTTAAAAAGCAGCCTATCACCATTAATGCTCAAGGACAGGTAGCAGCATCATCGGTCCATCTGTCAGGGACAAAGGAGACAGGTGCATCAGGTGGGAGGATGGGGCCAGAGAGATGAGAGGTGACAGTCAAGGCAGCCTGGAGGAAAGGGCTGATGAGCACTCACCAACCATAAACTCCTTGATAATCGATACCACTAGAGTTCACTTACTAATTAATTCTTAGATATTCTGAACAAACCTTGCCCACAGGAACATTCTTAACATCTTCCACAAAAACGACTTCCCGAAGAGACCACTGCTCTTCGTTCACCTTTTCCTCCTCTTTGGGGGCGGGGGTGGACCGTCGTCGTTCTTAGACAACAACAAAATGGTAAGTACCAAAAAGAAAATGTGAAAGAGACTTTATAGATTTTATCTAAATATATGAAAAAATATCATTTGTAAAGGGATACATATTTGAGATATCTAACATATTTCACAAACTACTGCCTTCTGAATTGAGGTTTCGTGACTAACTTTCACTTAGATGAACTCATGGTAAAAAAAAAAAAAATTCATTTTTTATGAATTCATTCATTAATGCTTAACAATATTAACACATAGTAAACAACTGCAAAAAATTTAAAAACTTAAAGCTTGTTTTGGACCCTCAAAATTAGGGCTATGGGACCAAGTTTTAAAAAAGGAAGATATGTTGGGCTGTCCTTAAAATTAACACAAGACTATTAAAATGACTAGTAACTTTCAATTTCAAGTATGAAGCAACCACAAGTAAAAAATACATTTATTTTGGAAAGCTTAAAAAAAAAAACACAACTTCTTTATATCCAAGGTGCAGTAGCAAACCTCGGTTTATAAATTCTACAAATTCTGGGCAAAAGTTGTGACCAGGCCATAACCAATTTACAATAACAGTCTCAACAAAGATAGGCAGATATTCTAGAGAGTGGCCATTATTTCCTTCTATTACTGCAGTGCATTTTATATACTGTGGAAAATTATAACTCTCAAAAATAAGAATAGTCAACACTATAACTATTGTTTTTACATTTAAATAAGACCACTAGACTTTCCTAGTGGTCCAGTGGTTAGGACTCTGCGCTTCCACTGCAGAGGGCACAGGTTTGATTCCTGGTCAGTGAACGAAGATCCTGCAAGCCCCATAAGCCTTGTAGTTCAGTAAATAAACAAATATTTTAAAAAATCAAACTAGTAGGAGCACAATTTAAACTAAAAGATTTATACTAAAAATAGTCTGAGCTGTCTCCAATCAGAAACACAAACCGAACACAGCTACACAGCTGTGTGCCTGGCACCCTATTTTGACCAATGTACACTACACATAAAACTTACTATATGGCATCGATGCACTGCTGGCAATGGAAGATGCATCACTGCATGTAGATGCTGGAGATGGTGGGGGACCCATTTCTGTTTTCACTGGTTCCTGCTTACTTTCAGGCCTGCAGTTAGAAACAACATTCTCTTTATAATTAGGAAAATAAAACATCAGGAACTTATCAAATGGCTTATATAATAAGACTCAAGTTTATTCTCAAAAGGGAATGAAATAGTAAAAACTTGTACAAACTGCATTATTCTTTAGAATGCAAGGTACTAAAAAAGATACACAGTGCACATCTCAAATTTTAAATAATGTTTTAAAGCAGGAAAGAAATACACTATGTGAAGCTATCAACAACTTGGAACAATGATTCAGATAAGCCTTATCTAGGAATAACAAAAGAAGCTACACTCAATTTGTCTACATAGCTTTATCATAAGCCTCTCGGGCAAACAAGTTTCACACTTTACTGAACCCTGACTTGCATACAGCAGTTTAACTGAAAAGATGATAAAGGCAAATAAATAAAAAGTCCTCCAGATCATTAATTTCCTAGAGTTCAAAAGAAAAACTCTACTTGCAATGGTTTATAAAAGTTTGCTAACCACCAGATAGTTCAATAATAACCACCTGCTGTAACTGAAATGGAAAACTATAGTATTAATAAACTATCCCTCTTCCTTCAGTTATTTCATTAATGCTATACTTGAGAAGATAACTATAGCAACTACAGATGATAAAAAAATAAAACGTTTTTATTCATTAAATGGCAGAAGTAAATTTTTTCAAAGAAAAGTCATGTATTACTCAAAAATTTGTCATATACAGATCATTCTGGTATATATTATAATCAGGGCCATCATCTTAATCCTCTCATCTCCTATTATTCCCGTCAGGAATTTCACCTGAGTTTAGAAAATAGTCCAGAGAAAAACAGCGTTATGTTCACAAGCATCTTAGCAATGTGCTCCGTACAAGCATACATGAATACTCATGGCTGCTCTGCAAATCTTGTGATGGTGGAAACCAGCCAGTACTGACTCATCACTAGCACGCTTAAAGTCAACACATTTCCATGACTAGAAGAGTCTATCGACATGAAAATTATTACCGTCTTAACATTTAATTTCACTTTAGCTCTTTTACTAAGTATATTAATATAGATGGCAAATTTCAAGGAAGATTCTGAAAATCTTAATAACAAAATGTAAATACAACCTATTTTAATCTCATTTTATGCATATCAAAAAGATTTCAAATACCCTTTACAAGGTTTCATAAATGCTGCTTTTAAGATTAAAAAAAGAATCAATATAAGCAGAGAGAAAGTCTATAAATCTATTTTTAAAAACAAGATAAGAGTCTAAAGCACAAAGTAAAAAACTTTAATTAGGCATGAATTACAAAAGAATATTTTTAAACTTAGCAATAATCCTTGTACAATCATTATATTCATTTGAACTAAAAAGTTACAGAAATGTAAAACCCTGTATGTATAGTCCCAATCATTTCTTTTCAATTGCTTGTATACATTTAGAAAAAGAGTACATCAAAATATTTAAAATGTTTTCTGCAATGTGATATTATATTACTTTTCCATATTTCTATAATGTTCATGTATTTTTATAAAATTAAGAAAAAAGCTATTTTGAAACTTTATTAAAGCTCAAGTACCAAACAGCCAAATTATCACACACAGTATTTTTAAAGATGAGTAGATGCTTCTAAAAGTACAGGTGTTAAGATCTGTACATGGCTCCCAAATAGTAAGCTAGCTCCAGAATGTAGGTTTTATACAATTCAGTGCTATTTCTGTTCACATTATCCCCCACCCCAAAGTTCACAAAAATCCTTTATAGAATTTCCCTCCCCAGTACATTAACCTATAAAACCCTTCCAGTGATCAAGATGCAGGCAAGATGTTAGGTAGAAATTAAGATGATTACACACGAAGAGAGTAGGAAAAAGTCAGCCTAAGACAGTAAGGCTGAACACATTGTCACTGCTCTATACCACCTTCAAAGGATACACTCTAATGATCAAACAAAGACATCAAGAGAGAACTCTACATTGGCCCTTCTGGCCACTAAACATTAAGAATAACTGTAATATACAAATATTAACAAAACTGCAAGTAATACATTTTACCAGTTCCTGTCAAAACTCGTGGGGATCTTAACAAGACCCCCACATGTTAACACTTTTCTAAGTTACCATACACCTCTCTTAAGTCTCCCTTGATTATCTTCCTTCACATACAAAGCAAACTAGAAAAATCAAGATTAGTTAAGACACAGTACTTACTTATTAGCTTCAGTAGTTTTGCTAGCTTTGTCCATGCTTTTCAAGCTCTCAGGAGATCTAAGTTGAAATCTACAGCTATCATTCATATTCCAAACCGACTCCATTAAGACACCAACTTTAGGAATCCCAGCACTAATTGAAAACGCAACTGCTCCAGCATGATAGAGAGGATTATTTCTTAAGCATACCTAGCAAACAAAAGAAAAATCACCATCAGAATGACATAATTCTTAAACAAACTAGAAGAGTTATGTGTTCCCAAAATCAAAGAGCAGGAATAATTTTAGCACACTTGCTAAAAACAAACTAAAATACCCTGATACTGAGAAAGAGTGAAGGGCAGGAGGAGAGGATAAAATGGCTGGATGGCATCACTGACTCGATGGACAAGAGTTTGAGCAAGCTCCGGGAGTGGTCATGGACAGGGAAGCCTGGCATGCTGCAGTCCATGGGGTCACAAAGAATCATACACGACTGAGGGACTGAACTGAACTGAAATTTCATGCAGCAAATACCCTGACCATTCTGCATAAGTACATAGAAGAGAAACATTAGAGAAGAAACTACAAAGGTTATTAAAAGTAAAATGTAAACAAAACAATTAATTTTTTGGTTTCTTATAATTTGAAATTATTTTCTCCCTTAATTCATGATGCTATATATAGGCTCCATAAACTTCACCTCTACAGGTATTTGTTACCCTCAGAAGATTGTTTTCTATAAGCTAGAATTTGAACTATATAATGTAAGTTTTCTCTTACATTAAAAAAAAACAGAATATGTAGACATTAGTGTTAGAAGTTAACTGAGTTCAAGAGTGAAAAACCTATAAATTCTTATTGCCAGGGAGTACCCCCCCAGGTCATACTCTAAAACCAGTAACTCGTAAGGTGGCCCTGCCAAATGCACCAACAAAAGCTACTACTGTGATATGAACATTGTTTCTGGAAATCTCTTTTGATTTCTAAAGTAGCCCAAAACTTACTGACATTCTGTTCAGTCATTCAATAACTAATGATTACCTTATACTTGACTGTGGCATATATAAAGATTTTGGGGCGGGAGTTATAATTAAATAGAAGTCATACAGAAGAAGGTAGCACACAGGAGTATAGGAACTGGAAATACTGACAAAGAGTAAAAGTTCTATCGTTAAATACAGTTCTGTGGCATAGAATGAATAGTTAAGAGACAACTTCTTGAAAGGGTATGCTTAACTTGACTTAAAAGAGAGGTTGCATCCATAAATTTTCAAAAAATGCCAGTGAAAGCTTAAGTCCTGAAAGAGGATCAATAAGAAGGCTATAATTATAAAAGAAATATGGCAAACTATATTAGAGAATAAGTTATTAATATCTTAGAATAAAAATAAATGCACCTTAAAGACAAGGAGGTATATATCCAGTACATAACAGACACGCAAGGAATATTTGCTAAACAAACTACTCTCAACAGTTACGATCTGTGAATGCAGGTGCTGCTGCAAACTCTTTCTTAGAAGTGAAGCTGCTCAGTCGTGTCCGACTCTTTGCGACCCTTTGCACAGTAGCCTATCAGGCTCCTCCGTCCATGGGATTTTCCAGGCAAAAGTACTGGGGTGGGTTGCCATTTCCTTCTCCAGTGGATCTTCCCAACCCAGGGATTGAACCCAGGTCTCCCGCGTTGCAGGCAGATGCTTTACCTTCTGAGCCACCAGGGAAGCCGATCAACAATTCTTTCTGATGCTAACATATGAATGCTTCCCCATTCTGTGGCCATGGCTGCCTTAATCCTCCTGCTTCCTACACTTCAAAACAGAACCTTAACTCTGCACTGAAGTATTGGAATATGCTGCTCTTTTCCAGCAATTTAATGCCAAGCTATTTTGCTTAAAGCTTTCCTTCAGTGCACATTTAAAGGATTTTTTCTTCCCTCCCTGTCTATAGTAATGTCATCCTATATGCTAATAAGGCATCTGCTAGGATATCCGGCTAATACGTGAGTTGAATAAATAAGGAATTTTGGAAACATAAGAGATCAGTATGTGAACTGAATAAGTAAAGTTTAGCCACTGGAAGTGAGAGATCTGTCTGAAGCAACTGACATAAATAATTAAGACAAAACAACAAATAACCAAAATAATGCGTCATCACTAAAAACTTCCTAGCTGCAAGGCTACAAAGGAGCCAGAACAAGACAACCACGAATAGGACAAAAAAAGAAAATGAAGCCCCAAACAAATATTAACAAATACATTATTAAACTGAATTTTAGACAAAACAGCTAAACTAGTAATTACTTTGTAAGAAACAGGTAATGTAAATGATACCATCTTATAGTGAAAAAGCTGAATTAAAAAAAAATGTTAGATGAGGGAATTAGTGCCATGTCATGCAACAAAAGAGATTTAAGTCCTTAAACACTCATTGCAGCACTTGCTATAATAATATAAACATCAACTTTTATCCTAAAGGTAAATTCCTATAAGAATCTAATGAATCAGAAGTATAACAGTAGTTCTTAAACTTTTTCAGTCTCAAGACTATCTTACCCCATTAAATATTACCAAGGACCCCAAAATGTTTCATTTATATGGGTTATAGTTGGTATTTAACATGTAATTAAAATTGATAACTTTAAGTATTTACTTAAAATTTAAAAACCCTATGTTAACATGCATAATTTATTTAAAAAAAAAAACTACAATTTTTTAAAAATCAGCCAAGAAAAGTAGCATTGTTTACATTTTTGTAGATCTCAATGTCTAATTTAATGTAAGACAGTTGGAGTCCCAGGTATGCTTTTTGCATTCAATTTGCCATAATATGTTACTTTAGCTAAAGTATATAAAGACAACTCAGCCTTAACAAAGATAGGTAACTGGAAAAAGAAGGACTCTATAGATCCCCTGAAAGAGCTGAGAAGACAGCAGGAGTCCCTGGATCACACTTTGAGAACCACTGGGATACTAGAAAATCACCTTCCATCAAATACATATGAGCCTAAAAGTGAGGTAGAAATTGTTAGGCAGTGTAGGACTCTGAGACCTTGTTTTCAATAAACATCTCCCTCCATTAGCCTAAAGCTATACCCTTTGTCCCCAATTCCTGGAATGTATCCTTGGTCTGGGTTCCCAGGTAGTGTCAGTGGTAAAGAACCTGGCTGCAATGCAGGAGACATAACGGAGGTGCAATCAATCCCTGGGTTGGGAAGATTTCCTAGAAGAGCAAACGGCAACCCACTCCAGTATTCTTGCCTGGAGAATCCCATGTACAGAGGAGTCTGGTGGGCTACCAGAGGGTCACAAAGAGTCAGACACAACTGAGAGATTTAGCAGTTAGCACTACGTCTTTGACTGATAAATTATCAGCACTCAGATCCAGGGAACAGCAGTAATTAACTTCTGTTTCATATGCTGAGGAAAAAACAACTGGGGATCATTAATCTTAAACCCACACATTTGGTCTATTATAAAATGGCCAGTGGGCATGAAGAAGGGTGGTGACTTAATTCGAGGATCAAGAGAAGCCATAAAGATGCTAAGTTAAGCATCTGGACCTTTAAATTGATTGGTTAAAAATAACAGACTTTAAGGATAGGAACCAACCAAAAATGTACAGATTAATACTGGTAAAGATATAAAACTGCTGTAATCCCCGCGTTTTGGGGGGGACTCTTTACCCCCCCTCTCAAAGCTGGGAGCTTTGTACTTTCCTCCTCTCTAATAAATCCTATTCACTTGCTACTGTGAGTATTTGTGTTCATGGATTTCATTCTTTGGCTCTGCGAACAAGAACTCTGATTTCTGCTTCAAAACCATCTCAGAATCAAAACACAGGGATTTGATGAAACCTCCTGTCTCATGCTGACAGTATGACCAGAGAGCAAAATCTTTCAAACTGCCTGGTCATTAAGAATCATCTGGTATGTCTGTTAAACACAATGAAGACTGGGTCCTACCACCAACCAACTGAAGGAATAAAAGTTCCTGGCTATATAGTTAAGTACAGAATGATTCCTAAAATCAGGCAAATCTAGGATCCCTGCCCCACAGGAAAACCAACTGACATCAGGGCAGAATCTATACGTGACTCAGTTATTGAATAAAAAGTGATGTGGCACATACATACTACTAGGACTTGGTCCCTCAAAATGACATTCATTTATAAAACTGTCTATTGGGGAATTAACTACAGGGGAAGAAATTGATTTTGAAGAGCAACAATGTCCTTTAAGATAGACTTAATTCTAATCACTTACCTGGGTACCAACAGTGATGTTCGGCATTGAAGAAATACCAGCACTAGATTTGGGCTTTTTGTTTTTTGCTCTAGCTTTCTCTAACATTTTTTTCCTTTGACTAAAAGGCACTACACCCCTGAAAGTGAAGAGCAAAAAATTAGACAAATAAGCAGCAAAGAAGCCATTAAACAAATCTAAAATTTCACACATTGTATTTAACTATTACTGGTATATTCCTTCTCTAACATTTTTGCCTCAGTATAATATTAACATGTGCAACTTATTAATAATAACTTGATTACAGGTCTGACAGTATATAATTGGACCAACTTTTATTAGCCCTTATTTAATCATTAAGGATTAAAATTTACAGGAAATTCATCATTTGATATTTTCTTCTGTTTAATTAGTTTAATTTAACTAATTTAATTGTTTTAATTAGTAGATCTCCCTATGTTATTTCTACTAATGCAAAGTTGCTGATTTCTTAAAACACAACAGAAAACATATTTAAAGTCCCTTTTGAAAATTAAAGGAATAAAGTGAGGCACAGAATATTCAGGCAATGAAATACTTAAATAACTTAAATTTCTATTTTATGTTACTGTTAAATGAAAAAAGTATGAAAAATACTGTTCCTAATTAAGCAAAAGCAAAATACACATTTATATATACCAAAAAAATTAATAAAACATCCCCAAAATGTTAACAATAGTTATATTCAGGTTGTAGGATTGTAAGTGATTTTTATTTCTACTTATACTTTTTAAAAATTTCATAATTATAGTCACTAAGTATATATTATTTTTGTAACCTTTTTTAATCTTAAGGTTTATTTTCAATGTTACTTTGCTCCAAGGTGAAAATTTCCCTCTGTATAAGCATCTTTTTTTTTTAATTGAAGTATAGTTGATTTACAACGTTGCATCAGTTTCTGGTGCACAGCAAAGTGATTCAGCTCTACATATACATAGAACATGAAAAAGAGTATACGTATAATACGTATAAAGTATACAATATGTATATATTCTTTTCATATTCTATTTTTTCTTTACCATTATGGTTTATTATAGGATACTGAACATAGTTCCCTGTGCTATTAAGAGCTTACTGTTTACCTGTTTATAGTAGTTTGTATCTGCTAATCCCAGACTCCTAATTTATCTCTCCCAAGCCCCCTTACCCCTTTGATAACCACAAGTTTGTTTTCTATGTCTGTGAGTCTAAAGCATTATCTTTCAACTGAACTTCTCTATTGCTTTGACTACTTAAAGCACCTATCTATGTACATAAACATCACCAACTCAATGGATATGAGTTTGAACAAACTCTGGGAGATGATGAAGGACAGGGAAGCCTGGGGCACTTCAGTCCATAGGGTTGCAAAGAGTCGGACATGACTGAACAACAGTAATGTACATAAAAGCCTCCACTGGTAAGAAATACCAACTCTGTGATACTCACCACCAGTATAAATTGTTCTCCAGCTGTGCACACGTATAAAGGGCACAGCAATGTAAAGAAACAATCCGTTCACCCTGAAGTTCTGAGTAAGTCTGGGCAGTGTGCTCTAATTTAGAAGCCACAGAACTTAAAGTTTCATCCACCCAGGTAGCAACCTGAAGAATACAATATCACAAGCTCAAGTAAAAACACGTAATCTTTTCAAAGGGACTGTGGTCAAAAAAAGAGCAAGGAATATCTACACTGTGAACCAGAATTCTAAAGGATAGGAAAACAAGTAATTAGGAAAAGGTTCTTAATAAGACTAGAAACTAAAATACTTCCTTCACACAAATCAATCAAAACAGTAGGTACTAAAATAGATGGTTCTAAGGCATTAATTGAAAATAAACATCTGCTCCAACAATTTTTAAAAGAATTTAGTGACTCTAAAGTCAAACTGATAATCTGAGGATATACTATAATAGCTATACTTCCTCTATTGTAACCCTTCAGTATCTCTTTTGTCAGCACTTAGCTTGAATATTTTTTCTTCCCTTAAAGTAGAAAGATATCTCTGAAACTGAATTATAAAACAGAGATAAAACAGAAAAGATTATACACTGGATTACAGTACTAAGGCCTAAGACACTTGGTATTTGTAGGTTTAAGTTAGAAAGATAGAAATGAAAAGATGGAAAAGGGGCAGGGAGAGGAAGAAAATCAAGAATTTAAGAAATGTTTACCACAGGATGTCATACCTTGTTATTTTCTGTAGCTACAGTTGCTCTTATGCTATTTGCAGACAGGAGAACTATCTTTTCATTGGTTAGCCCCAAAAATGTTGCTCGTGGGTGATGTAAGGAAGGATTCTTTGAAAGCATAAGAAAAGTGATTACCATTTTGTATACTGATTTGGAAAGCTACTTAATGCAAGATTTAATATAATGAAATACCTGTGTATTTCTGTAAGGCTCAGATTCACTCCACTTCCACTGATAAAGTTCTCCTTTACTGCTGACAGCCAAAAGCTCGGAATATAGAGCCCCAATACAGATGAATTTTGTTCCATCCTATAGTGAAAATAATACAGTAGTATAAATATAACAACTGCCAAACCTGATGATTTGGATACATCACATTAATTACTACATCTAATCTGGATTAATTATGTGAACACATAAACCACTTTAGCAAGGTCCCCTCCTTCAACTCACCCTTTTCCAGTCACACTGGCCTTCTTCCTGCTCTTGCCAGGATCCCGCCTTATTGGTTCTTACTGGTCTCCTGCCTTGTTTTTCAAGTGACTCTCTCTCTTTCTCCTCAAATCAAGTTTGCTCAAGTGAGATCTTCCCTGACCATACTATCTCCAAAATCAGCACTCTAATATTCCATCTCCTTACTCTGCTTTCCTTTTAGTTCATAGCATTTCACAACTTGATAGATTATATTTACTCATTTATAGTCTATTTCAGGCTTCCCTGGTGGTTCAGTGGTAAAGAATCCACCTGGAATGCAGGAGACATGGATTTGATCCCTGGGTCAGAAAGATCCTCTGGAGGAGGAAATGGCAACCCATCCCAGTATTCTCGCCTGGAAAATCCCACGGACAGAGGAGGCTGGCAGGTTACAATCCATGGGGTCACAAAGAGTCGGACATGACTGAGCATGCATGCTTTGTCTATTTCACTTAGATATAAGCTTCGTCTTGCTCACCACTGTATCCCCCATTCTTAGAACAGTGAACATAGCAGACACTTGATAAACATGTTGAATAAATGAAGAAAAAACAGACTAAGGAGTTGATTAGGAAAGTCGAGTATCAAAAAAGAAGACTTCCTCCCTGGAGGCCATTCCAAGCTCCTGAAACAACTGTCCACATTGCTTTTAAAGGTAAAAGTTCACTTAGTTTTAAAGAATGCACAATAAGTTGGAATGCAATTAAATTTTCAAAAGTTTAAACAGTAAGTGTTAATAAACATCAATGATAAAGTGATAAATTTTTTAACATTAAGGCCAGAGAGATCAGTCATAAAACTACCCTGAAATCTCACAGCAAAACTTGCCAATAACAGATTTTACGTTGTATTTTCGCTACTGCAAAACTTCTCTGTTCAATTTGAAATTCTGGCTCAGGAGTACATGGAACTAATAGTATTTTTAAAGTTTCTATCAAATTCCAATCTCAGATGGGTTATGGGACTCAGCTACAGCCTGCCAAGACTGACAATAACAACAGGTTACACTTCAGAGCCATACAAAAAGAACACTAATTTTAATCTTTTATTTTACCAGTGCCAGTCAGCTCTACTTTCAAGTCACATCTGCTGTACCTATGGAGGGATGCAGAAGAGACCAAATTTGAAATTTTCCAACTTAGCAATTATACTCTTTCCTTCACCATAGGTATCTGAAAACCACTGTCTACTTTCTCCAGGATAACTGCATCAAATTTTAACACTTCTAACCTCATAATTCCTTCTCAACCCCTTGGTTAAAAAGATGGTGGAATTGGACCAACTGACTCCCTATCTCCCAGTATACTTAATGAAAAAACAACATTTTCC
This sequence comes from Cervus canadensis, assembly GCF_019320065.1. Classification (NCBI taxonomy): domain Eukaryota; kingdom Metazoa; phylum Chordata; class Mammalia; order Artiodactyla; family Cervidae; genus Cervus; species Cervus canadensis. The sequence continues at coordinate 58,708,541 of NC_057397.1, read as the reverse complement.
CCTCCCCACAATCTCAGAGAAAGAAGTGTCCCTCTCCACTTTTTTAAGGATAACTCATAGACACAAGCGGATGCAACTCACTCTTATTATCCCAACAACCATCCAAACTAGTCTTCCCCTCAGTCTTACTCACAGTAAAGTGAACTATTACTTGGCATACGTTTCACCTTACTGGCTTTCACTAACAGTGACACTTAGTCTTTCAACAGCCACATCAATGCTCCATGTATCAGGTAGTTAAAATAGGAAAAAGGAGTCCAAAATGGCAATAGCTAAAAGACAAAGAAAGGGAAAAGCCCAAGAAAAAGGAATAAAGGAAAAATCCGTGGACCTGAGTGAGAACCTCAGGTGAAACAAACATGCCCCCTTCCTGGCTAGCCCTAATTTGCATAGGGCATGCGGGGGTGGGGTGGGGGGAGTGGGGAAGGAGACAAAACTATAAAAAGAGGAAGCCAAGAAGAGCTGACTCCTTAGAAAAGACCCTGATTCTGGTCTGGGAAAGATTGAAGGCAGAGGAGAAGGGGACTACAGGGGATGAGATGGTTGGATGGCATCACTGACTCAATGGATATGAGTTTGATCAAGTTCCAGGAGCTGATGATGGACAGCCTGGCGTGCTCCAGCCCATGGGATAGTTGGACACGACTGAATGACTGAACTAAACTGAACTGAAGATGGGCTGAGGCTTCTCCTTTGGGGTGGCCCACCCTCACACCTCAAGGGTGTACTATCCTTTGTTTACCGTATAAAATTCTGAGCTGCAACACTAGTCTGCCATTTCAAATCTTTGTTGCAGTGAGATAGAACTGAGAAGTCACACACTCTCCCAACACATGCATTTAATCAATCAGTCCATCTTCTCTTTAAACTCGGAACTATGTGACCCTATGCATCACAAGTTCGAGAACCTTTCCTCTCTCTTGTTCACAGGTCACTACTGTCACTACCCTCTTCTGTTCTTCCTTATATCTTCATGATTGTTTTCTCCATTTCCTTTGTACCACCTTGTACTCCCTGATCCAGATTCTGTCCTTGTCCCTTTATTCAAATTATGCTCCACCCTCAGGTTTGTATGTGACTGGGCACCATGCTGTTCAACGTGTCATTCTCCCATCTCTAGACTAACCTGCAGACTAAACTACCTGGATGTTGTAAAAGCAACATAACATCTCCAAAATGAATTCATCACCTCCTCCAAAGCTGCATGCCCCTTGCAGTCCTATCTCCATGAAGGACATCCACCTATCCACCCTGAATAGGAAAGCCACAAAGGAACCTGAGCCCTCTCTTCAACTTCTCTCTTCACAACCATATGGTGATTAGCAAACCAATGCTATCCTTGTCTCAACTTCCTCCTCAGATTCTTCTCTTCCTCTGTCCTCACTGCCACTGCTTTGGTTGTTCAGTTGTTTGGTTGTTCAGTCGATCAGTTGTGTCCAACTCTTTGTGACCCCATGGACTGCAGCATGCCAGACCTCCCTGTCCATCACCAACTCCCAGAGTTTACTCAAACTCATGTCCATTCAGTCAGTGATGCCATCCAACCATCTCATCCTCTGCTTTCGTTGAGATCCTTGCAATTCCTCTCTATAAACAATTCTACCAGTCTCTTAACTGTTAAGAACAGGCATAGAATTGTTCCTATTCCTATCTTTCTCCTATGCCAATAGTGCTTGTCTCCTTAAAAACACACAAAACAAAACCCCACCAATCTCATCATGTCATTTCTCTAAGAACTTTGTTGGCAGAACAACATCCTAACTCTTCATCTAGGGCCCTCTGGTCTTGCTCCATCTTGCTCTTCTCCTATTCCCACCACACAGCAGTAATTCCGAATTTCTCACTGCTCCACAAACACACTCTATCCTTTCGTGACTCTAGGCCCATACTGATATGCTTGGAATGCTTCTGCATCTTGGTTAACGCTCACTTAACCTTAGAAATGCTGCTTAAAGGTCATCTCCTCTGTGAAGATTTTGCCAAATCTTTCAAATCTAAATCTAATACCAGGTGGTATTAGTCATTCCCCACTCTAAACCTCTAAATACCAGATTCCCAGCTTCAACCTAGGACTGGTGGTACCGTGAACACATTTCATTGTATGTCAATGTTTGTCTTCCATACTGACTTCCCCATGGGCTGCTGCTGCTGCTAAGTCACTTCAGTCGTGTGGGCTGGTCCATAACAAATCTACCTCTACGTTCCCACAGGCTAGCCTGGCACCTGGCACATAGTAGGAACACACTGATAACTGAACAAATGTATCTCAACTCAAACTTTCTGACTAAAAGCCCTGGCAGAGCAGTACAACCCTGAACAAGTCATGGTATAGCAAGAGTACGCTGTGTGAGGCTCTCTCAGAACTGACTGGCCTGCAACCCTCAACGATGGGCCAGGGCGCCCCAGCTCATGAGTCCTGAGGTAAATGAATCCTGAAGACCCTGAACATCCATTATGGACAAATGTGGATGGACAGCACAAACCACCAACCAAAGCAAGATGGAAAAATCACCTATTGTTTCTCGCCTGATTGAGATGAGTTTGTAGAGAAATACAAAGCAATCAAATACACACAGCGGCACAGTATTTTAGCTCACACACTTCAGAATGTCATAGAAAACAATGCTTTTACTGTTTTAATGAAATACTAATGGCTGCTGCTGTGCAAGCTGGGGCCTGTTTCAACCTGGAAAAGATGGATATGCATATTTCCTTAAAGATCACTAGTTTCTAGCTTTTTTATTTTTAAACAAAATCGAATCATTTAGAAGCTAAATCTAATCAACACATTTGCAATCCTCTAAACAATAAACAAGTCATCACCCAAATGAGCAGTCTCTCCCCAAAGGGAGATGAAAAATGCTAAAAATATAGTAAAAATTACTAGTTTAAGTCATTAAGCATAGCAATATGAACTCCTACTAATTTTGACTTCTGTTTGTTAAAAATTGGTCTTATTACTCCTAATTTTCTCCCCACAAAACTTGGTTTTGTTTTTTTTTTAAACTTTCCTATTATCAACAAACACGAGTTCTCCCAACTTGAGTGCCAGCTCTAACAGCAGACTGTACTGTGTATTATGGCTGAAATGGACATTACACAACTACAGGCTACATGGCTCAGTTTGATCTACTGTCCTTATTCACACTTCATTTCCCCTCACCTTTCCCATCTTCTCCTTATGCCTGGCTTCTTTTCTATGATCACTTCTCTCTTTGCTTTTACTTCATTATTAAATTACATTTGTGATACACTTACCTAACTTTTAACAAACATTTCCTGGTAGCTTCTACCTGACAATTTAAATCCCCCACCCAGCTTTCACTTTTAGAACCTTGAAAACAAAGCAGCATGACCAACAAGTTTGATCAACTGGTCCCAGCAGTGAAGTTGCTCCAAATAACTTAAGGAGCCAAATATTATGGGACTGTTTCCTCTCAACACCATTCAAAGAAAATTGAGAATAATGTACAACTCTACAATTCAAAAGACTGGTGGGAAATAAATTTTATTATTTCCCCTAGACTCTATGAAAACACACCCAGAACAGTAAGGGATATGACTGTAAGTTAACAATACTGACTACCTAAATCAGTTGTTTCCTCATCACCCACCATACAACTTTCATGAAGTTCTTCTCCAGGAAAGAAGAAAGAAAGTGAAGTCGCTCAGTCGTGTCTGACTCTTTGCAACCCCATGGACTGTAGCCTACAAGGTTCCTCCATCTATGGGATTTTCCAAGGAAGAGTATTGGAGTGGGTTGTCATTTCCTTCTCCAGGGGATCTTCCCAACCCAGGGATCGAACCCAGGTCTCCCGCATTGCAGGCAGATGCTCTATCATCTGAGCTATCAAGGTAGCACTTCTTCTCTGGCAGCTTACTTAAAATAAAGGATGTATGCATCTCTTAAACTGGAGGTTTGTTTTTGTTACAGAGCACAATGTGGAAGTTCTTATGTTCAACTTCAGCAGACTGACTTAGCGTGAATTACCCTACAATTTTTCTCCACCCTTTCACCTTCAGCATTTATCACTTAGCTCTTATCTTTGCAGTCTTATTTCTAACAGTCTTTATTATTATTGGAGATGCATTTTTTTATTCCTTTATAAATTCACTTTAAGATTCTTATTTTAAGTAGGTTGGTGTGTGTGTGTATACACACACATACATATATATGTATGTACAACTACATACATATATATATAGTTACAACTTAAATGTAGGCATTCAGCAACATAGAACTAAATTCCTAATCAGAGAAAAGTAAATTTCAAAAATGGCCAAGACATGAGAACGGAGCCATGTTGATGAAGTAACTCTTAGCAATCACTCTGGCCTCCTGTGATTCCCCAAAGCCTCTTGTATCTAATTCTATTACAGTATTTATTCCAGAGTATTTAACGTTGTTCTGCCTTCCTACAAAATTCTCACCCTAACACCTGAACAAAAAGCCTAAAAAACAATATGTATTTAATCAAGGCTACTCAGTTACTCATTGGATGACCCTCACGTCTGCCTTCACAGATCTTTCAACATCTCCGTAATTATCAATTATGCTTATTTAAAAAAAAAAAAATGCTGAAAAGTTAATAAGGGGGGAAAAATTCATTGATTTATTTTTTTCTTTCTATCTTTTAATCCCTTCACCCATTTACCCTCCTTCCCATCTCTGGCAACTATCAATCTGTTCTCTATTATATAGGATTCCTTTTTTTTTTTTTTAAGATTCCACATTTAAGTGCCATCATATGGTATTTGTCTCTAACTTCATTTAGCATAATGCCCTCAAAGTCTATCCATATTGTCAAAAATGACAATATTTCATTCTTTTTTTATGGCTGAATAATATTTGTGTGTGTGTGTGTGTGTATCAACCCACTGATGAACACTTAGGTGGCTTCCATATTTTGACTACTGTAAACAATGTTGCAATGAATATGAGAGTACATGTATTTCCAGTTAAGTGTTTTCATTTTCTTCAGATAATACCTCAAAGTGAAACTGCTAGATTACACAGTGGTTCTATTTTTAGTTTCTTAAGGAATCTCCATACTGTTTTCCAGAATGGCTATACCAATTTCCTACTCCCCATTTCACCATTAAAGCAGCTTTATTAGCCTAGAAAATGGTGAAACTGAAGTAGCTGTTCCTCTAAATAGGTGATGGGAAAGTCAAGATTATCCCAATTAATTTAACAATGGAATTTCTCAGGTACCCTAACAAAAGAAGGAAAAATACCATGGACACTAACCAAACTTACAATTGATAAATACGGAATTAGGTCATTTCTGAAATTAAGCTAGGACAACTCCTTTTCCCTCCTACCACCAAAAAAAAACCAAAGCAAAAAAGAGAGACAACTTGCAAATAGTGTGTGCTAACATCCTCTATCTCCCTGCACTCTCCATCTCCTATCAGTCATCCCCCAAAAACCTTTTCTACTCCTCAGGATCACCATCTCCAACTGAGGAGGACAAATATGGACCCAGAGAGTGCCTATTTCTTCATGTGGAATTTATCCTGTGTCCCTGAATGATAATTTTGCACACTGTTCCAAAAGCAAGGTTTTTTCCCCCTTAACTCTGCATTTTCTTTCTGACTGTAGCATTCAGCCTTACAAACAATCATCTTAATGGTTTGCTGAAAACCAGGATAATACTTATCAGTTTAGTTAGGCTTATGCTATTTTCATTCTCTGAACTTTTTGATGTCTAAATTTCAGTCACAAGCTAATAAAAGGTGGTTCTTATTCAGTGACAACATTTTTAACATTTATACCTAAAGGTATAGGTAGGACATACTCTGTTGCACATACTGCTATTTCTCCTTCATTCAACGTCTAAATAAACCATGGAAATACACTAAGTAAGACCTAAAATTTTATGATGAACTTAGTAACTGCCTCTGAAAACAAACTGTACTTAAAACCATGCCTATCAGTAAAGGCCAACTAAGACTGGCTAACTAACAAAGTGTACACTGGCCAGGAAAAAGTCCTACTAAACTCCCAACTGCTCAAAACACTTTCAAATACATGCTAAAGAAGTCTAGGTTAATTTTTTTGTGATGGCACTATAAAACAAGATTCTGGAGTCCTCCTTTACTTCCTGTCAATATAAAGTAGATGCAGCCCTAATACAATCAAGGCTCTCGAGAAACAGGAAACAAAGAACAATGTATAAAAAAAGAAAAGAAAAAGCCCAATGGTTTAAGTCACCTTCTACCATATGAGGTAAAAGTAGAAACCGGAACATTTCTGGTTTTATGGAAATAAGTAAGAGAATGCAGTTCAGGGAAACTTAGTCAGCTGCCAAAGAAAAGAGAATAACCTTTTGCTCACAAAGAGACTGATTAAAATTCATGTTCCTTCTTGCATTCAAGCTTTCCACATGAGCTGAATACAGAGGAAAATTAACCACATTAAGATTCACAATAACTATAAAAAATAAACAAATTCAGAAAGTTAAATAGTATTTTCCCTTTAATATTCCAAACTCAACTTCAAAGAAAGAAAAGAAATCCACATCAGAATGTCCTTATCTGCTACAGATAACCAAGTTTTTATCTTCTTTTACTTCTACTTAAAAGAATCTCTCATCCAACTGGCTCTGGAAATAAACAGGCACTCCAAGAAACACATGGACAGCATATGGTCTCCTATAGGAACCTGCGAAAATGAACCACCTGTCTCTTAAGACAGTGAAACCTACAAACCATCAACAGGATGTGTCCTTGCAGCAGTGATGGATTTTTAAAGATTCACACCACTTAAGTCCTGGCTGCTATCTAAAAGCCCGCCATGTGCCACTCCTCAGGATGCAGAGCATCACTCCTCCAGTCCCTTCCTGTCCAGCCTGCTTTGTCTCCCACAGTTTTTAGAGTAAAGAGCCTGTCAGAATTCGCTGACATCAATCAGGAAAGCTAACTAATCAAAGAAACACAGATTCCTAATCTTGCCCTCACATGCATGTCTGTATCAATGAAACCTGCTCTGCAGACACTGGGTCCACTCGACAGCACAGAACAAATTTCTATCAAGAAATATACCATCAGTTACTGGTGCGAGCATCACTAGAAAAGAAATCCTGAAACAGCATGCTTATGTCTTATCTGAAACTACCATCCTGATGCCTCCGATTTACTTCATTAAGTAGAAAAAAGATATAGCACCACTGAACACATCTCATTAAAATGATTCCTGCAGTGTCAAATCAAGATTATTTATATTTTAAAACAAACAAAAACATCACTTTATGTCTGCATTTTAAATGACAGTACAAAAACCTGAAATAACACAGAAACCTTTTTTTTTTGGCGGGGGGATGGGGGGTGGGGTGGGGGTGGTATGTGTGTGCCAGGAATCCATTTAAAATGGACCAGATGGGGATTTTTTCCAAATACCTTATCAGGCCACCACTGCAAATCTTCTCCAAGAGACACGGGACTTTGAACAGGCGTATTCTTCTTATCCAAGTTTGGCTCTCCTTCCTTGCTGGTAGAGCCCCTTTCATTATCAAATGAGGCTCCATCAAGCCACCTTCGCTCACGTAAACGTAAAACGGATTCACGTTCACGCAACAGCTCAGAGTCTCTCTCTAAGGGAAGAAGGAGAACTGGTATGCAATTGGGTCACACCAGTGGGATAAAAGTAAGCCACTCTCTAGTAAAGACCCTTCAGGATGCAACTAACAGCAGTTTATCCACCAACAAGAATTTAATGTAATATATATCTAATAAGCCTGACATGCAACATTCAAAACATTTAACTCTTTCAAGTGAATGTATGAAAATTGTAAACTAGTTTTTTAAGCATTTTTCTGAATTCCAAATATATGCTTTTAGAGCAGAATTGCTTCAAACTGGATTCTGGACATTTTACATGGAGTTTTAAACTTCTAGTTTTCATTAAAATGCTTACCATAACTTTTAAAATTTATCTATCAGAAACTATGCGTAAATTAAAATTTTGACATGTTAGATACATACATAAACCAAAAAAAAGTACTTGTTAGAGATTCTACACATAGAAGGGGGAGAAACTTTAAAAGGGTAAAATAAAAATCCATTAACTATAAAACTTGTGATAATCTTTGTTTAGAATAATTTTACAGACTAGATTTTTGTGATGTCTTATTTAAAAAATTTTGAGAAAACTAATTTTTTTCTATTTTAACAATCTTTATAGAAAGACTGTTTTATAAAAAGGCTACCACTGAAACTGTCTTCCAAACTTTTTAAAACAAGCTTTTTTCAGTTTGCTCACACATTACTGTTTTAACTAGGCAATTAAAATAAACTTTCCAAGACTTGGATATTAAGGATTAAAAACAATATTAAGTTGAACCATATAAAACTGCCATCCATGCAGGTCAAACATGGTCAAGTACCACCAATTTCATATGGTTCAGACTGAAAGAGATGCCCACATAGAATGACCTAAGGAAAAGCAAAAGGAAGCAATTTAGAAGGAGCTATTTGTTAGATAGTGAATATTTGAAATGTAATTCTTGATGCATTTAAGGCAGTAAAATATTCACTTATTTTTAAAGAATTTGTAAGCTGTTACCATAATAGGTCAGTATACTAAAAGATCATTGTAAGCCTGTTGTTTTAAAACTGCTTCCAGGTAGTAGGCATTTGCAGCACAGTTTTAATATAAAATGGCATCTTTTCCAGTTTACTAATGATAAGTAAATAATACAGATGATTCCTTCCTGTTATTTGAATCAAGGAGTTTTACTTTCTGAAAAGTTAATATACTGACTTTAAAAAGTTAAAATGCCAGTTAAATATCTGTCAACATATACAGAGAAAAGCTTCTGTTTGTACGATTTCAAAATCTTTCTAAATTCTACTATGAACTAAAGCTTTTCAAGATTTTAACTTCTGAAAATACTACTTTAATAAGCTAAGTATTTATATATATTTATTATTGATCAATCTCATTCCAATAAGCTTTTTTAATATTTTACTCTTCCATCTAACCAGGATTTAAAGTGAACAAAATAATCACCTTATTTTAATCAAATAAACTAGACAGACTTATTTTCTGAATGCTGCATGTCACTGTTAAGTAGAATTCTGCTTTTAGTTCAGAATCCATATTCCTAAATTTAAAAATATAGTTAGATAAAACATAATCCTTTATATGTATTCTATAATGCATTAATAGATAAAATCGTCTCTAAAGTTCTACTGTAGCTCTTCAAAATCAAAATTAACTATTTTAATGCCAAAGCATCCAAGAACACTAATAAGTAATGATTTCATCTAGTGTAATATTGAAAGTTCAAATACAAAGACTTCTACCACTAGCTCTCCAGTCAGCCAATAACCACCAAGAAATAAATGCACAATTACCTCGAGATGAGCCTAGCCTGGAAAGTGACGACCGACGAAAAGAAGGGTAACCAAAATAGCTAATGTCTTCAGAAAACATGGCGTCTGCATCGATAATGACACTTGGGTGGGCAGAATGAATGTCAGCATCAAGAAGAGACATAAGATCCTCTATAAAGTGAAACAAATATAAATGAAATAGGTACAGAGAAAAAAATCTGTAGACCACTGAAAAATCCCTTAAGTTAAAACATTAAAATCAGGGGCTGACTACTGACATATCTGAGAAGAGAAGCAGTAACTACCTAAGAAATAAAGTTAACATCATTAACACAGAGTTTAAGGAACATCAATTGCATGATTATTGCTTGGGCTACATCCTAAATAATCACAAGAAGAAAGGATCATTATTTAAGATTCTTGTGACATCACAGAGATGATACAGTCAAAATCTAAATGCAGTTTCAGTTATTACATATTCAGTAATAACAGCATCAGAACAACATTCCAGAGGCATCTCTCAGTCAGCAATAAAACTATGCACATACATCCATGCCTTTATTAGGACGAAACACAAGTCCACTGAGCAGAAACACGTTCCTATTTTTCCTTAAAAAAGATTTTACAATCAAACACTATAGGGAGAAATATCTACCACCTTGGAAAGAAGAGTCAGAAAACCCACTGCACTTTCACTTCATTCCCCAGTCAAAAAAAAAAAAAACACCTCTTCCTAGAGATGAGAGAACCATGATGGTGTTCCACCAACCTCCAGGCAAATAAGATTCACTGGCTGTATCATCACCATCATCTCCATCTTCATCATCCCGGCTAAGTAAATTATTTACAGCAAGGTTTACATCAAGATTTGTGCGCTGAAGTTCTCGAATAATGACACTTCTGGATTTGCCTTGCAAAACAACTTGGGCCTGAAATAATAAAGAAGAGTGCTATGTTAATTTCCTTTTTCGTAACTTTTTAAAAAATTAAAATCAGTTTTCTAGGATCAAAACAGAAAAGCAGTATTTCACAACTCATGATATAAATCATGGCTACAGCCCACTATATTTGGGCTTCCCTTGTGACTCAGCTGGGCTTTTCTAGCGGCTCAGAGGGTAAAGCATCTGCCTGGAATGTCGGGAGACCCGGGTTCGATTCCCAGGTCAGGAAGATCCCCTGGAGAAGGAAATGGGAACCCACTCCAGTACCCTTGCCTGGGAAATCCCATGGACAGAGAAGCCTGGTAGGCTACAGTCCACGGGGTCGCAAAGAGTCGGACACAACTGAGCGAGTTCACTTTCTTTCTTTTCTTGCAGCTCAGCTGGTAAAGAATCTACCTGCAATGCAGGAGACCTGGGTTCGATCCCTGGGTTGGGAAGATGCCCTAGAGAAGGGACAGGCTACCATAAATCATGGCTGCAGCCCACTGTATTCAGTTACACTTCACTCTGTCCTGCTCTCTTATGTTAAGTGTTCCACAGGATCCATACCTGTGAAATCAGCTCCTCTGGAATCACAGATGCTGGGATAACTGGCTGGGGCTGGCTGCCCAGAAGCCCAGATCCTCGATCCCGTCCCGTTCGAATTACTCGAGTCTGTCGGCGAGAATCTCGCGCTCCAGCTGATGACCTACCAGAGGATCCTCCTCCACTTCCACCCACTCCAGAACTCCAGCGGCTTCTAAATATCGGAGAATTTGTAGAATTAGCATTTTAAATAATCATTCAGAAAGATTGCTCCAGGTCTCATTTTCATTCTCTTAGGACATGATAAAAGCTATTTTTCTAATTGACATGGTATGTTACAGTAGTATTTTGACAGAGCAAGATAATAAAGTGAGCTTTAAAATAACACTGTTCTAATTTTTTTTAATGCTTAAATATAAACTCACTTTTTAAAGATAAATACCACACATCTGCATTTTTTAAAATGATTTTTAAAAGAACCACATACCTAGCATTTCTAGACACAACTCTAAAATGAGTTATAATACACTTCCTCTTTGCATGAATAACCTATCGGACATAACTACCAACAGTCTGTAATGCAAAAAGTAAAATTCAAAGCTTAAATTTTAAAGACACAAATAAATGGAAAGACACCTGTGTCCATGGCTTGGAAGATTTAATATTGTTAAGATGTCCAGACTGCTTAAGGTAATCTACAAATTCATCACAAGCCCTAGCAAAAGCCCAGTGGCTTTTATGCCTCAAAGGACATAATCAAGAGTGAGGAAGCAACGTACAGAATGGAAGAAAATATTTGTAAATCATGTATCTAATAAAAGGTTAATATCCAGAATATATAAAGAGCTCCTACACTCAACAACAACAACAAAAAGTCAAATAACCTGACATAAAAAATGGGCCGAGGGGGGAAAAAAAAAAAAAGGGCTGAGAATGTGAATAGACATTTCTCCAAACATAATACACCAATGGCCAAACAAGCATAAGCTCAGCATCACTAACCACGAGAGAAATGCAAATCGAAACTATAGCATGTCACCTCATCCCCGTCAGAATGTCTACCGTGAGGGAAAATAGAAAACTGCAAAGTGCTAGCAAGGATGTACAGAAACTGGAACCCTCAGGCACTGTTGGTAAGACTATAAAATGGTACAATGCTATGAAAACAGTACAAAGTTTCTTAAAAAATTAAAAACAGAACCATCATATATGACTCAGCAGTTGCATTTCTAGGTATATATCCAAAAGAATTGAAAATGGAGTCTCAAAGAGATATCTATATACCCATGTTCAAAGCAGCACTATTCATAAAGAGCCAACAGGTACAGCAACCTAATATCCAATGAAAAATGAATGGTTAAACAAAATGTGGTATATACATATACTGTAATATTATTCAGCGTTAAAATGGAAGGAAATCCTGACACATGCTACAATATAGATAAACTTTGAAGATATCAGGCCAAGTGAAATTAAGCCAATCACAAAAACACAAATGGTATCCAAAGTAGTCAAATTCAGAGAAACAGAAAGTAGAATGGTGGCTGCCAGATGCTAGGGAGAAGGGTAGAGGGAGCTGTTTAACGGATATAAAGTTTCACTTTTACAAGATGAAAAAGTTATGGAGACTTCCTTCACAACAATATGACTATATTCAATACTAACTGAGGTGTGCAGTTATAATCATAAAGATGATAAATTTCATGTAATGTGTTTTAGTTCTAAATATGATTTAAAAAATATAAAGTCATGTGTTACCCAAAAAAAAAGCTATGTTCTAGAAAACAGATATGTTTTCAACTTATATGCTTTGTGACAATTATGCAACAGAAAATAATATAGGATCAATGAAAGGTACAAATAGATATTAAAATAAAATATTAAATCAGCATTTCTACTTCATGGTTTCCTGTAAGCTGTCAAAATTAAGTCAGGTGGAACTACTCTTGTAGAAGTTTTTAACAGTCAAAAGCTAAATTTGTTATCTCAATGTGAAAACAGTAGGAACCACACTAGAGTCTTGAAAAGATTTAATTAGTGTAACTGTTATGTCCCCAGTTTGCCATAACACGAGAGTCAGCATACTGTCTGAGCCTATTATTATTTTCACTCCCAAATTTCCCAGTTTGGACAGTAAGTTATAAGGCCAATTTGCAATCTCTGTTACACAAAACTTCAACTGAGGTTAGTTGAAAGACAAAAGTCAAAATATCTCTGGCTTGCCTGTTACTGTTGAGAATACCACATTTTCCTACTCACACCCACAGTGCAGGATTTCTTCTGTTAGAATCCAAGCAACCTACTAGACTTCCTACCTCAACTGATGCTAAACATTCTTCTATCCAGCTTGCTGTCCAGAGAAAGAGCAAGGCATTTGACTAAGTATACATTAATAGAGGTTTATCAGTGGTCTCAAAAGAAAAGTACTCGAATCCTCTCTTTGTCTATGATTGTAGTGAGCGTGCTCTCTCTCTCTACATATATATATATAGTGAGATATAAATATTTTTAATATTAAACTCAAAAATAATGTAAAAACCAGTTTCTACTATCCACACCTCGCTCATCAAATTAATCCTACAATTTGACCCCATTATATAATACTCAAAATATATAATACTCAAGATACACAAAGTGACTTCAATCAACTGAGAAAATCACGCATAGTATGGAATTAATCCACAGTTTGCAATCTTAATACCCATGGGATAACAATCTTAAAACTCATGGGATAAGTCCTGTCCATATACTTGGCTAGTTTAAAAAAATGTACAGCATCAAAAACAAGAAAAGTCTGAGAAACTGTCACAATCAAGAAAAGCCTAAAGAGAAATGACAACTAAATCCACTGTGGTATCCTGGATGGGATCCTGGAACAGAAAGAGGACATTAAGAAAAAAATGAGGGAATGTGAACAACCTACAGCCTTCAGCTGATGATAATGTATCAACATACATTAATTATAAAAAGTGTACCAGGCTTATGTTACATGTTAATAGTGAAAACTGGGTATGGAGCATACAAGAATTCTCAGTACTACCTCTGTAATTTTTCTGTAATCTAAAACTGTTCAAAAATATGAAGTTTATTTAAAAGAATATATACATATATATAAATGCATACAAACACACGCTCACACACTAGATAGCTATGTGTGTGCCTGTGCATATGTGCACATTTATTTCCATGGAAATATCAACTAGTTTCAATACTTAAGTCAGAAGATTTCCCATAAAAAAACAAGTTTGCAGCTTTTCTTAAGATTAAAGCGTGGGGGATGGGAGAGTAATGGAGGTTTGCATTTGGTAACAATGGCCCTGTAGACCTCTATGGTAACATCAGCTGTTTAGCTGCCTCCTTTAAAAATGGGTGATAACAAACAATGAATAAAGAGACTTTAGATACTAATATTTCCATTTTAAACATTCTTTAAACACACACTCTCTTTCTCCAAACAAAGTTGGTGTTCTTCCCCTTCAAAGTTGGTGTTCTTGCCCAACTGAAATGAGCTTAACAAAAATATCCTGGAGATTTTTGAAATATCTCCCAGGATAAATTTGAGTAATTATGAAAGAGAAAAAAACAGCAGCTAGAAAGCCTTAGCACACTGCCAATTAGCAAAACCCCCAAGGAAAAAACATTAAAAGTCCTAGAAACATTGACTGTTACATAGTCCTAAGAATGATCAGTCATAATAGTCATAATACATGATCAACTCTCAATTACCCACACTGACAGCAAAGAAAAACAGTATTAATTATCCCAAAATCTTTCAAATGTAGTTCTCAAACAGAGACCACCTGATTCACAACACCTCTATGAACCCAAAGGGAACAAGCCAGGACTCTGAAAGAAGGGGCTGGGGACCAAGGTCTGTAGGGACACAGTTGTTCATATATGACTGCACCTGTCTGTCCTAGATTCTCTAATAAAGAGCAAGCTTCTTTAAAGTTTACTATAATCAACACAGGAATGTGAGGAGGGGGAACTATACAACTCAGAGAAAGAAAATTTATTATGAAGGATAACATTTTTGACTTTAAAATTTCTTAATTTACAGAATACTGGTTACAATTTCTCCATCAACACACTGAGAAACATTTTATACGGGCCAAGAGAAACAATCAGCCTTTAAGTGCTTGCTTACATTTTGTGGATATCTGCAAAATATGGCTTAGTCAGTGGGGACACTGACGTTTTTCAGAATTGCAATCATGAACCCAATGCTAAAACACAGAGTCTGTTGGGGTGGGGCAGGTTTAGAAAAACATGATTCAAAAAAGGAATACAATCAAGCATGAGTAAGAGGAAAACAAAAACTAAAGATTCTCCCTGCTTTCTAAAGTCTAAAAATTAGCCTTAACCTTCTTTTGGAGCAGGTCTACTAAGGTTTTATTCGAGCTCAAATGTACCCCTTGATGATCGATCATCTCTGTCATGCATTTTGTCACCAAAGACATAAAATCCCACTACTCTCTTCAGTCATCTTGTCACGCAGTCTCTTATGATTGGTTATATCCAAGCTTTATGTATAAAGAGAAGAGAATTTAAATCGAGGATAATTTAAGCAACATAAACAGCAATGGATTATAAACCATAAAATAAAACAAATATCCATGAGACCATAATAACATAAATAACTCAACAGTAACAGAATAGAATAAAAAAGAAATGGGGGAGGAGGAAAAGTTCTTCCTTACAGTCATATTTCAATTAATGAGTGTAAGAGAAATAATAAAAACATATTTTAAAAAGGACTACTTGGCCAACACCACAGTAATAAAGGAAGAAATTATCAATGGATGCTAAAGTTAATGAGCTAAAGTATGATGGAAAATGGACTATTTACATAGGAAGTATCCAGCTAAGCCACCAGGGAAGCCCAACTCCCACAAAATACATTATTACAAAGGGGGAAATATTAATAGTAACTTTATACTTGAGAAGCTTGGCAAACATCACTTTAACTAAGAGGTCAGGGATAACCATCACGGTAATGAGACAAGTCAGTATCATGTGCCTCCACGTATGATGCAAAGAGAAGGTCACATCATCATTTCTGTGGTATTCTTGCCAAAAATACATCATCTGTAATCCCAATCAAAATTGTATCATGTTTTTTGTGGATATCAACAAACTGATTCTAAAATGTATAGGGAAAGGCAAAAGATCTAAATAGCCAGCACAATACTGAAGAACAAAGTTCTTTTGACTGACTGGACCCTAATCAACTTTCAAAGACTTACTATAAAGCAACAGTAATCAAGACAGTGTGCTACTGGAGAAAAAACGAACAGATCAATTGTACAGCATAAAGAGCTCAGAGACAGACCCCTATAAATACATAAATACTGATATTTGACAAAGGAGCAAAGGCAATACAAAGAAGCAAAGACAGTCGATTCAATCACTGCTGGACAACTGGACATCCACATGGAAAAAAGACACAGACCTTCACAAAAATTAAAACGGATCACAGACCTAAATGTAAAATGCAAAACTATAAAACTCCGAGAAGATAGCAGAGAAGAAATCTAGACAATCCTGGGTTTGGCAATGACTTTTTAGATATGACACCAAAGGCACAATAAAAGAAATAACTGATAAGCTAGCCTTCATTAAAGTAAAAAACTTTGGCTCTATAAATGATTCTGTCAAGATAATGAAAGACAAGTTACACACTGGGAGAAAATAACTGCAAAAGACATTATCTAATTAAAGAATGGTTATCCAAAATATATCAACAATCTAATGGAAAAATGAGCCAAAGACCTTAAAAGAAACCTCACCAGAGAAGAGCTACATTGGGCAAATAAGCATACGAAAAGATGCTTCATATATCATCAAGCAAATGTGAATTTAAAAAAACAAGCCACCGCTACACACCTATTAGAATGACCGAAATCCAGAACGCCAAATGCAGCAATTGTGCTCCTTGGTGTTTAATCCAAAGGAGCAGAAAACCTACATCCACACAAAAGTCAGCACACAGTTTCACTCATAACTGCCAAAATTTGAAAGCAACCAAGATGTCCTTTAGTAGGTGAATGTGTAAATCAACTATGATACATCTATACAATGAAATACTATTCAGCGCTAAAAAGAAATGAGCTATCAAGCCATGAAAAGACACGAAGGAACCTTAAATGCATACTACTAAGTGAAAGAAGCCAATCTGGCAAGGCTAAATATTGTATGATTCCAACTATACAACATTCTGAAAAAGACAAAACTATGGAGATGGTAAAAAGATCAGTGGATTTTTAGGACAATGAAACTACTCTCTATGATGCTATAATGAAAGATGCATGTCATTATAAACTTATCCAAACCCAGAGAAGGTACAACACCCAGAGAGGACTCTCATGTAAAAACTACGGACTGTGGATGATGATGTGCCGGTGTCGGTTCATGAGCTGTAACAAATGGACCACTCTGGTGGGGAGTACTGACAACAGGGGAGATTACACATGTGGTCAGGGGGAATATGAAAATCCCTGTACAGTCAGTACCTTCTCATTTTTGCTGTGAACTCGAAAACCGCTCTTAAAAACTAAAGACGTTTAAAAAAAAAATGCCTCACTTGGGTTTAATCATGAGGAAATAAGAGACAAATGCAAACATTCTACAAAATAACCAGTTTCCAAACTCATCAAGGTCTGGAAAGATGGAGAAACTGTCCCAGATTAGAGGAACCTACAGAAACATGACAACAGAAGCAACAAAGGATCCTGGATTGAATCCTAGAGCAGAGAAATGGTACTTGTGGGACAGCTGATGAAATCTGAATAAACTCCACAGATTAAGCATTGATCGCTGTTAATTTCCTGGCGTTGATAACTGTACTATGATTATGTAGAACATTAACATTTGGGGAAGCTGGGTGAAATCTTGCAATTTTTAAAAGTCAAATAATTTTCAAATGAAAAGTTAAATTTAGAAATAAAGAGTACAGCATTAGGAACAAATGCCACTATGTAAATGAATAAACTAAAGCAGGGATCAGCAAACTGTAAAGTGCAGAAAAGTAATCATTTATTTAGGTTTTGTAGGCTCACCAGTCTTTGTCATGACAACTCATCTCTGCCATTTTAGCACAAAAGCAACCAGAGTTAAGTAAGTATCAAGTATAGCTGTCTCAATGAAAACAGGAGGCAGTCAGGACAGATTTAGCCTGTAAGCTACAATGTGACAACCCCTCAACTAAAAAAAGAACTAAATTTTAATCTTTAAACAGGTAAAGTTTAACATAGTATGATACATAATAGCATGCTTTCTTAAATAAAATCAAACATTTTGTAAGTTTATCAGATAAAATGGGATTTCAACTTCTAAATCTGACTTTACCAAGAGTCAAATGTTTAAAATCATGTTCCTCTCCTTAATTATATTTTGAAACAATTTAAATTGCTTCTATTTCTCTGATTAGCCTTTGAATACATATGCTAACACCACTGATTTGGCATTATCTAACCACTAAATGGGAGAAGGAAATGGCAGCCACTCCAGTACTCTTGCCTGGAAAATCCCATGGACAGAGGAGCCTAGTGGGCTACAGTCTATGGGGTCGCAAAGAGTCGGACACGACTGAGCGACTTCACTTTCACTTTCATGCATTGGAGAAGGAAATGGCAAACTACTCCAGTATTCTTGCCTGGAGAATCCCAGGGACAGGGGAACCTGGTGGGCTGCCATCTATGGGGTCGCACAGAGTCGGACACGACTGAAGCAATGGCAGCAGCGGCAACCACTAAATGGGTAATTTCAGAAGATACAGCTATTCAGAAATCAAGGTATAAAATGAATAAAACCATCTGGCTTGGAATTTGTATATGCTTCTTTTAGTTCGACAGCATATCAGCTTTAGAGAAAATGGAATTAAGAGTATCTAGTGTAAAAAGTTGGAGAAGGAAATGGCACCTGACTCCAGTACTCTTGCCTGGAAAATCTCATGGATGGAGGAGCCTGGTAGGCTGCAGTCCATGGGGTCACTAGGAGTCAGACATGACTGAGTGACTTCACTTTCAGTTTTCACTTTCATGCACTGGAGAAGGAAATGGCAACCCACTCCAGTGTTCTTGCCTGGAGAATCCCAGGGATGGGGGAGCCTGGCGGGCTGCCATCTATGGGGTCGCACAGAGTCGGACACGACTGAAGTGACTTAGCAGCAGCAGCAGTGTAAAAAGTCGGAGAAGGCAATGGCACCCCACTCCAGTACTCTTGCCTGGAAAATCCCATGGGCAGAGGAGCCTGGTGGGCTGCAGCCCATGGGGTTGTGAAGAGTCGGACACGACTGAAGTGACTTAGCAGCAGCAGTGTAAAAAGTAAAAATTTTACAAATAATTTTAAAAGTAAAAATAAGGTACAAACTTTCAGTTATAAAATAAATATCACAGAGATAAAATGCACAGCAAGGTACTGTATATTTGAAAGCTGATAAGAGAGTAGATCTCTAAAGTCCTCATCACAAGAAAAAAATTTGTAACCAGATTTGGTGATGGGTGTTAAATTGACTGTTTCATTTCACATTACAGTTGACCCTTGAACAGCAGAGACTTTAACTGTGTGGCTTCCCTTATATAATACTTTTTTCAATAAATATATTGAAATTTTTTTTGGTGGGGGGACTAACAGGAATTTTAAAAACTCACAGATGAACGACAAAGCCCGGAAAAACTCCAAAAAAGCTAAGAACAAGTTATGTCATGAACACATAAAACATCTGTAGGTAACAGCCTATGCTTACATAGGCAAAAGGTGAGTGATAGTTAACATAAAACTGATAATGTTCATTTTCTTACTGTTGGTTGCTCAATGACAGTTTTCTCACTGTGTTACAACTTTGCTTTCGTAGAATTACATTACCATACAGTATGCTTCTCTTTCTCTTAATGGGAGAAACTGCGTTTCAGTCTATCATCACATGTAAGTAGTTTCTTTTAAGTGAATGTTTCTAATACCATATGATAAATATGACTGTAATACTACATGCCACAAAGTTTTTATAACCATTCATTCATTAGTGTTTAAGTTAGGCTACCATGAAGTAACCATACTGCTGCTTCTTCACTATCAATGCATCAATCACTGTATCTGTAAATACAATAAATATCAATCTCCCTTTCACATCATCTTTTCACTTTGATGTCTAGTGTTAGTAATAAGTATACCACCTGGAGTTTTGTATCATATAGGAAAATACTGACAAAGGTAAGGAGAGACAATTCATTTTGCAAAAGATGGTACAAACTTACAGTATTGATAAGAACAGTACTGTAAATGTATTTTTTCCTCAATGTTTTATTTTTTCTATCTTACTTTATTATAAGAATATGGAATATAATACATGTAACATACAAAATACATATTAATGAACTGTTTATGCTAACCCTAAGGCTGTCAGTCAACAAGAGGCTATTAGTAGTTAATTTTGAAGGAGTCAGAAGTTACAAGTGGATTTTTGACTATACAGGATCAAAACTGTGCCCTAAATCCCACATTGTTCAAGGGCCATAAATATTTGTATACATGTAACACACAAATATTGAATTGTTATGTTGTGCACTTGCAACTGTTATATGTCAAGTATACCACAATAATTTCTTTAAAGTAAAAATGATTTCATTAAAGGCAGTAAAATTTAGTTACATAATAGTTTCAAGCCTCACTAAATTCATTCAGAAAGAACTATCAGATTTGGATATTAGAAAGAAATGCTAGAAATTTTTTACACAAGAATTAATCAAAAATAAGACCAAAGATAATATAATTGAAATTTTAAAAACATAGATGACATAAATGCACATAGCCACTATACATTTTTAAACGATCAAAAACCTAGGTTAACAGTAATTAGCCTATGTGGACTTTTTTAAGTCATGGTAGCTCATTCTGAACAAACGGAGACCCTGCCCAGAGTTCCCTGGCTTTGTCACTAGGTAACACTGAGACGACCACTCGCAGTGACAGCACTTACAGACCAGTGGATGCATCATCTGGCCACAACTTACCCCAAGGTGTTGCCAGCCAGCCTGCCCAGAGTCTCAGAACCTGAGAGAAACCACGGGGAGTCACTTGTCCTACCAGGTCTCGACGTCCTCCCTGCCCCAGAGCTGCTATTCAACTTTGACCTGGGAAAAAACAAGAGGTAGAAAAATCACAGAAAAGTCCCCAAATGCCTAGGAATTCTAGGTTTTACTACATAAAATATCAGTTTAACAATTCTGATGACTCTCAATGAGATGGACACGTCAGAACAAAGAGCAAATCTAACAACTTGTAACCTGGTTAACAATCCAGCTCCTGTCTGAAACTTTTCATGGTTTAGCTGCAAACAATTTGTTCCTTAGATCTTTTAAAGTAATCATACTTTCCTCAGAAGCAGTCAACTGAAAGTCGTCATACATTATCTAGCAATCTTTTTTACATGTCATCCTTTATAAAGGCCAAAACTTTAAAGACTTCATCAATTTCAAATTGAGTTACCTGATTTGGGAATATTAAGGGAGGAAAAACATGATCTGAAAAGGCAGTTCACTCAAAGAGCAGATCTGACTTGGAACCTACCAAATACATATCATACTTCTGGTAACCTATTCTGTTAAGTGATCATTGATTCCTCTGCTACTTTTAATGTGAATATTTTAGCTATAAATCACTGCTTGCATAAAAATTAAAATCAAACTACAAAGTAACCACTGCATTCTATTTTAAGCATATGGTTTTCAACAATGGTTTTTAACTTGAAGGCTCCCCAAATCAAAACACAGATGGAATATTATGCCTTTAAGAATTAAATTATTTATTAAATAGAAAGGACAGAATGTCTTACCCATCATTATTGTCAGGTTTACCCAATTCCAATCGGTCTGGCTGTACTGAAAAACCAATCCTGCAAACTCTACCATCCTAGAAGCAAAGAAAATAGAACTTTCCCAAGTAAAAATGTGCATTAAAACTTGAGTTTATTCAACAAACAGATTATGTACCTATCACTGTCAATTCAAAAAGCCAAAAAATAAGCTCCCTTCCAGAAGGCACTCATACTGAAGTCAGGGAAGTATGTTTTATATGCGTTACCATGAAACCAGTAAAGATAATGTAAAATATCTCAATCTAACAGAATTCAGAGTAAGGAAATAACTGGATATCAGGAACTTCTCCATTCTCTAACTAGTTTCAAGCTCTAGTAAATCATTTACACTTTCTCTGGGCCAGAGAATTTATACAACAAGGAAATGGAACTGGGTGAGCTCTGAAATAACTATTGTAAGAAAGTGCTCTTTTCTTCGTTCCTTCCAAAAGGAAGACACGTGATGATGCACAGCTGTATTTTAACACTCATTTTCACTTCTCTACCTTAAGAGTAAACAATTTACCTCAAGAAGGAAGGCAGCGTGATTTGGTCCCACCACACACTGTTTAATAGTAGCCTGCTCCAATACATTCAAAGGGGGATGGCTGGGGAATAAAGAAAAATATGCAAGGAAAGTTATTATTTCTTTTTCCTCCAAAGTCATAGTATTTACTAGAAACTTTTATTACATGGTATACACATACACTCACACATCATATGTATGTGTGAGTGTGTGTATGTGTGTGTACAGATAATGAACATATATATATATATATATGGGTGTGTGTATATACATATACACACATATGTATATATAATGAAAACAATAACACCCTATCATTATGATGAAAAGCCACAAGGAATTTAAAGAAAATTATTTTTTAAATGGCAAATACAACCTTGAGGGTTTTTTCAATTTCAATTACCAAAAGAATTGCTGGCAAAACTCATTTTTTAAAAACTAATATTTATATATTTTAAAGCAATAATTGAAATACATTATCTATAGTCATTATAGCTCTTTGGTATGGCAGAGTTTTTAAAAATCAGTATGAACACAAACTATAATTCAAATGAATTCACTCATAAAAAGCTGACAGCTAGACTAAAATATTCTTAACAGCTGCTACCTAAACATGAGTACGTTTTCCTAATTTTTGTTTTTTAAAAAAAGCTATTCTCTTCAGGACATGTAAAATATTTTAAAACTCTTACCTGTTTAAATTGTATTTGTTCAGTTTCTCTGAAACTTCTCGTAACCTTTAAAAACAAAACAAAATATGAATAAACAACACATACAGAGCCTCTGTAAACAAAAGAGTTCTCATTTGGAGATCTCCAACAGTGTGTGTGTGCGTTCAGTCATGTCCGACTCTTTTGTGACCCCATGGACTGTAGCCCGCCAGGATCCTCTGTCCATGGGATTTTCCAGGCAAGAATACTGGAGTGGGTTGCCATTTCCTTCTTCAGGGATCTTCCTGACCCAGGAACTGAACCCACGTCTCTGGGTCTCCTGCATTGGTAACTGGATTCTTTACCATCGTACCACCACAAAAAATTTACTAAGGCAAAAATGATTTGTATATTATCTTTAAGTTCTGTCTCTAAAAAAGTCATAAGTCAACCCTGCAGTTGCTTTCCCTCACCACCTCATTTGTAACTTCAATTATCATCTTATTTTACAGAAGAGGAAACAGGCTTCCAGATTTTAACAAACCAGCAGCAGAACTGGCAATTGAATCAATGTCCAATGGAAAGCCAATTTTTCAAACACTGTACTACGTATGATGAAAGAGATTCTTGAAGGTACAGGTATACCACGAAATGAAACTACTTGGAAAGCACGTAACTGTTAAAATAATTTAATATAACAAGGCAGAAACAATCCAAAAGCCAAACTGACTTAAGGTGAGAATAGTCTCAAAAGTTCTTGAAGAAGGGCCTTGTGACACACAATTGTACAAATTAAAACCTTGGTGCCCAGGTTCATGTTCTGGTGGAGTTGCTAAAAAAAAAAAAACAAAACCTTAGTGACCATATCTGTAAAACAAGGGTAACAACTGACATTTTTAAGAGTTATTGAATACACTGAGAAAAATCTCAAAGGGCTAGCTAATGTTATTTATCACCATTTTGCTGTTTCTCTCAAAGAAACAGTCTTGAGTTCATATAAAG
The DNA here is from genome assembly GCF_019320065.1 of Cervus canadensis. Classification (NCBI taxonomy): domain Eukaryota; kingdom Metazoa; phylum Chordata; class Mammalia; order Artiodactyla; family Cervidae; genus Cervus; species Cervus canadensis. Next base: position 58,684,706 of record NC_057397.1, on the reverse strand, counting down.
TACTGTAATACTCATTTAAATTAGGTACTTCTGTCAACCTAAGGAAGTCATTTTATAATATAAAGATGTAATCAAATGTAGAGATTTTAAGAGTTCAGTTCTATTAAGTTACCTAAACAAATGCCTGATCTTTGAAAACAGTAATTGTTTTATTATTATTAATAATAACTGAAAAATAATTTTCAGAAATTATTCTTTTAAAAATAAACAGAATTTTAGAAAATGGGAAAAAACAGAACAGTAAATCAATAGGAAATTTCAAAAAGTTTGCTTTGTAAAGAGTGACAAAAATACATAAAATCAAATTTCAGTCATTCATACTAACAACTGATGAAAGTGGTATACATACTCAAAATTAAACATACTTAAAGCTAGTTTAGGATTTAAAAGCTACCACAAATCATACAGCATGTGGGCAAATAAGCTAATTATTCCGATAAGAGATTCTACTAGGTACCAACTGTCCTTCAACTTTATCTGGTAAAGTTCTATCCTCTGTTCTTTACAAAGAGCATCTTTGAAACACTAAAATGTTTATAAGCAAATGGTGCTGTGCTAAGCAGCTTCAGTCATGTTCGACTCTTTGCAACCCTACGGACTGGAGCCCCCAGGCTCCTCTGTCCATGGGATTCTCCAGGCAAGAATACTTGAGTGGGTTGCCATGCCCTCCTCTAAGTATAAGCAAATGTCCAACACTAAATCATATTCCTAAGCAAAAACAGGGCTTCCCAGGTGGCGCCTGGGAACTCGCCTGCCAATGCAGGAGACATAAGAGATGAGGGTTCAATTCCTGGGTTGGGAAGATCCCCTAGAGAAGGAAATGGCAACCACTCCAATATTCTTGCCTGGAGAACTCCATGGACAGAGGAACCTGGTGGGCTAAAGCCCATGGGGTCGCAAAGAGCTGGACATGACTGAGCAACTAACACTTTCAAGCAAAAGTAACTTTCGAATGATGTCATATTTAATTTTCACTCCCAAAGAAAAGCGTCTGATCATCTGTGATTTGGCTCTCAATAAAATAATTTTCATTTTTCTAGTCTTTCATTAACAAAAAAATGTTTTCTTCAATCCTTTAAAGTCAAGCATTTTTCAGTCTGCTCATTTACAATGCACATATCTGTGCTCCAAGAGAAAACACCAGAAGAGTAATGCACTGTGGAACTCATGAGCTCTGGAAGAAGGCTGACTAGAAAATGGGGAGAAGAAAATAAACTGGGAGGCTCCGTTCTAGGCAATAACCACAGCTTTGAGAAGACCCAGCAGGGAGGCAGGAGCTCTCACTCGCCTCAGCCCACATTTACTCTGAGCCACGTATAAAACTCTTCACCAGACAACAGAGCAGAGAGACTGTGAGATAAGGCCAAGAAAGGCTTTACTTCCCAAAAGCCATAGTAGTGACACTGTCAAAAGATACTTGTTCACCAGCATACAACTAAACCCCTCATTTCCATTCCTTTTTTCTTAGTCCAACACTGTCTCCAGAGTTTTCACAAAGAATAGGGGACTGAGGGGAGAATAAAATTTGTCAAAGTGTTCTAAAAACTGGACAACTGAGATTAAGAATTAAGTGATGCTTTCATGGCTCCAAATACCACTGCAGGTAGTACGTATAAAACTAAAGTAGGGTTTGAGGATATCAAAATGCTAGAAATAAAGAGAGAAATAAAGTAACAATTCAAGAACTCAAAAGTAAATTTCACATTACGAAGGGGATAGAAGAAATGGTTCCAGACATAAAATTTTCTATTATCAAAAATCATAGTGGACTCCTAACTGTATCTGAAATGTACACCCATTTGTACTGAAAATGATTCCCACTGCATGGCAAGAAATTCAGGTTTTACTCCCAGCTCCTCTACCACTAACAAGCCCATTAAGTTTTTGGTCTCATCTATGTGAAAAAAGACTAATCAGTCCTCTCTAGCTCTTTTTAGTCCAGAAACTGTTAAAAATGTATGAAAAGCAAATATATCAGTAGAAGATATTTATGTTAATGTTTATAGTGAAACAGCATTTACTGTCACATTCAATTTCATCTTACCCATCTGAAATTTTCACATACAAATTGATTTTACATAGACACTTAAGAATACATCTCTAAATGCCAAATTTGTTTAATTTCTTAAATTCAATCCCCCGAATTTACAGAAAATATATAGCATTTATCCAAATTTCAAGATAGTTATTATAATTAAATTGGCCCCATACACCTTTTTCTACATGGATCCCAGATAACAGTAACAAAGAAATATTCAAAGCAAAAAAAAAAAAAAAGTACTAACTATAAAATAAGGAATACTTTGTTCCCCTTAATATAGAGTCCTAGGCAGACATGCAAAACCCAGAATTACTGCAGGTCACTGATCACATTCATTTAAATTTACTAAGTTACTGAATGTTTGGCCAAAATTATCAGGCACTCATCTACATTAACGGATCTTCCTCCAAAACCTTACAATGCTTAAAGTTATTAACTATTCAGTTCAGTCACTCAGTTGTGTCTGACTCTGCGATCCCGTGAACTGCAGCACGCCAGGCCTCCCTGTCCATCACCAACTCCCAGAGCCTACCCAAACTCATGTCCATTGAGTCAGTGATACCATCCAACCATCTCATCCTCTGTCGTGCCCTTCTCCTCCAGCCCTCAATCTTTCCCAGCATCAGGGTCTTTTCAAATGAGTCAGCTCTTCACATCAGGTGGCTGAAGTACTGGAGTTTCAGCTTCAGCATCAGTCCTTCCAATGAACACCCAGGACTCATCTCCTTTAGGATGGACTGGTTGGATGTCCTTGCAGTCCAAGGGACTCTCAAGAGTCTTCTCCAACACCACTGTTCAAAAGCATCAATTCTTCAGCGCTCAACTTTCTTCATAGTCCAACTCTCACATCTATACATGACCACTGGAAAAACCACAGCTTTAACTAGACAGACCTTTGTTGGCAAAGTAATGTCTCTGCTTTTTAATATGCTATCTAGGTTGGTCATAACTTTCCTTCCAAGGAGTAAGCGTCTTTTAATTTCATGGCTACAATCACCATCTGCAGTGGTTTTGGAGTCCAAGAAAATAAAGTCTGCCACTGTTTCCACTATTTCCCATCTATTTGCCATGAAGTGATGGGACTGGATACCATGATCTTAGTTTTCTGAATGTTGAGTTTTAAGCTAACTTTTTCACTCTCCTCTTTCACTTTCATCAAGAGGCTCTTTAGTTCTTCTCCACTTTCTGCCATTAAGGGTGGTGTCATCTGCATATCTGAGGTTATTGATATTTCTCCTGGCAATCTTGACTCCAGCTTGTGCTTCTTCCAGCCCAGCGTTTCTCATGATGTACTCTGCATATAAGTTAAATAAGCAGGGTGACAATATATAGCCTTGATGTACTCCTTTCCCGATTTGGAACCAGTTTGTTGTTCCATGTCCAGTTCTAACTGTTGCTTCCTGATCTGCATACAGGTTTCTCAAGAGGCAGGTCAGGTGGTCTGGTATTCCCATCTCTTGAAGAATTTTCCACAGTTTATTGTGATCCACACAGTGAAATGCTTTGGTATGGTCAATAAAGCAGAAATAGATGTTTTTCTGGAACTCTCTTGCTTTTTCGATGATTCAATGGATGTTGGCAATTTGATCTCTGGTTCCTCTGCGTTTTCTAAAACAAGCTTGAAAATATGGAAGTTCATGGTTCACGTATTGCTGAAGCCTGGCTTGGGGAATTTTGAGCATTACTTCACTAACGTGTGAGATGCGTGCAACTGTGTGGTAGTTTGAGCATTCTTTGGCATTTCCTTTCTTTGGGATTGGAATGAAAACTGACCTTTCCCAGTCCTGTGGCCACTGCTGAGTTTTCCAAATTTGCTGACATATTGAGTACAGCACTTTCACAGCATCATCTTTCAGGATTTGAAATAGCTCAACTGGAATTCCAACAACTCCACTAGCTTTTTTTGGAGTGATGCTTCCCACTTGATGCTAGTAGTGATGCAAGGCCCACTTGACTTCACATTCCAGGATGTCTGGCTCTAGGTGAGAGATCACACCATTGTGATTAACTGGGTCGTGAAGATCTTTTTTGTACAGTTCTTCTGTGTATGCTTGCCACCTCTTCTTAATATCTTCTGTTTCTGTCAGGTCCATACCATTTCTGTCCTTTATTGAGCCCATCTTTGCATGAAATATTCCCTTGGTATCTCTAATTTTCTTGAAGAAATCTCTAGTCTTTCCGATTCTATTGTTTCCTCTTATTTCTTTGCATTTCTGTACTTCTTCCCATTGTAATATTAACACAAGTTTTCTGTTTTTAAAAGAAAAGATAAGCCACCCTGGTGGTGGTAGTGTAGATGCTAAGTTGAGCACGACTCTTGCAACCCCATGGACTGTAGCCCGCCAGGTTCCCTTGTCCATGGGATTTCCCAATCAAGAATACTAGAGCAGGTTGCCATTTCCTTCTCTAAGGAATCTTCTGAATCCAGGGATCAAAACCACATCTCCTGCATTGCAGGCAGTCTCCTGCACTGCAGGTAGATTCTTTACTGCTAAGTTACCAGGGAAGCCCACCTTACAGCTCACCAAATTCCATTTCAGAATAAATCTTTACATGTGATTGTGACAGGAGACAGTTTTAAGAACACAGCGTAACATTACAAAATAACCTCATAACTCAGCATTTAATCTCATTTGGAGACAGGCAGGAAATTTTTTGTAAGGTGGCTGGAACACACAATGGATAGGTTAACAGTATGTTTCTGACAATCCTTAGTATTCTGACACCAAAGATTTATTCTGTATTCCGATTCAATAATCTATTCTACTCCTTCAGATTTATAGACAGATTTACAGATCCACAGGCTGGAAATTTTTCAAGCACCAAGGTAAGGTAACAGCAAACCAGTATTAAAAGAGAAATAAGCAGAACAATACCTGCTAGAAGGTAACGTTATTTCATAGTTGCCCTTGAAATTCCCTACAATTTCAGTCTCATCTCCCCCAAATTTAACATTTTAATTTCTACGACCCACAACTGACAGTAGCACTTAATGTAGGGACTTCAGTTTTATAATTCTCTGCCCTCATCCTGAATCCCCCGCCACCTGTTCAATAAACACAGCCCCAAGATGAATGAAACCTGCTAGGTTCCTAGTTACATTTCTAAATGCAAAAAATTTAGGTGTATCTGGACCCCTAAAAGGCTCCAATTCTCCAGCATATATTTCCCTCAGTCCACCTTCTACAAGATGATGTTTTTCCTTTACCTGGAACTGTAAGACCAAGTATACCTATCCATGTTTCACACTTATCAGTACTCACTTTAATGGTAGGAAGTGGCATAATTCTTCTGCCGCCCATACATTTCCTCTAGTCTCATTCTTATTTCTTCAGGCCCAGCTCAAACACTACCTCCTCTCCATGAATTTTTCTGGTAGCTCTAATTTTCTTCCTACATAAACCTACAGCTTCTCCCTCATACAGGACCCTTTATGGTCTACTTGACACTCTACAGTCATTTGTGTTTTGATCTAAACTGGCTTCAGACTTTAAGCAGAGATAAAACTTAACCAAGTATTTTCCCACTCTTCCATTTCTTTCCAACAGTGAAAAATGTACAATAATACTTGTTACAATACATTTCAGGAGCAGAAAAGATTCCTGATCTTAAACTAAATAAAACTACTCCTCAGGTCTTTCACCTCGAATTGAAGTTTAGAACAAGCAAGAAAAGTATGAATATACAGATTTTTTTAGGACAGTTGCCCATATTAACTCATTAACAGACCAGTTAACACAGTGAAAACATCTGATAGTTCACCAGTTACCCAATAATCGTATTAGCAAACTATCTTTAAAGTGACCTCACTCCACTCTCTAGATATCCATTCATGGAAATAAAACTTTTATCTATCCATATAATTTTATTTTGGAATATAGGGCTTAATAATCCACATGAAGAAACAACAGTGAGTCAGTGAAAGGCTACTTACAACACTAAATCATAAGATTCCTACAGAAAATATCTTAAAGAACACCTGTCATCCACATCAGAGAAGGCAGGTACTGCCAAAACTTACATGCACCCAGGTTATCTTTTTGTAGAAGAAGAAATACTGTAGGAATATTTCTGGCATTTCTCCAAAGGCAAACTCTCTAAAGCTTAAAATTCAAGAAGCAATCAAAGCGTACTTTTTTCTTTTTTTCTTTTGTAACAATGGCTATGTTACCAGATTGATGGCAGAGAGAGGAGTCAAACCTTCCTCCAACCACAGAACATGGTCTTTGCACTGTATCATCACACACTTCCCTGAGCATTGGGAGTCCCTCCACAACAGTTCTTTTATACAAGTATTGCACCACACCATATACACTTCCACCTCTGAAATGCTTTCTTGCATGCCAACTGTTCACATTATCAACAATAACAATAAATTCAAGCTATTACATGGTGGTCCTGCCTGGCAGCAGGGCTGTAACTGGGAGAAAAGAATGTACTTTCAGCAAAGGTGCAGAGAGCATTTTGAGGCGGTCATTTAGTTGTGCCAGCATTTAGTAAGTACATTCCCACCCCCACCAGCAAACTGAAAGTCTGGAGTTAGCTTCTTCAATCCTGTACAGTGGGTATCCCAACCCCAAGTCCCTTTTCACACAGCCCTGGGGCAGCCCACCTGCTCAAGGGGAACCCCTTGAGGGAGTTTTGGATGTTAAGATGGAAGGGATAACTCAGTCTCCTCCTCCTGCTGCACTGTGGATTTGTTTATGGGTGAAGGAGATGAAGTCTTTCAGTCTACCTGCCCACTGTGTTGTGACTTAAAATATTAGGAGCTACCTTGACCTGTGGGCCTGAGAAGAGCTTAGAGGAATTAGGGTTGCCCTGGCCCGAACAAGAAGCACTGGCACTTTAGGGGTGATCCCCTTCATCTCTGTGATTATGAAAGACTCTCTTGCTGCATGTCTGAAATGTGACTTCAAGACATTCAATTTTCAGATACAGTTTTTAAAAATTCATTCTGTACTGCTTCTACCTGAATTTAACCCTGATCATGCATTACTAGCTTCAAAATTTCTCAGGAACTGGGGGTTGGGGGGTGGATAATGAGAGCAGTACAGGTATTTAGACAATACATACAGAGAAAAAAAAAAATCACTACACCAAAACTCAACAAGTGATGGTTTCTAAAAGGTTGGTTACAATGGAGGGTCTGAAACACTATTTATGAGCTCTTAATACTGTTAAACCTAAAATCCAGGGGCTTCCCGGTGGCTCAATGGTACAGAACCCACCTGCCAATGCACGGGACACAGGTTCCATCCCTGATCTGGGATCAGCGCATGCGCACATGCTGCAGAGCAATTAAGCCTGCGAGCAACCACTACTGAAGCTGGCACCCTAGAGCCCGTGCTCCACAACAAGAAAAACTAATATAATGAGAAGCCTGCGCACTGCAACTAGAGAGTAGCCCCTGACTGCCGCAACCAGAAAAAAGCCCGTGCAGCAACAGAGCCAGCAGAGTAAAAAACTAATCAATTAATTTTTAAAATCCACTGGCCTGTTTTTCAATCAGAATAAATGTATCCATGCATGATTCTAGATGTAAAATGACACGGTAATGCAGCATAAAGCATATGAAAAATGTAACCCTGCCTCCCTGATAGCATTTAACTTCTCATGAGTACTAAACTTATTTCAATGGGGGAAGGCAAGGCAGTAGAGGCAAGGATCAGAAAGAACTTCTAAGATTTACATGCAAAAGCTATAGTCAATCAGTAAAAGAGGTGGGGAGGCGGAAGTCCTTAAGTCTAAGTCACAAACTGCCAGCCTACAGGTGTACACAAGATATTGAATCACATGGCATTTTAAAAGACTGTTAAAGAACTTGGCCAACATGTAAAGCTGGAAAATTTCAGACAGATATTCAGATTTCTAGCTTCTCTTGAAAAGTGAGATCTAACAACCAAGCTTCTACTGACTGGTGGTGACAAGAGGTGCCCTTACCTGCCTCGAACCCGGACATTTGCATTTGAGACTACTGCTACAGATTATTCCTCCCACCCTCTAAAAGAGGGTATTTCCTTGTGAAGAGTAATCTGTTCAGTTTTATAATGCAAATCTCAGTTTGTACTTTGATCCATAATATATCTTTGCTTAGACATTAAGTCTTAGCCACATTTTCTTTAGATCTGAATTGACTTTTCTCTCTTTTTTGCCTACCAAGGAAAATGGTGCCAGGTAGCAAACACCGAACTTTTTTTTTTTTTGGCTGCACCGGATCTTAGTTGTGGCACATGGGATCCAGTTCCCTGACCAGGGATTGAACCCAGCCCCCTGCACTGGGAGCAGTCTTAGCCGCTAGACCACCAGGGAAGTCCCCTGACTTTTAAAAGACTCCAAATCACCCAAATGATGGCTTTTATAGAGGGAAAAAAACCCATCTGTCAGCTTCCCGAGTAACCAGTTATAGGTAGGATTTCTATACACTTTGTGCTTATGGAGAAAAGGAATGCCTGTTTATATAATGTGTTCATTTTACGGTAAATAAATAAACACAAGACATTCAACCTCAAGATACATTCAAGACCAAAAAAAAAAAATAATTTCCAGATAAATACAAATTTTAAGTGGGAAATTTAATTCTTACTCCTAAAATGGTTTTCAGTTGAAACAGCTCAAATATTTCTATACAACTAAGATGAGAAAATCCCACATTACAGAAATATTCTGCAACTACAACAAAGAAAAAGACATTATACTTACAGATAATTTCTTCCCTTAACCTGGGGGAATACTCTAGTTAGAAATTCCTATATAGTGCCATAAGTAACATTTTTCATAATAAAACTAAAAGGAGACCAAACTCCCAAACTACTGTGCCATTCGAAAGATAAACACATCTCTGAGAAACTAGCACAAGAAAATGAGTCATTTTCCTTTAAAGCAAAACCATCCACGTTATTTTCAGCTCCATTCAAAACAGGAAAACGGAAATACACAAGCCAAATGAACAAGAAATTTGGTAGGAAAAGATAAAGATTTGGCCTTTACACATTAATTCTTCTTTATAATTTCCTGTGTCTTTGTCTCACCTAATTTCAATTTCTCAACAGTAAGACTATACATACATACAAGAGTCAAACTTGTGTAAGAAGACTTCTTTAGTGCTTCTGTCCCAAAAACGCAGCATCCAGCCAAAATTTTAAGAGAAAAGTCTTGGTTTTTCTTCACTCTTACGCTATATCCACATTCTGAATAACTGCAACATCATTCAATAAAGTATCTGCCAAATGCATATAATGTATTCGAACTGTTACAAACCCCATTTTAACTCCACATACAAATCAAACATCTCATGAGATAACTAATGGACTTGGTAATATAAATACTACTGTTCGGCAAGGTACTCAAGTTTTTTAAATAGCTATATACCTATGATTAAACCTGATTTTTCCACAAAACAAGACTATCAGGAGGTTAGGTTCCTGACCAAGGATCCTGATGCCATTAGACCCAGGAAAGCTTCTTTAAATGACAGATAACGGGATGGCTTCTTGTTGCCCTTTTAACATCGAAGATGAAATAGTAGTTTTACTGCCTCTGAAACGATCACTGGACATTCTTGAGCTGCCATTCTGGCTGCCCCAGGAGCCATGATGTAGTCCTGAGGGGCAGAATGGTGGCAGGGAAAGAAGGGGCTGCCAGACAAACCAACATGGGTTCAATTCCATCTCTTCCATTAACTGGTTCTGCAACCTTGGGCAAGCTTACTTTAACCTCTCAGAGCATGGAAGGTTTCTTGCTCTGTTAAATGAAGATCAACCACTTGTTTGGTAGTGCTGCTGTAAGGATTAAAGGTAATTTTGTAATGTACCCTGGAAAGAGCCAAGCACTTAAATGCTCAATAAATGGCAGCCATTATCATTATCACTGAAATATATTTTTCATCCTTGGATAGCTTGCTCTATAGATTGCTGCTTCAAATCAGCCAACTTCTAGCTTGAACCGGTTGCCAAATTAAACAAGGCCCAATTTGAATCTGGAAATCTGATAGGAACCCAAAGAACCAGGGAATGACAAATAAGCCTGGGAATTCCTGGAACCAGAAATCTGTAGGCACACTGTAACTCTCTGTACCCTGCGCCTGGGCTTTTATGTCAAAGAGTAAGAGGTTCCTTCTCTTCTCTCCCCTACTACTTCCGGTCTCACCTCCTAACACCTCCAGAGCACTGCGAACTCCAGCTATCACTATGTGCTCCCAAGTTCTTAACTAGATTATATTCACAAACTACTCTTTCTTTTTCCTTTTGGCACACCGTGTACCTTATGAGAGTTCCCCGACCAGAGACAGAACCCAGGCTACAACAGCAGAAGCGCAGAATCCCAACCACTAGACCACCAGGGAGCTCCTTTCTTTTTTTTGTACACACCCATTCCTTCAGTCCAGGATAAACTATACTCCGCTGACCTCTACACATCTATAGCTACTAACCCCTCAAGGGTTGGCTGAAAGAACCTGTGGGAAACCTTAACTCATCTTTCACTCCAGGCTATACTAGATATTCTTCTGACCCCCGTGGGGCATACTTCCTCCACCATACTTATACTGTATAACTACTTGTTTGGTGAAATATCTGTCTCTTTCCCAGCCTATGTGTTATATGTAGAATACATCATGAGAAATGGACTAGATGAAGCACAAGCTGGAATCAAGATTGCCGGGAGAAATATCAATAACCTCAGGTATGCAGATGACACCACCCTTATGGCAAAAAGCAAAGAACTAAAGAGACTCTTGATGAAAGTGAAAGAGGAGGGTGAAAAAGTTGGCTTAAAACTCAACATTCAGAAAACTAAGATCATGGCATCTGGTCCCATCACTTCACAGCAAATAGACGGGGAAACAACAGAAACAGTGACAGACTTTATTTTTTGGGGCTCCAGCATCACTGCAGATGGTGACTGCAGCCATGAAATTAAAAGATGCTTGCTTCTTGAAAGGAAAGTTATGACCAACCTAGACAGCATATTAAAAAGCAGAGACATTACTATGCCAACAAAGGTCCGCCTAGTCAAAGCTATGGTTTTTCCCCTAGTCATGCATGGATGTGAGAGTTGGACTACAACGAAAGCTGAGCATCGAAGAATTGATGCTTTTGAACTGTGGTGTTGGAGAAGACTCTTGAGAGTCCCTTAGACTGCAAGGAGATCCAACCAGTCCATCCTAAAGGAAATCAGTCCTGAATATTCATTGGAAGGACTGATGTTGAAGCTGAAACTCCAACACTCTGGCCACCAGATGCGAAGAACTGACTCATCTGAAAAGACCCTGATGCTGGGAAAAGATTGAAGGTGGGAGGAAAAGGGGAAGACAGAGGATGAGATGATTGGATGGCATCACCGACTCAGTGGACACGAGCCTGAGTAAGCTCTGGGAGTTGGTGATGGACAGGGAAGCCTGACATGCTGCAGTCCGTGGGGTCGCAAAGAGTCGGACACAACTGAGTGACTGAACTGAACTAACAGCCTGTGTGTTAGTCCCTCAGTCGTGTCCGACTCTTTGCGACCCCATGGACCATAGCTCGCCAGGCTCCTCTGTCCATGGAATTCTCCAGTCAAGAATACTGGAGTGGATTGCCATTTCCTTCTCCAAGCCTGAAACTCTACAAAGGCAAGAACCATGTTTTTACTAAATTCTAAACCCCCAGCACCCGACACATAGTAAAACCCTTCTGTGCGCTGATGGATGGGTGGCTGAGCAAAAGAGTACACGTTCATATCCCTGCGCTAAGTCCTACACTGCCTCACAATGGTGAATTCATAGCTTCTTAAATTCCTTTCAGTCACTCTTAAAAGATTTTAGCTTTTCTGCTATGAGAACAATAGTATGAGACTAGGATTTTTAAAACACACTAAGGAATACTGTCCTACAAAATAAACCTATGGAGGCTCTACCCTAATTCACATGGTCTTACAATACTCTGAAGAATTTGTCTAAACTCTTTCTTTGAGAATCATCCCCAGAGAGTTGACCAGACAAGAAAACCACTTGGTACGGTAAACCAGGCATCTTCTCCTAATCCCTCCACTTAGCGAACAGTCTTCTTTCTCCCTCCATCTTTCCCTCCTCCACAGTGTAATTCTGGTTGGTATAAAGGAATGTACTGAAGGGGCCAAAAGGAAGCTGGAACAAAGGGAAGAGAGAAGGTGAGCCATCAGCAAGTAAAAGTACAGATAAAAGTCTGTGTGCAACTCACCTGAATATAAGTGACTGAAATTGATAACCTGAGTCTAACTAGTTAAGCGCCTTAAAACCAAACCAGAGAAAAGTCTAATTCCTAGCTATCTTTTGGCAAGCAATGCAGTAAAATATTTTAACATTTTAATGCTGTGCCAAAATAAGAATTGGATTTAAATACTCATTTTTTAATTGTTTGGGGGTTTTTTTGGGGGGGAGGGGGGTTATTTAGCCAAACATCTGCATTGTAGCCATGAAAAGGCAAAATCAGTGCCAACCCAAGACCTACCTAGATACCAAAAAAAGCCCGGCTTTTTTTTTTTTTTGAGTCTCTGCTCCACCATTAAAAGAGGAGCATGACCTTGAGCAGGTCATTTAAAATCTGCTCTCATGTTTCCACCTCTGCCAGAAATGGTGCCTACCATAGCTGCTTCAGAGTTGTTTAAAGAATTGGAAAATATGTCACATGCAAAAGTAATGTGTACCATCTAAAATAATAGCGTCTAAACCTGGCTAATCATCCAATCTCTAAGGAACATTTTAAAAGACATAGTACCAGACCCCACCCAAACTTACTAAGTCAGAAATCTCCAAATACAAGACTCAGTAATTTATGTTCTAGCTAAATAAATTATGATACATTCATAAAATATCTCTGGAAGGAATAACATTAGTCATCTATGAGGAAAGGAAGTAGGCAGCTAGGAAACAGAGCAGGAAGGGAAGTTTTTCACTGAGTGCCAATGTACACTTGGTTAAATTTAAATCACATAAACATTTTATCAACTCAAAATTGGAAAAAAAAAGTCTAAGAAACCCAAAGTGATGCTGATGATAAAATAAGTTTGGAAATCACTACTCTAAGATACCACAAATACATGTAAGCATTGCTTAAAGTAGTTCCAAGATTAATAGTCCATGTAGGACCCTACTATTTCAAGTTTTGGAAATGTGCTTAAGAAAGTCCCTTCTTAGAAATTCACAATCCACATACCTCTATTAGACTCTGGTAAGTCCTAAAATAAAGAAACCCGATTAACTATGCTCAGTCCTGTGTTTTCCAAATGGAAGTGAGCACTGTTTGGGAAACACTAAACATGGAATACAAACAGGCCATTCTTTCTAGTAAGGTTTTAGGGAACCAGAGGACACTGATTTAATATCTAAACTCCCAGAAATAGAGACCATGTGTTATTTACCTCTACCCCCACGAAAACCTACAGCTCAGTAGTGACAAACTGACTTTCCATTTTTCTTTATCTAAACAAAAAAGATTTTCAAATTTCCTTACTGTTTAAGCAACTTCAAGGATTAAAAAGAGAAAGAGCATAAACAATCTTACTCTACGTAAAATTACATCAAACATGTATCTACAGCAGACAGGTTTTTAAATCTAAGTAACATGGCAACAGCATTTCTATTTCTCTAAGTAGAAAAAATTAGATATTTAACTATGTTTCAAACTAATCTACTTTTAGGAGACAGCAATAGATTTCAGTATTATCCTTCTACAATATAAGTAGACCTTGCTGGGCATCTTTATTCCCATGAAGCCAGACTAACCAAGTGGGCTTTACACAACAACCTGGCTTATTACTGGAGCGTTATCATCAGTGTACCCAGAGAGGGTCTGAAAGTTGTATCGACTGGCTTCTTTGAAATCCACACCTACTAGGGCTCTTAACACCGGGTCTCTAGTTCAGAAAACCTTCCTTTAGGTTTGAATTTTCTTCTGAAATTCAAAGATACAAACTGAAATTATTTTTAAAAAAAAAAAGTCAAAACTACAAGCCACCACAGTCAAATTTAAGAGTTCTACCACATTCCTTTTATCACTATGGAGCACTAATGAACACAAATCTCTCCTCTCTGGCAACACAGCATTTGGCCTTCAGAGATCCACCAATAAAAGTTTCCAATTCTTCATCTAACAATAAATACTCAACCCAATATTAGCAGACACAACAGGCAGTCTCTGATTTACAGACTGACATCACAGATAGAGAGAGGGCTCTCATTCCATCTCAACCTCCAACCACTTAAAAAACAAAAGCCAAACACACTTGGGAAGATCACCTTAATTACAAACCACAGCTACGGAAAACTGTGCCATCTACCCCTGAGGAAGCCTGAGAAAGAAAGGGAAGTTGAGAACCACTGATTCAATTCACACATCTCAAGTAGTGTACTATAATCTACTTGTAAAAACAAAAGGCATACATAGGGAAACAAACAAAACACTTAAACTGGGAGCCAAGATAAGTGTTACAACCAAAACTTACTAAGAGAAGGCAGCATTCATTTCAGGTTAGAAGAATCAGTGAATGCCAGGGCTTCTGGGGAGTCAGGATTTTGAAATGGGCCTTGAAGGGTGTTGAGATTCATCATCTCAGAAAAGGGGACACATGTCAATGAAAACATAAGTATTTGTCTAGTAAACTAAAAAAAATGGTTCTTACACAAACAAAAAGGCTACAGTTTCCAAAAAGTCAAAAAGATCCTAAGAAACTGAAATTATTTTTCTTACAAATAATCTGGACAGTCGATAGTGCCAGAGTGTCTGCAAAAAACAACAAATTGTATACCACCTTCCTGTGATCAAATTATTATTCTTTTAGGAACTGAATCTCCCTTCCAAGTAAGGGTGAATAAATATAAAAATGGACTTCCCTGGTAGCTCAGTGGTAAAGAATTTGCCTACAATGCAGGAGACCCAGGTTCTATCCCTGGGTTGGGAAGATCCCCTCGCTGTAGGAGGGCAAAGGACCTCTGTCCCATGGACAGAGATCTGACAGGTTACAGTCCATGGGGGTCGCAAAGAGTTGCACACAACTGAAGCAACTGAGCATGCATGCATGCAATGAAAGAAAACTGATATGAAAACAGAAAAAAAGGAAGTCCAACCTACTTCACAGATGTAGATCTCATTAACTGGACAGCAGATACAAGATCTGACAATCTTTCCACTTTGCTATCTCTTGTGGACATGAAATCAGACTCAATGAAGGCTTCAGAGAAGAACCTGAGTGCCCTGAAGAGAACCTTAATAAATGGGGAAGCATAGTGAAAGAACACCTTTCTTTCTGCTCTTCACCAAACAGAGGAGAAAATGAGGGAGAAAACATTTCAAGAAAGGTAGTAAAAGAAAACATAAGCCTTGACTACAGTAAGTTTTAAAGAACTTTCCCCATGCCTGAAGAACAAAAGAGGCTTCCAAAATTAAATTTTGAAACAGGCTTTAGTCCATTTTGGAAAGTTGTCAAACCTGCACATCCTGGGACATTCATTTTCTGGAGGAAAATGCAGGATCACTGCTAAGCCAATAGCAAGCTTCAAACCTCCCCTGAGAGCAATAAACCATAATGGAAAAGAACATGAGAAAAGAATATACATACATAAAAGTGTAACTGAATCACTTTGCTGCACACCAGAAACTAACGCAACATTGTAAATCATACTTCAGTAAAATATTAAATTAAGTTAAATTGAATTTTAAAATAAGAGAAGAGAAGAGACAGGACAAGAGTTTGTTTCCTCTTCCATGGAAGAATACAAGACAGTTATCTACAAGTCAAGAAACAGGCTGTCACCAGAACTCGACCACTATGGCACCCTGGCCTGGGAATTTCAGCCTCCAGAATTGTGAAAAATACTATCAGGTTGGTGCAAAAGTAATTATGATTTTTGCATTGTGAAACTTGCCATCTGATATTGAAATACATTCTTAATAAATGTGGCTACGTTATCTATTTTTTTTTCATTTATTTTTATTAGTTGGAGGCTAATTACTTTACAATATTGTAGTGGTTTTTGCCATACACTGACATGAATCAGCCATGGATTTATATGTGTTCCCCATCCTGAACCCCCCCTCCCACCTCCCTCCCCATCCCATCCCTCTGGGTCTTCCCAGTGCATCAGCCCTGAGCACTTGTCTCATGCATCCAACCTGGGTTGGCGATGTATTTCACACTTGATAATATACACGTTTCAATGCTATTCTCTTAGATCATCCCACCCTTGCCTTCTCCCACAGAGTCTAAAAGTCTGTTCTATACATCTGTGTCTCTTTCTGTCCTGCACATAGGGTTATCGTTACCATCTTTCTAAATTCCATATATATGTGTTAGTATACTGTATTGGTATTTATCATTCTGGCTTACTTCACTTTGTATAATGGGCTCCAGTTTCATCCATCTCATTAGAACTGATTCAAATGTACTCTTTTTAATGGCTGAGTAATATTCCATGGTGTATATGTACCATAGCTTCCTTATCCATTCGTCGGCTGATGGGCATCTAGGTTGCTTCCATGTCCTGGCTATTATAAACAGTGCTGCAATGAACATTGGGGTGCACGTGTCTCTTTCAGATCTGGTTTCCTCAGTGTGTATGCCCAGGAGTGGGACTGCTCAGTCATATGGCAGTTCTATTTCCAGTTTTTTAAGGAATCTCCACACTGTTCTCCATAGTGGCTGTACTAGTTTGCATTCCCACCAACAGCGTAGGAGGGTTTCCTTTTCTCCACACCCTCTCCAGCATTTATTGCTTGTAGACTTTGGACAGCAGCCATTCTGACTGGCATGTAGTGGTACCTCATTGTGGTTTTGATTTGCATTTCTCTGATAATGACTGATGTTGAGCATCTTTTCATGTGTTTGTTAGCCATCTGTATGTCTTCTTTGGAGAAATGTCTGTTTAGTTCTTTGGCCCATTTTTTGATTGGGTCATTTATTTTTCTGGAATTGAGCTGCAGGAGTTGCTTGTATATTTCTGAGATTAATCCTTTGTTTCTTTGTTTGCTATTATTTTCTCCCATTCTGAAGCTGTCTTTTCACCTTGCTTATTGTTTCCTTTATTGTGCAAAAGCTTTTAAGTTTAATTAGGTCCCATTTGTTTATTTTTGCTTTTATTTCCATTACTCTGGGAGGTGGGTCACAGAGGACCTTGCTGTGATTTATGTCGGAGAGTGTTTTGCCTATGTTCTCCTCTAGGAGTTTTATAGTTTCTGGTCTTACATTTAGATCTTTAATCCATTTTGAGTTTATTTTTGTGTATGGTGTTAGAAAGTGTTCTACTGCCATATGACCCAGCAATACCACTTCTGGGCATACACACCAAGGAAACCAGATCTGAAAGAGACACGTGCACCCCAATGTTCATCGCAGCACTGTTTATAATAGCCAGGACATGAGCAACCTAGATGCCCATCAGCAGACGAATGGATAAGGAAGCTGTGGTACATATACACCATGGAACATTACTCAGCCATTAAAAATAATTCATTTGAATCAGTTCTAATGAGATGGATGAAACTTGGAGCCCATTATACAGAGTGAAGTAAGCCAGAAAGATAAAAAACATTACAGCATACTAACACATATATAGGGAATTTAGAAAGATGGTAATGATAACCCCTATATGCCAAACAGAAAAAGAGACACAGATGTACAGAACAGACTTCTGGACTCTGTGGGAGAAGGCGAGGGTGGGATGTTTTGAGAGAACAGCATCGAAACATGTATATTATCTATGGTGAAAGAGATCACCAGCCCAGGTTGAATCCATGAGACAAGTGCTCGGGCCTGGTGCACTGGGAAGACCCAGAGGGATCGGGTAGAGAGGGAGGTGCGAGGGGGGATCGGGATGGGGAATACGTGTAACTCCATGGCTGATTCATGTCAATGTATGACAAAACCCACTACAATATTGTAAAGTAATTAGCCTCCAACTAATAAAAATACATGGGAAAAAAAAAAATAAAAGCTTTTGTGGAATTTGGAAAAAAAAAAAAAAAAGGAAGCGTTCTAGTTTCATTCTCTTACAAGTGGTTGACCAGTTTTCCCAGCACCACTTGTTAAAGAGGTTGTCTTTCTTCCATTGTTATGTTCTTGCCTCCTTTGTTGAAGATAAGGTGTCCATAAGTTCGTGGATTTATCTCTGGGCTTTCTATTTTGTTCCATTGATCTGTATTTCTGTCTTTGTGCCAGTACCATACTGTCTTGATGACTGTGGCTTTGTAGTACAGCCTGAAGTCCGGCAGGTTGATTCCTCCAGTTACATTCTCCTTTCTCAAGATTGCTTTGGCTATTCGAGGTTTTTTATATTTCCATACAAATTGTGAAATTATTTGTTCTAGTTCTGTGAAAAATACCATTGGTAGCTTGATAGGGATTGCACTGAATCTGTAGATTGCTTTGGGTAGTATACTCATTTTCACAATATTGATTCTTCCAAATCATGAACACAGTATATTTCTTCATCTATTTGTATCCTCTTTGATTTCTTTCATCAGTGTTTTATAGTTTTCTATATATAGGTCTTTTGTTTCTTTAGGTAGGTATACTCCTAAGTATTTTATTCTTTTTGTTGCAATGGTGAATGGTATTGTTTCCTTAATTTCTCTTTCTGTTTTTTCATTGTTAGTGTATAGGAATGCAAGGGATTTCTGTGTGTTAATTTTATATCCTGCAACTTTACTATATTCATTGATTAACTCTAGTAATTTTCTGGTAGAGTCTTTAGGGTCTTCTATGTAGAGGATCACGTCATCTGCAAACAGTGAGAGTTTTACTTCTTCTTTTCCTATCTGGATTCCTTTTATTTCTTTTTCTGCTCTGATTGCTGTGGCCAACACTTCCAAAACTATGTTGAATAGCAGTGGTGAGGTGGGCACCCTTGTCTTGTTCCTGACTTTAGGGGAAATGCTTTCAATTTTTCACCATTGAGGATAATGTTTGCTGTGTGTTTGTCATATGTAGCTTTTTTATTATGTTGAGGTATGTTCCTTTTATTCCTGCTTTCTGGAGAGTTTTTATCATAAATGGATGTTGAATTTTGTCAAAAGCTTTTTCTGCATCTATTGAGATAATCATATGGTTTTTATCTTTCAATTTGTTAATGTGGTGTACTACATTGATTGGTTTGCGGATATTAAAGAATCCTTGCATTCCTGGGATAAAGCCCACTTGGTCACGATGTATGATCTTTTTAATATGTTGTTGGATTCTGTTTGCTAGAATTTTGTTAAGGATTTTTGCGTCTATGTTCATCAGTGATACTGGCCTGTAGTTTTCTTTTTTTGTGACATCTTTGTCTGGTTTTGGTATTAGGGTGATGGTGGCCTCATAAAATGAGTTTGGAAGTTTACCATCTTCTGCAATTTTCTGGAAGAGTTTGAGTAAGACAGGTGTTAGCTCTTCTCTAAATTTTTGGTAGTATTCAGCTGTGAAGCCATCTGGCTTTTGTTTGCTGGAAGATTTCTGATTACAGTTTCGATTTCCGTTATCTATCATTTTAATGCACACTTCTTGCTTTATGTTTTTTGCTAATGACTTTATTTATTGCTTATATTTATTTTAGACTATGGAAATGTTAGACAAAAAGCATAGTTGAGAGATTTCCTTATTCGAATTCAAAATGGACTGTAAAGCAGAGGAGACAACTTGCAACATCGACAATGCGTTTGGCCCAGGAACTGCTAACAAACATACAGTGCAATGGTAGCTCAAGAACTCTGCAAAGAAGACAAGAGCCTTGAAGACGAGGAGGGTAGTGGTTGGCCATCGGAATGTGACAACGACCAATTGAGAGCATCATTGAAGCTGGTCCTCTTACAACAACACGAAAAGTTGCCAAAGAACTCACCATTGATCATTCTACGGTCATTTGGCACTTGAAGCAAAGTGGAAAGGTAAAAAAGCTCGAAAACTGGGTGCCTCATGAACTGACCACAAATAAAAAAAATCGTCATTTTCAAGTGATATCTTCTCTTAGTCTATGCAACAACGAATCCTATTTCTTAATAGGTTTGTGATGTGTGATGAAAAGTGGATTTTACACGCCAACTGGCAATGACCAGCTCAGTGGTTGGACCAAAAAGAAGCTCCAAAGCACTTCCCAAAGCCCACCAAAAAAAAAAATGGTCATGGACACTGTTTGGTGATCTGCTGCCCATCTGATCCACCACAGCTTTCTGAATCCTCGCGAAACCACTATATCTGAGAGGTATGCTCAGTAAATCAATGAGATGCACATCAAAAACTGCAACGCCTGCAGCCAGCACTGATCAACAGAAAGGGCCAAATTCTTTTCCATGACAACACGAGACCACCCACTGCACAACAGTAAAATGAACTGAGCTACAAAGTTTTGTCTCATCTGCCACATTCACCTTAACCTCTCACCAACTGACTACCACTTCCTCAAGCATCTTGACAACTTCTTGCAGGGAAAATGCTCCTACAACCAGCAGGATACAGAAAATACTTTCCAAGAGTTCATCCAATTCTGAGGCATGGATTTTTACACTATAGAAATAAACTTCTTTCTCACTGGCAAAAACGTGTTGATTGTAATGGTTCCTATTTTGACTAATCAAGATGTGTTTGAGCCTAGCTATAATGATTTAAAATTTATGGTCTGAAACCATAATTACGTTTGCACCAACCTAATAAATGTACCACTTAACAGTTTTTTGTTACAACAGCCCAAGCAGGTTAAGACGACTGGTATGGAGAACCAAGAATATTCAGAATTAAGTAATTTTCTTCTACAGGACTTCTAGTTAAACATGTATGTACTTCCATCACCTCCTACAACCTCCTAAAATGACAACAAATGAATGCTAAGATTACAAGGACAAAGAGAGAGAAGGCTAGAGCACTTAAAAGCAAGAGATGCCAACAAAATCTGGAAAGCTGGAAAGCAGAGAAGTGGCAAATGACTTAACCAACAAGAGAAAGCTGGAAGCTAAAGTCTGCAGAAGTAGGGGCTGAAAAGGAACAGTTTAACTCTGAGAAACTGGAGGCATCAGGGAACTCTGAGGCCTGGGGGTGACCCCAAGCAGGAAGTTTGCATAAGGAGCAGTTAAGATCCCCACCCTATGGACAGAAGACTGCCCCTCCCAGACCCTGACAGAACTGTTCTGTACTTAAAGAAATTCAACCAGAATAACAGCCTAGGGATACCAGGCCAGGCAGGTTTGGGCACACTGGAAGCCATAAAAGCTGTCTGCCGAAATAAGGAGTTGACCAGTCCCCAGACCACAATGCTCGCATCCATGCTCTTACGTTTCAGGATTCCTTTCCCTAGAAACTGGCCCAAATGGAGAAAAAAGAATCTTCAGCATAATATAAAAGAAAATGTCAAAGCGACAGACTACAAAGGAGAAAAGATAAATAAATCAGAGTGGCAACAGAAGGATCAAACATCCAACTCCTAGGAGTTTCAAAAATAAAAGAAAAATGAGAAAATGGATGAGAGAAAAATGTGTAACAAAATTTCCTAGAACTAAATGATCGGAACTTCCAGAATAAAGGCACCTACTGAGTGTCTGGGGCACAAAATACAATGAATGAGAAAAGGATCTACCATGAAGAGGCACATCAGTATGAAATTTCTCAGCACCACAAACTGAGAAAGCTTTCATGGGGGGGGGGGGAGGGGGATAGCAGGGGGGATGGAGGTAGGTCATGTAAAAGGATTAGGAGTCAAAATAGTACTGAACTCCTCAAAATGAACACTGGAGGACTGGAGGCTATGTGACAATGATGAACTGCCTTCAAAATTTTGAAGAAAAATTATTCCCAGCCAGAAATTTTATACCTAGCAAATACTAGTGAGGACAAAAGTTAAATTTGCTTTCAACTAAATACAGTAACAAAATGGCACACCAAAGACAGAAAAGGGATAAGCTTTTGAAATAACTTTTAACGCAAACTATCAAAACTAGATCCAAAATTCTTAAAATTTCACCAGAACAGTTAACTAAGTTAGAAACAAAAACAATTTACCCTCTCCTGCCTTTTGGGATACAGAAAGTATGCAGACTCACTTGTCCAACCAACCTCAGAGCAGTGTACTGTCGTACAAAACTGATAGAAAAGTAAAGGTACTATTTGTGTTTAAGAAGTATATGTGCAACTTGAAACATCTTTAAATATTCTCAAGATTACTGAATGTCCACAGAGACAGAGACTGGGATGAGGGAGAAGGGCAGGTAACAGAAAAGACCAAAAGCAAGTAAAGAAATGGTGTGTGTTGCGGGTGTGTGTATGTGTGAACAGACCCCCTAGGGACAAAATTTTCTTTTTAAAAATCTAAGGGACGCTCTATTGAGCTTGTGGAAGAGTTTCTTGCATGCTCTCCCTGAAGCCAGCAAGTTTAAAGGGCCTTGACCCTAATTTTTCAAACTCTCTTAATGGTGTCTCAAGTTATTGGCTTGGCCACAGTCTATAAAGTAGTCAAGCCGGAAAAACCTAACCACAATAATCAAAACTTAAAAGCCTGACCTTTAAACTAAATCAAGATTTTTGATCTGAAATACCAGAAAAGACTTGAGTCCCTCAACACATCCAGTAAATAATATAAACCATAAATTCACTTCCATGATGGTAAAGTTTACTTACACACTGAACCAACAGGGTACCAGAGCATACAATCTGCTTAGTACAGAACCTGGTGCAAAATATTAGAGGCTCCTGCTCTTTTTGCTGGCATTACCACTTCTGACTGAAAGAAAGAAAAGGAGCTGTGAAAGAAAAGGAGCTGCTGGGTGGGAACTGGTGGAAAAGGAATTCGGGGAACCAGAGCCACTGGTAGGCAGTACCACTATGAAGAGGGCTTCCCCAGGGGCTCAGTGGTAAAGAATCCGCCTGCAGTGCAGGAGACACAGGTTCAATCCCCGGTCAGGAAGATCCCCTGGAGTAGGAAGTGGCAACCCACTCACAGTACTCTGCTGGGAAATCCCATGAACAGAGGAGCCTGGTGGGCCAAAGTCCATAGGGTCGCAAAAAGTCGAACACAACTGAGCACACGTGCAACACTTCAAAGACAGCAAAGAATGACTCTTAAATATCAACCCCTGTACCCCATTAAAAAACACTGAAAGACATCTGAAATAGATCTTGTAACTAATACAAAGGACCAACTAGACATAACTGAAGTTCATGGATGAAACTGTACTTCTTAGCTCACCTGTACTGCAAAAATCATGTGAATCCACAGCATCTATTAAAATCCTGGTTATCTCAACCTTTCCATATTACATTTAGAATATGTCTATCCTACCCAGTTATATATCAAACAGCTACAGAAAGTGTAATTAAGATACTATGGCCCAGTGGACACTTTCTTGTTTGACTTTCTCCAGAACTTCCTATCAGTTCTACTCAATTTAGCAATTAATCATTTACTGCTTTGTCTCTAATACTGCTATCCTACTTTTTACATTTCTTTTTTATTTTTCTAATGACACAGTAATCTCCTTAATGATAAAACCTGTAACTTAGTTTTCACACGTCTGGGGATTTAGTACATTGCAGATATCACACAGATTGACTAAAGATACTAGCATATTACACAAAAGCAGAGACTAACTGTTCACAACCCTTCTCAGCCAAACAACACACAAAGGATGGAAACGATTTACTGTCACTATGGTAATGATTCTAATGTGTCCCCAGTCCACCATCTCACACCCTAGTGTGTCCAGATGGATAAAGGAAGAAAAGCTGACTCAACAGGAACCAGCATACTGGCTTCAGAAATGAACAGTCCTAGTTTCAACACTTAACTGAACACGGAGACGATCTGTCACTTGATGGCCCTCGTTCCTCCATGAAACCCCAGGCAGAGGGAAGAAAAGACACAGTAGGAAGAGCCTACATCCTCTGCAAACAGAGCAAGATCTCAAAGCCATGAAAAAACTGCATTCATGCAGGCACAAGATAACATTAATGTACTGCCTTCAAATGCTGGAGCACAGTCCTTTACTATGACACTTTGATTTTATCTGCAAATGTTAAAACTTCAGTTCACATGACCCATGAGCCTCAGCAGCAGACTCTGTTAATGGGCCTTAATAACAAAGGGCTTGTGCTCAGAGACCTACCACCCCACAGCTGTGCCACCTGAGAGCCACGCTCAAACGCCTTCAGCACCAACTGCCTCTGCAACAGCGCTGCCAGGCCTCCAGCATCTCAGAGCTGCTGAGATGGTGTTTCCAAAACGCAGTGCTTCATACATGGTAAGGAGTAACAATGCTAAAAATGTTTAAAATGAACAAAGTACATTAATTTTCCGAGATCAGCCTCTAAACATTACATAATTCTAACCCAGAAAGTTACAATCCTCAATTCCCATAGAGGGGCCTCCACAAAACAAGGACTTATTATAACTTCAGATTTTACGAGTGCTCACTTTAGTTATAAAGAAAACTGTGTGTACTATAAAATTCACTGTTCACTGGGGCTTTTAGTAGCCCTAAATGTAAAAAAGATTCAGTAAAAATGTATCTCAGAGCATGATTAAGAAAAAGTTTCTCTCTGATCTAGCACGATAAAAGTTAATTTTTTAGCCACTGCTTTTTTTAATCATGGGTTGCAGAAGTCCAAAATATGATTCAACTCAAACTGACACTTCACTGACATTTCCTACCACCTTTCTCATCTAAAACTCCACCCACTCTCTTCCATGCTTTTAGTCCTGGGAAGGCTCTTAGAAACTGTCCAACCCCACATCTTCATTTTATAATGACAACGATAAAGCCTCTTCCGGCTAGAAACAGAAAAAAACAACAAAAGGTACTGTAGGCACAAAAAAATACAGGGTCTTTCTTTTTCACATTCACAAAAAAGATGCTGCAATTTCATCACATATTCCATTTTAAAAAACTGCAAAACACCAAGAAAAATGATACATGACCAATATTACTTTAAAACTGACCACAAGTAATACACCTCCTAAGGCAAAGCTATGAAATAACAAGATTTATTTCTAACACATTTTACATGCAAATAGATGTCACCTTCATATTAACCTTACTGGGAGCCTACACATTTATGCCAACAATGACCCTACCCAAAAGAGAACTCTCCTCTGAAACTGTCTGTAAGGCTTCTTTTAAATGCCACTAACTAGGCAGTAGCTAATACAAGGCCTGGTACGTAGTAGCATGCAAATAAATGATTATTAAAATAAATAGATTCTGCAGCAATACCTAGTCATTTCAAGACAGATGTGCCTCTGGACATAGAAAAAGATTCAGTCCTAAAGCTGACTAATCAAAGGGATGGTAAAGCTGAGTAGTTTCTGTCCTGAGAAATTTCTGTTTCACAGGAAATAACCGCTGTATTTGAGCAGTCATAGTGAACAACTTATCACTGGCCCACATTTCAATCTTTTAAGTTTCAGGACACAGCAAATGTTTCACATTTCCTAAACAATGCACCCAGTCAGCCACCTGACTCTAAGTGGAATACTAGTATTCTGGCCTAGAGAATCCCCTGGACTATATTGTCCATGGGGTCACAAACAGTTGGATAGGACTGAGCGACTTTCACTTTCAGTGAGGTCAAAGAAATATATTTAACTTGTTTCCCCTTGTGATTCTGACCTGGATGCTTCTGGAGAGAGGTCTATGATATTAAGCTGTATAACTGTCTAGTTTAAAACTTCTGTCTGGAAATATTATGTACACTAATAGTTACTACTGCCATAAAATGCATTATGTCCAGCACTATAAATATCAAATCTTCATTGTTTCTGTTGTCAAATACATGGTATCAATCTTTCCTAAAACTTCCATTGTACCCAAATCTGCTCCTGAACAATTACACTTAACTATTATTTTATCATCTTTTTTAATGGTTGTGGTCATCTTTTTAAAAAAATCCATAAATTCTTTGGTACTCATGCCATCAAGAGGTGAAGTCTAATCCTTCTCCCTTAAATATGGACCTTATGATTTGTTTCTTGAGCAAACATCTGGGCTGAAGAAACACTGCATGACTGCTAAGGCTAGGTCAGGAAAGAGCGTTCTAGCCTGGCTCTCTGTCTCTTGGGACACATGTCTGTTAAACTTTGTGCTACCTGGTAGACCTCACAGAGGGAGAGATGCCTGAGAAACATCAGCATTCCACATCCCAGCCATGTGAGTCTTCCAGATGACTCCAGCTACCATCTGATGACAGCTGCATTAATCTAGTTAGGAACCACCTAGCTGAGTACTGTCGATCTCCAGAAATAATAATAAACGAGTACTGTTTCACACCATTAAGTTTGGAGTGATTATACAATAAAAAAAAAAAAAAAAACAGAATGATGTCCAAAGGAAATCTCAGCATTTTCTTTGGTCCTAGTTCCACTAGTATACGAATAAAGCCTCATTTTTAATTCATCTCTGATAATCTTCCTACCAGTGCCAAATTTAAAAACCAAAACTTTATACTACCTACACCTGTGAACTTTCTTAAATGTTTATATCACTTATCTTATTTACAAATCTATTTAACCTTAGACTCACCTGAATAGTAAATCTTTTCTCAAAAGCCAATCTTTACAAAACATCAATAGAAATTCTATACTTCTATATACTCTAGTAACTAATACAATGTTGATGAGCCAACTCTCCTGTCAATCACCCAGTAACATATACTGATAGAACGTTCTCATGTCCTCATTCCTACAGTTCAGAGACCACATAAGGAAACAGAAGTGGACAAGGCCAAAACCTTCACCATCTACTAATCTCTTATTAAAATGGTCTCCAAAAACCCCTGCAAGTTTTACAACTGCACAACTCCCACATCTTTTGAAGTCAAGCTGGTGCTAATCATAGGATGTTACCTGACAACAAAATGTAATCCAATGCAAGACATGTGCAGAGTGAAACTGCAAATCTTGCAAAAATGCATGATTCCATCAGATCTACGGAAAGCAACACTGAGAAATTCATTAAAACACACACCGCTGACAAATGAAAATTATATACACAGACAAATTAAAAGTTCATAAAAGTTGGAAACAATGACACAACTGTGAACGGAATAATTTTAGTATTTCAATAATTAAGTGCAGCCCTTGGAAAAATCACAATTTTTTTTTTAAATGACTCCATGACAAAATTCAAATGAAGCCAATACAATGTGTGGGCCTTGACTGAATTCTGGTTTGAAAAAACTAAGCTAACTAAGTATACAGACATTTTAAAGACAAGTGGAGAAAAGCCAAGGTAAGAAGGAATCTTTGTTAATTTTCTAAAGTGAGAATGATGGTTGTACAGAAGAAGGTCCATATTCTTAGGTGATGCAAGTCCACCATGTATTTAAAAATTAAAAAAGCACCATGGTGACTGCAACTTCTAAACAGCTCAACAAAGTCATTTATATATACATGTGTATTCTGCAAATTTGGAAAAAATAATTACCAAAACAACAATTACCAAATGGATAAGGTAACTCACTGTTACCTTCTTTCAATTTTTCTGCATATCTGAAAATGTTTACAATAGAATGCTGGTTGGGAAAAAGAATATCCGCCTCACCAAAATTACATCAACATATAGAGTCAAAACCTCCTCAGTGAAGGAAGGTCTCCTCCTACATGAAAAGAAATATGGGGGGAGGGTGGGGGAAGGGAGTATCAAGTGAAGTTATACTGTGGTATCTTTCAATGTTACTAAAACAGTACATTCAAAAAAAAAATCCATACACTAAATTCATTCCTTATTCTAGAGATTGGAACATAGTTCTAAACTAATTTTTATTAAAATGAAGTACTTTATTTTGCTTACTTTTGAAGTTCAGATTAATTTAACAAAAATATGTACTAACATATGTCAAGCACTAGGAATGCAGAGACCACAATGAGCCTGTCTTCAAAGAGATGATCACTCAGCTCCCCTGATGGCACTCACAGGCTCAAACTGAAGGAAGGACAATTTAAAGAGTGGTTCTGCAGGATAATGAGAATGTTTAAGAAACCATTTAGGGATACCGCAAAGAATAATTTGGTGGGCTTTCCCATCATTCCTAACTGATTACGTTTTTATCAGATATATATTTCAAATAGATGTGACATATGGAAATCAAACACTACACATTTCAAAAGAAGTGATTCATAACCAATAACTCAAAAAGTGCGTCACTAAAATGTAAGCTCCTCAAGGGCAAGAATTTTGGTCTCTTTAGTTCACTGATATAGCCCAAGTATCTGGCCCAAAACAAGTCCTCAGTACGTTATATGTTGACTAATAATGAATGAATGAACGAAATGAAGTCAAATTTCTTTTCATGTTCATTTATAGTTAAATTATGGTGAAAATCCTGGTCAATTTACTAGGAGGAAAAAAGTGCTTAAATTTTTATCACAATGTTTCTGACTGTCTTCTCCCTGGGTGAACTCTGACTATAAAATGGAAATGATAAGCTTTAGTCCAAAACCCAAAAGTGTTTCAACACATACAACTCCTTTGAGGCATGGTTGTGAACAAATATTCTGTAAACTCAAGTCAGAAATTATGTCCATATATCTGATGTCATATATATGATATAATATATATTACATATGACACAACACATATGTCATATATTAATGGCTCTGTTCAATATCAAAGTTCAAAACAACTTTTTAAAATAATTATTTGTAGAATCATGCCTCAGTTTTACACAAAGAAATTACACTTCATGTAAGAAGTTTCTAAAGAAAAAACAAACTTCAGTGAAATTTCCTGCTTTACGTGAATGGCTAACTAAAACACCTTCCTAGGGATTTGTTCTTTTTCTATTATTAAAATAATATATACTCACACAGAAGTATATAAAACACTAAAACATATTAAAGAGACATCAAAAGCAATCATTCATAACCCATAAACAAGTACACTGTCTTTTTCTTTCACCACTTATGAAACTTTTATCTTTTAACCTGGTTAAGACCATGAACTGTTTAACACAGAAAAATGCAGTCTTTATTTATCTCAGTGAATTATTGGTCCGTTTATAGGCTTTTCCCAACAGCATTAAGGCATTTGAACTGAACCATCTATCCAAGCTTGTTTGTCCTCGTTAACACTAACAAATACCAACAACTTGGCTGGACAGAGGTTTAAGGATGCTATTTGTAGCCACGGAATCAAGCAACTGGCCAAAACTAGGATGGAATTCACACCCTTAACTGCACTGAACTGGTTCAGTTGCTCCATGTCTAACCCACTACATACATATAGGAAAACTATTCAACTGATATGAAACCCTATATAGTTACTCTGAGCATTCTCTCACCTTAGGGGCTTCACACATGCTGTTCCTTCCACCCAGGAAGCTCTTCTAGACCTTCAGGCCCTGCCCTACATCACACATCTCCCCACCAACTCCTCAGCCTACCCCCTCTTCAGAATCCTGTCCTCCTGTTAAACATTTCTTCTTCCAATAAGCTTTCCTTCTTTGCAAGACTGGGCTATGTGCCTTTGGTGAGGAATCCTTTACTTCGTCTTTCCCTGTATTATCATACTGCACTGTAATGGCCTGTCTTTACCATAGACTAGGCTTCCCTGGTGGCTCAGAGGTTAAAGCATCTGCCTGCAATGCAGGAGACCTGGGTTTGATCCCTGAGTCGGGAAGATCCCCTGGAGAAGGAAATGGCAACCTACTCCAGTATTCTTGCCTGGAGAATCCCATGGAGGGAGGAGCCTGGTAGGCTACAGTCCTTGGGGTCGAAGAGTCAGACACGACTGAGCGACTTCACTCACTCACTCACTCAAGCTCTACCACCATATACCCAAGGTTAGAACCAGCATGTAGCAGAAGCCCCACAAAATCTGCTGAATTAAATGATGAGATACTATTTAATGACACACATGCGCAAACATACAGTGTATACATATTAATATTTAATT
This sequence comes from Cervus canadensis, assembly GCF_019320065.1. NCBI lineage: Eukaryota > Metazoa > Chordata > Mammalia > Artiodactyla > Cervidae > Cervus > Cervus canadensis. Next base: position 58,654,814 of record NC_057397.1, on the reverse strand, counting down.
GCATATGTGCATACACACACACACACTAAAAGGTGTGGCATGTGTGTATATATATACTAACAGGTATGTGTGTATCAGAAAAATAAGTTACTTCCCATGCCCATTCCAAAAAGAAAATAAAAAGCAATAAAGCTGAATTACTGTAGCGTCTAGTTTGCCACTTCACTACTCATCTGAGCATGCTAGCACTCAATTCCCTCAGTTGTAAAATATGAAAATCCTAAAATCCTCCTTGATGTAAAATTTTGAACATCTCAAAAATGACTTTCTACTCAGCAAAGTCAAGTAGACTTGTAATCTACTCAAGTCAAAAGGGAGGATCAATTATTACAGCCTACCATACAGCATGATAACAGGTACCCTAGAAAACAGAAGATAAATTCCCACTGAGCACTTAAAAGGCAGCAGGACTGCTCAAACAGCCTCCGCAAAGAGAAAAGCCTCAACCCACCACAAACAAAAGGTGAGCAAACACTCCCAAGCCCAGGAGGTATAAGCTGTCAATGAGCTTTTGCTTTATCACACTTTATTTCAAGTAAGTTTTTGCTACCCAGAACCTTCCCCCATTAAATTTATATGGAAAGTATAACGAAAAGATAACATAATTTTATACTAATTAAATTCACTCAGGTCAAATCAAATACATGAGCCCCATCAGTTAAAAAATTGAGGGGAATAAAAGAACAAAACAGAAGAGTTGGGTTGACTTTGAAGAGATCAACTCCAGTTAAACAAACAAGGTGTTCAGAGTTTAGAATGTCCACTGCTTCTAAATAGAGGCTTCCCAGGTGGCTCAGTGGGTAAAGAATCCACCTGCAATGCAATGCAGGAGACACGGGTTCGATCCCTGGGTTGGGAAGCTTCCCTGGAGGAAGGAATGGCAACCCACTCCAGTATTCTTTTTTTTTTTTTTTCCCACTCCAGTATTCTTGCCTGGAGAATCCCATGGACAGAGGAGCCTGGCAGGCCAGAGTCAAAAAGGGTCAGACACGACCCAGGGTAACAAAGGGTCAGACACGACTGAAACCACTGAGCACTGCTTCTAGATACCCATTAGAATGAGTACAAACAGAACAGAAGGTCTGAGGCAGGAAATGAAAATCAAATCTTAGAAGAGCAAAGCTGACCAATACACATTAAATACAATTCATAAAACAGCATCTAAAGGCCAACAACCACACAGACTCAGAGATGAACTTTCAGATGTCACATACATCCATCCCCTCATCTTACAAATGAGTAAACTAAAACTCACTGCAAGGAAATGACTTGCCCAAGATTACATGACTGATAATAGAAGAACCAAATGTCTCCTGACTCCAAATTTAGTGTCTTCACAATTTTCAGAGCTCCTTCCCCATCAGGGCCTGCCTATCAAACACAAAGTCTTTCAGAGACACGTAACACTGTAAGAACTGTAATACTTCATAATGAATGTCATTATCACAAAACAAACCTTCTGAAAACAGATAAAAATTAGAAAACTTAAAAGATTAAGCACATACGTCCTAATTCAGAAATGCATTTTTGATTATTTCATCTCACCTTGGGGTCTTAAATCCCGTATGAAATGCAAAACCTGTGAAACTGATGGGAGTATCTAGAACCATAAATCATCTTAAAATATTCATTGGCAGTGTACTACATGAAATTTTCATTTTAAATGACAGTAACAATGAAAGCATCAGAGAACACCAGGTTGCATTTCGAAGTTTCTCTGTGCTCCGACCCTGCTCTCCTGGCAGCATTCAAGACAGCCACTTCAGCACTCTTGCCTGGGAAATGTCACGGACAGAGGAGCCTGGAGGGCTACAGTCCATGGAGTGGCAGAGAGTCAGACACAACTTAGCGACTAAGCAATAGCGTCAAGCCCAGCCTATGTAGGCACAAACAGAAGGGAGCACAGACTCCCCACATAAGCTCTTCAAGCATCCCCTAGACCCTCCCTGCCACTTTCCAATATCTCTTCCACAACTAAATCAAAGCACCAGAAACTTGTTTTCACACCCCAACGGGCCATTATCCTCTTATGTTTTTATCACCAGACAGATCTTTTGCAAACAAAAAGCAAAGGAACAACAACTGAACAACAACAACAAAAAACCCACTGTCTGTATGTAAACTGTTCTCAAAACGATTGACAGTTCTGGACTACTATCAAAACTCTGATTATCAGTATCAAATACAGACATCTATGATGAACCTCTGGTTGCTACCGGCATCTTTAATGACTATAAATGAAAACTCTTTAGGCTCAAGAGAATGGAGGTTAAGAGGATGAACCAGTACCCACACCCTGAAACCTTGTCTTCAAAGCCTTTGGCAACTACCAGGTTTAATCATCAGATCCTTCTTCTCTGTCACTTACAGTCTCCCTTAGCACTTAATTCTTTATTTACATACCTGTTTCCCGAATTAAACTGAAAGCTCCAAGAGGGCAGAGGCCATCATCTTTGCATCACAACGTACATAATTTAGTTGACAAAATAGTCATTGAATTGAGCAAAAGAGTAAAATTTTCCCACTTTGCCTCTTTATTTTTTTCATTTATCAACAAAATTTAAGTAAAAGAAACCATGGACAACCACAGACCCACAGTACTTTCTTCCTCTGAGCCATTCTACAATACATAAATCCTTTTCCCTACCACAATCCTAAGAGCACAGAAACTGGAGCAGAAAAGTCCTAAATAATCTGGTCCAATTCTCTCATTTTACAAATGAGAGTTACAGCATTTATTCATGGTCACACAGCCAATTAGTATCAGACATACACGAAAACCAACAAATCCCCAACCGCTTCCTCCAATATATATATCCAATATATATTTATATTGTATCAAAAATAGACTGATTGCCTACTGTGTGTGTCTGTGTGTGTCAGCCACTCAATCATGTCGACTCTTTGCAACCCCAGGGACCGCAGCCCTCCAGGCTCCTCTGTCCATTGGATTCTTTAGGCAAGAATACTGAAGTAGCCATTCCCTTCTCCAGGCAATCTTCCCAACCCAGGGACAGAAACAAAGTCTCCTGCACAGCAGGCAAACTCTTTACCGTCTGAGCCACCAGAGAAGCCCTGATCACCTACTATATATCCCACCAATTCAAACTCATCTAAGAACACCAAGTTTTCTTTACGTTTGTGTCTCCTAATCTATGTTTTCTTAACAAAGACTTTTCAAAAGTGCATATGCAGAAAATACATCTTTCCATTTCTAGTACATTGACAAGGATGTGAAAAATACTTGGCACAATCAAGATGTTACCACTGGGAGAAGCTGGGTTATGAGTACGGGTCCTTTTCTGCATTATTTTTGCCACTACTTGTGAGTCTATAATTATTTCAAAGTAAAAAGTTAAAAATAAACAAACATGGCCCACCTACCTGATGCCACTGCAGGACCCACTAACCTATCACTTCACCCTTCTCCAAACTTTCCCAAAAGAGCTAGAAAAAGTTCTAACTTCTTCTCAATCCAAATTCCAGAAAGGGTTGGTGCAGCTACCCCAAGCCTAGCACAACATTTGAGAAGCACACAAACATTTACTGAACAAGGGAAATTCACCTAACATTTTCTCAAGTCTGTGCCGGCAACACACAGCAAATCCTGACACAGGTCAAACTCTCCTGCCAGTCTTTCATGGTTTGCTGCTTGCCTGTGGGTCAGCGTCAGCCCCCTAACCAAGACTGTAAGCCTATGAGCACTGACACACGTTTCGAAAAAGCTATCCTCTCAGCGTCTCACAGTTCTGGGGAAGACCTGATTTTTATGTAACTTATTTCAAATTTTTAAAATTTCATTTGTAAAAACAGAAAAACAAACAAAAATTACTCTAGCCTCAGACAGATGGCTAGAGAACCTATAGTCTGATGGGGAAAGGATGGCTGGGGGCAGTGAGGAACTGGCAAGTTTGGCCCTATTTGCTGTCATTGTTGTTGTTCAGTTGCCAAGTCGTGTCCGACTCTGCGACCCCACGGACTGCAGCACGCTAGGCTTCCTTCTCCTTCACTACCTCCTAAAGTATGCTCAAATTCATGTCTATTGAGCTGATGATGCTATCTAATCATCTCATCTTCTGCCAGCCTCTTCTCCTTTTGCCTTCAATCTTTCCCAGCATCAGGGTCTTTTTCAAGGAGTATTCTCTCCACATAGGTGGCCGAAGTATTAAGAGTTTCAGCTTCAGCATCAGTCCTTCCAATGAATTTTTAGGGTTGATTTCCTTTAGGACTGACTGGTTTCGCTGTCATTGATTAATTTTAAAACAAAGAAATGTGGGTAAGAGCCTTTTATACCAGGGTCTTCACACTTTTTTGTTCCTGATGATGGCAGTCCATTTAGACACTATGAGAAACACTGCTTTAAATCAAAAAACCTCAAAAAAAAAAAACAAAAAAACCTCTTAGTCAGAAAAGGCTACCATAGTAAATGTTTTTACTACAATCTGGTTAGGTTATATTACTTACAAAACTTTAACACTATTGCCACAAAGACTTTCCATTAAAAAAAAGATTTAAAATCTATCATCCTCAAAAATAAATGCTATCACCCCTCAAGAATGTCCTTGAATTTACCAAAAAAAAAAAAAAAGACTGAATCTTCATGTCAACTGAAAGCTTTTTACATTTCCAGAGACTTCTGAGGAGTCAAGAGACTCTGGAGAAGAAAAGCAAAAGACCAACTGGCCTAGAATCCCTGCCATTCCAGAGTTTTATGAAACCAAAATCATTCTGGATGGTAAGGGGAGGCTGCTAATCACACACTGACTCCTGTCTCTGGAATCAGGTGTTGTATTTCTTTTTCAGTATCTCTCTGCTCTCCAAAGTGGCAGAAAGATGAGCAACTGCCAACAAAATCAGTCCCCACGTCATCTCTGACCTGCAGACCATGGGCCATCAACCTCCCCTATAGAAGACAGCCATTCCTGGTTCTGTGTCCCCTCAGCAGTGACAGAAACCTAACAGAAAATCAGTAGAAACATGCAGCAGCAATTTGTATTCATCCCTGCTGGCAACTGCAGGAAGCAAAGGAAAAGTAGTTCCTATACTCTCTCAAAGAACAACCATAGCAACTGTCCACAGCATCCAAGGACTCCCTCACTGTCCACAGCATCCAAGGACTCCCTCCCCCTCAATATTCTTGATCTATAATCACCACAATACCTGATAAGCAGAAAAATGCAGTTACTTAAGGAAAACACCCAGGGACTTCTCAAAGATGAAATTTAAAAATGAAGAAGTTTAAAATGAAGTTTAAAAACTACTAAAAATAGAAGCATACGAAGAAAATGAATGTTTAAACTAGATTTGCACACACACACACACACACACACACACACACACACACACATCACCTGTCTGGTGCTTTCCTTAAAGTTTCCATATGCAGATGATGACACAGAGCAACAACTGGACTAGTTTAAATTCCCTTTGGACAGGAAGCAAAGTCACTCCCACAACATAAGAATATAGACAATGAACTACACAAGTTCATATACTCCTCCCCTCAAAGCTTTTCATATAAAACCCTGTTTTCATCACTGAGACATCAAAATAACCCTACCATATTGTCTCTGCTCTTTTGACATACTTCATCAAGTTAACTTCCCGATATCAAATTTGGCTCTTTTTAAAAGCTTACAAAAATCCATCATCCTCCACTTTTCACATCACAGCAGCAGGCTGTTTCTCCACAGGAAAACACTCAGGTGAACCTCCATCAGGCCTCTGAGAAAGTCTCAGAGCAGGTCATAAAGACCATCAGCCCTGGAGTTCCAGGTTCTCTCAAACTGGTATCTGAGTTCACGTAAAGAGCTACACTGCCTTGTCATATCAATTCTGGAATGGCATATTCATGCTGGGGCAGAGCCAGTTTCTTGACATGGTAGTTTCTCAACACTTTTCCTTCTGTACTAAAAAAAATGGGGCCTGAACTGATGAGAAAGGAAATAAAATTCTATCTATTCATTCAATTCACAGTGCTCCCTACACTGGACACTGTCATAATCTTTATAAGTAGTGATCTAGAATACCACTATTACTAATGAAATTCCAAACCATATAATCTCTTTTACATGTGTGTGTATACATATACACACACATATATATTTTAACATGAAAATTTTCTAAGAAGAAAAATGTACACTTGAGTAGTTTTTTCCTATGAAAAACAACATAACATTTTGGAGTCAAGAAAAATTTCAAATACATAAAATTACATGCAGCATGATCACAACTGTATTTTAAAAGAAAAATCCATGTATAGGAAAAAAGAGACCCGAAAGTCACCAAAATACTACCAGTGATGGCACCCTTGCTAGACTTTATAAACTGACTATGCTTTCTAAAGCTTCTGTGAGAATGCTTTTTATTTTTTTATATAAATTTATTTATTTTAATTGGAGGCTAACTACTTTACAATATTGTAGTGAGAATGCTTTCTAATAGTAAGGAATTTTTTAAAACTATTAACAGTCAAAAACTTGAAAACAGCTCAAATTTCCATCAGCTAGAAAACAGCTGACAATATAATAGTGATTATCCAAACAATGAAATACTACTACCATAATTAATGCGGCATCTGGTCCCATCATTTTACGGCAAATAGATGGGGAATAAATGGAAACAGTGAGACTTTATTTTCTTGGGCTCCAAAATCACTGTGGACAGTGACTACAGCCATGAAACTAAAAGACACTTGCTCCTTGGAAGGAAAGCTATGACAAACCTAGATAGTGTATTGAAAAGCAGAGACATCACTTTGCCAACAAAGGTCTGTACAGTCAAAGCTGTGGTTTTTCCAGTAGTCATGAAATGGATGTGAGTGGAACCATAAAGAAGGCTGAGCACCAAAGAATTGATGCTTTCAAACTGTGGTCCTGGAGAAGACTCTTGAGTCCCTTGGACTGAAAGAAGATCAAACCAGTCAATGCTAAAGGAAATCAGTCCTGAATATTCACTGGAAGGACTGATGGTGAAGCTGAAGCTCCAATACTTTGGCCACCTGATGTGAAGAGCCGACTCATTGGAAAAGACTCTGATGCTGGGAAAAATTAAAGGCAGGAGAAGGGAATGACAGAGGATGAGACGGTTGGATGGCATTACTGACTCAATGGATATGCGTTTGAGCCAACTTCAGGAGATAATGAAGACAGGGAGGCCTGGAGTGATGCAGTCCATGGGGTCCCAGTCAGACACGACTTGGTGACTAAACAACAACCATAATTAACAAAAGAAAAAAACCTGTTACATGTGCTAAGGAAAAGTCACCAGACACATGATCCATTTTCCATGAAATTCTAAAAAAGGCAAAATTACAGTGAAAGAAGAATAGCTGTTTTCAGGAGCGTGGTGGCAAGAAGGGGCTCAGAAAGCAAAAGGGCACCAGGGAACTTCTGGGATCATGAAGATGTTCTGTTATCTTGATTGTAATCATGGTTACACAACTACACACATTTGTCAAAACTCAAACCGTACACTAAAAATGGGTGAATTTTACTGTATGTAAGTTAAACTCCAATAAAGCTGAGTTACAAACTAAATAATAGAGAAAGTTGAAAACATTTTATTAAGGTCAATGATACCATTGGAAACTGAACAAATAACATTACTTTTGCTGTTTAGGCTTATATTTTTATTTACATGTGAAGTAACATTAATTTGTAATGCTTTATTCAATATCCTGACAAAAATGAGGATATCAGAAACCACAGTTACCTAAGGATTTATCATATTTCTCATTTTGAAGGGGTTTATTACCACTATAGTGATCTTATCAACAAAGTAATATAGAATATGATCTCACTACAGAATAATTTCTAATAGCCAAATTCAATTTACCAGTAGTCTTACCTCTATGAAAGTGTTAGTCGCTGAGTTATGTCCAACTCTTTGTGACCTCATGGACTGTAGCACACCAGGCTCCTCTGCCCATGGCATTCTTCAGGCAAGAATACTGGAGTGGGTTGCCATGCCCTTCTCCAGATCTTCCCGATTCAGGGATAGAACCGGGATCTCCCACATCATGGGCAGATTCTTTACCATCTGAGCCACCAGGGAAGTCTTACCTCTATATTAAGTTAGAAGAATGTTGTAAACTTTTCACATGACTTATGCCTCAATGTGCCCCACATAAGGTCACTTGGAACTCTGTCTTTCCATCATTATTACAAGCAACTTGCTGATCAAATGTTATCACACTAGAGGTTAAAGACGTGACAACATCTGTCAGGAATATTTCCAATGTAATGTTGCCTATCCATCTAAGGCTATTATCCAAACAAATTTCTCTTAAGAATGTCAAATTTTATAACACGTTAAAATTTAGTTTTATTATGTAAAATTGCAAAACGGTCAATCATCAAAAATAAGCTTTCATGTAACAACAGGAAAAATCTAAACAGACTGAACTCTGAGACTAAGATAATTTTTTAAAGCTTTCAACTTTGAGATATATAATGAAGGTATATCAAATAAATGATCTGAGGGAAAGGAATAAAGAGGGAAGAGACTTGAAATCAGATTGGCCATGAGCAGGTAACTGTTGAAATTGGGTGCTCACTATACTATCCTTTTTACTTTTATATATGCTTTAAAGTTTCCATAATAAAAACCTTTAAAATAATTTTCAAAATAAAACTTAAAAACCAATTATAAAAACAAATCAACATTTCAAAATTACAGTGAGCCAGGAGGCAAACTGTTGTCATTTGTTCAGAATGCCAAGGTGCCAAAATGACAGAAACAGACTATAATTAGAATTTGTTTTCTTAACTAGAAATACAGTTGGCCCTGTGTCTCCAAGGGGTACTGGTTCCAAGAGCCCCGGCGGGTACCAAAACCCTCGGTTGCTTAAACCCCTTTATGAAATAACTAGTACAAATAGTTGGCACTTGGTATCTGTGGATATGAAACCCGTGGACCAAGGGCCTAGTATATGTATGATGAAAATGGGGCACAAAGACATAAGTACATTCTCCTATAACATAAAATTACTCCCCTCAATACACTCTGCAAGATCTACTTACGTGTAATTTGACACAGTCCTCTGTGACTAAACTTTCCTTTAGAGACTATTTCCTAAATAATGTTAATTGTTAAGGAAAAATCCTGACCTTTCTAAAGTTCATCCCATTATTCCTAGTTGTACTCCTGTGTACTATGTAATTGCCTTCCCAAGTATCTGTTTACTCCTAGACCTACAATTTAGTCACTGATTTTTTGATTTATAAAACTGATCTTCCCTTGTTTGTTTTCATTTTCAATTTTTTGTTTGCCTATTCCATACCCTGTCTTTAATCTTACTTTCCTTAAACAACTTAATCATTTTAGTGAGGCTTGCCTGGACTTTCCCAGTAAAGTCACCCTAGTATTATTGTTTCTAGGTAACTATCTCAATAATCAAATAGTCAGATTTCCCACTGGTTTGGTGACGTGATGCTCTATTCCACCCTAACACTGTGTTTTTTTGGTGTAGCACAATGAAACTTTAAGCAGCTTTCAACTATTATAACCTCTACCCACCACAATCTTTGTTCAGCTCCACATAACCCCAGGCCTCTTTTCTGGATCCTACTGAAGGGATGAGGATATGCCTGAGTCTTTAAAACCCAACAGTTCCTAATAAAAATAAGATGCACTTACTAAACGCCAGGTATTGTGCAAAAAGCTCTGTGTCAACCCTGCCCAACAGAATCTGCAGTGATCATGGCACTGTTCTGTATCTGCACTGTTCAATACCATGCCACTAGCTACATGTGGGTATGACAGCACTTGAAATGTGGTTACTGTTATTATGGAACTGACTTGTTAATTTTATTTCAACTAATTTCAATTTAAGTCAGTCATGTCTTGAGACTAACTTACATTGCTTGAATTTTTCATAAACTTCCCTTTAGTTTTACATCTGTATATCAAGATGATCTATGATAAGAGTTTCTCAACCCCACCACAACTGACATCATGGACAGGTTCATACTTTACTGTGGGGCTGTCCTGTGCATCGCAGGGTATTGAGCACCACCTCTGATGTCTACCCAAACAGAGGCCAGTAACAATGCCCCAACTAGGAAAATCAAAAAATGTCTCCAAACACGGCCAAACATCCCCAGAGGGACAAAAACTACACCCAATTGAGAACCACTGGTCTAGGACTAACAGTCTGGATTCTACACTCAATGCTAAGGATATTCTAGTGCAATTCCTCTAGTTTCTGTTTTTCTATTTGGAAACCAGACAAAATGTAAAAGCAATAAAAAAGTAACTATCTCTTCATAATATTTTCCACAGAACCTATATTATAATACTGTGCTTTCCCACCTACTATCTCAACTACTCTTCACCAACCAGGGTACTATACCTGATTTGGAAACTGAGTGTGCAGGGGGTGGGGAGGAGTGACAGGGAGTGAGACTGTAAGTGCTTCAACGACTCACCTCCCACAACATGGTTAATAACTAGCAGGGCTGAGACAAACCAAATTTAGGAATTCTTCATTTTAAACTTCTATCTACACTACCTTACTCTATAGCGTTATAGCATTCAAAGCAGGAGCTCCTTGTAAAAAAACCTTTTTGATATGACAGTCTCAATCCAGATTGTTTCTGGTCACACAGCACATTATAATGCCTAAGAGCAAAGCTCACAGGAAAATTCCACATCCAGACCAACAACGTGAACTGGTTTGCAATGTAGCCAACCTGCATCCCAAAGAGTAATTCAAGACAGGGACTAGTTTCAGGGACACACATCACCTTAAAAGGCCTCTCCTAACCTAGTACTAGGAAAGCATTAAGAGGTTCCGTGGTCTGACAAAAGGCCTAAATCAATTTGAAGCACAGGAGGGAGGAGTTGAGGAGAAGGGGAAATCAAAACTCTAAGACAGGTGGCTGCACAAAGGCTGGGACACCTCAGAAAGCAGAGATTTCCTAGAATATAGGACATGTGGGACAGTGAAGAGACCTGGACTTCAAAAATCAGAAGACCCATCATGTGGGCCTCATCTGTCAGTACCCTGGATAAATCCCGTAAACTCAGACCGGTTTTCCAGCGCATCTGTGAAAAGACCAGTCTACTGACTTCTTCGGCACTTTCCAGGGTTTGGGGAGATGCACTTCCAGGTCTCCTCTCAATCTCAAAACGCAGCACCATGTTCTTGGTATGGTTTTTACTACTGCTATTTCTTGAGATGTTTTAAGCAGGAACATAGCACTAACTCAAGGAATTCACTAGAAAGAAAATCAAAACGTCACACAAGTATCTGAGCACTGAGTAGTTTCAATTCCAAACAAAGAATATTTGCTGAGGGGCCAGCTCTCTGCACCAGGGACCTTGTAATCACACTGGAAATCCATAACCAACATTCCAGGCTCTCGGAATGCCCAGCCATCCCCACCTGTATTCAACTACTGCATTATTTGGTCTCCCAGGGCCAATAATTAAAGATTTTAACCCATTATACCAAGACTGTCACAGAAATGCATGTGTGCGTGCTTAATCATGTCCAACTCTTTTGCAACCCCATGGACTGTAGCCCATCAGGCTCCTCTGTCCATGGGATTTCCCAGGCAAGAACACTGGAGTGAGTTGTCATTTCCTTCTCCAGAGGATCTTCCCAATCCAGGGATCGAATTCATGTCTCCTGCATTGGCAGGAAGATTCTTTACTGCTGGGAAACCCATCACAGAAATAACAAGTATAAAAACACAGAGGAATCGCACTCCAGTATTCCTGCCTGGGAAATCCATAGATAGAGAGAGACTAGTGAGCTACAGTCCATGGAGTGGCAAAGAGTCAGACTTGACTTTAGAGACTCAACAACAATTTTCAGCTTTAGCTTTTTTGCCTCCACATTACCCTGTTAGTATCATTCTGCCTTCTGTTTACCATTTGTTTTGTTTTACCTGCTTCTTTTATTCCTCCTGCTAAAAAAGAAAAGAAAAAAAAAACACAAAGGGAAAAAGTTTTTTTTTAATACTGAGTACATTTTAAATGCTGACATCACATTTCTACACTAAACAAAATATATGACTTTTAATAGGATGCAGCCATTTTAAATAGAAAACTTTATTTGTATAGGAAAATATTGGTGTTTTGAGGCGTTTTATTTGACTAAGCAATTTATTTTCAATACCATGCTGCCAGTCCAATCTTATTGCTTTTCGGGTAAATACTAAAGTCTATGTATTTATAGATTTTTTTTCACGGAAACTGTCAATTATCATTTCAGTTGTGACTATCTTTTCTATTACCAAAACTTTCTTTAAACCTTGGTAGATTTTTATCTAAAGGCAAAAGTTTTCTGGGCTCACGCTAGTTAAAAGGTTCCAGAAAAAGAGTCTTGTGTGGAAAAAGATTTCCCTTAAGCAATGCAATGCAGCAATGGGTTGATCTATTATTTTGCAACTAGGTATGTAAACAGGATCATCTTCTGAAGGGGAGACACACAACAGCTCCACAAGTCAACTACTTCAAAACTGGAAAGCATGACTATCTCAAATGCTGCTTTCATAAAATAGACCAGACATTTTACTGCTACTAGATACAACTACAGGTTCCTAAAATTTTACCTACAGCTATTTTTTTTAATATCTACATACATTCTTGATGCACATATTTTACAATCTCATTTTCGGATCCACTTGTCTTTATTTCTAATGAAAACTGAAGATGATCCAAAGTCTTAATATTTTATACTGAGAGTACAGGAGTCAAAGCTGATTATTTGTTTTCACCAAGAATGAAAAAAGAAAAGGTAGCTTTAAAAACAATACATGTAAATTTCTAGACTAGTTGAAAAAGGAATGCTCAAAAATTATTCACAGTGCCTAACATAACTGCAAAATAGGTTTTGGCATGCATGATCAATTGAGTAAGTTAGTTAGGATTCCTGGTATATAAAGTTAGGACTAGTATGAAAAATACACCGTACTTCTCTCCTGGTGCGATGTAACAAGTTGCCCTATAAGCACGACCAACTGGGCTCTATTAATGACAGACAGTACAGCTATCCTCACTACTAGCCTGGTTCTAAAATTTACCCCCAAAAAAACCTTATGTAAAAGTCTTAACCGAAGATTTGTAATGAAATAAAATCGGAGTAAGACTGCATTATAAAATGAATGACTTAAAAGGTATTTTCGTACTTAAAAAACTATGTGACCACTCCAAACGATTAGTATTTTAAGAAAGTATTCCAAAAGTTTTACAAACACGTTAAATACAATATGGCTACAACAGCAAAGATTAGACAAATCCGAACCCAATGCCAGAAACCAAACCTCCAGCTTCCCGGATTGAAAGGCTGTCCGCCCCACCTGAGGCGGTTAGATACCCCGAGACAGAGGCCAGTATCTCAGCAGCAACTTAGGCCTCCTCCTCCCTCGGGGAAGCGCATGACAAACAGGGCTTCATGCAATTTATGTCACCCGGTCACTTAGCAAAAATCATATCTAAGTTCTAAACTTGGGCCCTGACGGCCTTCCATATTTATGAGGAATAGAGAGCAGCTAGTGTTGGGATAGAAACTTAAAATGCCCACTTTCTGACCCTGTAAAACATTTAGCCCATCATTAGATCTGAGTCCTAGATTCTCAGCCTTGCCTAATGGAGGCTTCCCTCAACCTCCTCGGAATCTGTTTTGCAACAGTGAAGGAACTTTTCCTGCTTTATCTCAGTTCCCTGAGAGCATGCGGCCTTGCAACTCAATATTCTAAACTGGCAGGGAACGGTGGAGGAGGGAAGGGGAGGAATCCGGAGCCAAAACAGCCTCCTTATGAAAGACCAAAAAAAAAAAAAAAAAAAATCATAATTCCTCCTCCGCCTATAGCAAAACCCATCCCAGAAATTTACAGCGTGTTAAGAAAAGCAGCACTGCGAACTGCAAACGTAAGAGTTTTCCTTTGAGTCTACGCACGGTTTTCAGCTGTCAAATTACAACTCAGGAAAACACTATCATTAGAATAAAAAAAGGAAACAAAAAAGCTCGCACCACAGGGACTGGGAAGCAGGAGCTGCCAGCACCGTTTCGAGAGAAAACAGAGCAAAGGGAACCCAATCCACTCCCCTCCCCCCGCCCCAAACCCTCGCCTAAATTCATCCCCTCCCCGGACCGGCAAACCTCACTGCAGGGGCTCAAATTTAATAATAATAACAATAATCATGGCGCTTCCTCCCTCCCGCCACCCCACCCGCGATCTGCCGGGATTCAGCTTCTCCCACCCGGGCCCCCCGACCCCACCCCGCCCCGCCCCGCCTCCCCTCCCCCCGGGAGCTCCAGGCCCCCGCCGGTCCGACCACCCCACCAGACAGAGCTCCCGGAGGCCCGGGCGAGCCCAGCCTACCCCGGGGCCCCTAGCCCGGCTTCTCCGCTTCCCTCTCTCTCTTTTTTTTTTTTTAAACCTCCACCATCCCCCATCCGCATTGTCTGTCTCAATTCAACTTTGACTAATATGGATTCCTTGGGCCTGGCCCGGGCGGAGATGAACCTCCCCCCACCGGGAGCTGGATACCCACCCGCCGCCCCCACCTCCTCCCCAGCCCGCGCGTCTCCACCGAGTTCAACGCGGCTCCTCCATGGAGGCGGGGGGACCGGGGGGCGTTGGAGGGTGCAGTGCGCTTCCCCTTCCACAGCTCGCTTCCCCCGACACCCCTCCGACCCCGCGGCCTCTGCCCTCGGGACCAGAAGTTTGCCCCGGAAGGGGCCTAGCCGGGGGGCAGTGAGGACCCCCGCCCTGCCCACCGCCCGCCGGCCGGCGCGTAAACACCGGCCGCCCGGCCGGCTCGGCCCCGTGGGGGAGGGGAGGGCGGGGAGGCGCCCCTCCCCCCGCCGCCCGCTGGCCCGCCCGCCCGCCGGCCCTATTACCTGTCATTGAGCTGGTCCTCAGTGCCCGGCAGCGGGTGAACCACGAAATGGATGGACGTCATGGTGCTTCCTTCTCGTCGTCCTCCCGAGGACGGCCCCCTCCCGCTCGGCTCCCCCCACCCCCGAACCCCTTCCCCTCGTCAAAACCCACAGCCACAGCCGCCGCCTCCTCCCGGTCCCCAAATGAGAGAAGCAAATGCGCAGGGGCCGCCGCCGCCTCCCTGCCGGGCGTGTGTCCGCGGCGCGGCGGTCCGGCGGGGCGGGCAGGAGGGCGGATCAACACGCCACCCCGCTCCCTCAGCGACAGCGCGGAGTGCGAGGCCGGCGGCCGGGACCCGGGGCGCGTCGCCACCGCCGCCGCCACCGGCAGCCGGACGTCGGGAGAGAGGGGCCCGACTGAGGAGGGGAGGGGGACGGGCTGCGGGCTGTGGGGCCGGTGTGTGGTCCCGGCGGCGGACGGGGTCCGGGCTAGGGAGGTGGGGAGGGAAATGAGCCCGCTCGGCGCGTCACTGGCGAGAAGAAGCCGCCGCCGCCACCACCAGCGCCGCCGCCGCCATCTTCACTTCTGCCCCAGTTTCTCCGTCTCGCAGGCTCCGCTCCCGAGCGGCGGGGGAGGGGCGAACGGGAGGAGGAGGAGGAGGGAGGGAGGAGACCGGCGGGCGGGGAGCACGGCCGCGAGGGGGCGGGGCTCCGGGAAACGGGCGGCGAGGCCCTGCCGATTGGGCGGCTTAGCCACGGCGATGTAAGGCGCGTGCCGATTGGGCCGTTCGGCTCCCGAGCCCGGCCCCCCCCGGGGGGGTGGGCTCGCTCCCGAGTGAGTGTTCCGGAGAGCACGTGTTCGGGACAGATGAGGCGGAGGGGCGAGCCGGCTGGGGCGGGGAGTCCGGGAGGAAGGCTGTGTGTGTGTCCCCGGCGCGGTGGTGGTGGGAGGGAAGAGGGGCTCCTCCGGTCTCGCGCTCTGATTTCCCTTGGGGCAGCCCTAATTATTTTGCGGACCCTTAGGGGTTTTCTGTTGTTGTTTCTCGTCCTTCACATCCGCAGTTATATTTAAAGTGGAAGTGTAGAAATCTGTTAAGGGGCAAGAAACGCACAGCGTTTTATTGGAGAAGTAAGGTAGTTATGTAAGGGCCTTTCCAGAAGGTCCAATCGTAAGATTATAGAGCTGACTTTGCAGCAACTTCTTTTTATCACCCTGATTTCCTCAATCCCACCCCTCTCCCCCCCCTCCTCGCAACCACCACCATCACGTATCCACACAAAGACAAAATGTGGAAATTTCCACCAATTTCCTGATTTAAATGACTCATGAATTTTTAATTCTTTTAAATGAAAGATGAAATATCTATTTCATTGAAGATGTTTCGTTCTTCAGCTTATGATCAGTGGGATCATAAGGGCTAATTCTTGAATAGATTTGCTTTTTTCTAGGGAACCAGTTAATAGATCTTTTTTTTTTTTTTTCTCAAAGGCTTCTCTGGCCCTTTCAAAAAATCAAGTACCTCTTTCAACAGAAAAAAAGTGAAACCATGAAGCCTCTTTTTCCAGTATGTTCGGTTAAATTAAGGGTCCTGTGAAACGTTCTTAATTTTAAATATCATTTTTCTTCTGTTAGTGCATTACACATATGCACTTGCTTAGGAAGTTCTTTTGAACAAAATATATGACTATTTATAAATCAGGATAGAGTAGGTACCCCTTGAGACAGATAATAGAACACTTTTGTAGGTCACCAGCTCCAAAATGGCCCAGATTAGACTAAAAAGTGATTTCAAGGCCACTATTTATTAGAAATTAGTGGGAGCCACAGGGAAGCAGAGTAAACCAATGGACACCATTAGTTTTGGAGCCAGAGGGACTTGAATTTGTGCCTTTTCTAATAATTATTAATTGTGTGGACTTGATTATATCATTCAACCAATCATAGCATCTTTTTTTCTTCATTTGTGAAATATTCCGTAGTAATAGATCTACGTAGGGTTTTGGTGAGGCCTAAATAAGACTGTATGTCAAATACCTAGAGCACTTCATAACAGTAATGTCAGCAAGCCGAAGTTTTTATTTGTCAAGTTGCTCACTATGTGCCACTTGACAAATATACAACTTCACTACATACCACTTTATACACTTATGTCTTTTATTACTCAAATTACATTATGGAGTAAATAATATTATCCCCATTATATAGATGAGGATACTGAGGCTCAAATACCTTATAAGTGCTGAAATTGAGACCTAATAATTCCAGGTCATCTAAGTCTGATTCCATTGCTCTTTCCACTATACCACAACTGCCATCTACTTAATAATTTAGAAGGAACAGATTATTCAAAGTCAATGGGAAAATGTGATATGATAAATGCAATAAGAGTGCTATGAAAGTTAAAGGAGGAAGTGGTTCCAGCCAAGAGAATTAAGAAAAGTCATTTCATCTAAGCTTTCAAGAATGTTCTGGGAAAACAGAACATCCAGTTTAAACTTAGTCATTTTAGTTGTACCCCTGGACAAACTCCAAAGTCCATGCCATACTTTGCTTCATTTCTCTTTCTTCCGTATCTGTCCTTCTTCATCTTTTCACTGTGCTTCCATCCTGCTTTGAACTTGATTTACCAACTGAGATTTTCTGTCCTGGTTGAAGGCTGGTCTCATCACTCTTTGGCAGCCCATTCAAACTGCACACTTGGTCTCTGACTGACAACTATCTTGGCATTGTCTAGGCTACCGTGTTAGAACCTTCATCTCCCCAACACTATGGTGGGTCACATTTTGAACCCAGAAGAGTAAGAATAAAGGCACAGAGTTGTGCATCACATGGATGGGGAAGGAGGGAATACAGATAGGGAAGGGAAATAAGCAAGGTTCAAGCAGAAGCTTCTTTGAAAAGCCAAAGTACAATACAAGTTGAGAAAAGAAGGCTGGAGTAAGCTTCTTTTCTAACAATTTGAACTAATTTCTTTGAGGACAACTAAAAAGTTAACCAAAAATATTTCTTTAAACCTGCTTAAAAGAATAGGAGAGTTAACAAAATAATGATGAATTACCACACTAGGATCCAAGGGATGAATAAGACCCAAAGAAGTGAGTCCTGTGTTTAGAGCCACATTTCCCCCTGGGATGAATGCCAGTTCCAGAAAGACCTAGTGAGAAGCCAAGAAGTTGAGCAGTTCTTCTGACAAACTCTCAGAGCTAAGACAACAGGGACTGATGTCCAAGGTTCCCTAATGCAGTAGTGAGGGAGTACTAATGAACTCCTCTTACTTTGTGTGAAGCCCTAAAGGACTGCAGCTCTGAAATAAGCCATGTCTTAGATTTGGTTTCCCCCAAGACATACCTTGAGTCAAGGATGTGGCCACAAGTATTTAGGAAGTGACTGCAGGAAGCACTATATGGAAATGGAGAAATGAGACAGCGAATGGAGAAAAGTCAATAAAATTGAGTTGATGAACGTTTTGCCACTGTGGACAACTGCAATTCAATCCCACTGTGGACAACTGGAATTTAGTCCCACTGGCGGTCATCAGAGAGGCTGTTAGGACATATCTTAGAATTAGCCCACTGAGCGGAGAGGAAGCTAGAGGTATTTATCCATTAATTCCACCTCTCAGTAGTTGAGGATTGTTCCTGGGGTGTGAATCCCCTTATACTTCAAGCTTTCCCCACTTGTGGGCAAAGCATACTCCTAAGGCCAAAAAATAGCATCAAGAATGAAACAGACAAACAAAAAAGGAATGAAAGAAACATAAAGATACTGGGGGGGGGGGGCAGGGAAGAGGGGGGCAAAGTGAGAAAGAAAGAAAAAGAAATGTGAGAAATTTTAAGCAGTTGACCCATACTAAAAGGTATTAGTCAGGTAAAAGGAAACTGATTTCCTAGTATAAGCTCAGAGAGGCATAAAAGGATGAAAAATAAAAAGGGAAAATATGTAGGTATATGAATGTTGACTGAGTAAACAACGGGGCATAAAATTCCAAAACACTGACTATACCAAATGCTGGCAAGGATGTAGAACAATTAGGACTTTCATTGATTCCTGGTGAGAATGCAAAATGGTAAGCTATCTTAGAAGATAGTTTAAGGTTTCTTACAAAACTAACATACTCTTAACATGTGATCCAGGAATCATGCTCCTCAATATTTACCCAAAGGAGTTGAAAATTTATGTCCACACAAAAACCTGCACACAGATGCTCACACCAGCTTTAGTCACAATTGTTAAAACGTGGAAGCAATAAAAAAGCCCTTCAGTAGGTGAATGTGTAAATAAACTGTGGTTACATCCATATAATGGAATATTATTCAGTACAAAAAGGAAATGAGCTATAAAGCATAAAAAAGACATGCTGCTGCGTCGCTTCAGTCATGTCCGACTCTGTGCGACCCCATAGACGGCAGCCCACCAGGCTCTGCCATCCCTGGGATTCTCCAGGCAACAACACTGGAGTGGGTTGCCATTTCCTTCTCCAAAAAGACATGAAGGAACCTTAAATGCATGTTACTAAGTGAATCTGCCTGTAACGCAGGAGACCCGAGTTTGATCCCTGGGTCAGGAAGATGCTCTGGAGAAGGGAATGGCAACACACTCCAGTATTCTTGCCTGGAGAATCCCATGGACCGAGGAGCCTGGCTGGCTACAGTCTGTCAGGTCACAGAGTCGGAAACGACTGAGCGACTAACAGTACTACTACTAAGTGACAGGAGTCAATCTGAGGTTATATACTGCATGACCCCAACTATATGACATTCTGGAAAAGGCAAAACTATGGGGATGGCTAAAAGATTAATGACTGCCAGAGGTTAGTGGAGACAGGAAGAAGAACAGGCAAAGCAGAGGATACTTAAAGCAGTAAAGCTACTTTGTGTGATCTATAACAGTGAATACATATCAGTATAAACTTGCGCAAGCCAATAAAATGTACAAAATCTAGAGTGAATCCTAACGTAAACCATGAACTCTGGGTGATAATGATGTATCAGTGTAGGTTTACCAGTTTTAACAATTGGGTCACTCTGGTAGAAGATGTTGATAACGGGCAAAACTATCTATGGCAGGGGGGCAGGGAATATATGAGAAATCTTTGTACCTTCCTTTCAATTTTGCCATGAACCTAAAACTGCTCTAAAAAACAAAGTCTGTTTAAAAAATCTTAAACAAGAAATTCCCTGGCAGTGGTTAGGAATTTGCACTTTCGCTGCCAAGGGCCTGGGTTCAATCTCCGGTCGGAAAACTAAGATCTCACAAACTGCGTGATACGGAAAAAAAACAAACAGGTATTAGCAAAACAAATTCAACATGCTATATAACAAGGAGTAGATCACAAACAAGTTGGATGATTTGACATATGAAAAGCAACAAATATAATTCACCATACTGACATAATGCAAGATTTTTATAATTAATTAAGAAAAAGAATGTTACAAAATTCTGTAAGCATTCATGAAGAAAATTTCTTAGCAAACTATGAATAGAAGGGAACTTCTTTAATTTGACAGAGTATTTTTAAAAATCCTACAGGAAGTATCTTTTGTAATGGGGAAATGTTGAAAGCTTTTACCCTAAGACTGGAAACAAGGATGCCTAGTCTAAGCACTCCTTTTCAGCACTGCACGAGTTCCAGCTAGTGCAATAAAACAAGAAAATGAATTTTAAAGGTCAGGGATAAATTTTCTGAGGCAGCTGCCAAAGTTGTCAGAGGGACAGATCATCCTAATCAATGGTTGAAATCAGCTCCAGAGCTACTGGAGGCCAGAGTGACCAGGCAAATACTGCTCATCTAAGAAAGCAGTGGTCATGCACTGTGAGGACATTAACATTTCTCACAAACTTCTACAGAATTAAATGGAGGTGCCAGGCCTTGACCTTTTCCATAGGCCCATAGACACCAACCCATCCAATGGTCCTTTCCACTTCTGAGTCCCCAAGCACATCTTCAGATGTACTGTGCAAGGCTTGCTGCCCCACAAGATCAAGCATGACCAGGAAACTCTAGAGCACCTCAAGGTGTTTGATAAGACAAAGCAGACGATCATTTCTGTTCAGATTTGTGTGTCTGAAGCCACTTCTAGGTTTGCCTACCTGGGCTACCTGACTTATGAATTTGGCTGGAAGTACCAGTAGTGGCAAACACCCTGGAAAAGAAGAAGTATGAGGCCAAGATTCACTACAGGAAGAAGTAGCTCAAATGGGCCAAGAAGCACGTGGGGAACAAAACCAACAGAGGTCCTCAAGACTAATAGACTTCTGAGTCCAGTAAAAAACTGTTTATCTCTCAAAATATATATATAGGCTTTGGAAAGGAAGATATAAAAACATCATTATTTTCACAGGACTTATTTTAACATGTACAAACTAGAATAAACAAGTTTAGCAAAATAACTAGAAGTAAAGTTAATGTCCAACCAAAAAAAATTGTTTTTAATATATAAAAAAAATTAGAAAATGAATTAGAATTAGAAATTATCACAATTAAAGTGATGTAAAAACTGTAAAACTTCTAATATCTAAGAACAAATTCAATGAAAGATGTATAAAACCTCTACCCAAAGAACTTTAAAACATTTCTGAGAGAAATCAAAGATGATCTAAATAAATGAAGGAATACACCATGTTTATGGACTAGTACAACTAATACTGTGAGGTTGTAAAGTCTCCCTAAACTGATCTATAGATTTAGTGCCATCTTAATCAAAACACTTCCACTCCAGTAGAAATTCACAAGTTGTTTCTCAAACTTATATGGAAATGTAACAGGAGACAAGAAGATCAATGAAATAGAATAAACAGCTCAGACATAGACCAAAGGTTTATGAACACATGACTTTGAAAACATAGGCACCTAAGAGCAATTTGGAAAGGAAGATGTTTGCAGTAAGTTGTGTTGGGATGACTGGATATCATTATTTTTGAAAATTAAACTTAATCCCTACCCACAGGCAAACTATAGATGTAAAAGGCAAATGATAAAATTTCTAAGAAGACAATATAAAACGATATCTATATAACCTTAGGATAGGGGTAAACTTCCTATACTGGACATAAAAGCTCTAATCATAAAGAAAAAGAATCATTATGTTAGACTATATTATAAACAAGAATTTCTGTTCATCAAAATGACAACATTAAAACATTGAAAATTACTTCCCTGGTGATCCAGTGTTAATACACCATGCTTTCAATGTCAGAGGCACAGGTTTGAACCTTGGTTGGGGAACTAAGATCCCACATGTTGCACTATGTGCCCTCACCCCAAAAATTGAAAAAAAAATATGATTACCAAAGTGTATGGGGAGTGGAGATAAATTAGGAGTTTGGACTTAACATATACACAGTATTATATATAAAATAGGTAAATAACAAGGTCTTACTATATAGCACAGGGAACTATATCCATAATAACCCATAATGGATAAGAATCTGAAAAATAATATATATATATGTATAACTGAATCACTTTGCTATGAACTTGAAACTAACATAACATTGTAAATTAACTACACTTCAATTTTTTAAATGGTTAAAAATAAAAACAAACAATAAAAAAACTGAAAAAAATAAGCTACAGAATAGAAGATGTTTGTGATACGTATTACTGAAAAAGAACTCACATTCAAAACATATTTTTTAAATTCCTAGAAATTACACATTAAAGAAAAAACTAATTTTTTCTTTTTTTGCATTGTTTAATTGAGGTAAGTTAATGGTACAATATTATATGTTACAAGTGTACAATATAGTGATTCACAATTTTTAAAGGTTATACTCCATTTATAGATATTATAAAATGTTGGCTGTATTTCCCATCTTGCACAATATATTCTTCTAGCTTATTTTATACTTAGTGGCTTGTCACTCTTAATATCCCCTGCCCCGATACTGTCCCTCCT
Organism: Cervus canadensis; assembly: GCF_019320065.1. Classification (NCBI taxonomy): domain Eukaryota; kingdom Metazoa; phylum Chordata; class Mammalia; order Artiodactyla; family Cervidae; genus Cervus; species Cervus canadensis. The sequence goes on along the minus strand of NC_057397.1, from coordinate 58,632,079 downwards.
TCCTCTCCTCTCCCGACTGGCAACTGCTAGTTTATTTTATCTGTGAGTCTGCTTCTTTCTTTTTTTTAATTATATTCACTAGTTTGCTGTATTTTTTAGATTCCACATATCAGCGATATATGTAGTATTTGTCTTTCTCTGTCTGATTTATTTCTTAGCACTGTCCAAGTTCATCCATGTTGCTTCAAAGAGCAAAATTTCATTTTTTTTAATGGTTGAATATATTTTTAAATGCCTAGAAATTACATATTGAAGAAAAAGAAAACAAACAAAAAAATGTTAATGGGCAAACGACTAGAATAGGCACTCCATAAGAGATACAAATGACCAATAAATATAGCAACCTCATTCATCCTCAGGGAAAAATAAATTAAAACCACAATGAGATATTACTACGCACCCTCCAGGATGGCTATAATCAAACAGACTGACAATAAAAAGTGTTGATGAGTGTGGAACAAGAACTTATTTACAGCTGGTGAGAGCTTAAACCAATACAATCACTTTGGAAAACAGTTTTGTTATTTATTACTAAAGTGAAACATATAATTCCACTCCGAAGTGTACATCAAACAGATGGGCATGCAGAGTGTACCAAGAGACCAGGAAAACAATGAGCATAGCAGCACTGTTTATAAAAGCTCCAAATTGTAAATTATCCAAATGACCAACAAAAATAGAGTATCATGGTATGTCTATGCAAAGTAATGCTATACAACAATAAATAGTAATGAGCTACAGTGACTTGCAAAACCTAAATGAATCTCAAAAAAGTAATATTGAGTAAAAGGAGTCAAAGATGGTACAAATTCATTGATAGGAGCTTTAAAAACCAGCAAAGTGAAACTATACTTTGAGGGATGCATGTTTAGGTAGTAAAACTAAGGAAAGCAAACCAAGGTGGTAGCAGATACGTCATGAAGAGGGAGGTGTGTAAATCAGAAAGTGCACCCAGGAGACCTGCTGGATGCTGACAGTTCTCTTTTCTGCTGTGGGTGTTAGTTACAGTGTGTCTGTCTTATGATAATCTATTTAGCTTAGCTATACATTTTTATTGTGTGTTTTTCTACACATATTTCACTGGAGAAGGAAGTGGCAACCCACTCCAGTACTCTTGCCTGGAAAATCCCATGGATGGAGGAGCCTGGTAGGCTAGACTTTTTTTTTAAGTGGCTCAACTTCACATCATATAAAAATATTAACTAAAAATGGATTATAGACCTAAATGTGAAGGCTAAAGCTTTAAGATTCTTAGCAGAAAACATAGGAGTGAAGCTTTGTAACTTCAGATAGGCCAATCATTTCTTGCTTTTTTTTACAGACAAAAGCACAAACAACTAAGAAGAAAATAGATAAATCGGACCTCATCAAAATTTAATATTTTTGTGCTTTAAAGGACACCACTAAGAAAGTAGGAAGGCAACCCATGGAATTGTTACCGAATTAGTCAAGTGGATCTTTCTTAGGGTCCAAGCCCGGGGCTAAGACCCCCTTGTCTTGGTCAAGAAGGTTCTTTACCCACTTGGGTTCACCCAGTCAATAACAAAATCAATGCTGAGACTCAAACAGCACAAACTTTATACAATGGCCAAAGAATGGAGAAGAGGGAACTTAGCTTGCAAGTCAACTTCTCAACCCAACTCAGTGGAGATACCGCGTAATACAGGAGGAGCACAGGTAAATGTGAGGGAAATGGAATGAGTGGGAGGAATATTCATGGCTTATCCAGAACAGGAGTGCGGTTTGGACCCAGAGCTAATGCAATTCTCCTTTTCCTGTGTGGGCTATTCTGGTTGCTGTCATGGCAACTATCAATGGTCCTGGTACAGGTGGGTGTGTCATTTAGCATGCTAAGGTATTACAGTGAATGCATAATCATGCTCCAAGTCTCCTGGAAGTCAGATCTTCTGTCACCTTGGGCCTAGTTGGTTCTAACCAGCTCTTGTTTTTCTCTTTGCAATTTTCTCCTGAAACTTAGATAAGAACAATTGGTTTCCATTTGAGGGAGGGGCAGGAGTAGGATTCTGGGGCCATAGCATTGATAACAGAACAGGAGATAATATGCAAATCATATATCTGATATGGGGCTAGTGTCCCGGATATATAACAAACTCTATTTTTTTTTTTTTTTTTTAATTTTGGCTGTGCTGGGTCTTCGTTGCTGCACGTGGGCTTTCTCAAATTCTGGTGAGCAGGGGTTACTCTTTGTTGCAGTTGCCAGGCTTCTCACTGCAGTGGCTTCTCTTGTTGCTGAGCGCTGGCTCTAGAATGCGTGGATTCAGGAGTTGTGGAACACGGGCTTAGTTGCTCCACGGCACATGGGATCTTCCAGGACCAGGGATCACTCCTGTGTCCCCTGAACTGTCAGACAGATTCATGACATCTGGACCACCAGAGAAGTCCCAACAAAATCTTACAACTCAATAAGAAGACAAAGATCCAATTCAAAAATGAGCAAAGGAGAAAGAGGAGGCTGGGAATGAGCTAAAGCTTATGAATGAAGAATAAGAAATAGTAAACCTCCGGTTTGTGAAGCTGTAATGTGCTGACAAGTAGCAAAGTGAAGGCAAAATGTTTTACTCCTAACTGCTGCATCAAAGAGTGCAGTATAGAAAATACAGGAAAATAAATATTGTGAAGGTGAAAAATTAAAGCTCCTATTACATGAAAAGACTATTAGAGAGCATTGGGTTGTTGTAAATAAAGTGAGGCTTTCAGCCCCATATAAACTATATGCCATAGTGTCTATATGAAGTTTTAAAAATCTTAGAGGGGAAAAATGGCCGAAGGATTTGAATGACATTCTTACAAATGGCCAATAAGCACATGAAAAGATGCTCAACATCATTAGGGAGACGCAAATAAAACCCACAACTAGATACTACTTCTCATCCACTGGCATAACTAAAATTAAAAAAGATGGATAATAACAAATGCTGGAGAGGATATGAAGAAACTGAAACCCTCATACATTGTTGATGGGACTGTGAAATGAAGGAGCCACTTCAGAAAAATAGTTTGACAGTTTCGACAGTTTCCAAAATGTCATACAGTTACCATAAGACCACACTTAGCTGTGTACCCAAGAGAATGGAAAGTTTATATCTGCATAAAAACTGGTACACAGGGACTTCTCCAGTGGTCCAGTGGTTAAGATTCCGTACTTCTACTGCAAGTGGCCCAGGTTTGATCCTTGGTGAGGGAACTAAGATGCCACGGGGCTCAGCCAAGACAAAAACACAACAAAGAAAAGAACTGGTACATCAATGTTCATAGCGGCATTATTCTCAACAGAGAAAAAAGTGGAGATAACCCAAATGTCTATAAACTGATACATAAAATGGACTATTATTTACCATAAAAAAGAATAAAGTACCCATACACACCACAGCATAAATGAACCTTAAAAACAATATGATAAGTGAAAGAAGCCAAACACAAAAGACCAAATATTTTGTGTTTCCATTTATATGATGTATCCATGAGAGACAAATCCATAGAGACAGAAAATGGGTTATCAATTGCCAGAGGGTGAAAGGATGAGGTTGCTAACAGGCCTGGGTTGTTTTGAGGGGATGAAGAAATGTTCTGAAATTAGATAGTGGTGATGGCTCTACAATTCTGTGAATATACTAAATACCATTGAGTCATACACTTTAAAAGGATTAATTTTATGGTATATGAGTTATATCTTAATAAATTTGTTATTCAAAAAAAAGGAAAGAAAAGTGGCTGTATGACTTCATACTTCTAGTAGCAGTGTATTCAGTTCAGATTGATTTATACAATTTTTGGTTAGCTAAGCTAGCTTCTACCTTCTCAGCGTATTTTTTATTTTTATTTATTTATTTTGGCTGTGCTAACCAGACCTTGCAAGAAAGACAGTGTTAGTCCCTCAATCGTGTCTGACTCTTTGAGAGCCCATGAACTGCAGCCCACCAGGCTCCCCTGTCCATGGCATTTTCCAGGCAAGAATACTGGAGTGGGCTGCCGTTTCCTTCTCTAGGAGAACTTTCTGACCCAGAGATAAACCCTGCATTGCAGGCAGATTCTTTACCATCTCAGCCTAGTGGTCATTAACCCGATGCCCTCATTTTATAGAAAAATCTGAGGTTCAGAGAGGTTAAATTGCCCAGTGACACATGCAAACAGTGATACGAGTTTAGGAGTTCCGGGGCGGGGGGCGGGGGGGGGCCTAGAAAACTGTTCCGCTAGCCCAACAGGCCTCGGCAGTTTAAGACGCCCCTCAGAAATGGGAGAGCTTCCCACATGCATTCAACAACTGTTCATTGCTGATGGCCTCACGCCAGGCCTGTGCCACGCCCTGGGGAGCCTAGCAGCGAGCAAGACAGATGATGTCCTCTCCCCGCGGCTTCATGGACACTGGCAGTTCCCAAGTGCAAGTTGACAGCTGCTTCAGTGACTGCCTGAGAGTCATCATGGGAGGCTAAGACACCTACAGATTTCTGGAGACTGTCAAAATCACAATGCCACAGATTGTGATTTCATGGGCCAGGAGTGGGCCTTTGGAATCTGCATTTTAACACTCTCCCAAGGCAACTCTGGTGAGCAGTCAGGTTTTGGGACCACTGACCTAGTGTACCTCACGACTTGGCTCTTACAGTTGAGGAAGTGAGACCTGGAGAGACTCACTCAATTCCACAAGGAGAGAAAATGTGTTTAACACCCATCCCTGGGCAAAGCACTTATTCATTCTTAGGCAAATATTGAGCCTCCACCGTGTACCATGCAATCTACTGGGAGTGAGGAATACAGCAGAGATAAGACAGTACTGCTCCTGCTCTAAAGGGCTTACAGTTGTCCTGATAGGGGTGGGAAGCGGGAAGAAAGCCAAGAAAGAAAGAAACCAGATCATTTAAACTCTAATAATGAGAAGTGAGATCAAGTGAGTGCCACATCAGCGCCAAGTCAGCAGAAGAGAATTCATTAAGTTGAACCACGGAAAACTGTCCATATCTGACCGTTTTTGATCTACAGAAACAACAATTTCATGTGGTTCTGGTTTATAAATAGAAGTTAGAGAGAGGTAGAGCCCTTTTTCCCCAGGAAAAAAAAAAAAAAGAGGAAAGGCGGTCTCACAAGATGGATATGACTTGACCATGAGAATGACAGATAAAAGCCTAGAGGAAGGCTTTTGTTTAGAGCAGAGTCTCTGAGGAGAAATTGTGGCAGTGAAGCTGGAGAAAAGGGACATTCATTTCATAGCAGGGCAGGGGGCAGGGGGGCACTGTGTAGAAATGGCACCGTCATCAAAGAAGGGCAATGTACGATCACTATTCTTAACATTTATTTACTCTTTGATTATAGACACAATCAATAAAAATCTTGCATAAAAAAAAAATCAAATACTTCCACAAAGACTCATGCTGTACCCACTGCTGCAAATATCCTGCCCAGAGCTGCCCATCCTCAGTCCCTTACCGAATGCCACTTCTTCTGTGATGCTATCTGTCACCTCCTCGGTCAGGGGAGAATGCTTCCTTTCCCAGAACCTTCACCATTCATTCTTCATACTTCTCTCTCCATCTACCGTCATCTCCACCCACCACAGTAATTTCCAGGCTTAACTTCTTCCCACTGAATGGGTTCCTTAGGGAATGGACTATGTCACATTTCAGTTCAGTTCAGTTCAGTCACTCAGTCGTGTCCAACTCTTTTTGCGACCCCATGGACTGCAGCACGCCAGGCTTCCCTGTGCATCACCAACTCCCAGAGCTTACTCAAACTTGTGTTCATCGCGTTGGTGATGCCATCCAACCATCTCATCCTCTGTCGTCCCCTTCTCCTCCCGCCTTCAATCTTTCCCAGCATCAGGGTCTTTTCAAATGACTCAGTTCTTTGCATCAGGTGGCCAAAGTATTGGACTTTCAGCTTCAGCATCAGTCCTTCCAATGAATATTCAGGACTGATTTCCTTTAGGATCGACTGGTTCCTGGGTTCTTCTGCTGGTGTGTGACTGTCACTAGGACCAGTCAATGGAGAAGAAATGAATGACTGGATGGATGCATGAATGAATGCTGGCCATCTCTAAATTTTGCTTGTTTTGAAGGTGATTATAAGGCTTCAGTAAATTGTCCCAAGTAACTAATTGAGGGATTCAAGTGTAGTTCAGGTCTGGGGTGAGCTACTTATCAAAGCAAGGTCCCCGTCCTGAGGGTACCTTTAAGCTCCATCTCACAAAGGTCAACCTTTCCCTGTTAGAGGTCAACCCACATGGGCACAACATGATTAAACCCCACGACAGCGTCTGCCCCCTAGGCTGGGTCTGGGAGGGGCCATCAGCTTGAAGACATAACCAGGTCACAGTCCCTCTGGTGCTGGTTTTGGTCTGTCCCATCGCCCCAGGTACAGAAATCTCCCATCCTGCTGACCCTGATAGAGCCTCATCCTGGCCACCTGCAAGTCCTGTTTTCTGTGAAAATGGCACACAGCTGCTGGCCACATTTTCCACAGTCGTCCTGTGTGTGCTTGGAGGTCATTAGCTTCCCTCCCATGGATCTTTTCTGTAGAGGAAATAACCCCTTCTATTTCCTCATAGACCCCTTTTCCCAGCCACAGAAGGGGCCACAGGGGCTCCATAATGGACCTGGCCTGGCCAAGTCTATGTGATTCAGAAGCTGGTTAAACCAGTTTGCCAATTACCTGGGACTTTTGCTTGTTTTTCCTTTCTGCTTCTGCTCTTTAAGTGTGAGGAGATTTTACCGCCCAGCAGCATCTCCCTCAGTGTCTGGGAAGAATACTAATACTCACATTTGTTTAGTGCTTTCCAGTCTACAAAATGACATTACATACACAAACTTATTTTAGCCTCCTAACAGTCCGGCAGAATAAATTTCATTATTCTCTATTTCCAGCTAAGCAATGATAAATGACTTGTCTGCCTCATACAGCCAGAAAGTACAACAATTGGGTCTTGAACCCAGCTTCTGATTCTCTGTCTGCTGTTGTTACTTTTAAATCCTTCAGGGAATGCAAATTTCTGCTATCCATTAGAAGTCACGGAAAGAGCTGGATGGGAGAGTGGTTTCCTGATGGTACATTAGGAGTTATCCACAGATTTAATTCCATTGGCTCTGCTGGCTGGAACTTTCCATTTTGGTAGCAAGGCCATGGCATCCACTACTGAGTGGGCCATAGTTTCAACAACCGTATGGCCTTGGCCCCAAATGGATACTTTATCTGAGAAATGTATAGTGTCAAATTTATTATCACTCCTGGGAGTAATAGTATGTATCCTGTTGACATTCTGTCCACTGGATCACAGAGGTCTAATTATTCAAACAAATGCAATGTTTAAGTTGTGCTTTACAACTTTCAAAGCATTTTGCAACAACTCTCTGAGCTGTGTATGGAAGGAAAGAACAATATTAATATCCCCACTTTAAAGATGGGAGGAATAAGGCAGCACTATTTACAACAGCCAGGACATGGAACAGCCTCAATGTCCAAGGACAGATGAATGAATAAAGAAGATGTGGTATATATATACAGTGGACTATGACTCAGTCACTAAAAGGAATGAAACAGGGCTATTTGTAGAGATGTAGATGGACCTAAGGTCTGTCATACACAGTGAAGTAAGTCAGAAGGAGAAGAACAAATATTGCATGTTAATGCATACATGTGGAATCTAGAAAAGCGGTACAGATAAACCTGTTTCCCAGGCAGAAATAGATATGCAGATATAGAGAAAGGACACGTGGACACAGCAGGGGAAGGGGAGGGTGAGATGAACTAGAGACTGGGATTGATACAGATACAGTGCTGGGGCTGCTGCTAAGTCGCTTCAGTCGTGTCCGACTCTGTGCGACCCCATAGACGGCAGCCCACCAGGCTCCGCCGTCCCTGGGATTCTCCAGGCAAGAACACTGGGGTGGATTGCCATTTCCTTCTGCAATGCGTGAAAGTGAAAAGTGAAAGTGAAGTCGAGAAGAGTCGGACACTGGACTGCAGCCTACCAAGCTCCTCCGTCCATGGCGTTTTCCAGGCAAGAGTGCTGGAGCGGGGTGCCATTGCCTCCTCCTACCACGTGTAAAACAGATAGCTAGTGGGACGCTGCTGTGTAACACAGGGAGCTCAGCTCCGTGCTCTGTGATGACCTGGATGGATGGGATGGGGTGAGGTGGGAAGGAGGTCCGAGAGAGAGGGGATGTGGTATATATACAGCTGGTTCACTTCATTATACAGCAGAAACCAACACAACATTGTAAAGCAATTATATTCCAATTAAAAAAAAAAAAAAAGAATGAGGCTCAGAAAGCAAATTTGAGCAAATTTTCAAGGTCCAACAACTGGGGACCCTGAAAGGGGAAGCAGGTTCTGACTCCAAATCTTATGCTCTTTTCAGAAAGACTAGTTATCCACAGTATCTATATATGATGATAATAATTAGCATGTGTGTAGGGCTTTAAGGTTTTATCAGGCATTTTCACCAATAGTAGTTCATCTTCAAAAACCCCTGTAAGTTGATACTGTTATTAATTACCCCAATATTGCTTTTAATTCTCAGTCATATTATCATTAAACCCTTTCACCCAGGGGAGTAAACGTGACCCTGAAGAACATCCATTTATGTTTTCAAAAGATGTTTTTGAGCACCTATGTGTAAGACCCTTCACTGGTTCCTGGGGTCAGGGCCTGTGATTTCTGCACTTCAGATCCCACTAGTATATTATTACCAGAATTGAAACATCATAGCTGTGATGAGCTGTGAAATGACAGGGGGAACAGGTAGATCAACCAGAAATGGGGTGAAGGGAAGTAACCTCCCACAGGGCAAAAGAGATAGCCCCTCCAGTTGCCCCAGATGCTTCAGTTAGTGGCTGTTTCCACAGACTAGAAATTAGATTTTACATGAGCAGCCTAAAAAAGGAACATCAGCCTAGCCTTAGCCTGTAAGCCATAGCCACACACAAAGATACCAATCATTATGAGTAATGTCATTGTCAAATGCTGAGAATAACATTACGGGCCATGGTTATTGAATCAACACATGATGGAAGGTTGGCTCTGGAGAGCTGGGCTGACCAATCCGAGCGCTCACGGTCCTGTGCATAGCACATTAGCAGTGCATTATTTTAAGGATTAAGAGAAGAAGACAAGGGCACACACTCTCTTTTCCTTTCTTCTTCTTCCTCTTTTTGCTCTCTTTCCTCCACAGCTACCAGATAAGGAAAGGTCAATGATAAAAGGGAGACACAAGAGATTAAACTGGAGAGGGTGTCCTAGACATGAGCGACCTGGGGTACACTTGATTCTGTGGTCAGAGCTTATGGTTTCCGTACTCCCGATTCTCCTGGACACTGGGGAAATGACCAGGTTGGTGGAGTTCTAGATTTGCCCTGATATTTTAACCCATATGAGGGCAATTCACTACTGTCTCTACTGTTCAGGGCCACTCTGATGTCACCAAAGCTTGATTTTTGTCATCTTTCCATGAGAAGTGGACCTGGGAGGGGCAAATGGGGAATAAGGAAAGCATTTACACCTCCTAAAGACAGGCTCCCCAACTGGGGCCTTTTCAACAGTCAATAAAGTACTCTTTTGACATGAAAAGGCATTAGCAGAATGCAGTGTGAAACCAGGCTGTGAAACAGGAGAAGGAAGAAGGAAGTCAAAGAGCGTTGACTCCATGTGTTTGCCCTGCCCGCACGCTAACGCTCAAGCTCTCCACACAGCGATGCAGTCCCACCTGAGCTGGACAGTCTCCCTTCCTCTCTGCAGCCACTCTCTACCCTCCTCCGCAATGCCCTTGCCCTCGGAGGCCCACCTCCTTTGACTGCATCCATGGGGCTCCCTTGCCCTCTGTCTCTAGTGGTGTTAGGCCAGTGGGTGGCACCAGCAGGAGATCAAAGGATTTCAGGAGAGAGAGCTTAGGCATTTATGCCTACAGTCCCTCCCAGGGTTTTCATTCCTGGCAGAAAGCCCTCTCCTCTAGCCCCGGCTTTCCCCAGATCCCAGCCACTGTCCCCTTCCCTTGACTCTTCAAGGCTGCAGGTGACACAGCTTTTAGCTCTTGCTTACCCTCAGGGCCTTCACCAAGTCTTGTTGGTTTTTCTAAATAGTCCCACCATTTAATGTAATTGCTCTTCTGAGCGTGTCAGCCAATTGCAGGCAGGCCCCTTACCATTATACATCCCAAAGCCTGCTCCTCCTAAGGTTTTAGCCCATCTGTCCACCGCCAGCCCCTTGGCTAAAATCCTACCTCATTTCCCTCTTTCTTTCCTCTGTTCCTCACCCTACAAGTTCAAAGCTCCCAATAGTTTTCCTTGTCTTTAGTGTTCAGCTGGGTCATTTCAATTTATCTACATGAAAGTGAAACACCCTAAGGCAATGTTTCTTGACCTTAACAACGATGATAACAAAATTCCCTCAAACAGGATCGTCAGGCTCTCTTTTATAGTGAATCTCAGCCAAGATAAATGTAAGCAAATCAAAGCAGTATGTCAAAGGGCAGCTTTGCGAACTAAACCTCTCACTTTAATATGCCTTCCCACCTCCTGGAAATTGCTAAAATATGGATGAGATAGAACCCTAATAGGGGGCATATGAATTTTTCAAAAGACTTTAAAAAAAATTCTAAACGAACCTGTGAGAATTAGAATAAAAGAAGTACTGGGGTACTTTCTCTGGAATCTATTCCCTGGGATGGCTTCTGGCTCTCTCTGATTAACTGTAGCTGGTATAACATATTTAATCCAGGAGATTGGCAGTGGATTTATTGTGTAAGAAAGATGCCAAACCAAGCTTGGAACTCCTGTCCATAGTCTAGATGTGGGAGTCTTTGGTCTGAAAGAGCCAATGGAGAAAGAGAAAAAGAAGGAAGAATAGAGAAACTGTGTGAGCTTCCATTTCCAGAACTACTGAGGAGGTCTGTTGTTTTTCAGTTGATAAGTCATGTCCGACTCTTTGAGATCCCATAAACTGCAGCATGTCAGGCTTCCCTGTCCTTCACTATATCGCAGAGTTTGCTCAAATTCATGTCCATTGAGTCAGTGATGCCATCCAACCATCTCATCCTCTGTCGCCCCCTTCTCCTCCTGCCCTCAATCTTTCCCAGCATCAGGGTCTTTTCCAATGAGTTGGCTATTCACATCAGGTGGTCAAAGTTGAGGAGGTTAGAAAACATCAAAACCTTCCTGTTACAAGCTCCTTTAAGTGTTGGATAAAATGCAACAAACATCCTCTTGAATGTGTAGCTGAACTCCTGAGAAAGCTAGAGAAATCTCCAAAGGCCCAAAGGAAAGATGGAGCTGAAGCTACAAGGTGAGTGCTGAGGCTGCTGCTGCAGTAGCTGGGGTAGGGGTATCTGTCCCTACAGAGGAAACTGGAGCACTTGGGATTTGATGGCCACAAGGGGACAGTAGAGTCAGCAGAGAGTCGGAACTGGGAGCCCTGCCTATAGCTACAACCTTGAAGGGTGATGTCCTCAGGGAAGGGAAGAACTAGAAAATATCCACCCACCAGAGGAGGGAGATGACAGGAAGCATGTAGGTTTCAGTCCGAGGCTCTGGGTGGGGATAAAAAGAGGCAGAGCTGATCAGTTCTCAAGGAGGCTTATCTCACCAGGGAGTCTGGGGCTCCAGTGTGTGTTTTCCACTTCTGTGATTGGCAGCTCTTTAAACAAAGCTAGTGAAGGTGACAGAACTCCAGCTGAGCTATTTAAATTCCTAAAAGATGCTGCTGCTAAAGTGCTGCATTCAATTTGTCAGCAAATTTGGAAAACTTCAGCAGTGGCCACAGGACTGGGAAAGGTAGTTTTCATTCCAATCTCAAAAAAGGGCAATGCCAAAAAATGTTTAAATTACCGTACAATTGTGGTCATTTCACATGCCAGTAAGGTTATGATCAGAATCCTTAAGCTAAGCTTCAGCAGTATGTGAATTGAAAACTTCCATATGTACAAGCTGGATTTAGAAAAGGTAGAGGAACCAGAAATCAAATTGCCAACATCCGTTGGACTATGGAGAAAGCAAGGGAATTTCAGAAAAACATCTGCTTCTGCTTCATTGACTACACTGAAGTCTTTGACAGTGTGGATCACAACAAATTGGAAAATTCTTAAGGAGATGGGAACACCAGACCACATTACCTGCCTCCTGAGAAACTTGTATGCAGGTCAAGAAGCAACAGAATCAGACATGGAACAATGGACGGGTTCAAAATTGGGAAAGGAGTACATCAAGGCTGTATATTGTCACCCCGCTTATTTAATTTATACACAGAGTACATAATGCAAAATGTAAGGCTGGATGAATCACAAGCTGGAATCAAGATTGCAGGGAGAAATATTAACAGCCTTAGATATGCACATGATACCACCCTAATGGCAGAAAGCAAAGAGGAATTAAAGAGCCTTTTGATGAAAGTGAAAGAAGAGAGTGAAAAAGTTGGCTTAAAACTGACATTCAAAAAACTAAGATCATGGCATCCATCCCATCACTTCCTAGCAAATAGATGGGGGAAAAATGGAAACAGTGGCAGATTTTATTTTCTTGGGCTCCAAAATCGCTGTGGATAGTGACTGCAGGTGTGAAATTAAAAGACACTTGCTTCTTGGAAGGCAAGCTATGACAAACCTAGATAGTGTATTAAAAAACAGAGACATCACTAAGACATTATTGCCGACTGAAGTCCACATAGTCAAAGCTATGCTTTTTCTGGTAGTCATGTATGGATGTGAGAGTTGTGAAACCGTCTACCTCAGATTGGGACTTGAACCCACAGGTCAGGACTCACACCCAGTCAAAGCCCAGTTTGATAGTCTAATCCATAAGTCTGGACTCAAACCCAGCCAAAACCCATGGTCTTCCAACTGAAATCACAGACCTGGTTTCAGGACCTAATGAAGTTCAGGTTCTTGATGTCTCATCACAGAAAGAATTCAGTGAGAGACGAAGTGATAGGTAAGAAGTGGATTCATTCAGAGAGAAACGCACTCCACTCCACAGACCATTGCAGGGGGTGAGTGCAGCCACGAAATATGGCATGGTTAGCCTTTAAGGGCTGAGTAATTTCATAGGCTAAAGAGGGACGATTATTCCAACTATTTTGGGGAAGGGGTGGAGACTTCAAGGAATTGGGCCACCACCCACTTTTTGGTCTTTTGATGGTTGACCTTGGAACTGTCACGGCACCTCTGGGTATGTCATTTAGCTTGCTGATGGAGGATCAAAGTCTAGTCATAGAAGTTGATTTGTCTGACATCTTGGACTCATTTGATTCTAATCATTGGTTTATGTTGTGTCCTCAGTCTATGTCATTCTTTCAAGGGTTGCGCCCTGCTCCCTTCCCTCCATAAAAAAGGCTGAGCATTAACAAATTAATGCTTTCAAATTGTGGTGCCAGAGAAGACTCTTGAGAATCCCTTGGACTGCAAGGAGATCAAGCCAGTCAATCCAAAAGGAAATCAACCCTGAATATTCATTGGAAGGACTGATGCTGAAGCAGAAACTCCAATAATACTTTGGCCACCTGATGCAAAGAGCTACTCATTGGAAAAGACCCTGGTGCTGGGAACGATTGAAGGCAAAAGGAGAAAGGAGCAACAGAGGATGAGATGGTTAGATAGCATCACCAACTCAGTGGACATGAATTTGAATAAACTCCAGGAGATAGGGAAGACAGAGGAGACTGGTGTATTACAGTCCATGAGGTCACAAAGAATCAGACACGATTTAGCGACTGAACAACAAAAACAAAGCTAAGACGTTAACACAGAATGTGGTTATAAGCCAGTGATACACCTAGGGCTCCTACAGAAGTTCACACACACTTTCCAAAAACACATTTCTGAAAAATACACTTTCAACCCAGGTTGCACAGCGGCTCTCCTGGTAAAAGCCTGCTGAAGATGAAATTACAATAGAAAATTCAATATTCACATCAAGTCCCAAGAAGAATAATTAAAAATTAAATCCACATGTTGACATGTTGCAGGAAATTTCAAGACAAGCTGGCAGCAGAAGCAACAATAGAAAACAGAAGCTAATGGAATCATATTTTCAACATACTTTCAACAGAAAGAAAATAACTGCCGTTTTGGTTTACCTATCGTGGTAGAGAAACAGTGATGTATAGACATTTTCAAGTATAATAGTAAGTTCCCCATCAAAAGAGCTTTACTAGAATTGGACATGGAACAACAGACTGGTTCCAAATAGGTAAAGGAGTACGTCAAGGCTGTATATTGTCACCCTGCTTATTTAACTTATATGCAGAGTACATCATGAGAAATGCTGGGCTGGATGAAGCACAAGCTGGAATCAAGATTGGCCAGGAGAAATATCAGTAACTCCGATGACACCACCCTTCTTGGCAGAAATGGAAGAAGAACTAAAGAGATCTCTTGATGAAAGTGAAGAGGAGAGTGAAAAGTTCGGCTTTAACTCAACAATTCAGAAAACTAAGATCATGGCTATCCTCCCATCACTTTTCTGCAAATAGATGGGGAACAGTGGCAAACATGGTGACTTTATTTTTCTGGGCTCGAAAAAATCAACTGCAAGATGGTGACTGCAGCCATGGAATCAAAAGATGCTTACCTATGGAAGCGAATAGTTATGAAAAACAACCTAAGATGCTATATTAAAAAGCGAGCACTTACTTGTAACAAATGTCCATCTAGTC